>NC_141914.1:54746248-55380523 GCF_057802395.1 Ceratotherium simum simum
TATTCCTTCACGTGGAAGCAGTTAAAGCATGTTTAAATGTGGTTGAGATAGAACCAACAAAGGAAAGACTTTAGTACAGGACTGAAAAGGAATAATTTTGCAGCTGAACAATTTTTTGGATATTTGTAATTATCCATTCTTTCTAAGAGTGGTTTCTGATAAGTGGAGGGTCTTTAATCAATTGAGTACAAGTCATTATTGTCAACAGAGTGGCTTTCCACATAGCTGAGAAGAGTTTCAAGAGATGAAGCAAGTATGCATGTAAGAGAAACTTGACTTTGCTCACTTTGCCTGCATGAAAAAGAGAAAAAGAGCGAGAGACTGAGACCTAATGGGGAACACCTGGAAGGGGGCAAAGCAGAACTGCTGGGCCCTTGATGTAGGGAGGGAAGAGAAGGCACATAATGCTGCAACAACCTAAAGAAACAGGAATAGGCAATAAACACTTTAAGTTTGGGTTTTGAGCAAAATTCTACTCAGTGTTTGACATAAAGCTATTCTTCAATTCCTATAAAAATCCTTAGTAAAATCATCACTTCTTACCAATACCCAAATGTAAGTGATTCTTTGTATTAAATGTAAAGAATCACATGTGTTCTGTCAAAGAGGCCTTTGAACCAGTCAACATACACATCAACATTTATTACACAAGGTCTTTTATGTGATGATAGAAAAGATAAGAGTCAGAACGCAGGTGTAAGGATGGCTCTTAGGAGGAACCACACCTTCCAACAATAATATGTAGAAAAAGTGAAATAAAAATGAGGGTGGGTATAGAAAATACAATCTCATAGCAAAGTCAGTTACTGAAATGGATGGGTGAGGTGAAGTTATTGCCAGTTCAATAATGGGGAAAATTAGAATAATTATAAAGGATGGGCATGTGAGCTTACAGTGAGATATCAATGTACAATTGCCAAAAAGCATTGAGAACAACAGTGAGTGCCAGTCTGCCCTCCTATGAGATAGGCTCAATAGCCAGGGCACAGTTGTGGATCAGGAGGTCGGCTGAATTCCACCTAAAGACTGACATTTTTTCATGATGGTGTGATGAAGGGCAAGAAGGCAAGGGAACCCGCCTGCTGATTTGACAATTTTTATTCCTAAGAGTCCTTCCCCCAGAAGATGACATTCTTGAGATGTTTCATCTCAAGTATGATTTAAAATACTGTTTCCATTATGCAGAAGAGCAAATTCTTTCTAAAAAACACTAACTTGCTAATTCCTATTTTTGGTGAAAAAAGTCAAAAGCAAACAGGTGTGAATGGATCCCCATTAGCATCACATATGCCTCACAAGATGCACCCTTATTTACCCAGCATCACCAGGAAAAAAATTTGCTTTCCAGCTCCAAATTTTTAAAAAAAGAAACCATTATCCTGCTTTATTATCAGAGGCAGTGGGTGGTAGTCCTGAACTTGGAACAACAATTTGTTTGATCGGACATCACCCATCTTAAGTGTGTTAACCGCAAGAGCTAGGAAATTCCCAAATACAAACACAGATTTGGAAATGCTGGCCTGTTGGCAGAACCATCCACATGCTGCAATGCCTTAAGTATTTCTCTACAGGTCTTTACAAGGGTTTGTTAGCAACAGTCATGTAAACATTAAATTATAAACCAAAACCCCAAGCAAACACTCTGTAGAAGGAACAAGTCCAGGAACAGTCATGTCTTTTTGGACTTTCCCTTTGTCTGTTTGTTTAACAGGATGAGTAACAACATTCTGAGAAGGCTGGAAGGAGGATATAAAAATATAAAGTCATTTTAGAAAACACAACCCAGACGTGACCTTTCCATAACTGTAAATCACGATAACAAAGGCGAAAGTTCCTTGTAAGGTTTCTTCTCAGGCCTCTCACCTTTTAACAAATGGGCAACCAAAGACGATGTTTTCAGTGTTGGCTGTTTGGAAATTTGTAATCTGGAAATATTTCCATCTCCTGCCACTACTGACAAAGCAAAACTTAAAAATAGATATTCATGGAATGAAAAGGCATATTATTTAAATGGCATTGGTTTCTATGGCCTTCATGAAAAATAATCCATGCTTGTGTTTTTATTACACAGCCCCAGAGCCTTCTTTTGCATGTAATAAGAACCTCTCGTGTATAGAAAGGTCTAGTGTATCTATTGTCCATAGAAGAATTCATTCTTAACCTAAAAATTTACTGTAGTAGCAATAAATATTAGCAGAAAGAAACATTATTTCCTCATTGTTTTTAATGAGGTTCTTATAGCAGCATCTGTAATACATATAAATGCAAGTGATATTTAAAAATATAGATCATTCAACACCACAAAAGACCAATTAAGTCAGAATTTCATGGTAGAGGGGTCCAGATATTGATCTTTTTAAAAAATACGCTAGATGATTCAAATGTGCAGATGAGTTTGAGAACCACTGACATAGACCAACAATCTGACTGATCCATACCTTTGTTTTTGCTTGTTGGTTGTTGTTTCCTTTTCTCAGTGTTTACTGGGGTGCAGGGAATCATTGTTTCCTTCTAGACTATTAGCCTTATTGGATGCCATCAGGCCTTGTTGTGTGTTCAAATTCGAAATATACACCATAACCAATTAGATCAAAAGCTCTGAACAAGCATCGATGCAGCTGCTCAAACAATTCAGCTCCTGAGAATTGTGCTTTCCCTCATGGCTGTGCTGCCTGTCCCTGAATTAGGTCAAATTAGATAAAATAAAATTAGGTTAAATAAAAAACAAATGTCATAAAATGATCCTTTGTATTATCAGTAAGAGTCATGTTCTTATCCCAGCTACACCAATATTTATAAAATATTGGTACTGGAATGGACCTTGGAGAACATGTGACTCAAACTTCTAATTTTCAGAGCAGCAATGTTATTTCACATAGAGAGTTTCAGCAACCGGGTAGCAAGGATACAAATTCCATGGTTGATCCCCCAACACACCAACCACCAGTTTCTAGCTATGTGACCACAAACATTTAACCTCTCTGAGTCTCAGTATCCTCACATTAGAACGTAGTGTTTCCAAGTCTTGGCTATTGTGAATAACGCTGCAATGAACAACGATGAAATCCAGCCATTTGTGACAACATGGATGGACATTGAGGGTATAATGCAAAGTGAAATAAGTCAGAGGGAGAAGGTCAAATACCGTATGATTTCCTTCATTAAGTAGTAGATAATAACAACAATAAACAAACACATAGAGATCGGATTGGTGGTTACCAGAGGGGAAGGGGGGAGGGAGGAGGGCAAAAGGGATAATTCGGCACATGTGTGTGGTGATGGGTTGTAATTAGTATTTTGGTGGTGAACATGATGTAGTCCGTGCAGAAACAGAAGTACAATGATGTACACCTGAAATTTTTACAATGTTATAAACCAATGTTATTGCAATAAACAAAAAATTAAAAAAAAAAAAAAAAAAGACCGTAGTGTGTTGCTGTGAGAAATCATATCAAGTATCTGGCATGTGGCAAGTTATTCTTTGAACTACTCCCCATCATTTCTTTTTTTTTTTTTTTTTTTTTTATTTTTTTTTTTTTTATTGCAGTAACATTGGTTTATAACATTGCAAAAATTTCAGGTGTACATCATTGTACTTCTATTTCTGCATGGACTACATCATGTTCACCAAAATACTAATTACAACCCATCACCACACACATGTACCGAATTATCCCTTTCACCCTCCTCCCTCCCTTCCCCTCTGGTAACCACCAATCCAATCTCTGTCCCTATGTGTTTGTTTATTGTTGTTATTATCTACTACTTAATGAAGGAAATCATACGGTATTTGACCTTCTCCCTCTGACTTATTTCACTTTGCATTATACCCTCAATGTCCATCCATGTTGTCACAAAAGGCTGGATTTCGTCGTTTCTTATGGCTGAGTAGTATTCCATTGTGTATATATACCACAGCTTCTTTATCCATTCGTCCCTTGATGGGCACTTAGGTTGCTTCCAAGTCTTGGCTATTGTGAATAAGGCTGCAATGAACACAGGGGTGCATGTACCTTTGCAAATTGGTGTTTTCAAGTTCTTTGGATAAATACCCAACAGTGGAATAGCTGGATCATATGGTAGTTCTATCGTTGATTTTTTGAGGAATCTCCATACTGTTTTCCATAGTGGCTGCACCAGTTTACACTCCCACCAGCAGTGTATGAGAGTTCCCTTCTCTCCACATCCTCTCCAACACATGTTGTTTCCTGTCTTGTTAATGATAGCCATTCTGACAGGCTGAGGTGATATCTCATTGTAGTTTTGATTTGCATTTCCCTGATAGTTAGTGATTTTGAACATCTTTTCATGTGTCTGTTGGCCATCTGTATATCTTCTTTGGAGAAATGTCTGTTCAGGTCTTTTGCCCATTTTTTAATTGGGTTGGTAGTTTTTTTGTTGTTGAGATGCATGAGTTCTTTATATATTTTGGAGATTAAGCCCTTATCAGATGTATGGTTTGCAAATATCTTCTCCCAATTGTTAGGTTGTCTTTTCATTTTGTTGATGGTTTCCTTTGCTGTGCAGAAGCTTTTTAGTTTGATGTAGTCCCATTTGTTTATTTTTTCTATTGTTTCTCTTGCCCGGTCAGATGTGGTGTTTGAAAAGATGTTGCTAAGACCGATGTCGAAGAGCGTACTGCCTATGTTTTCTTCTAGAACTTTCAGAGTTTCAGGTCTTACATTCAAGTCTTTAATCCATTTGGAGTTAATTTTTGTGTATGGTGTAAGGTAAGGATCTACTTTCATTTTTTTGCATATGGCTATCCAGTTTTCCCAACACCATTTGTTGAAGAGACTTTCTTTTCCCCATTGTATGTTCTTGGCTCCTTTGTCAAAGATTAGCTGTCCATAGATGTGTGGGTTTATTTCTGGGCTTTCGATTCTATTCCATTGATCTGTGTGTCTGTTTTTGTGCCAGTACCATGCTGTTTTGGTTACTATAGCTTTGTAGTATATTTTGATATCAGGGAGTGTGATACCTCCAGCTTTGTTCTTTTTCTCAGGATTCCTTTAGCTATTCGGGTCTTTTGTTGTTCCATATGAATTTTAGGATTCTTTGTTCTATTTCTGTGAAAAATGTTGTTGGAACTTTGATAGGGATTGCATTGAATCTATAGATGGCTTTAGGAAGTATGGACATCTTAACTATGTTTATTCTTCCAATCCAAGAGCACGGAATATCTTTCCATTTCTTTGTGTCTTCTTCAATTTCTTTCAGAAATGTTTTATAGTTTTCGGTGTACAGATCTTTCACCTCTTTGGTTAAATTTATTCCTAGGTATTTTATTCTTTTTGTTGCAATTGTAAATGGGATGGTATTCTTAATTTCTCTTTCTGCTACTTCGTTGTTAGTGTACAGAAATGCAACTGATTTTTGTATGTTGATTTTGTATCCTGCAACTTTACCATATTCGTTTATTACTTCTAAAAGTTTTCTGGTGGATTCTTTAGGGTTTTCTATATATAAAATCATGTCATCTGCAAATAGTGACAGTTTCACTTCTTCCTTTCCAATTTGGATCCCTTTTATTTCTTTCTCTTGCCTGATTGCTCTGGCTAGGACTTCCAATACTATGTTAAATAGGAGTGGTGACAGTGGGCATCCTTGTCTGGTTCCTGTTCTTAGAGGGATAGCTTTCAGTTTTTCACCATTGAGGATGATATTAGCTGTGGGTTTCTCATATATGGTCTTTATTATGTTGAGGTACTTTCCTTCTATCCCCATTTTATTCAGAGTTTTTATCATAAATGGATGCTGTATCTTGTCAAATGCTTTCTCTGCATCTATTGAGATGATCATGTGATTTTTGTTCTTCATTTTATTAATGTGGTGTATTACGTTGATTGATTTGCGAATGTTAAACCATCCCTGCATCCCTGGAATAAATCCCACTTGATCATGGTGTATAATCTTTTTAATGTATTGTTGTATGCGATTTGCTAGTATTTTGTTGAGGATTTTCGCATCGATGTTCATCACTGATATTGGCCTGTAATTTTCTTTTTTTGTGTTGTCCTTGTCTGGTTTTGGTATCAGGGTAATGTCAGCTTCGTAGAATGAGTTAGGGAGCTTCCCTCCCTCCTCAATTTTTTGGAAGAGTTTGAGAAGGATAGGTATTAAGTCTTCTTTGAATGTTTGGTAGAATTCCCCAGGGAAGCCGTCTGGTCCTGGACTTTTATTTTTGGGGAGGTTTTTGATTACTGTTTCGATCTCCTTACTGGTGATTGGTCTATTCAAATTCTCCACTTCTTCTTGATCCAGTTTTGGAAGGTTGTATGATTCTAAGAATTTATCCATTTCTTCCAGATTGTCGAATTGGTTGGCATATAGTTTTTCATAGTATTCTCTTATAATCTTTTGTATTTCTGAGGTGTCTGTTGTAACCTCTCCTCTTTCATTTCTGATTTTACTTATTTGTGCCTTCTCTTTTTTTCTTGGTGAGTCTAGCTAAAGGTTTGTCTATTTTGTTGATCTTTTCAAAGAACCTGCTCTTGGTTTTATTAATTTTTCTATTGTTTTTTTGGTCTCTATTTCATTTATTTCTGCTCTGATTTTTATTATTTCCCTTCTTCTACTGATTTTGGGCTTTGTTTGTTCTTCTTTTTCCAGTTCCTTTAGGTGCATTTTTAGATTGTTTATTTGAGATTTTTCTTGTTTGTTGAGATAGGCCTGTATCGCTATAAACTTCCCTCTTAGAACCGCTTTTGCTGTATCCCATAAATTCTGGCATGTCGTATTTTCATTTTCATTTGTCTCCAGGTATTTTTTGATTTCTTCTTTGATTTCTTCGTTAACCCAGTCGTTGTTCAGTAGCATTTTGTTTAATCTCCATGTATTTGTGGCTTTTCTGATTTTCTTCCTATAGTTGATTTCTAGTTTCATACCGTTGTGGTCAGAAAAGATGCTTGGTATTATTTCAATCTTCTTAAATTTATGGAGACTTGTTTTGTGGCCTAATATGTGATCAATCTTGGAGAATGTTCCATGTGCATTTGAAAAGAACGTGTATTCTTCGGTTTTTGGATGGAATGCTCTGTATATATCTACTAGGTCCATCTGTTCTAAGGTGTCGTTTAAGGCCAATGTTTCTTTATTGATCTTCTGTTTGGATGATCTATCCGTTGGTGTAAGTGGAGTGTTAAAGTCCCCTACTATTATTGTGTTACTGTCTATTTCTGTTTTTATGTCTGTTAATAATTGCTTTATATATTTAGGTGCACCTACATTGGGTGCGTAGATATTTACAAGTGTTATATCCTCTTGTTGGATTGTTCCCTTGATCATTATGTAATGCCCTTTCTTTGTCTCTTTTTACAGTTTTTGTTTTAAAGTCTATTTTGTCTGATATGAGTACTGCTACCCCAGCTTTCTTTTCATTGCCATTTGCGTGGAGTATCTTTTTCCATCCCTTCACTTTCAGTTTGTGAGTGTCTTTAGGTCTGAAGTGTGTCTCTTGTATGCAGCATATATATGGGTCTTGTTTTTTTATCCAGTCAGCCACCCTATGCCTTTTAATTGGGGCATTTAGTCCATTGACGTTTAAAGTAGCTATTGATAAGTATGTACTTACTGCCATTTTTTAACTTTTTTATTTTTTTTTCCTCAGTGTTTAAGTAGTCCTTCTCTGTTCCTTACTTCTTCTATACAGAATTGATGGTCACTTTAGTTTGACCTCTGTCTGAAAGCTGTACTCTTTAACTACCCTCCTCCCTCCTTTTATGTTTTTGATATCATATCTAACCTCTTTTTTGTGCATTTGTATCCATTATGTTCTAATCGTGGAAATAGATAATTTTTCCTATTTGTGGTCTTCTCTTTTCCCCTTAAATCAGTCCCTTTAACATTTCTTGTAACACTGGTTTCTTGGTGACAAACTCCTTTAATTTTTGCTTATCTGGGAAAATTTTGATCTCTCCTTCCATTTTGAACGATAACCTTGCCGGGTAGAGTATTCTTGGCTGTAAGTTTTTTCCTTTTAGCACTTTAAATATATCGTGCCATTCTCTTCTAGCCTGTAAGGTTTCTGCAGAGAAGTCAGCTGATAGCCTTATGGGGTTTCCTTTGTATGTAACTTGACATTCTCTTGCGGCTTTTAGGATTCTCTCTTTATCTTTAATTCTGGACATTTTGATTATGATGTGTCTTGGTGTGGGCCTCTTTGGGTTTATCTTGTTTGGGGCTCTCTGTGCCTCCTGTACCTGGATGTCTGTTTCCTTCCTTAGGTTAGGGAAGTTTTCATCTATTATTTCTTGAAATAGATTCTCTGCCCCCTTGTCTCGCTTCTTCTCCTTCCGGGACACCTATAACACGGATGTTAGTGCGCTTGATGTTGTCCCAGAGGTCCCTTAGACTGTCCTCACTCTTTTTAATTCTTTTCTCTTTTACCTGTTCACCTTGGGTAATTTCTTCTAGTCTTTCTTCCAGCTCACTGATCCGTTCTTCTGTATCCTCTACTCTGCTTTTGAGTCCCTCTAATGAGTTTTTCATTTCCAGTATTGTATTCTTCATTTCTGATTGGTTCTTTTTATATCTTCCATTTCTTTGTTGACATTCTCACTGAGTTCATCTATTCTTCTCCCCAGATCAGTGAGCATCCTTAACACTCTTAGTTTGAACTCTCTGTCAGGTAGGTTGCTCATTTCTGTTTCACTTAGTTCCTTTTCTGGGGTTTTGTCCTGTTCCCTTACTTGGAATGTATTCTTTTGCCTCCTCATTTTGCCTCTTTCCCTGTGCTTGTGTCTCACGTATTAGGTAGGTCAGCTACGCCTCCTGCTCTTGGATAGGTGACCTTATGTAAGTGATGGCTTAGGAGGCTTCCAGTGTGCTTCCCTCAGTTCTCAATGTTCCAGGGTGGCCCCTATGTGGGCTACGTGTGTCCTTCTATTGTGGCCTGTTAGCTCTCCCTATAGGCGCCCAGGGAGGCTGAGTTATGCTCCTGGCCAGCTGTTGTAATGCTCAGCTGCTTGTAGTTGTTGTGGGCCCTTCAGTCTCTTTATCAGGTGTGGGGAGCCCCAGCACAGTTGGCTGCAAGTTCTAATACCACATTTGTGTTGCAGTATTTCTTTTAAGTGAGTAGGCCCCCAGTGTGGCAGGTTGTTAGGCTCAGGGCCTTAGAATTGCTGTAAACCTCTAGCCTATTAGGTCTCTTGTCAGCTCTCTGAGGATTGCAGCTGGGTGGGGTTGGCCTCAGGCACAGGAGCACCCAATTGTTTCAGGCTTTGGAAGGTGGGGCAAACCTCCTATGTGGGTCTTTGAGAAGCACAAGTCTTCTGCAGCTGACAAGCCCTGCCGCCCAGAGGTCCACACACACAGTCAACACAGTCCTGCCCCGTGTGAGTGCCCCAACCTCCCCAAGCGGGCCCAGTCTCTCCACGGCGGGAGCCCCACACACTCCGCCACCACCCCACACTCTCCACCCGCTCCTTGTGCACACCCTGCCCTGCTCAAGTCAGCTCAGTTGCCAGGCTGCAGAAAATCCAGTCACCAATCTATGCAGGCCCACACGTTGCCTGAGGGCTTGTTGTTAGGTGGGGCCAGTCTCTAGGGTGGGCTGCCTGCCTTGGCTGAGCTGGATTAAATCGGTGCTCTAGCGGGTGGAGCAGACCCTGGGCTAGCAGGTCTCAGGGAAAACTCCAATGGCGTCTGTGTCAGCACGCTCACACCAGGCCACAACAATGGCCGCCGCCAATGTCCCAGTCCCTGGAGAGGTCTCACCCCTCACCGAGATGCACTCAGGGCCTATTAGGTGAGTCTCTTATCACCAAAGCGGTGTGCACCTTTCTTTCTGGTGATTTTAGGATGCTTTCTGGAACGGGTGAGTTTGTGCGTGGGCCCTTTAAGAGCCAGTTTTAGTTTCTTTGTGAACCGGGTTTTCTGGGGGTGCTCCCCAATGCTTTAGTAGCAGGCAAAGTCAGATATTATGCCGCTGGTGTCGATTGTGCTGGGTCCACAGAATGCCCACAGCGGGGGCGCTCCCCGGCTCAGGGCCCCGCTCCTCCAGGGAGGCTGCGTACCTGTGAGCTGCTCCCGCTGGCCGTGAAGCTGGCGGCTTGTGAAGGCGGCGTTTTTCCTCTCCGGAAGGGAGTCTCTGCCTCCTCCACCCCAGTTAGGATTGTCCGTTGTTGCAGGAGTTCCTCTCATCCAGTTTTCAGTTCTGTCTCAGGGGTAATTTTTCCACGAGTAGTTGTAAATTGGCTGTGTCCACGGGAGGAGGTGAGTTCAGAGTCTGCCTACGCCGCCATCTTGACTCCGCCCCCCTCCCCATCATTTCTTATAGTGAGTATCTCATCTACTTTCTAGTTTCAAAGCCAATAGTATTCAACATAGATCTTGTTTTCATATAGTCACACTATTTTTTTATATTTGGGGTGAGGTGGTTTGGGTTGACATGAAGATATTACCTCTACATCAATAGAACAAGAATTGTTCCAAAAGAGGGCTTCATAAACCAAACAGAATTCTTTCTTCCTTTCTTTGCTCCTTCCCTCCTTCCTTCCTTCCTTCCTTCCTTCCTTCCTTCCCTCCCTCCCTCTCTCCCTCCCTCCTTCCTTCCCTCCCTCCCTCCCTCCTTCCTTCCTTCCTTCCTTCCTTTGCTTCTTTCTTTCTCTCTCTCTCTTTCTTTGTTTCATGATGTGGCACATCAATCTCGTAGCAATGGAGCCAGCTCTGATGTAGGCTACATGTGAAGACGAAACTATCAGGACCAAACCAATAAAACCCAGAACAATAAAGCCTTCTGAACAAAGTCAAAATGTAAAAGCAACACAGTTCTCTTCCTTTGTGAGACTTTAGTTTTACTTTGAATATCAGCAATATTTACTCATGTTCATATGTAAGCATGAAAAAGTAAATTTATATTTATGCCTAAGTATAAATTAGAATTAGATATAAATATTACTTTATATTTGTTGCTATGATTTCTCCATACCATTACTTCCTCATACTGACAATAAACGTTGACACTAACTAATAAAAATGATATGCATTTTAATGACATCTACCTACACTCACCAAATAAATATTTTATATAACTGTATTCATCAAATAAAAATTTTTCTTTAGATTCAAAGTAAAATTCAGCACTTTTTATATTTTCCCTTTAATTTCCACTCTTTGTCACCTCCCTAGTTCAGGTAGGTACTTACACTTCATGCCTTCATGCTACTTGCAATAGTTACCTGGAATTCTTCCTCCAACCTTTTCTTCACCAGAGATTTCACTGTTCTCATATTGGAAAGTCAGTGATTATGGGTTAAAACATAAACTTTTTTGTTAGACTTTCAAAACATTCCACATTTTCTCCAAATCTAACTTCTCAAGCTGCCCTCTACTCTGTTATGTGAACATTCTGCTTCCACCAGCCTACCGAAAGACCTCTCTTTCGAATCTATTTCTTCTTCCACATTTTTGCTTATGCTATTTTCTCTTCTACATGCACCCTGGAATTAAATTCATCATCTTCCTTAACAACAAAATTCATCTAACCTTCAAGATTCTACCCAACTTGCTTCTCCTCTGTAACGACTTCTCTGGCAGGCCAAACCTAAAGGTTTTTCTCCTACTAATAAACTCCTATGACAAAGCCTTCAGAAAAACTGTCAATTAGTTCCTGGAAATTTCATTATGTGAGGTATAGTAGGCAGAATAGAGCCTTCCAAAGGTGTCCACCTCCTAATCGGCAAAACCTGTGCATATGTTACCTCACATGGCAAAAGGGACTGCAGCTGCGATTGAGTCAAGTATCCTGAGGCGGGGAGACTGTACTGGGCAGTCCAGGTGGGTCTAATGTAATCACAAGCATCCTTGTCAGAGGGAGGCAGGAGAGTCTGAGGCAGAAAGAGAGAGAGGGCTAGAAGCTGGAAAAGGCAAGGGAATGGATTCTCCCCTAGAGCCTTCTTTTCAGAGAGAATGCTGCCCTGCCAACATCTTAATTTTAGCACTACAGGACCCATTTCAGGACTTCCATTCATCAGCACTATAAGATATATATTCGTGTTGTTTTAAGCCACTAAGTTTGTGGTAATTTGTTACAGCAGCAATAGAAAACTAATCCATGAGGTAACCATATATAATAGTGAGATGGGTGCTTCATTGAAGAGATGCACATGGAAATAGAAAGGACAGAAGTGTCAGCCACAAAGCCTCATTTCATATCATGGTATACAGGAGCAGGAACGTAACCAGACCCCTCAGCTTGAATTTAAACTGTCTCATGGATTGTCGAATGTATTTCCCGTATCTCCACAATAGTGGGAACATGTTATACTTCATCATTATAATTGAGTCAGTTCTTTTTTGTCTCTATATATGCCCTTCTTGTGGCCACTGTTAACTCTTCACCTCTTACTCTGCTTATCTATTCTGCACATCACAGCCTTTGCTTAATCTTAGCTTCTGTCTCTGCGTGACTTGCCTTACTCCCTTGTGGTTTTGACTGATGCACGTGTCTGTGAACTGCCATTTCTGCTTATCTTTCAGTTCTGCTTCCAAATGCCTGTCCTTATCGCCAGGTCTCCAGATCAGATCCTGGAGGAGGAGAATTCAAGTGCTCCAGATAGTACCTGGTGTTTCTATTTGGATCCAGCTTCCACATCGGGCCCCTTTGTGGGTCCTGGCTGGCTGACAGTTTACTGGCTTGACCCGCTCTGGCACATATTTGACTGTCATGGCACCGTATGTATATTTGTGTTTTGCTTCTACAACTTGGTTATGAGAACTTTAATGTCTTGAACCAAATATTTGTGTTTAATCCACTGTATTTAACCCACCATCATATAGCATACAGCCCAGACTGTCTAGGTTTTAATGAATTATTTTGTCAATTGAGTAATGAAGATTGAAAGAATTCCATCAATACTATTAATGAAGGAGAAAATGACAAAATTTATTTCTGCCAGATCTGCTACTTCTTCACTGTAAAGTAGAGGATGAGTAGTACAAACTTAATTATATAAGCATATGTATGTGTATACATATGTATGTATCTATATAAGCGAAAATGTACACATTTATATATGTATATATATGACGGCATGTTCTACAGTTTATTTATAGTGTTTAAGTTGAACAAATATGTACATTCTCACTGACTTCCCAGTTAAAATTTCTAATCAGTTTATGCTTCATTAAAAATTTTAATTTAAAAGTATCCATGTTATTAAAAGATATGCACTTTTCCTGTAGAACACAAGAATCTGTCTCTAAGTTTACACATTGTCCTATGGTCATGTTTCTTTTAAATTAATGACATGTTTAATCATATATCTGATAAGGGGTTATTATCCAAAATATATAAAGAACTCATACAGCTCAACAACAAAAAAACAGACAAGCTGACTAAAAAATGGGCAGAGGACCTGAATACACAGTTTTCCAAAGAAGACATACAGATGGCCAACAGTCACAGGAAAAGATGTTCAACATCACTAATTATTAGGGAAACGCAAACCAAAACCACAATAAGATACCACCTTATACCGCCAGAAGGGCTATGATTAAACAAACAAGAAATAACAAGTGTTGGAGAGGATGTGGAGAAAAGGGAACCCTTGGGGGCCGGCTCCATGGCATAGTGGTTAAGTTCGGGACACTCCGCTTCAGCAGCCCGAGTTCACAGGTTTGGATCCCAGGCACAGACCTACACTACTCATCAGTTATGCTGTGGCAGTGACCCACATGTAAAGCAGAGGAAGATTGGCGACAGATGTTAGCTCAGGGCCTGGAGCTCATCTGGCCCTGACCCTCCTCCGTGAAGCTGCCCCAGGAAGCAAAGTCATACCCCCAAACCTGCCGATTCCCTCTGCCCTCGCCTCCAACCTCCTCTTGATCAGTGTAAATCTGACCCGCCATTGCCCTTCTTCAGACTCTTTCAGGGTCCAGCACTGCTCTCAGGAGGAAGTCCAGGCCCCCCAACCTGGCATTCGAGGCTCTCCACAACCTGGTCCCAGCCGTCCTTTCCAGCCAAAACCCTCTCCTCCTCCTTCTCTCGACACACTCCCATGAGTGTGCTCCCTGTGCCCATACTATCTTCACCAAAAGGCCTAATCTCCCTGCCCTGCCTCCTCAGCAAAAAAAAAAGGAGGGGGGTGAACCCTGTACTCTGTTGGTAGGAATGTAAACTAGTACAGACAGTATGGAAAATGATATGGAGATTCCTCAAAAAATTAAAAATAGAACTACCTTATGATCCAGCTATTCCACTTCTGAGTATTTATCCAAAGAATATGAAAACACTAATTTCAAAAGATACATGCACCCCTATGTTCATTGCAGCATTATTCACAACAGCCAAGGTTTGGAAACAACATAAGTGCCCACCGACAGATGAATGGATAAAGAAGATAGGGTATACATACACAATGGAATACTACTCAGTCATAAAAAAGATGAAATCTTGCCATTTGCAACAACACGGATGGACCTTGGACCTTGAAAGTATTAAGCTAAGTGAAAGTATTATGCTAAATAAGTCAGACAGAGAATGCTAAATACCATACGATTTCACTCATATGTGGAAGATAAAACAACAACAAACAAATACACATACAGAGAACAGATTCATGGTTACCAGAGGGGAAGGTGGGTGTAGGAGAGTGAAAGGGGTAAAGGGGCACACATGTATGGTGTGTGACGGATGGCAACTAGACTTTTGGTGGTGAACACAATGTAATCTATATAGAAGTCAAAATATAATGATGTACACCTGAAAGTTACATAATATTATAAACCAATGTTGCTTCAGTAAAATTAAATAAGTAATAATAATAAATAATGACATCAGGTTGAAACACTGTAGAAAGCCATGTAACATGATTACACTGATACAAATACTGACATTTATTTTTACTCTATATTTTATACTCTACTCATGTTTTATATGGTGTCATTACATAATGCTTTCCATTTCACTAGCAAATAACTGATGGTAGTTTCCCAGTGAATATAGCACTCAACTCTAGTTTAATTTATACATTTAAATGTTTTTTTCAATTGATGTCATAATAGTTTATAACATTGTGAGGTTCCAGTTGTACATTATTATTTGTCAGTCACCATATAAATGCACTCCTTCACCCCTTGCGCCCATCCTCCTGCCCCCTTCCCCCTGGTAACCACCAAACTGTTCTCTCTGTTCATGTGTTAGTTTATCTTCCACATAGGAGTGAAATCATACAGTGTTTGTCTTTCGCTGTCTGGCTTGTTTCGCTTAACATAATACCCTCCAGGTCCATCCATGTTGTTGCAAATGGGACAATTTTGTCTTTTTTATGGCTGAGTAGTATTCCATTGTGTGTATATAGCCCATCTTCTTTATCCATTCATCCGTTGATGGGCACTTAGGTTGTTTCCAAGTCTTGGCATATAAGTTTTGTTAAGAAAAGAGAAACAGACTCCAGGATAAACTAAGATTTGTACTCTGCCATGGTAAATTTTATGTAACACACTGGAGAAAAATAACCTGTTTCACAATAGACATATTTTACATTCATGTATAATAAAACTTAGATTTTGTCTATCAAATTACATTTTTGCCAGAAAAGGAGCATTAATTCATATAAAGCACCTAGATTAGGAATGTCTTATTATGGAGAGTTTTAAATGATAATGTATTTCTATTATTATTTACCAAGAATGTACCTTTCCTCTTGTAGAGCTCAAATACCAGTACAGAAAAGCATCTTTGATAATAGTATACATACAGTTCACTTTGTTGCCGCGAGATTCTTCCTGAAAGGGGTTTAGATGTCTTCTTATGCATATTTCCTTTTTTCAGTCATTATGCTGTCATTTCATAAGTAATTGATTAACTAGAATATAGAGTATATGAGAGGTCTCATTTTTTTTAAATGCATAGAGACTGGAGATATTTCATCAGCTTTAAAATGAACCAGATGAGGCAATAATCCCCATAATGCTTCTTTCAAGTAAGTGGTGCAGAAAGTGAAATCGATACTGTTCTCATTACTGCACACAGGACATTAGTTTTTTTTTAAATATGATTGGTCTCCATCATGAACTGCCTTCTATCCATTGTTTAAGCAGTAAGAATAAAAATACTATAAAAAAATAAAACTAGAGAGCAAGCAACAGTCTGAAAATAAGATATGGCGAGTCGCTCTGGAGTAAATTGTTTTCTCCAAATCCCTTTTTTACTTCCTTTCAGATACAAGATACAAGGATAAGGGACTCAAAGTGAAAAATTGCAAATAAATAATAAAAGAAGACCATAGATTTGCTGCAAGTCCTCTTGATTAT
Organism: Ceratotherium simum simum; assembly: GCF_057802395.1. NCBI lineage: Eukaryota > Metazoa > Chordata > Mammalia > Perissodactyla > Rhinocerotidae > Ceratotherium > Ceratotherium simum. The sequence goes on from NC_141914.1 coordinate 54,762,506, forward strand.
ACCCCTCAGCTTCAGTGTTTGTGGAGGTCAGAGCCTCATGCCGCTGTTCACGCATGCCATAAACACACACAGGAGTCCACACTACATCAGGCCCCTGTGCCTGTAGCTTACAGTGCAGCTTTCCTTAAGGGGTGCCACTTTTGTACCCTTTCAGTCACCTAAAATCTAAATCTTGGCTCTCAATAATACTGTTTGTCTACTTTGTCCAGATTTACTGCAAAATTAATACAAAATTAATAACTTTTTTAACTCAGTGTCTTACAAAAGAAAATGCATTGTTTTAATTCCAATGGTATTATATTAAGTTATGGAGACAACTAGAAATAGAATAATAAAAGTAAAAGTCTCTATAAATGTCATGTTTTGTCTCTATTAATTAGTCATTTTTATAATCAGTAGTAATAATATATTAAATATGCTAATATTTCATTAGAACTTATTAGAAATCACCTAATAAGTGAATATTTAAATATGTTTTCATATAATCTTTAAATAATTTCATGAGCTAGAGCCAATAAATAAAAGCTTGGAAAAAATTGTGTGCACATGGCTTTTGTGTGTGTGTGTGCGAGGAAGATTAGCCCTGAGCTAACATCTGTTGCCAATCCTCTTTTTGCTGAGGAAGACTGGCCCCGGGCTAACGTCCCTGCCCATCTTTCTCTACTTTATACAGGAGGCGGCCACAGCATGGCTTGCTGAGCGGGCGAACCTCCAGGCGTGGATCAGAACCCGCGAACCCCGGGCCCAGAAGCAGAGCGGGCGAACCTCACCACCACGCCATGGGACACCCCCAATTATGACTTTCTGCTGTGACTGGAGCTGTGTGAGCAAAGAGAAAGGATAGTGGGTGAGGTAGAGATGAGGTCAGAGAGGCGGCTGCTGCATTATAGACAGGCTGGAGCAGGACAAGTGTGAAGTCGGCAGCTCACTGAGAAGCCTGTCGCAATAACCCCAGTGAAAGACCACGATCCCGGGGACACGTGACACAAGTGCGCAGACGCTGGAGATATTTTGAAGGTGTCTCCTGAAAGAATTACATATAGCTCACATTTGGAGTGCGAGAGGAGTCAAAGATGACACTATTTTTGCCCCCAAATAATTGAAAGAATGGACTTGCCTTTTAATGAGATGGGAAAAACTTCAAAAGGAGCGGATTTGTGAAGACGGGCATCTCTGAGGTGTGGAGCCCTAAAGACGGGAGCTGCTGCTGTGTGCTGCAAAGCGGAGAGAGCTGCCTGAAAACGAAGCCAGCAGAGAGGACCGCAGAAGCGTGAGATGGACACAGGAGAAAATCCCATCAGCTTTCACAAAAGTCACAAAATTATCTTTCCCTGGTCTCTCCCTTTTCAGGTTCCGGGCACATTGAACTGCTTTCCTCTTTTCCAACAGGTAGATCTCCGTCTCACTGCATGGCTTTCGCGCTTGCTGTGCTGTTTGCCTGAAGTGCTCCCCGCTTCCTTTGGCCAGCTGTTGCTCACCCTTAGATATCAGCAGGAATGTTAACTCCCGAGAGCTGTGTTCCCTGAAGGCCCAGTCTCCAGTGGAACGCTCTGTTATCCGTTCCTCTCCCCCACTTTGCCTTATAGTATGTACATACATATATATATACAAGAATATATTTGAATATACAAATATATATTGTATACATTTATTATATTTATATGATTATTTTATAAATATATTTGTTTATTATATATGTATTTGTTTATTCATTCGATTTTTGTTTATTCATTTGATTTTATGACCATGAGGATAAGATTTACTGCTCGCTCCTCAGAAATTAGCACAGCCCTTGGAACATAGAATATGTGAATTAATTAATTAATTTGCTTTGGTGATATTCTGTTCTTCCTTTAGTAACCACCTTAAAGGAGCTTAATCTGGTCAACCAGACCCTGATGTTACCATCCCTTTTAAGATGACTCAGCATAACTCTGCTTTGATTTTGTATATTTAGAGTTTACCATTTTACTATAGAAGATAATTTTGTTTTCAATGCCCAGATTTAAGAAAACACCCATATCAGTAATTTGGAAAGCAGATAGCTAATGCATGCTGATTCTATCATCTAAATTTAAATCAGCCTTTTTCAATGTGACTAAAAGCTTGAAGACATTTTCTTTGCTCTAGCATACTGGGTGTGTAGTGGTAAAACATTGGGGTGAATAAGTACATCTACAATGCAAATCCTTTAAAATCCTCCAAAGCATGACTAAATCTTTATTGGTAAAATTGCCTAATTTCACCACTCGAGTTATAGTAACTTTTTTCTAATGTAATCCTGCTGATTAATCAAAGATTAAAAGAATTAGGAGGTTAGTTGATTCTAAGGTTCTGCCTCTAAATAAGGAGAAAATTATATTCAGTTTCTTTTTATTGGTAACTATTTTAAATTCTTTGAAAATTAAGGGTCATTTCAGTTAATGACAGTATTCAATGCACAAGAGCATTATTTTCTTTACCTCTCACAGTTGTCCCCACATTAGCCAACTATTAGGAATTCATTCAATTAGTGTTAACAATTATGAGGTCCTTGGTGAGCCCCAAATAAGTTATGTAGGAAAAATAAGGAGGAATAACACAAACTCTCAAGTCTGACTTTTTAGATGCTATACAGATTATTATATTTAGATGCTAATATTGACAACAAGGGGGAGAAGATGAGTACAATTTATTTCAGTAAAAGGTAGAATGTAGTAAAGTGTTGAATGAGTGAAATGGATCATGGGAGCAAAAAGAGAGAGAAATTGTAATTAAAGTATATGGGAAACTTTTAACAGTGATAATTTTATTTAGAAATTCCATAGTTTGTCTCTCCTTTCTTGTACTGAGAGAACATGTTTGATAACTAATACAGAAATCTACTAGCACAGATGAAGCGAGCTCCTGCCCGAGGACCAGCACCAGAAAACCTTCTCACTTCAACTTTTCCTACTAAAAGAAAATAATCCCTGCTCCTTTCTTCTCTAGAAACATTTATGTTTAAATAGAATTTTTCTTTGTTGTTTCAGCACTCACTGAACATATTTCTAAATTGTATCAAACCACATTTCCATGTTTGTAGGTAAAGTCAATAAATTTTATTTGTATATTATAATTTACATTATATCGGTATCTTAGGTTCATATTTTTTAGGAGTTGTTAAAGATCACACTCTGTATTGTTTGGTAGATTGACTGACTGCAAAAATATTCTGTAGCTTGGAATTAAAAACCAGTTTTATTAAATTTTCCCTGACAGCTCTCTTTTAGTTAAAAAGAGAAAATTTTATTTAACTGAAAAGTCTAATTGTTGAGGTTTAATAATTCAAAATATTAATGCTAACAGAAATGAAAAAGATCTTGAAATTTGATTTAAAATTTTCAGCTAATATAAGAAGAAATTGATTACTTGTATGACATCAGTTACACTTCTATGGAAGTATAATTTGAGATCATGAATATGTAAAATTTTAATCTAATTTGGGTTTGATAAATGAAGCACAAAGCTAAATTAATAATATTTGATGATATTTGCTTAATTGAGATTATTTACTGAGTTCATCTTGTACTTCACATGCCTTGTCTCTGACCTAGGTTTAGAGATATAAATCTCCCCCAGATTTCCTGATTTTGGTCTAGTAACCTGATTGCAGACACATAAAAGCATGCAGGTGAGACGTCGGCAAGTTTACTACTCAGCCTTCTCTCCCTGCCCATCCCACATAACCCCCAACATCAACACTGGTACTTGATCGTAAAATCTCCACTACCAAGACCCTTAATAAAAAATAAATCCCATTCAGGCTCTGTTTGAAAATGTTCAAAAGGGGAGCTGACCTTATATTAAACTGCATGACCTGCAATCTTACATTGGAAACATAGTTTCAAACACCATACTTAGAACTCTGCTTTATAGTGGAAACCTAGCAGTACTCTGGTGGGGCACGTAGAGGCAATGTCTACATTCCACCTCTAACTCCCTGTATCCTAAATTACAATATTCCCTTCCTCACTGGGTAGCCTAAGACTGAATCCTGATTGCTTCAGTTCTGAGATGCTCAAGAAGGTCTATGAGTGCTGCAGGGGACATGCTTATATTTTGCTCTTCTGTTTCTTCTGTGCCCTGCCTGTAGTAGGTGATGAATAGTACGCTAAATAAATCTCACAATGTATGGGAGACAAGAGACTTGAAAAATCTTTATGCAGTCCTATCTGCAAGAGAAAATGCTTTTTAAATGTTTCTGTTTTTGAGACGAATGTTTATGACAACTATAAACGGTCTAGTTCTGTGATGATGGCTTGTAGAAACCACAGGTTGTGGCTCTCCCATGGTATATATCATGAAAGTGGAATACCTGTTTTCATAACCTCTCTGCTCAGGTCGTTTTTGAGAAGAAGAGAAACAGAAAAGTACAATTTTTTACTCAAAATCTACCACTGTCAAGTTTCTATGCTACCAGTATGGAAACAAAGATGAACACCATGACTCTACCTTCAAAGAGCTTATAGTTCAGTAGGGTTGATAAAAGACGCTCACAGAGAGCTGCAATACAGATGAGATTTCAAGGACGATGTGCTGTATAAAAGTTACAGAAAAAACGATGGTTCCTGACACTCTACTGTGACAATCCTAGCACTCTTGTGGAGATGTAGAGCCGGAATTATGGAAACCTGTAAAGTGTATCCATTTGTGATGGTTTTTTCTTTTTGTATTCAAAAAATGCCTGAAATTTTTTGACAAAAAGTAGGTTGTTTTATCACTATTTCTATAGATCTAAAAAAAAAGAGTTAATATGTCGATGATGTATTCATGAATATCTAAAACTCAAATTCCTAAGTAATGACTCAGCCTTCACAATGACAGCTTTTTAACATAAGGATCATTACTTATTTCATCTTAATTCATATGACAATTTCCTTTACATTCTGTAACAACATTTGGCTTTGTGGTTTTATTCAGAATAAATAACTCAAATATCAGACATCTTAATTTGAGGACATCTGTCAGTCTAAACTAGAACTGATCATTGATTTTTCAGCATCAAAATATGTAGAACTTATAGTGATAGATTATAAAATAACCTCTGAAATAATTGAATCATTTTCTATAAATTATATTTTCATGTCAAAAAATATGCTTTCAGATGAACAATATATTATAAACCTCTTTTTCTTATAAGTATTGACTACACAGTAAAATGTATTAATCATAATTTTGTGTTGAAAGAATATACTTTTTCCCTCATTGAATAGCAAGTAATTTTTTGATCCGCCTTTATTGAAAGAAGATAAAATGGGCTCTCCTGTTGGCTAGTTTTTGGACATTTTATGGTTCAGTTACTATATATGTGATGTTTGATCTCCAAATAAATATTTTATGAATATTGCCAGTAATATATTCTGTGATTTTTTTCCACCAAGCTTCAAAATAGCACATTATTGAAATTAGTAGTGGTTGACAAAAATGACATCAAGGATTCTCAACTAACTAGGGATTCTATCAGAATGATCTAGGGAGAATCTTTAATAAACTACTCCCCCCTCCAACAGCGTTCTTTTTCACACACACCCTATCCCTTCCCCCTTTTCCATCACTGCTTTGTCAGCCACTCTTACTTACGGGAGTGAATTTGTTACTTAGGTGTGTGGAGGGACAGGCAAACGGTTGCGAAACATTAGATTATGATATGTTAAAAAGAATTTCATATTTAGTAAAAACAAATCATTCTCTTTTGATGCCATTATATTTAGGCAATGTTCAAAGATAATGATAGTAGACACAAATTATTTCTATACCATTCTCAAAACTGATTGTATGGATAAAATGATTCTTTGCATTCATTCTTTTTTCTTTGCAGATATTGGCTGTCAGGAGAGCATATGCACTGGAATTGTGTTTTAAGAATTACCATGAGGTTGGTCAATTTTAATTATTAGCGTTGGACATATACACAGAAGCGTTTGTGTGAGGCCAAAGACCCTGCATTTTCCACTGATACTGATGAAGCTGGTTCATGGCTCACACTTGGAGAACCATTGCCATGGGAGTTGAGTTCAAGATTTTTGGAGTCATACTGTTTGGTCTTGAACGCTGGGTCTGCCACTATTTAGTTGGCCACTTCAGGCGTTACTTATTTAATGTAGCTAAGTCTCAGTTTACTTAACTGAAAACTAAGGGTAATGATGGTGCCGATTTCTTAGAGTTGTGGTGAGGATGCAATGAGGTGATGTATGCAAATCATTTAGCTCTGCAGCTGACACCAGGAGGAAGCCATTAAGTCCTGCTATTGTTGTCATCCTCCTCCTCCTCCTCCTCCTCCTCCTCCTCATCATCATCACAGACATAGTACAGCATTCTGCATTCAAGATACTTAGAAGAAAGTTCCCTTAATGCTATTTCTTTTGACAACATATTATTTAAAACTTCATTTAATTTGCATTTATGTTTTGTTTGTTTGAGGTTTTTTTTGTTTTTTGGTTGAGCATTTTGTTTTCCTAAGACATAAAATCTTTAGAACCATTTTACTAATGCAATTTGCATTTTTGTAAATGCTGCAGATTGCTAAGCCATCTTAGGGGAGCAACAAATAAAATATAAATTTATATCTACCTGGAAAAATCCAGCTGAATAGTCTAGAAAGAGTGAATAATTTGATAATCTTCAGGAGTGAATTTATAGTTCCTTATGATAAAAGCAAACATCCCAATATTATGCTAAGAGAAATAAGTCAGGCAGAGAAAGGCAAATACTGTCTAATATTTATTATGTGGAATCTAAAAAAAACAAACTCACAGAAACAGAGAGTAGAGTGGTGGTTGCCAGCGGCTGGGAGGTGGGAAAAATGGGGAGAAGGTGGTCAAAGTTTACAAACTTCCAATGCTAAAATGAAGAAGTTCCGAGGATCTAAGGTACAACATGGTAACTATAGTTAACAATACAGCATTACGTACTTGAAAGTTGCTAAGAGAATAGATCTTAAATGTTCTCACCACGGACACAAAAAAATGGTAATTATGTGAGATAATGGAATGTGTTAACTAACTTTGTAGTAATCATTTCAAATATATATATGTATCAAGTCATCACGTTGTACATTTTAAATTTACACAATGTTATATGTTAATTATATATCAATAAAGCTAGAAGAAAAAAAAAGCAAACATTCCAAGGCTGTTAGAAGCTCGTCTACAGAGAGGACCCACATTGATAACTCGTCACTAACTCATTACGCCACACACAAGAGACAATTGATGATATGGACAGACACCATGATCACTTAGCTAAGCTGCATCTATCCATCAGTTTGGTCTACCAACAAGGCTAGAGCTACCTGAAGCACAGAGCTTAAGCATAGGTCCCAGGAAAAGACTTCTGCCTTCAAATCAACAAATGTGTTTTAAGATTAATGTTTCAGGGGCCGGCCCCATGGCTTAGCGGTTAAGTGCGCGGGCTCCACTACTGGCAGCCTGGGTTCAGATCCTGGGCGCGCACCGACGCACTGCTTCTCCAGCCATGCTGAGGCTGCGTCCCACATACAGCAACTAGAAGGATGTACAACTATGACATACAACTATCTACTGGGGCTTTGGGGGAAAAAAAAAAGAGGAAGATTGGCAATGGATGTTAGCTCAGAGCCGGTCTTCCTCAGCAAAAAGAGGAGGATTAGCATGGATGTTAGCTCAGGGCTCATCTTCCTCACAAAAAAAAAAAAAAAAAAAAAAGAGGCACAGGGCTGAAACCTCACAAGTGGAAGGCCTTGAATGCCAACTAAGGAGTTGCATTGAAAAAAAAAAAAAGATTAATGTTTCAACAAGGAGATATTGGTTGAGAAACACTGAAGTAAGTGCCATATTGTTTCTAGGGGCATATTTCATTAAATGTTCTAGGCTTTTCACCCATTTTTTCCACTCTTAGAGCATTCACCTGTACAACACACTCTCATAAGTAACACTCTAAAGGCGGAGGTAGGATGTACACTCTCCCACTCCCAAGAGATTTGTGAGGAAAGATGCTTTTTGGACTATATTTAACTCTGGATATCCTGATATTCTTCTGAATTGGGTCTTTCCCCACTTCTGTCTCCATCGCTTGAAAATCATATTCTGTAAAAGTTAACTGAAACTTCCTGAGGTGATAGAAGTGTTTTCTATCTCGACTGGGGTGTTGGCTTATGGGTGTATGCATTTGTCAATACTCATTAATTATACAATTAAGATCTATGCATAAATTCCTTACACATAAATTATCCTCAATTAAAAATAGAGTGATCTATGTTGATGTTTTCTGTTGGCATTTTAAGAAAGAGTTTTACACTCGTCATTTGCTGCTGTTGTTGTTGTTAACACAGAGACATAAATTATACACCTACTTCTTCTAGCTCAATTCAAAGGCATTAAGCCTTGAAGTTTGGAATATGTGGTAACATTGTCACCTAGTAGCAGCATATTAACATTGCAAGCATGAGATTTTTACAAGGGAAATTGCAGCACAAAGCTGATAACAATGGAAAATCATGTCTTTTCAATGATACTCCCTTCTTTTAGTTACCACAATTCCAAATTTCTTATTTCTTGAGACTAATGTAAGATTTTTATCAATAAAGAGTATCTAGGGTTTGAAGAGGCCTGATAAACAGCCCTCACCACTCACAACAATCCTAGCAAATTGAGAAAAAGACAAAAAAAGGCCAAAATGTCAGCTTACCAAGGCTACTTTGATGGATACAGTATAAATGAGAGTCAATGGACTGACTCTCAGTCCAGGCCTGGGAGAGCCCACGTGGGGAAGAATTTATGTCTGTAGAGCAAACGCTTTCCTTCTGTTCTCTGTCTGGTTTGAGATGGAGAGGGAAGAAGAGAGAAACTCTCAGTGCTTATGGCATTTGGTAGAGTAGCTCAGTCAAACAGAAAAATGCGTAACAATAGCTTTTATCCAGCCACCAGATAATTGGTTACACCTATGTGTGTAAAAGTAAGTGATGGAGGAAGAGAAAAGAAGTGTTAAGGGAACATTGAAATCAGAGTGTGAAGGAGGGTAGTTCCGTACGTAACAAGGAGTTAAAATACGTACACGGAAAACGTGAAATCGGGATATGGTTTGTAGGCCTCACTGGCCTCAGTCCTAGATCTGACGTAACGCAGATCACTATCATTGGATTTTGGTGATCTACAAATTCATCAAAGGTGTTCTTCACAGACTTAGCTTTTTTTACTGTTCCTACAACACCAAAATATCAACATAAAAAATAAATAAAATTATAGAGCACATGTGTCAGGTACTGTTTGGTTAAATGGATATTTGTCAATCCCTGTGTGTTATTTCCCAAACCATGTTAAAAGAACACAAGCAGGGCCAGCCCCGTGGCTTAGCGGTTAAGTGCGCGCGCTCCGCTGCTGGCGGCCCGGGTTCGGAGCCTGGGCGCACACTGACGTGCTGCTTCTGCAGCCATGCTGAGGCCGCGTCCCATGTACAGCGACTGGAAGGATGTGCAGCTACGACATACAACCATTTACTGGGGCTTTGGGGGGAAAAAAAAAGAACTCAAGTAGTTATCTGCTGCCGGAATTAAGGGCAAATATAAGGTGAGGAGACTTCTGTAAGTTTGATGGGATTGTTATTACTTGGAGGTAGGAAAGAGTAGACAGAAATCAGTCACAGGAAGCCTGCTTGTAGGTTAACAAAAGACTAATGAAACCTCCAGATTTCCTGTTGCCTGTCTAAGCCCTCCAATGGCTTCTCCTTCCACTCAGGGTAAAATCCCAAACTGTTAACGGCCTACAAGGTCCTACATGATAAGGCCTCCCATTACCTTTCTGTCCTCATCTACAACTACCTACCTACCCTCTTGTTCAGTCCACTCCAGACACCTTCACCTCCTTGCTATTCCTTAGACACAGCAGGCACGACCCCACGTCAGAATGTATCTGTTTAGCTCACACTTTCCCTCCCTTCAAGAGTTTGTTTAAATATCACCTTCTCAGTGAAGAATATCCAATAATTAATTCAACTTTCTGAACCTCCTTACTCTGTTACCTGTTTTCTATGGGACTAATCGCTATATAACATACAGTCATGTGTTGCTTAACAGGAATACATTCTGAGAAACACATCCTTGGTGATTTTGCCATTGTGCAAACATCACAGAGTGTATTTACACAAACCTAGGTGGTATAGCCCACTACACACCTAGGATATATGATATAGCCATTGCTCCTAGGCTACAAACCTGTACAGCATGTTACTGCACTGAATACTATAGGCAACTGTAACACAATGGTAAGCATTTGAGTATCTGAACAGCTGTAAACATAGAAAAGGTACAGTATAAAAGATAAAAAATGGGGGCTGGCTTGGTGTCATAGTGGTTAAGTTCATGCATTCCACTTCAGCAGCCTGGAGTACGCGGGTTTGGATCCCAGGTGCGGACCTACACATCACTCACCAAGCCACGTTGTGGTGGCATCCCACATACAAAATAGAGGAAGATTGGCGCAGGTGTTAGCTCAGCAACAATCTTTCTCAAGCAAAAAGAGGAAAATTGGCAACAGTTGTTAGCTTAGGGACAATTTTCCTCACCAAAAAATTTAAAGCTAAAAAATGGTACACCTGTATAGGGCACTGACCATAAATGGACTTACAGGACTGGAAGCTGTTCTGGGTGAGTCTGTGAGTGAGTGGTGAGTGAATGTGAAGGCCTATGAAACTACTGTATGCTACTGTAGACTTTATAAACACTGCATACTTAGGCTACACTAAATTTATAAAAAAATATTATTCTTTCTTCAATAATAAATTAACCTTAGCTTACTGTAACTTTTTTACTTTATAAACCTTTTTTCAACTTTTTGACTTTTTTATAATAACGGCTTAAAACACAAACACATTGTACAGCTGTACAAACATATTTTCTTTTTTTATATCCTTATTCTATAAACTTTTTTCTATTTTTAAAATTTTTTATCATTTTTTTTTAAACTTTTTCGTTAAAAACTAAGACACAAACACACATTAGCCTAGGCCTACACAGGGTCAGGATCATCAATATCACTGTCTTCCTCCTCCACATCTTTGCCCACTGGAAGGTCTTCAGGGGCAATAACATGCATCTGTCATCTGAGCTGTTCTCTCCTATGATAACAATGCCTTCTTCTAGAACACCTCCTGAAGGACCTGCTTGAGGCTCTTCTTGAGGAGGTGTCACTCTTTTCAGAAATATGTCCATGGTGGTTTGCTTGATTTTTTTCTTTTCTTCATCCTAGGTTTGCTTGTAAGCAGATAATGCACCATGAACATTTCTTTGTATTAATGAAAACATTTTGGTGTTGGGGCCCATGTTTTCAAACTTTTTAAGGAGCTTGTTGAGGTCTACAAAAGCTTCTGCTAAACCCTTCTCTGTGAATTTTCTTGGGAGTTCTTCTTTTTCTTCTCCTAAGGTTCCTTTTCTCTTGCCTCTTCTTCAGCTATGCAGTCTTGTTTCAGTTCTAACAACTCCTCATTAGTCCATTCCTTGGGAACCACCTTCAGGGAGCTCCTCAATGTTGTCCTCGTTCACATCCTGGTTAATGTTGTTTGCCATCTCAACGACAGCCTTGTTAATTTTTGCAACCTCCTCATCCTTGGCAAATCCTTTGAAGTCGTGGACAAACTTCTTCCAGATGCCATTCATACATTCTGGGGTAACATCACCCCAAGCCCAAGCAAGATTCTCCATGCAGTCATAGATGTTGTAATCCTTCCAGAGTTGCATCATTGTCTCCTCAGTGTCTTCCTCAGTGGCAGCAATAGTCTGGGCAAAAGTCTTTCTCAGATAGTAGGCTTAAAAGCTGATATAACTTCTTCATCCATTGGTTGGATCAAAGAGGTGGTGTTTGGAGGGAGAAACACTGCTTTGATATTGGGATGAAGATCACCAATAAAAGGAGGATGTCTGGGAGTATTATCAACAATAAGCAAAATCTTCAAAGGTGTGTTATTCTCCAAAGAGTACTTCTCCATTTCACTGGCATAGCAATCAGGAGGGCAACTTGGAAGAGGAGCTGGGTCATCCATGACTTCTTATTGCTCCTATAGCACACTGGCAGTGTGTGCTTATTGATATGATTGAAGGCCCTGGGGTTCTTACTATGCCAGATCACAAAGGGTTTCAAGTTGTAGCCTGCAACATTGCCCCCAAGCAAGACTGTTATCTTGTCCTTAAAAGCCTTGAAAGCTGGCATTGACTTGGCCTCCTTATGGATGAAAATCCTTTCAGGCATCCATTTCCAGAATAGGGAGGTTTCATCCATATTGAATATTTGCTGTGATAAGTAATTTTCTTCTATAATCAGCCTATCTACAGTTTCCAAAAATTCTTCAGCTGCCTTCACATCAGCACTCACAGACTCACCACTCTCTTTCAAATTATGTAATGAATAACTGTTCTTGAATCATTTAAACCACCCAGAGCTAGCAGTAAATTCAACATTGTAGTCGGGTCCAGCCTTTTCTTTCAACATTGCAAACAAGCTTTTTGCTTTGGCCATGATCGTTATGGTGCTGAGAGAGAGACACTTCTGGGCCTGGTCTTGAATCCAGGTCATTAGAAGTTTCTCCACGCCGGATATAGGTCCGTCTCAAATTTTCCTTAATCTCATTGCCTTCAGTGAAGCAGATCCTTTAACAGCTTCTGTCACTTTGTTCTTGTTCTTCAAGTTCACAGCTAAGGTAGAGCAGGGCATGCCTGACTGGCAATCAATAACTGTCACTGATTTTCTTCCTTCATAGCCCTTAATCACTTTTAATTTTGTTTCCAGGTCAATCACTTGATGTGGCCTCTTACTAGCAACATTAGCAGTGGATTTTATACACTTAGGGGCCACGATGAACAAAACAATGCAAGATTCAATCCAGCACAAGAGAAAATGGTGCGATCAAGAGAAGCGGTAAACACGAGATGCATAAGGCTGCTGCTGGCTTAACGAGGCATGCAGTTTTACAGTAAACTTTTTTGTGTGTGTGTGAGGAAGATTGGTCCTGAGCTAACGTCTGTGTCCATCTTCCTCTATTTTCTATGTGAGACGCTGCCACAGCCTGGCTTGATGAGCAATGTGTGGGTCCACGCCTGGGATCTGAACCTGCGAACAACCAGCTGCTGAAGTGGAGCATGTGAACTTAACTTCTACGCCACAGGGCTGGCCCATAAACTTTTTTTATAAGTAGAAAGAGAATACTCTAAAATAATGATAAAAAGTATAGTATAGTAAATACGTAAACCAGTAACATAGTCATTTATTATCAAATATTATGTTCTGTGCATAATTGTATGTTCTATACTTTTACATGACTGGCAGCACAGCAGGTTCATTTACACCAGCATCACCACAAACACGTGAGTAATGCGCTGCGCTAGGACACTGTGATGGTTACAACATCACTAGGCAATAGAAATTTTTCAGCTCCATTATAATCTCATGGGACCACCATCGCATATGCAGTTTGTCATTCACTGAAATGTTGTTATGCAGTGCATGACTGTACATATTTATTATGTTACAGTTTGATTCCCATCACTGGAATATAAACTCTGCAACAGCAGATATTTTTGTCTCTTTTATTCACTGCTATATCTGATGAATGAGTGAGTAGCATCCTGCTGGATAACTAAAGCAAAGGGGACTCAGGACTCCCTGATACTGCAGGACAAATATCTTCCGTCAACCAGAGTCTGTTATACTCCTGACACATGCAACCAGCTAATTGGACAGCAAGGAATTATCCTCAAGCACAAACTAGTTGCTAGATATTTTCCTGGAATAACACTCCAAAGGCCTTACTGCTTAGCTGCTTCTCTGATCCTGTCTCTCTGGTCCCTGGCTTCCTACCGCAGGCCTGTACCTCAGTTTCTGGTGCCTTCATGTGATGATTGGTTTCGCCTCCAGTTGGACTTCTTGCCCTTCCCTCCAAATCTCTATATTGCATCCTTGCTTACTATCCATCCAGAATTGCCTCTCTCATCCTGCCCAAAGGAGGAGAAATAGACAGCAGCTTGCTTCACCTTTACATTTTTTAAATATGCAACCTTCGTGGTAGTAATTTGCCACCTACAATTTTGGACTTTTGACCTTCTCTGCAATTTTAAAAATCCCAGGTATAATATGCAGAACATAAGGAGGAGATTTTTTTTCTCATTTTTCTTCATTTTAATCATATTATTTTCTCTGTTCTTCAGTCTATTTTTCTCTGCTCTCTACTCAGGTATTTTATTTTCTGCTTGCCTTGGTCTCTGTTCCCAGACAGTATCCTAGGGGCCTATTTCCCATGTTTTGCTTCTCTGTATGTTAAATTTCAGAAACAGGTGTGGAGTGCAGGCAACTGAAACCCATTGTCTGCCAATAAGGTGCAGTGGCGAACACTGAGTGGAGGCCAGAGGCAAAGCTGGTGTGGGTATTGGATGTTGGAGCCGGGGTTGAACTGGCTCATGATGCTGAGATGTGGAATAGAAGTCACGGAGCCAAGCCACAGATCCAAATGTAAACTTTTCTTCATATCGAGGTTTTAATTCTGGGAACAAGAAAGATTTATTTTTAAGTCTTCGTGTTATTATTTGCTAGTGGTGTAAGATCTGAGAGAAACTTTTACTTCTGCTGTTTTCATCTGGGGCTGATAAAAACCTACCTCTACTAACTACAGCTGACAGATTCTAAGTCCCTTGGATCCTGCACCATCATTCCAGCCAACCAGTTCACACTTTTGTGTAATACTCTCCATTTGAGACCAGATAGGACCTGTGACTTTCTTCTAATCAATACAATTTGGCAAAAGGTACGCGATGGATGTCACTCCTGTGGTTGTGTTACATTAAGTAAAATTCCATCTTGCTAGCAGACTTGCTACAGAGACTCTCCTTACTTGGTTTGATGAAGTAAAATGACACATCGGGAAAGCCAACATGACTGGGAACTGGGCAGCCTCCAGCAGCTGAGAATGACCCCCAACCTCTGGCCAGCCAGAATCTGGGGCACTTAATCCTATAGCCTCAAAGAATTGAATTCTGCCAAAAACCTGAGTGAACTTGAAAACAGATTCTTTCCCAGTTAAGCCTCCAGATAAGAATGCAGCCTTAGCTGACCTTTACTGCAGCCTTAGAGACTGCAATAATTAATTATTGTATTATGATAAACAACTAAGTTATAGGCAAATAAGGCAGCAAAGCTGGGCCCAGACCCCTGACCCACAGGAACTTTGAGATAATAAATTTGTGTTATTATAAGCCTCTAAGTTTATGGTAATTTGCTGCACTGCAATAGATAAGTAGTACACTGAATTTCCAAACCGTGGTGACTTCCCCATTCAAAAACACTTAAAGGATGCTGTGATGTCAATAGCACCCCCTGATTTTCACCAGATGAAGCCATTTTCCCTATTTTCCCAACCACATTTTATTATACCAGGATTGGGCAACTGCCAGTTCCTAAACTAAGAGATGTGACTTTGGTAATCTTGCTTGAAAATTGAACTGGGCCAATTAGATTTTCTTCAGGCAGTTAACACTAAGAAGTGCCCTAAATGTCTCACAGATTTTGGGGAAGAGGATCAAGTTTGAGAGCACAAGTGGACGTGTTTACTATAATATTCAACTCTATCAATGTGTAAGGTATTAATATTTTATTGTTATTATTATGCTTTTTAGAATAAAAGGCACCTAAATGTCAAGTGTAGCAGTTTACAATCATTATGAATTTACATTTATCATTACCAAGTTGAGTTGCCATCTCTATGTTGTGCATATTTTTAAAAAAATCTTTGGTGATGAATCCATTTATTTTATTAAATAGTCTCTGGTGATAAATATTTAAACCAGAATTCTTTCTGATGGGAAGAAACAAAGACAGCATGGGGTCCCTGAAGTTAGTGAAATATAAATATGTGTTAGTAGCAAAATGGGTGTTTAAAAATGGTCTTGAGGGCATAGAAAAATACATTTGTAATTTTATTATGGTTAACCTTGGTAGAAATGCAAAACCAAGTTTCCTTATTATCAGTCACATAATTTATGTGATTTATTTAGTGTTTTTAAAATAGGTACTGAGTAGTACCTATGAGAGCAGATGACATGTGCCACTGATAAAGAGGTGAATAAGACATAATATCTCTCAACAAATATTTCACAACTAGAGGAATAAATATTACATATCCCAAATATATTTAATTCAGCCCTGATTAAAATCAATGTTGAAATCAAAAACATATGCTTCAACTCTTAGTAAATGAGAAAACCTTGAAAGAAACTTTGATATTAGATCTTAAAATATAACATTGGATAGATGTTACTTTTTTTTTAATAAAGAAAGAAAAGAGACTAACAAATATAGTTGTCATACTGAAATCTGTATTTATTCTCATCAGAAAGTTGCATTCTATTTGTTTCAGTTAACAAAATTGCCAAGGACAACTGCTAAAAGATTGAAAGTTTTCCTTTCATAGTTCCAGAAATTTTTGACTTAGTACTTTGATACTATAAGTACTTGTTACAGGGAACTAAGTGTGTTAGCATATTTGTTGTAGAAAATAATACTGATTCACCTAAACTTATAAACTCTGTCACAGGAGATGGGCAGGATTGAAACACATCCAAGTTGCTCTGGGAGGATAGAGGAAGGGAACCCACAGAAAATAGTTAGAAGAGCAGGAGATGGTCAAGTTTTGTTTTGGAGAATAAGCATCAGTTGAAAAGCAGAGAAAGAATGGCAGAAATAAAGACAGAAATACAAAAGAATGTATGTTAAGGGCTCACATGTACCTTTAATTAAAATATTTTATCAAGTCTATTTGAGGTTTCTTTCAACATTTGTGATTTATGGTGCAAATGTTTTGGTAATACTCTTAGCCTAACAAACTAATGTCCTTTTTTTCTCTCAAAATAGATCTAGAGTTAAGATTACATATAAATTTTATAAGCAGTGTAAAAAATTCTAGACAAACATACTATCTAGTATTGATATAACATCCTAAAACAGGTTATTTAACTTAAGTAGCCATCTTCATTCAGTTGCTAGAAAAGTCATGTACTTATTTTGTCATGTACAATTACTTTGTAATTGCAATTTCATACTGAATTCCTTAAAGGGAGGGTGGTGCGTCATAAATACTTGTGGGAGGAAATATGTAAATACCCAAACAGTTCTTCATTGTTAATAGAATATTGAAGGTGCAAGATATACATTAGTGTGATGGATTTTATACACATATAATTTCCCAATGGTTCTGTTTCTCTGGAGAACCCTGACTAACACAACTATCTCCGTCACAGCGAATACTTAACTGCTCTGAATAACAATTTCCTCATCCACCAAACCAAGAAAATGGACTAGATCACTTTAAAATCCATTATAGCCAGAATTTCTATGAACTATAATGTCATTTTCTCAAAGAATTGTGAAATATAAGAGCTTGGATGAGCAGCATTCTATTTCCGTTGTTGATCACTTACAATATAATCTTTAGTAAGTTCTAAAGGGCTATACTTGTAATTACATACAAATTAAATAACCATGTCTGTTTCTAAGGAAATAAGTTTATGATATGATACCAGCACAAATTGCAAGAGAGAAAAAAAATCTAGATACACAGATTTTTTTCCCCAAAAATTACCACTTTATTTTTTTCATACATTTTTTTCATGAACTGACCAGAATAAGTAATACTTGGTTATAATTTTAGTTAAGAATTATTGCTTTGACTGGAATTATATTTATTTTCAATGGTTTTTTCATCTTTGCAATGTTATTTTGCCTTTAAAAGCTAATGATCTATGCAGAATTCACATGCATATATCATCAAAGGCATTTACATAAAGACAAAAAATAGTTTATTTTCTTGATAATCCATCCATGTTGGCAACTATGTTTTTTAAACAGATGGCACTATGATAAATTATCCAATATATGGGAATCATGGCATGAATCTGGAAACTTTGCACAGATGCTTATAATGAGGTGTTCATGATCACATAGCACTTGCACATTCAGAGAACGACAGAGCCTTCTGTTGTGAAAGACGTTTACACGGTGAGGTTTCTCTTAGTAATGTTTAGTGATGCTGCGTTGCTTTAAGGGTGATACATTCCCTGGAAAATAAATTTATTATATTTAATTGTTTCAATCTTTAAGGTAAAATATTTCTAAGAGAAATTTTTGATGGAAAAGATCAATTTAGAGTTTATTCGTTTCAATAAAAGCAGTTGAAAATCTTCTGGGCTTAAAGCTGTTTACAAAACTAGCTTTCCAGATCTCAATACAATTTTAATTTTCAACCACAGAGCTCTCTAGGCTGTCAGGAGAAAAACTTCCTTTTGTTATATGGAAAAAATATTGTTTCAAGTGAAAAATAAAATGTTGATATCAAGATATATGAATTGCGGTGCTGTGTTAATTCTCCTTGAAATGCAGGTTACGGAATAGCAGGTAAAATGGACCATTCAGGAAAAAAACCTTTTATTCCAAAGGTGCAAAGCTAATCAACTTGAGTGGTAAAGGACTTTAGGATGATATTAATAGGGCGCTAGTGACTTGGAATGTTGAGTGATGATTTCCAAGGAAGGCAGATAAATCACTTGATATGATAAGAATACAAATAACTGGCAGAAACATGAATCTTAACAAGTATTTCTTGGTTCTTTATTACTGCAATATTTAAGCCTCTAATATTCCAATGTCTGAGTCTCAACTCTGAACACAAATTCTGAGTTTCTCTGATTTATATACAGAGAAAAACATATAGGTCCTAGCATATTCTAGGCTCTAACTTATTTATATTTACTCCCTGTCTTTGTGTGTGTCTGAGAGACACACCATGCACATACAAACATGCTTTCTAAAAATTCAATGAAGCGGGATACAAAATCAACATACAAAAAACAGTTGCATTTCTATACACTCACAACGAAGTAGCAGAAAGAGAAATTAAGAATACCATCCCATTTACAATTGCAACAAAAAGAATAAAATACCTAGGAATAAACTTAACCAAAGAGGTGAAAGATCTGTACATCGAAAACTATAAAACATTGCTTAAAGAAATTGAAGAAGACACAAAGAAATGGAAAGACATTCCGTGCTCTTGGATTGGAAGAATTAACATAGTTAAGATGTCCATACTTTCTAAAGCCATCTATAGATTCAATGCAATCCCTATCAAAGTTCCAGCAACACTTTTCACAGAAATAGAACAAAGAATCCTAAAATTTATATGGAACAACAAAAGACCCCAAATAGCTAAAGGAATCCTGAGAGAAAAGAACAAAGCTGGAGGTATCACACTCCCTGACTTCAAATTATACTGCAAAGCTATAGTAACCAAAACAGCATGGTACTGGCACAAAAACAGACACACAGATCAATGGAATAGAATCGAAAGCCCAGAAATAAACCCACACATCTATGGACAGCTAATCTTTGACAAAGGAGCCAAGAACATACGATGGAGAAAAGAAAGTCTCTTCAACAAATGGTGTTGGGAAAACTGGATAGCCACGTGCAAAAAACTGAAAGTAGACCCTTACCTTACACCATACACAAAAATTAACTCCAAATGGATTAAAGATCTGAATGTAAGACCTGAAACTGTGAAACTTCTGGAAGAAAACATAGGCAATACGCTCTTCGACATCGGTCTTAGCAACATATTTTCAAGCACCATGTCTGACCGGGCAAGAGAAACAATAGAAAAAATAAACAAATGGGACTACATCAAACTAAAAAGCTTCTGCACAGCAAAGGAAACCATCAACAAAACGAAAAGACAACCTAACAATTGGGAGAAGATATTCGCAAACCATACATCTGATAAGTGCTTAATCTCCAAAATATATAAAGAACTCATGCATCTCAACAACAAAAAAACTACCAACCCAATTAAAAAATGGGCAAAAGACCTGAACAGACATTTCTCCAAAGAAGATATACAGATGGCCAACAGACACATGAAAAGATGTTCAAAATCATTAACTATCAGGGAAATGCAAATCAAAACCACAATGAAATATCACCTCACGCCCGTCAGAATGGCTATAATTAACAAGACAGGAAACAACATGTGTTGGAGAGGATGTGGAGAGAAGGGAACTCTCATACACTGCTGGTGGGAGTGTAAACTGGTGCAGCCACTATGGAAAACAGTATGGAGATTCCTCAAAAAATCAAAGATAGAACTACCATATGATCCAGCTATTCCACTGTTGGGTATTTATCCAAAGAACTTGAAATCACCAATGCGTAAAGATACATGCACCCCTGTGTTCATTGCAGCGTTATTCACAATAGCCAAGACTTGGAAGCAACCTAAGTGCCCATCAAGGGACAAATGGATAAAGAAGATGTGGTATATATACACAATGGAATACTACTCAGCCATAAGAAACGATGAAATCCAGCCATTTGTCACAACATGGATGGACATTGAGGGTATTATGCAAAGTGAAATAAGTCAGAGGGAGAAGGTCAAATACCGTATGATTTCCTTCATTAAGTAGTAGATAATAACAACAATAAACAAACACATAGAGACAGAGATTGGAATGGTGGTTACCAGAGGGGAAGGGGGGAGGCAGGAGGGCGAAAGAGATAATTCGGCACATGTGTGTGGTGATGGGTTGTAATTAGTATTTGGGTGGTGAACAAGATGTAATCTATGCAGAAATAGAAGTATAATGATGTACACCTGAAATTCCTACAATGTTATAAACCAATGTTACTGCAATAAACAAAAAATTAAAAAAACAAAAAATTCAATGAAGCAGATATGGGACCATAAGAAACATGCACAAATATTACTAATTATTTTAACTTCATTTTAGACTTGATATTTCTAAATTATACATAAGGAATTCTCTTCTGACTACATATTTATTATATTGGCAGTCATTATTGAATTTTAAGTCCATAAACCAATAGTGATGAATTACAACCCAAATTATATGCTACTTGTCTTTTGGTTTTATATTTCTAAACTGAATTGTCAACACTTTTTACCTAGGCACATTTGAGAGTCACTTGAACAAAGTATAAAATTTATTGATGTACAATAAGTTTTATGTCTTTATTATAAAAATTCTAAATATTATCAGGGACTTTCATTGAAACAAGCTGTGATAGTCATTATTAAAACTGGAACTTACAAATTCCACAATATTTTGATGCTTCTTATGTGGACCACAAATTGTCATTTTCTGATTAAGAGCAATATAATAATCCCTTATTGAGTCAAAAGAAAAATGTGGGAGCTATGTTTTTCTTCCTTCAGTTTGGGCTTCAAGTTAATATACTTTGGTTAAGGAAAATTTTATAAATATAAAGAAAAATTTATGATGGAATGTATTAAGTAGACATGAAGAGAAAGAACAGTTTTTCCCTGTGTTTTTCTTAGTTTTTCTCTCTTCATTCTACTTTTTTTTTTAATAATTTTATTTTATTTATTTTTCCCCCAAAGCCCCAGTAGATAGCTGTATGTCATAGCTGCACATCCTTCTAGTTGCTGTACGTGGGACGCAGCCTCAGCATGGCCGGAGAAGCGGTGCGTTGGTGCGCGCCCAGAATCTGAACCTGGGCCGCCAGCAGCGGAGTGCGCGCACTTAACCGCTAAGCCACGGGGCCGGCCCTCTTCATTCTACTTTTACTCATTTTTCTTATGTTGAGGTATTGTCTTTAGTGGCTATAGCAAAACAAGAAAATTATCAAGAAATGATTAGGCCAACAGTTTTCAAAATATGGTCTGGGGATCCCAGGGTTTCTATGAGACCCTTTCAGGGGTTCCATAAAATCAAAACTTTTTTCATAATACTGAGACCTCACTCCTTTTTTTGCACTCATTATCTCATGAGTGCACAGTGGAATTTTCCAGAGTCTATGTGACATGTGACATCACAATAGATTGAATGTCAAAGCACATATGAGAATCCAACTGAATTCTGTTAAGACAAACACTAAACAAATTTCTAAAAATGTTAATCCTTCTCTTCTGACTAAATTGTTTGTGATCTAAAAAATGGAGTTATTCTTAAAAATGTACTTAAATGAACACATGGTGGGTTATTAGTATTTTAAATGATTAATAAATAAATATTTTAAAATATTCTCTGTTTTAAATTCTAACACTGTGAATATTAATAGATATAACTCACATAAGAAAGCTATTTGGAATTGTTAATAATTTTTAAGTGTATAAAAGAATTCCAAGTTCCAAAATTTTAAGAACCTCTGCCAGAAATTAATCCCCAATACCTGAGATTATTGTCATTTTCCATATGAATGTAAAACCCTTGGGGCTGGCCTGGTGGTGTAGTGGTTAAGTTTGTGTGCTCTGCTTCGGTGGCCCAGGGTTCACAGGTTTGAATCCCAGGCGTGGACATACTCACCGCTTATCAAGCCATGCTGTGGCAGCAGCCCAAATACAAAATGGAGGAACATTGGAATGGATGTTAGCTCAGAGCTAATCTTCCTCAGCAAAAAGAGGAGGATTGGCAAAGGATGTTAGCTCAGAGCCAGTCTTCCTCACAAAAAAAAAAAAAAAACCTAAAGTGACCAGGATGCCCTAGTATATACAACCCTCTTCTGTTAACCTATTCAGTTAAAATAAATTAATATTTTTAATATGCAAATCACTTTGCTAAGCACTGGACTAGAATGATCAATAAGACCCTGTGTCTCTCACAAAAGGAAGTAGTGTCCTGGATTATCATGTTCTTACAACTAAAAGAGTGGTGTCCTCTTATGAAATTGCAGCACCTATCTGATATGTAGCATTCTTTACTGAATACTGCTTTTTGTATTTTTATATTATTACTATGCCTTATCTATTCTTTATCTGGAATTATAGCAATCAATCAAGATAACCACTTTCCTACACTTAAGGGTGGTGCCATAGTTACACAAGGTCCAGACTACACCTGGGCTATGCACACTGCCTCAAGAAATTTTAAGTTTATTATGGCAGGAATAAAAAACAAAAGAAAGACAAATATTTTTACAATATAGGCTTTTGGGAGTCTATTTTAAAGTCAAAGCTTTTGATTTATAAAAGTTGGGCTTTGTTAAGAGAATAAAATATTCTTGAAAAGGAAAAGTGAAGGTACTGAACATAGCAGAACATCAGCTTATGTCACAACAAGAACTGGAGAGATGATAGAGGAAGACATGGGACTTGGCCCAGGAAGATGTAGCTCATCTGGCATGGAATGGGGTTTAGAACAAGACACTGAAACCTGCAATAAGAGATGACACTTGTGGAGGCTGTGTTTGAAGAAGCAAATACAGCGTCAGAAGCCTAGCCAGCATGGGTCACACCACCATCACGGAGCTACATGGGATCCACGCCAAAGCTTGAGGCACATCAGTTCCACATGAGCGTGTGCTTCATGTGTGCTTGGCTAAGGAGTCACGTTGGTGACTCCTCACATAACATTGGTTATGCTTCTCATCATGGCCTTCATCAATTTCCTACAGTTGCCCAGGAATCATCACACAGAAGTGATTCGCACCTATGCAGCAAGATTTTTCAGAGCACCGTTCAAAATGGTCAATGTGGGTGCTTCAATATTTACTTCCAGACCTCTCATAAGCCTTTTGAATAACACCAGAGACTGTATGAGGTTAGAGTGATATACAAGGGAAAGATCTTAGCTACTGCAATACAGAGGTGTAAACATCCCAGACCTGTTACTCATGGGGATTTATATCCGTACCATAGAGTCATTACCAATCCCTAGGAAAAAAAGTAGAAGCCTAGTCATTTGAACTCAAGGTCATGACCCTTTAGGGAAAAGAACATCACACCAAGGAAGAAATACGTTATTCAGGAAAAAAAGAAAAGAAAAATGGAAGAAAATAGAAAATAACCTTTAAAGCTTTTTTCTTGGGCTTTGAACTTTTAAAATATGGAACCTCTTTTCAGGTACAGAATACAAATTTCTACAGTCAATCTCTAAGTGTTGTGGTCTAGAGAATATTTGAAGAGGTTGGAATTTGTAGGAAAAGACTGCTCTCTAAATCCAGGGCAGAAAGAAAACATGCAGCTGGTAATGTGGACACTAAGTCACTCTGGAAAGGTCTTGGGAAACCAGAGAAGAGTCTTGTCATTATTTAGGATGTGGAGACACCTGCATCCTCTGGAACCAGATGCAGTTGTGCATCACACTGGAAAATGATGCACAACTGCTTAAAGGAAGCTTTGCCTGTGCTGGTGGCCAACCTACTAGCGAAGGTAATGAACATTCTTGGGTCCACTGCAGACCTACTGAGTCGGAAACTCTGGGAGTAATGCCCAGAAATCTGTGTTAACAAGCCCTTCAGGGGATTCTGATGCACAGTTACTTTGAGAACCACTGTTCTAGGGTAAGACAGAGTGTCCTCTAGTGTTCAGATGTTGGAGAGACAGCAAGTGATAGAAAAATCAAGTTTGAGAATATTTAGCTTTTAACTTCTAGGATGAAATGGCACCCTTACATAAGATTGTCTTTTTCAGGGAAACAGTGTTTTACTGAGGTAGGATGAAATTGAGGTAATATTTTTACAGATTAAAGCAGTAGAATTCTATTCCCAATAATCTCAGTTGTACCCTGGTTTCTCTACCCATTGAAGCAACGGTATACATTGTATCAGAGGAAATTAAAATATAGCCTAAATAAAGTATTTATTGATCGATTTTGGATTTCTAATTAGACATTTTTTTAGTCTACCAAAGGATAATAAACTGTGTTGCTAATTTTTTTCTACATTTAGAAGCTTCTTTTCAAATATCAAGATAAATTTAGGGGTCTGAGCCTAGATTTTTGCCAAAGCCAAAGTGTAGAAAGGACATAGTATATAAATTAAATCAGGACAGCTTTACCATGACTTGGAAAGGACATGAACATGTGAGCAATGACAGGAACAGAAATGTACAGAAGGCTTGTTAAGATATTGAGTAGGTCTCTGATAAGGGACCGTAGTCCCCACTTGGGGGTGGAGAAAAGATAAAATAAACACAAGATAAGGCAAAGAACAAGCTGAGAGAAGACCTTGTACCTGAGGCACATTATAATCACAGAAAAGTGGAAGTAGCAGCTTGACATTCATAGGTAGAAGGAGAGCTGGAGATGGTGCCACAGGGATCTAGCCCAGAGCTTTCTTGAAGCATGTAAGAACTACAGAAGCTCTTCATCACTCTTTGAGCATGTGGCAATGCTGAAGACTTGTGACCTGCAAGGTACCCCAACTTGGAATCAGGGAGCAGCTGAGTCTGGTAACCTTGGGATCCAAGGCAGCAGGGAGCTACCCAGACATCATCAGTGAGTAGCAGCCTGATAGTCTAAAACCAGGCCAAACCCGGCTGCACCTGAGCAGCATCAGTTTGAGAGTGATCATCAGGGCAGAGCTCACTGAGGACAAGAAGATGTATGGACAACGCCTTCCACGTAGACTAGAAAGCTTCACTTTGAACCAAGGTGTCCAACTGGAAAGTCATGGTGAGAAGAGACCC
Organism: Ceratotherium simum simum; assembly: GCF_057802395.1. Lineage (NCBI taxonomy): Eukaryota > Metazoa > Chordata > Mammalia > Perissodactyla > Rhinocerotidae > Ceratotherium > Ceratotherium simum. Next base: position 54,787,976 of record NC_141914.1, read on the forward strand.
TTAGAAGCAGAAAATAGCCCTGATATTATGCTTAAACTTTATATTGACTGAATATTTAAGTGAAAGCAACTATTTTAAACCACAAGAGATTGAATTACATTTAATAAGCAAATGTAAGTTCCACTCCTCCGTCACCACCATCAGCAGGAATGTATGCTCCAAGAGACAATGAGGTCACTTAGAGATAACAAGGTTATATTTTCAGAGTTAAAATATGTAACTAAACACAGAAGGAGTCAGGATCCATGGACTTCCCTTTTCCAATAATCTCCCCAGATCTTCCAAGTAAAGCCCTCCCTTACAGCATGTGAGGCACTTTGGTAACATCTCAGATAAGTAGGTCAATTTTGTGTCCAAAGCGATATTATATTTGCACTTACGTAAATGCTCACTCTTTATCTGAAACAACAGTTACAGGCAATCCATGCATTGCATAAAAGCAGCAATAAACTGTATTTGTTGAAGCAAAATTTTCGCTATCATACTAGCATCTCCTCAAATAAATTTGAGAAGAAGCTATAACAATCAAGAAGTTTCCCAGGAATATTTTTGAAAAATCAATATGACTTATTTACCAAAGCTAAGCTGAGTAACCTGGCATGTGTGTTTTTCAAGTATTGGCATCCATTCTAAGGCCATCAGATAGAGGTTATGGCCAAGGTTTGAGTGCAAACAATTCAAGATATGCTACATAAAATGATGCCAAATGAGATAATAAAAGCCTTCTATAAAAACAAGACTTACTCATAAAAGATATTCTCTGTGGACAGATAACTCATACTGACAACTTGTGAATTCCAGAATTCTTCAGGCAATTCTTCTATTGGCTATTCCTTCTGGCCCAAGTTTATAACGTTAACTGATTAGCACAAAAAGGTGGCTAAGGATGCATTTTAAAAAGATAGTTTGGATAATTTTATATTTGCAGTGGCAGACAACAAAGAGCTTTACTATGGTATGTTATCCTAGATGTGTAGACAAGAGGATTAAGCACTAAACAAAAGATTCGCGCAAAACGTGCATGGTTATATAATTAAGATTGTAGCCTTCTCCTACAAACAAAAGATTCCAAACAGCACACATTTAAAAAATGCAGCCATAAATCTATTTAAAGGGCCTCTTCATTCAGGCCTGCAAACATCGCATTGTCTTTGTCAATTTGTCTGTAGTCCGTTCTGGTGGATGACATTGTTCTTGAGTACTAATCAATTGATGTCTCCGTACCATCTGGCATTCTGTTGCTAAGCACAGATGCAACACTGTAAGGGGATGTGTGAGTGGCAAGAAGCAGGGTTTCTGTTCATCACAATGTCACAGTCCAGACCACACAGTCAGTAAATCCTTCCTATGCCAGGCTTGTCCTACCAGGTGAAGAAATGTCTTGGCAATACATCGAAGAAAATATGATGAAATGTAATCACTCCAATGAGATTTTGAAGATCTTGCTTTGTTTATAGAGTGACCTCATAAGAAAAGATACTGTTCGGGCCGGCCCTGTGGCTTAGCAGTTAAGTGCGCTTGCTCCGCTGCTGGCGGCCTGGGTTCGGATCCCAGGCGCACACCAACGCACTGCTTCTCTGGCCATGTTGAGGCCGCGTCCCACATACAGCAACTAGAAGGATGTGCAGCTATGACATACAACTATCTACTGGGGCTTTGGGGGAAAAATAAATAAATAAAAATTATAAAAAAGAAAAAAAGAAAAGATACTGTTCTTTACTGGGATTGAATATATACAAGTCATTAACAGCTATCTCATTACATAAAAAGGTGTTACTGAAAACTCTGAGTTTGTATTTGTGCTTTACCCCTTAGATATATGTATAACATTTCTCATTGGCTCATTTTCACCTATCAGTAGGAGCCTATATAGTTTGTGTTTAAATTTCTGAGAGTAAAAGGCTGTACTATTAATAATTATGCAGAGAAAACAGGCATATACCAGGAGTGTCCCAGACAAATATAGTACAAGTCTGAAATTTCAGAAAGCTGAGTCCCATTAAATATTGTAAAATTCAAGTAAAAGCTTAAGTTCTCATCAAAATACTACTAATGGTTTGCTTTCAAAACATCATAAATAATCTGCTGTTGTTAAGCTTGGGTGTGGTGAAATTTTACACAAACCTTCCTCAAAGCAATAATAGTCAGGTGTGGATTTCAGTTATAATTACTAATACATAAAAGCTTGTGGGGGACCAGAATTGGCCACCTCAAAATATGTCTCTTTACCTTGATTATTTTCTCTGAAGGACATTTGACCTTCTCCCAACTTGCCTAAAAGCGACAGACTGGGAGAGTCCTTGCTAAGCCCATTCTTATCAAAGTTCTGTTTAAGGGAGATCTCCATTTGTAAAGGTGTCTCCCTCTCTGTACCAGGAAGAAGGGGGGATAACCTTATCTCTAGAAACTCTTATCAGTGCAGAAGGCAGAACTTAAATCTGCATACTCTTGATGGCTGTGCTTTCTGGCTGTCTCCCATAGCTGACTCCCCCACCCTCAACATCCTCCTTTGTCTACCTGAATATGCTTATTTAAGGTGACAACCCCCTCCATTTGTGGAGATACTCAGTTACCCAGTGGGTCTCTCCCATGTATACATGTTGCAAAGCTTTGTTTGATTTTCTCCTGCTATTCGGTCTCATGTCAATTTAATTTGTAGCCCAGCCAGAAAGGACCCAGAGTGGGTAGAGGATAGTCTTCCTCCCCTTCAAGCTATAATCATGCTGTACTGGTACACTCCATGAAGTCTCTCTTTGCTGTTGTATTTCATGATTACCACAATCAGCATAACCCACCTTGGGAATGCATGTGACTATTTCAAAAACAACTTGCTGAATTTATATTCCAGATCTTCTATTACATTGCTTAGACAAAAGAGAGATGTCTAACCTTCAAATAAATGGCTTCATGGAGTGTATCCAGCTGGAATAGAACTGGTTCAGAAACACCTTTGAGAAAGATACTGACACATCCCTGTAGTAGATAACCACCCACAAGAGATGAATGGTTTCAAAAGATATCCCCAGTGATGAGAAATTTTTCTTGTTTTAGGAAAAAAAATGTACTTTCTCTTTCTAACAATGAAACTCTTACAGAAATAGGCACACTGAACATTTAAAACAGTTTTGAAAAAAATGATCTACATGTTTTATACATTCATTTATACATTCAAGCAATTACCAAATTTTCATACAGTATCTACTATGTGCCAAGAAATTTGCAAGGTTCTGTGAATACAAAGATAAACAAAATGATGTCCATTTTGTAAACTCAAATACAAGACGGTGACACAAGTAAATGGACACTTAGGGAACTACAGTAAGATATTTACTCTAAAACACCCCCTTTCTTGTTCCTCTGCCCACTTACCTTGACCAATTCAGATGGTTTAAGTGAAGTAATCACTGAGTACAACACTCATTTAAAAATGACTATTTATTTGAGTGATGCAGATCAAAAGGAGGAGAAATAGGGGCCGGCCCGGTGGCGCAAGCGGTTAAGTGCGCGCGCTCCGCTGCGGCGGCCCGGGGTTCGCTGGTTTGGATCCCGGGCGCGCACCGACGCACTGCTCGGCGAGCCATGCTGTGGCGGCGTCCCATATAAAGTGGAGGAAGATGGGCACAGATGTTAGCCCAGGGCCGTCTTCCTCAGCAAAAAAAAAAGAGGAGGATTGGCGGATGTTAGCACAGGGCTGATCTCCTCACAAAGGAAAAAAAAAAAAAAAAAAAAAGGAGGAGAAATAGAAATAGGACTAGTCACTCATCCTTCTATTTTCACATCCTTGCTTCAAAAGTAATGTATTCTTGCAATATGACCGTCCTTCCTCAAGATGGTTGTGACTGCCCTTAAATCTGCTTGTTTGCTCTTGCACTTGATGTTGCTACTTTTGAAAATCCTCCACTCACAGGCTATTTTAACAGAAGCAGGGGCACTCCTCGCTTCTCTAAGACCAACTGAGAAGAGTGGAAGCGTAATCATTATTGGTGCTACAATTTTCCTATGCTTTGGGAAACAGAGTGTGATTAACAACAGAAATCAAAATATTTTCTGCTTATTTATATTTATATAAATATATATATGTATTTTTGTATGCATGTAATTTTGTATGTAATGATATTATAATTTATAACAAGCTTTTCCATACATCACTTCATGTGATTGTTCCCAAAATTTAATGAAATACACAAGACAGAACTACATTCTCTCTGGAGGACTCTTCATGTCTTTTCTAGGCCCAATGATATAGATTTACATAAGCTTAGACTTCCATAGTTTTAACAATTACTGCATAAAAATAAGTTAGATATGTCTATCTATTTGTAGAAGAATACTTTGTAAGGTCTACAAATAGGTTACCACTTCAAGTCATCTTTCTTGGGATTTGTAGCACTAATCTATGTCTTATGTTATGTTAATCATTTAAACACAGTCAGAAATCTCACATCAGAAGAATGATTACACAAACACTGAAGTGCCATCTGATGATTTTCAGGAGGAAATCAAAGGTAGAATCATTACTTGGAGGCAGAAAATTAATCTTAAGTTTTCTCATGGCCAGTGAAATAAGCTTCTCCATATTTAGGAATATACTCTGAGTAAATTTCCTTTGTATGATAAAATCATTCTGTGAATGTGATCACCAATTTGAACAGACTGAAAAACCATATTAAGATACAGATTGTACTAGGACATAGCAAGATTAATTATTAATTGCCAGATTATATTTAATAATTGCAGTAATGCACCAGCAATCCAGTGCTTAGCTAAATGTCAGACTGTTTGGCATTACACTGATAATCCAGTTGCAACACAGAAGTGAATCTCAGCAGTTCACAATTTCTGTATTGTGGCTTTTGACTCTATTTCTCCCTACTCTCTCCCAAAATAAGATTTAAATTTTGGCATTTATGAAGCCATCCTGAGTTAGTAAAAATAAAGTTTCAAAGAAAAAGCAGAAAGAGGGGTATCTGGAAATATTGCAAAGAAGATAAAAGGAAAGAAGACATAGATGACAGAAGATCGTCAGGGGAAAGAAACTGAGGAGCGATTACCCTGGGAATTAAGGCAAGACGCTGCTGGGGAAAGTGCCACCAGTTGCTGTTTTTCTTTTCTTTTTTTTTTTTTTTCGGTGAAGAAGATTGGCCCTGAGCTAACATCTGTGCCAATCTTCCTCTATTTTGTATGCGGGACACCAGCACAGCACAGCTTGATGAGTGGTGTGCAGGTCTGAGCCCGGGACCTGAACCCGCGAACTCTAGGCTGCTGAAGTGGAGTGCTTGAACTTAACCACAACACCACTGGGCCACTCCCAGTTGCTCTTTTTTTAATTCTTGTCTCAGAAGTCACTGTATGACTGCAAAATGTGCTCTTATAATCATCAAAATTATTTTATAAGAAGGTTATTTTTAATTTAAATGTTACATGTAAATTGGGAAGTATTTCAAATTATAGAAATGGAGAAAGAAAGAAAAATGTTACAATTTCCCACCTCACAAATATAGTAGCATAACGATTTTATTTTATACTACATAAATCTCTGTCTATTTTCCCTGTCGTAGGCCCACCTCTGCATATTTTTGCAGCCAGTGTCTCTCTAGTCTAGCACGAGCACATACACACACATATACACACTTGCTCCAGAATCATTGAAAAACAATGTTAGTCTCTAGGAACAAGTTTGAGGATTCTCAGGAGGGATTTACACCTCACCACAAATATCACACCTTCCTAAGAGTCTTTCTTATGCATGTAACTCCCCAATATTTCTACTCTTTAGGGAGGGTCCCCGAATCGCTCGCTTCTCTTTAACTTGTACCTATCTGCCTCTCACTTTATTTACCTTGCGCCACCCTAACATCTCTTTGCTCCAGCTTCTTCAAACTCCAACTTCTCTTTTTCTTTTTATTGTACTTGTTTCACCATGAAGTTTATGCCATTTTAATAATATCATATGGGCAGCTTTGCCTCTTCCCAATTGTTTATAAAACAATTAACACAAGATAAAATCTCTTCTTAGATCTGAGCATGAGGTGCAGGGTGAAATTTTTGACTATTATTTATTTAAATTTGACTTTCTATTTGGGTATATGTAAACGATTATAGGACCAGTACATTTGCATTATGGAAAACTGGGAAATAGAGAGAAGAAAATGTTTAGAAGTAAATATTTTATATACTCACTATACAACAATAGTGACCATTAATATCTTAATGCATATCCTTCCAAATCTTTCTCTTTGTGTGTGTGTGTGGATACCACATCGGGATCATATTTTTCATAATGTTCTGCAACCTACTTCTTTTAATCAAGAATTTTCACCAGTTATTCTCACATATCTAATACACAGAAATTATTCATATTTCCAAATTTGACACTCAAAATATCTTTTGTGATATTCAAACCCATTTCTAGTTTGCACCATGCACTGCATCTGATTATGTCTGCTACATGTTGTCCAGGTTTGCACAGAACATTTCTTCATTGTTTTGTTGAAATGACCAGGCCAGAATGTTCCACTTTCAGAAGTTGTCTGGTTACTTCATAGTGATATAATTTGTTTTGTTCATTTATTTTCTTTATTTCATATAAAGTGTAAGTCATATCTTAAAGCTTAATGATAAAAGATTCAATTTAAAATTTTTTAGGTAGACTAGGTGCTGTTGTGTGCCCAGTATTCCACTGATCCCACCATCCATCATGCTGAATTTGATCCTCTGCTTAAGTTATGAAATTCTGAATGTAATCTGTGTGTCTTCTGAGGAATAGCAAATATCCAGTTATCTTTCAATTATACTCTAATGATGTTAATACCAACTGCTAATTCTTTCTTGACTCAATACTTTCATCAGGGTTTGAAAAATTTTTGTTTCTAACATGTTATTCCTTCTCTATATATTAGCTGTCCTTCTTTAAATTAGAAGTTGGCTATGAGGAACAGGGCTATTTAGTTTTGTATTCTATCTACCAGACTGCTGATTGAATTCACTTATATCCACAGCCAAAGAGCATGTGGATTTCCATAGATATTACAGGAGTGTTTAGGGATAAAGGAGCATGATGCCTGCAAATAACATTGAAATTATTCAGAAAAAAATAATAGGCACATAGACATACATATATATTACCATATACACATATATGAAGACAGAATGATATTGAAAATGGGTCAAAATATTAACAAGTGGTAAATACGGGTAAAGGTATATGAGAGTTCTTTGCACTGTTTTGAAACTTTTCTATAAATTTGAAATTATATGTAAATAAAAATATACATTTCAGGAAACTAATAAACACATGAAAATATGGTTGATCACAGTAATAAGCAAATGCGTTAAACATAAAGTCTTATTTTATCAAGTGAAATGGGAAAATATATAATAATCATCTTTTTTTTTTTTGGTGAGGAAGATCAGCCCTGAGCTAACATCTGTTGCCAATCCTCCTCTTTTTCCTGAGGAAGATTGGCCCTGAGCAAACAGCTGTGCCCACCTCCGTCTATTTTATGTGTGGAGTGCCGCCACAGCATGGCTTGATAAGTGGTGTGTAGGTCCGCCCCCAGGATCTGAATCTGCGAACCCTGTGGCCACTGAAGCAGAGTCCACGAACTTAACCGCTATGCCACCAGCTGGCCCCAATCAATTGTCTTTTGAGCATAAAGGAGAGACACATTTTCTTAGACTGCTGGTGGGAGTATAAATGAATAATATTTTATGCAGATGGTTGGTTGGATGTGTTGTAGCCATAAAAGTGTACATACCATTTGAACAATTCTGATTTAAGTAATTATTCCATGAAAAACAAGAAATGTGTAAAAACATTTACAATTGTTATGTCTATTTTTGTATTAACTAATTTCATGATAAATTTAAAACAATCTACCTTTAAAACAAAGTGAGTTAGATAAATTATAGTGCATCCATAAAAATGATTAATATACAGGTGATAAAATTAAGTTGAACAAAAATATTTGATAGTATCAGTTAAATGAAAGTAGACTATAAAATATCATATTTGACACATTTCCAAATTAGCTTAAAGTAAAAGGTGTAATTGCACATGCATAAACAGGAGAAAAAAGATAAACCATATACATGATAGGACAAGTTTCCTGAGGAGCTAGGTCCCAGGACTCTGCCTCCTAGAGTGTGCTCTGTGAACTTCCCAAATCAATCTCCCATAGGAGGCTAGTTTCAAAGATACCATCCCAGATTTACTAAAGCCAAAGCCTTAGGAAGGGACAGGAATCTGGATTTTTTTGTGTGTGTGTGAGGAAGATTGGCCCTGAGCTAACATCTGCCAATCCTCTTTTTTTTTACTGAGGAAGACTGGCCCTGGGCTAACATCCATGCCCATCTTCCTCTACTTTATATGGGACGCCACCACAGCATGGCTTGACAAGCTGTGCGTCGGTGCGCGCCCGGGATCCCAAATGGCGAACCCTCTGCCGCCCCAGCGGAGCGCTAGCGCTTAACCCCTTGCGCCACCGGGCGGGTCCCAGGAATCTGGATTTTTAAAGAGCACTCTGATTGAGTCAGCAGGATGCTAAGGTACAATTTTTCTGGGAGTAGAACTCCAAGACTAATCAAGTGTTTGGAAAGAGTAAATTTAAGCCAATTCAATAAATTAGATTATAAACAAAGAAAGTTGCTGCTTCTCTCTTTTTGTTCGTGTTTAAAAAACAGAGTTTCTCCTTTCTTTGCTCAGTCCCCAGGAAATGTAGTTTCAGAGTTGATTTGCTTACTTTGATTCTCCTGCATTTGCAACTTCCATGAAAGTCAGCTTGGTACCACATTCCCTCAGAAGCTGTGCCTTTTTCTTGACTAATTATCTTCTTAGAGGCCAGTGGTCTAGACTCTAACCAACTTGTTGGTGCCTATCAACCTCTTTCCAGAACTCCTTTACATAACCGCCTGTATCCGCATAGAAACAACACAGGCCTTCTTGACTCCCCATCACTCCCTCTCGCTTATCTCCGAAAGACCTTTGTTTTATCTCTCACTGACCCTGCTGCCTGCAGGCACTACCAGATTAGCTGCCACCACACTCTTAAAGAATTTTATTGCCTACAGGGCTCGGCCCAGCTCTAAAATCTGTCAAGAAATCCACTTTTAAACATCTGCCACACTGAGATACGAATGTCTAGTCTCTTGGCTCCAGAGACTTGATCAGATTTATTCTCATTAAGAACATTTCTCTTTTGTGCCAGAATTGTTGGAAAGCTATTCTTATTCAGCAATATGGAGGGTCTCCATAGAGTGTACACACACACACAAAAATCTACTTTGTACTAGTCATATTCAGTTATTCTACTTCTGGGAAAATAAATTAAGAAAATAAGCAAAAATTGCACCTAAGTATCTATATACAAAAATGCCAATTGTAATTATCTTTACATAAAAAAAAAATAGAAAATATTTTATTACCTGTATGGTTTTTAGCAAGTTACTTAAACCTTTTGTGGCTAAATTTTCTCAACCATAAAATAGGGGTAATAATAGTACTTACTTAAAAGGTGGTTTTGAACTTTAAATGAGTTAATATATTCAAAGTGCTTAGAAGTGTTTGAAAATAGCAGTTATTAGCTAAAATTATCGTCATATAAGTAACAAATGGTGCAATAAATTATGGTATACTCATTGATAATATATCACTCAGTCATTAAAATATTTTAATAAAAATTAATATCATGAAATAAATTTAAAAATAGGAAACAAAATTATGATAACCTATCTGGCTATTGCAATATATATAATTCTATAACTATAACTATGTACATAGATTTTTAAAAATCTCTTTAAAATTCCCATCTCTGTGATATGTAAAATGTAGAAAGATATATTTTATGTAATCCATATTTTGTTTAAAGAAGGCATTGTTCTTTTAAAAAAAAAAAAGGAAAATATTAATAAAAGATTAGGGGGGCCAGCCCAGTGGCATAGTGGTTAAGCTCACATGCTCTGCTTCGGCAGCCTAGGGTTCACGGGTTTGGATCCCGGGCATGGACCTATGCACCACTTATCAAGCCATGCCATGGCAGGCATCCCACATACAAAGTAGAGGAAGGTGGTCACAGATGTTAGCCCAGGGCCAATCTTCCTCAGCAAAAAGAGAAGGATTGGCAACAGATGTTAGCTCAGGGCTAATCTTCCTCAAAAAAAAAAAAAAAAGATTAGGGCATTTTTGTGGCATCAGTATGCCTAAAAAAGACTAATGTATAATATGAGATTAATATTTCCCATACTGTCTCAAATCTCCTGGAATGCTACTATCTAAATAACAACCAGCCCAGTGGCAACTAAGTTAAAATAAAATCTTAAAAGCAAAAAGTCACCATGATAAGCTAACTGAAAATGATCATAGAGTCAAGACCATAATGATTGCCTTGCCTGTGCTTCAGTGTATATGGTTGAGCAATGTGAGCGGTGTTAATGCTGTGGCAAGTGCCTTGAGATATTTCAGCAGTGTCACATACCAGGCATACTCAACATTTAATAGCACAATCCTTAATCAAGGCTGTCAGGTCACAGAACAGCACTTGCCTGCTAATCCTGAAACGAGACTCACCGTGCGTGACCTACGTCCTCCTACTGGATACGTGTGAAAAAATGACGACATCACAGAAGTAAAGCAGCTGCTGTATGTGGGGCCACAAAGGAAGAAACCCTCAAATAAAACGAGAAGAAACGCGGTGAACTAACACATCAAGTAACGTGGCATAGGTGAGAAATCATGAGAAAATGAACTAAAGGGGCAGTAGCTAAATGTGGTTCATTGAAGCAAAAATATGGAGCAGAGAAAAAATTGCCAGATTTTATAACCAGTTGATGCTGCGAGTCAGCCAGTTTAAACATGTTAAAAAAAATCTGCTTGTAGCTGATTATTTTATTGTTTAGCTTCCTGTTCAAAGATGAAAATGAAATATGTGTACATATGTGATATATTTTACATAGTGGTGAGTGGATGTTAAGAGCATGCAAATGCCCCGCTGAACTCACTCACATCAAAAACATTCCTCAACAATCGCAGGGTTTGAGAAGAAGACCAACCGCGTGCCAGCACAGAAAACAACACAGTGGAGCTGTGCTGGAGAGAAGAATTTTGACATATGGATTTAAAAATCACATACATTAAATCAATGAACTCTCTTTCATGTGGGCCACCATAATGACTACATTTTAACAGAAATGCCTTCACTTTACAAACTATTACATAGTTGTCAGTGTACTATCTTTTAAAAAACCCTTTCCTCCTTTTAGATCGATCATGTATTCTGTAACTTTTGTGTAACTAGGTTGTCATCACATAAACTATATTCTAAATACATCACAAATCATTGTGATTGTAAAGTTTATTATCTCATAAATACCTCCTAAGTAGCAATTTTCCCAGAAAAGATAATTTTAAAAGACTAAAATGGCTATTATCTTGGAAACAGTTGACATGAAATGACGTCAGCAAATCCATGTTAAAATTCGGATTCCAACAGCCACTAGTGGTAGGATATGTAGCAAGTTTCTGCTCTTTATAAGCGTTAGCTTCCTCATCTGCAAATGTGGTTAATAATATTTAATTCATATATTTGTTGGAATAAAGTAAAATAATGTATGTAAACTGTCCATTATAATGACTGGCACAAGGTAGTATCAATAAAGAACAACATATAAGAAGATATATATAGAATATATATATTTATATATAAAGAATAATATATTATGCTATATAAATATAACAATAACATCTTATATTTGCATGTTTAAAATTTTAAACACCATTAAACAAAAATCGGCTTACCTACAATTGCACGTCTACTGGTTAGTCCATAGTGAGCCCAAAAGTGAGATTTAAAAGTGAAAGCGATCATTCGCGAGAGATAAAGAATGTAACTGTGTTGAGAAGTCAGGCATTGAACAATTCATTAAAAGTTTTGTTTTTTTTTTCATTTTCCCAAATATCAAATTCAAGAAGATAAGCCTAAAAGACATAAATACATCCTCGAGAACTTGCACACTTCCAGCCGACAAATGCGTCTTTTCTATAGAGTTCGGTGAAGATTATTCACTGTATTTTCCTCGTCTTGACCAGAAAATTGTAGCTTGTCATTACACTTGCTGCCTGCAGGACCCCTGAACAGGAAATTGCCAAGGCTGAGATTTGTACGACTTACATAAGGATTGGGGTCTGGGGGTTGGAAGGACGTACATATGGGAGACATTCATTCAGTTAATATAACTAACCCTTTGATTTTCATTGTTTTATCTACAGAGTAATTATTTTGTTTCCTATTTTACCTTTTACACTCCTTTATAACTATATGATTGGCACAGATTGAAGGTACAAAAGTTTCAAAAACAGCATTTCTTTAGAAAAATGTGTACATCTTTAAATTTTAAAACGAGTATAAGAAAAGTGTATATTCTATAAAAGAGGAAAACAGCTTAAAAGTTCTGGTAGTGTTAAAAAAACTGGTAGTGTATTTTCTGTTCGATTTCAGCTTCTGTTAAAGAAGCTTCTGTATCTTTTTTTCTTCATTCTTAGATGAGTGCCTGCAATCGTTAAACACTAATCCAGTATTGCTTTTGTAAATGAATTACTATTGCATTCCTACCTTTAGCCTCTGAACAGAAGTCAGAAAGTAAAGATTGGCTGCCTCTAGATTCTAGCTGCTGCTGCCAACTCTCGCGAGCTTTGTCAGTAACAGTTGATTGTAATGTCAGTGCAGTCCAATTTACAGGCTGGAGCGGCAGCTGCATACTGCATTTCCCTGAAGTGTTACATGATGTGCACTCCTTGCAAACTTTATCATCTGTGTTGCAGTGCGTCGGGTAAGTTGCTCTGAATTTACATCTTCGTGTGGAAGCAAGTTACTGTGAAGCTCATTCTGTAGGAGGATTGTGATCCCTTCACGTGTTTGCTGTGCCCCTTTGGTGCTCTCTGGGGGACAGTCATTGCGAATGGGACAGATGAAGCGAGAGAGCAGCCACATGCATCAGATCTTCCTATTATTCAGGGAACGCAGACTGAGTCCATTTAACTGCTGAGGAAATGATGAATTTAGTCAATTTTGTGTAAAGAACGGTAGCACTTGTGGATTTACTGTGATGTGTGTTCTCAGGGCACTCCCTAAGGGAAAACATTTTATGCTGTGTTTTACCCTTAAATGCACTGTTTAGGGAATTTCTCCCTAAAAGAGTAACAAAAGTGGTCTTTGATCAGTCTTACTTTATTATTATTTTTTCTTTTTTTTTTTAAGTGGCATGAAATGAATAGATCCCTTATTGTCTGGCTTGACAGGATACTTTCCTTAATCAACATTTTGCCATCTGAAACTTTAACAATGTCAATTGGCAAAGGAGAGGTCTAAATTGCTTTCATCTAAAAGGAAAGTCTGTTTCCTAATTTGATTTCCCAACTTTTGTCCTCTTTGCCCTGTTTGTCCTCTTTCTTTTAATGTGTGTGTTTAAATTATATCAAAATATTTTATATTTCTTATTATTTTCATTATATCAATAAGCAAATATCGACTTCCTGCTCATCCTATACTCTTGTAAACCTATCTTTATTTTGATTATATCAGTTCCTGTTTAACCAGAGGATTAAGCATTGAGTATAAAATGTATGAATGATTAAAAGTAAAATGAAATGTGAGCAAAATTATTTTATTGTATATGATTTATATTTTTAATTTTTTTTAATCTTAAGAGTATGCCTTCCAAATTGTTATGAATATATGGCATGATAATAAACTCAGTTAGGAGTTACTATCACTAGTCTGTGTAATGCCTTCTGTAATATAAACTATCTCATACTTATGATAAATATCATTATATTTCACTTATATAAATAGTTACTTGTTTAAAGTTAAATGCAAGCTTTTAAAGAGCGGCTTTACTCTTTAAATGAAAGTCTTTAGAATTCTCTGTGAATTTGAAATAACGTGGCCTATGGATGCCTAATAAAATTTCTGTTGGATTTGCAAAGTTCTGTTTTATTCTCCTAGATTTGTTGTTGTTGTTTTATCGCTGTTGTTTGTTTTTGATGCCCTGCTTTTTTAACTGTAAGGAAATGTTTGGGATCTACGCCATATTTCAGTTTTTAAAATATAAGCTAGTAATATCTTAGCAAGTCATATCTTATTTATAAATTTAGTTTCTGCTTTGATTCATTTCTTGGTAACAATTAATAATACATATTTAAATTGTATGTTGTCTTCATTTTCATCCTTTCATGCCAAAATCTGCTCATTCTTATCAAAAACTGAACTGTCCCAGATGCTAGAGAATTATGATTGGATAGATGTCAACCTAAGAACAGATTCAACTTTCAAGGAAGATCCAAAATGTTTCTCTAATATTAAATGTTCAAGTTATTCACACAATGAAAAATTTATGAATGTTCTTGATTAAGAACAGATACGGATCTTAGGCTTCTCATAACTAACCTAGTGTCTTCTATCTGTACACGTCCTGTTAGTGCCTAATGGGTATCTGAAGGATCTCTGAAAGACAGTGACACAGTCTGTTTATAAACAGACGTCCTCAATTCCCCACTTCACTTAGCCTGCAACAAAACAAGATTTTTAGCTTTGGTATAAAGGTTTTGTTGTTTTAATTTGACCAAATACATATTAGTGGTGCTTGTTCTAGATCATATTATCTAGATGGCTCTTTCCTACCATTTTAAGAGGATTTATTTTTATATAGAAATATATATTCTATTATAACTTTTTAAAAGATAGGAAAATTGCTCTACACTCAGAGAAAACCTTTATCAATATTTGCTTGACCATCCTTTAAGAAGTCCTTAGATGGCTAATTGTTTTGAAAATTTGGTTGATATCCAACTATGGCAAATATATGGCAAATAAATAGCTCTGTGTAGCAATCATTTTATTACACCCATATCTTATAGTATAACATTATGTATTTCTTCTTAAAATCGGTTGAGGAATTTTGATGCTACTTTCAAAAATGAATTAAAAGTGCAAAAAGAAGGAAATGATTTTTTGCCTATTTTTACCTTGAAAATTATATTATTAAAAGTTGAGACGATTTTCCAAAAATTGCCAGTAGATTTTGATATTCTGGAGCATTTAATAAACTTGGAACACTATAGTATTTATTATCTTTCAAGATTTTCCCCCATCCCACTCCCATCATGTGTTCTTTTTCAATTCCAAATAAAAACTCTTGCCTTTCTTTCAAATATTATGACAATAAGTTAATTGATCTAAATTTGGATACTCAATTGTACTTGGTATGAAAATTTGCCCCATTCTTTATGATAAACATGTTATTTATTCTCAGAGTTTAAATGTTTTATTTAATATGACTAGAAAATTTGCACTAGAATTTATAGGAGGAAAAACAATGAAGTTTTATTGAATATTTTAATTATTAATATAGATTTAGACATATAGACTAATAACCTTTTCTTAGTCTCCTTTATTTCTCTTTTGATTGTTTAATCATGTGATAACATACACTAAAAATGTAAACATCTCTTAATAGTAAAACTGCAGAGCAATGTGTTAAACCACGGAATACCAGATTATGAAAAGGACAAAATAATACTTATTTAAATAAAGTAATCCAGCTAGATACAAAAATATTAGGCTACACTAACAGTGAATATGTGAGCATATGCATATTTTCGTATTAAAATCTTGATTTAATAATATGGTATATAACACTCTCCAACAGGTAGCATGACAGTGTGTTGGAATTATACTGCCATTCTTGCAATGAGCGCATGCTTACAATGTGTTTTTGAATGTTACTAATTGCATTATTTACAAGGTGATGACTCATAGATATCATTGTTGAAAAGGCTAAATTATTATTCGTATAAATCATTACATATAACATTAAAATCTACCTAGCACAAAATATAAATAAAAATGTAACAAGAAATAGTTATGTAAATCAAAGTGATATAGGAATGATATTATAACCTTTTAGATGTTATAGTAGCTATTTTTTAACATATGCAATGGAAATTATTACATTTATTAATTACATACAGAAACAGAACATTTTGGTAGTACTTATACTTCTTGTGCAATAAAATTAATAAACTGTACAACAAAAGTTTACAAACTATCAAGACCAGAAATTATGAGGATTTGATGTTTGGTTTATAAAGACAAAATAATATTTATGTAAAACTAGGGAAAAAAAGACTATGTTAGCCTCAGAAGGACATTGATTGAGCTAGGCCAAAGGGAGGAATGAGTGCAACCAGAGATGCTGCAATCAACCTGTTGAAATGCAGCTTCGAGGCAACCAGTTTTGTGTCTTGATTCCTTTTTCCTTTCCAAAGCAGGTTTTAAAAAAGAAAACAAAATTCATCATAGCATTTTGTTCTTCTCCAAATGTCCACCTCCATTTAAGGTGTTCTAAAGAAAGGGTTTAGAAATTATCAGAAGGAAGAAAGAAGACTTGGTAGCAGCACCTCTAAAACTCCTAAACTGTCAGAAACACAAAATTTCATTAGCGAGTGTCAAGTCTACAGGAAGCTTTACATTATTATTACATATTATTTATTTATGATTATTTATAATATAACAAATTGCATTTATGTTCTTGTAATAATCCTTAAATATCATAATAGTATATAAATTGTGTTAAAATATTATCTACTTCAATAGTATATTTTATTGGACTTAGCACAAATTCAATTGTATCAAAATTGAGAACATAAAAAAATAATCTTGTGATTTGATTTTTTAAAACTATTATAACAATCATTATATATAGATATATTTGTATATAAGCATATGCATATACATGTGGACATTGATAGAATTAGATATATAGATATAGATATAGACATAGTTATGGGCATAGACAGATAGAGACAGAGATAGAGATAGAGATATACCCGTAAGTGCTAGACACTGTACACAATGGATTGGTTTATTCAGAATATTTTGGGGGGATCAACAATACTTGTTGATCACTAGCTGTTGTATGATCAGTGATGAACACGGCTGATTTAGAATGTGAGTATACTAAAGCTGAGACAGTTATCAAGATAGTGCCTTGTTCTCTGCCTTCTCAGACAATCTAAATGAAACTAATACAAATTCCCAAGGCTCACAGGATTAACTTCTTGAAAATATAGGTTGGCTTTATAATTAAAATATCAAAAACTAATACAGAAAAGATTCCAAACATTTATGGACCTTTGTTGTTATTATGTGGATGAGAATGAGTGTTTGTATTTGTTGGAATCAGGTTTCCTTTCAGTTATATAAAGATGTTAGTTCTTTTAAATGGTATTTGCATTACATTTTTCTGTCCCGCTTTGTCACATGGAGTTTCAGAATCTGATTTTTAAATTTTATTTATTTTAAAGAAACTCAAGTCTGCATTATGAATTTTTAATAAAACTTTGATCTTTGATCTCCCCAGTCTCTTCATGTCATCAAATAGATGTTATTTAATAAATTGTCAACTAGTTATGATTGTAGGTCTCAAAAATTACTTTTGCTTCCCCCGCTTTTCCCAGTAATTTCTGTCAAAGTACAAGTAAATCTGACCATGCTAACGTTTAACCTCATTAGTTGCATACACTTTAGTCAATTAACAAATTAACAGATGATTGGATAAGGATTGAGTAATCCTTAGGTGTAAAATTCCTTGGAAGTAAGTATCTTCTCCCACACATTGTATTATTAGCCACTGGTCTGCTCCATTGACATTGCAATTCAGGTAGAGCAGCCCTTCTTGGTTATTCAATTTCAGAGAAATTGTCTGGTATATATCTGTAGCCCTCCCGTTCCAATTTTTCCCATGAGTCTTTATAGTGGTAGCAGATTTGTTAGTTTTCACAATCTGTATGATAAATGGCAACTACTGTATTTTTGTTACTTAACATTCTATAAATATATTGTCCAAATTCTCTTCTGACCATAGACTGTATAGATTTTATAGAGGAAGAAACTACCAGGCAAAAAGGACCACAAAAGGGACCATGGAAACAGAAAAAGATGATAAGAGAAGTCTAAGGATCCTTAAAAGTTCTTACCCTACTTCACGGTTCTGTCAAGAGCCATTCAGCCATGAATAGAACTGTATATATTTCAGAGAATACATCAGCTTGTATTTCTTCCTCTAACGAAGGGAGAAATTCTATCTTGTCAACATAAGGCAACCATCAATTAACGCCATTTTTGGTGGGGCTGTGTATGGTAGGGAAGTATATATATATATACCTGGGATAAAATTCCTCTTTAAAATACTAAATCTTCCTTACAGAGATTTGATAATGAATTTTTCCAAAGGGAAATAATTTCTACTTTTCCATTTCACTTATTTCTTTTCTAAATTGAAAACTGAAATATCTCCAACCATTTTTTATGGTTTTTTTCATAAGCCTTCATAGTGGTAGCAGATTTATTAGTTTTCATAATTTGTAGGATTAACAAGAACTACTATATTTTAGTCAATTATAATATTAGATTCATGAGGCTGTTAAAAATTCCTACTTACCTCTCTTTCAGAAATCAATATGCAGAGCAGGGGTACAATCAAATGCATTCGATCTCTCTTGCAATTTCTTCTGCTCTGGGTGCTTATCGGGAAGTCACACACTGAAGAAGACATCATAGTTACAACCAAGAGTGGAAAAGTCAGAGGGATGAACTTGCCAGTTCTTGGTGGCACAGTAACGGCCTTTCTTGGCATTCCCTACGCACAGCCACCTCTTGGTAGTCTTCGATTCAAAAAGCCACAGTCCTTGACTAAGTGGTCCGATATTTGGAATGCCACAAAATATGCCAATTCTTGCTATCAGAACACAGATCAAAGTTTCCCAGGCTTCCTTGGATCAGAGATGTGGAACCCAAACACTGACCTCAGTGAAGACTGTTTATATCTGAATGTGTGGATTCCAGCACCCAAGCCAAAAAATGCTACTGTAATGATATGGATCTATGGTGGTGGTTTTCAAACTGGAACATCATCTTTACATGTTTATGACGGCAAGTTTCTGGCTCGGGTTGAAAGAGTTATTGTAGTTTCAATGAACTATAGGGTGGGTGCCTTAGGATTCTTAGCCTTACCAGGAAATCCTGAGGCACCAGGGAATATGGGTTTATTTGATCAACAGTTGGCACTTCAGTGGGTCCAAAAAAATATAGCAGCCTTTGGTGGAAATCCTAGAAGTGTAACTCTCTTCGGAGAAAGCGCAGGAGCAGCTTCAGTTAGCCTACATTTGCTTTCTCCTAGAAGCCACTCATTGTTTACCAGAGCCATTCTGCAAAGTGGATCCTCTAATGCCCCTTGGGCAGTAACATCTCTTTATGAAGCTAGGAACAGAACATTGACCTTAGCTAAATTTGTTGGTTGCTCTAGAGACAATGAAACTGAGATAATCAAATGCCTGCGATATAAAGATCCCCAGGAAATTCTTCTGAATGAAGTATTTGTTGTCCCCTATGATACTCTCTTGTCAGTAAACTTTGGTCCAACTGTGGATGGTGATTTTCTCACTGACATGCCAGACACACTTCTCCAACTTGGACAGTTCAAAAAAACCCAGATCTTGGTGGGTGTTAATAAAGATGAAGGGACAGCATTTTTAGTATATGGTGCTCCTGGTTTCAGCAAAGATAACAACAGTATCATAACTAGAAAAGAATTTCAAGAGGGTTTAAAAATATTTTTTCCAGGAGTGAGTGAATTTGGAAGAGAATCGATCCTTTTCCATTACATGGACTGGTTAGACGATCAGAGAGCTGAAAATTACCGTGAGGCCTTGGATGACGTTGTTGGGGATTACAATATCATATGCCCTGCCTTGGAGTTCACCAAAAAGTTCTCAGAATTGGGAAGTAATGCGTTTTTCTACTATTTTGAACACCGATCCTCCAAACTTCCTTGGCCAGAATGGATGGGAGTGATGCATGGTTATGAAATTGAGTTTGTCTTTGGTTTACCTCTGGAAAGAAGAGTTAATTACACAAAAGATGAGGAAATTTTGAGTAGATCCATTATGAAACGCTGGGCAAATTTTGCAAAATATGGGTAAGTGCTGATTTTGTAGTTGTCCTTCTTGGTTTTGTTTGTTTTGTTTTGTTTAGCTTTGCTTGGTCTCTGGTGTAGATTTCATTAATGGCACAGAAATGTTTTAATTATTTATTCTTTTTGTACCTTAAGCTGGTTTTGTTTTTTTATTACGTAGTGAATTTCAATTTCTTGCATCAGAGTGCTTAAAACAAATCATCAAATAACCTTTATGAAAAATATTTTATGATTTCATTTCCAAAATACTGCAAAGTACTTTAACAAAAGTTAGCCAAAGTTTGTATAGAAATAAATGTTTACCTTCAGAACTAAAATTACTGTGATCATGCTTTTTAACCTGAAAGTTTATAATTTTCGCAGGTTTAGGAAAGAGTAAGAATATGTCTTCTCATGCTCTTAAACAGTGGTACAGTGGTCCCTGATACGTGAGGAAACACATACTTGCTCAGGAAAATTGAAAGGCAAGATGGTAATGGGGTTCACTTTCAGATTACCCAAGTTACAGAGTTTGCCATTTTATCATTTTTTTCCCCTGGTAGGTTTGTTCAGATCTTTCTGGTAACCTGTGCTGGACAGGAGCTACAAGGGTCCTCAGGGTTAGCTAAGCTGTTTTCCACATGAGCAGACAGATGGGTGACATTATATAATCAGAGACATTACAAAAGAATGTATTTTCCCTCATATGTTATAAATATTGTGATATTATGTCCTCAATAGTCGGGAGAAAATAATCTGTTAGAATATGTTTTCTAATTCGCATATTTTTATGCGTATAGAAAATAAGATTGGTTTTTTTTTTCACTGCATTTTTGACCCAAAATCAAATTTTATACTGTGGAATAATTTGTATCAATGAGAATAATTAAAAAAGTAGAAATTTGGGCATCTATTTTTAACAGGAGTGCTACAGCAACTCACAAATTGATTGATGCTTTAATCAATTTGTCATACTGTCTTTTACAATTGAAAAGAGTGTTGAGAGTGATGGTATTACTTTCTGGTTTTCTTTTGCATCCCTCATTTGGAATTCATCGT
This sequence comes from Ceratotherium simum simum, assembly GCF_057802395.1. Lineage (NCBI taxonomy): Eukaryota > Metazoa > Chordata > Mammalia > Perissodactyla > Rhinocerotidae > Ceratotherium > Ceratotherium simum. Next base: position 54,809,039 of record NC_141914.1, read on the forward strand.
ACTCCATGTTACTGTATGTATCTTTCTACAAAGTACATGTATGATATAATTCTTCTCAAATTTTTTTAATACTTATCCACTGTTTATAAAGCTAAAAGTCTTCTACCTGGCATTAAGAGGCCTCTATAATCCTGCTGCAACCTGTATTCCCCAACCATAGCTGGCTGCTTGGTAGGCCAGTTATCTCCTGAATGCCAAAGATTTCAAGCTTAACTACGCCGTAGAGCCTTGTCGTTGCCAGGTGCCCTGTTTAGAACATTTACCTCTCTCCTTTTTAATGACAGAAGTCTTACTATTTTTTTAAGGTCCTGACCAACTACGTGTTTCATGCAGCATATCTTTAATTCCTCGACTTGTAATTGCTTCAGACCTCTTTTTCACTCTCACAGTGAAGTTATTGATTGTGAGGTGTCTATACACTATCTTTCATTGTACGGTGAGCCTCCTAAAGTAGACTAAACTAGCTTCTTGAAAGAGAAATTGTGGTTTTATTGGATGCTCATTAGAGTACTACTGACATCGGTATATATCATACTTGACAAGTATTTGATTAGTGATTGAATGAGAACAGGTAAAAGCTAGTGTGAGTAAAAAATATAATTTTTTCAAGATACATGGGCTCTTATATTATCTGTAGCTATGCAATAGCTTGTACCTTCTCAACATCTGCCTAAATTTCTACTTAAGAAGGATCATCTTATTTCTAGAACTTCGTTAGATTTACTTATATCTCATTTTGTTCTTTCCCTAAAGGCTATAGCCATAATAAATCATTTGAATATATTTTTAATTCTTTCTTACAATTCTAGAGATTGTAAATAATTTAAGGGGATTATTTCTTAAAATTATTGATGCTTGTAATTTTTAAAGGGCTTCGTATTTTGCATGTTGAAATTATCAAGGAATTTATATTTTCTCATGTCACAATGGAGAACACTGAAAATCAGATGTGGTAAATATCTTGTTTATGGCACACAGACAGCAACAGATCAAAGAAGGGAATCTTTGACATTGAATAGAATAGATTATTTAATCCTGATCTATTTCTATGATTAACATATTTGAACAGGAAACAAATGAAGGTTGACACATTTTAATTATAATGATAAATTCATATAAACAAGCTTATAAACCATAAAGATTAAAGCACACTTTTTAAAGTAGTTTAGCCATAACAAGATGTCCTTTCAGTTGATGAGTTTCTTTACAGTCCATATTGGTATAGTTGAACAGAGAATAATAATACATCATGTGTGTTGAGAGTTGACTTGATGGCAAATGTAATGTTAATCTCCTGGTGTCCATTATCTTTTTTCAAAGTATACCTATGAATAAATATAGAAGCTTGGAATGGTTAAGTCAACTCCAATAGAAACGAAGTTGGTAAGTGTTAGATGTGGAAATCCACCCACATTTGTCTGACCACAGACATGATGTTCTAACTCAGTGGTTCTCAATCCAGGAAGATTCCCCCCTACTATCCCCAACCTGGGACATTGAATAATATCTGCAGCTGTTCTTGAATATCACACGGGATTGGAGGTGCTACTAGCACAGTAGAGGCCAGGGATGCTGCTAAACATCCTACAATCCATAGGAGAGCACCCACAACAAAGAATTCTCCATTCCGAATGTCAATAATGCCAAGATTGATAAACTTTGGGTTTCTACTTCCACATAACCCAAAATGACATGTTAAGAAAGTAAAAAAGTAGAACTAGGAGTTGTAATTATCATTCAGAAAAATAAGTTTTCAAGTTTATGGTTCATAAAATGTTTTAATAAATTCTTCTCCTTCTTTAATAATAAGTTTAGAGTATATTGTATTTTTTGTTATGATTAAGTTCAAAATAATTTTGAATTTTTCTCTGTGATTTTTTATTTTGCCAATGGGTTGTTTAATAGTCTATTATTTAACTTCCAAATGTTTGAATAATTTCTAGGTATCTTGTTGTGGGTTTCTAATTTAATTCAGTTCTAGTAAGAGGCTATACTCTGTAAGATTTTCCCCTTTTAACTATATTGAGGATTATTTTATGCCCCAGCATATGATCTACATGGGGAGCTATTTTATGTGCTCTTGAAAATATGTGTTCTTCAGTTATTTGGTATGGTATTTTCTGTAAAGTAATTAGTTCTTGGTTGCTCAGGTCTTCTAACATTCTTCCTAAGATTTTTGTCTATTTGTTTCAAGTACTGAGAGAGGGGTATTAACATCAACCATAATTGTGGTTTTATTTATTTCTCCATTTAGCTCTGCTAATTTTCCTTTTAGTATTTTAAATCTATGCTATTAATTCCATGCACATTTATGATTATGTGTTCTTGATTCCTTGACTGTTTTATCATTGTGAGATGTCTCTCTTTGTCCTGAAGTTGACTTTGTCTAATATTAAGATAGACATAACTTTTTTATGCTTATGTTTACATAATATGTGTTGTACCATCCTTTTATTCCAAATCACCTATATTTTTTAAAAACCCTTTCTTAAAGTCAGTGTGATTAGTTCATTTGACATTTGATGTAATTATCAACATGTTTTTGTTTAAGTCTACCATCTTACTATTTTTTAGTTCATCCTTCCTATTGCTCCTTTGAAGCTTCTTTTTTGCATTAATTGAATGTTTTTTATTGTTCCATTTTTTTTTTTTTAACTGAGGAAGATTCACCCTGAGCTAACATCTGTCTCCAGTCTTCCTCTTTTTGCTTGAAGAAGATTGGCCCTGAGCTAACATCCGTTGCCAATCTTCCTCTATTTTATGTGTGGGTCGCCACCACAGCATGGCCACTGCTGAGTGGTGTAGGTCCACATTCAGCAGAGTGCACCAAAATTAACCACTAGGCCACTGGGCAGCCACTCTATTTTATTTTTATATAGACGTTTTAGTTTGTCTTTAATTTTTTTTCATGGTTGATTTAAGGCTAACAATTGTTTCTTTAACTTATAACAATCTACTTGGAGTTAATACTGAACCACTTCGCACTTTGCAACTGATATCTCCCACTTTCTTCACAATTCATACTTCCCATTTTCCATTTCACTCTTACTACTTCACAAATGTAAGAAACTAACAATATAGTTGCCTGTATTCTCCTCCATATTTTTATATTGTTGTCATATGTTTATACAATGTATAATATAAAACTACTTTAAACAATCAGTTATATTTATGTAAATTTATAAAAGAAAAGAAAAATATAGTGTTTTATATTTATCCACATATTTACCATTTCCAATGTTCTCTACTCTTTCCTGTGGGTTCCAGATTTCATCTGGTATCCTTTCCCTTCGTACTGAAGAATATCCTTCAGGATTTCTCATTATGCAGATTGGCTAGTTACAAATTCTGTCAGCTTTCTCTTATCTGAAAATGCCTTTATCTTACTTCAATTGAAGGATGTTTTTAAGAACATAGAAATCTGATTTGATCTTTTTTTCTCTTTCTTTCATCAATTTAAAGATGTGTTCCATTACCTTCTTGTCTCTTCAGATCTGAAGGCTCACTTCACATCATATGATTGTTTCTCTTTATGCAATCTTTTTTTTTATTATCCTCTGGTTGATTTCAAAATTTTCTCTTTATCTTTGGTTTTAATGTTTGTCCATGATGTTTCCAGTGTGATTTCTTTGTAGTTTTTTTTTTGTCTGGGGTTCACTAAGATTCTTCCTGTTGATTTTTAATATCACATTTGAGAAATTTTGTGTCAGTATTTCATTAAATATTCTTCCTGCACCATTCTCACTCACATCTCCTTCTAGAACTCCAATTATACGTATATACTAGCCTATTTAATATTGTTCCACAGGTCACTAAGGTTCTGTTCTTTGTTCCTCAGTTTTGCTTGTGTTTTTCAAATTAGATACTTTTTGATTGATTTCTCTGCAAGCTCACTGAGTCTTTCTTCTGCCTTCTCCAACCTGTGGTTGAACCCATCCAATGAATTGTTTATTTTGCTTATTTTAGTTTTCAGATCTAAAATTTCCTTTTTTTTCAGTAGTTTCATTTTTTTTTGCTGATTTCCTCCTTATTTCCTATTTAAAGATTCATTCTTTAAGTTCTTACACGTATTTAAAATGACTGCTTTAAGATTTTGTTTGCTCATCCAATATCTGGTTCATGGGGTCAGTTTCTATTTTCATATTTCTTTGCATACCTAGTAATTTTCAAATTTATACTAAATTTTGTGGGTGATTTGCAGTAGAAATTCTATATTATTTTATCCTCCTCTGGAGAATTTATGCTTCCACTGAAGAATGTTTTCTTATTTTACCAGGCAATTCAATTTAGGATTTGTAAAGACTTGAATTTGTCTCAAATGCATATAGGCTTGGCTTTATATTTTGTTAGAGTGAATCCATACAAGGTTCAAAATACTTTACAGACTCTCCAGCTTGGCAGGACTTAAACTCCAACATCTGTTTTTACTGAGGATATTGCAAGTACTTGGTTTAAGTGTCTATTAGGGTGGGGATAGACTAGGTCTCCTCGTATCTATTACTTCTAAGGTATGGTCTTCCACTCAGCCGAACACGGAGTATTAATGAGGAATTAATGAGATGTAAACAAAGCATTGGCAACATTACAATAGTTATTCACTCTCCAGCATTTCCCATCTCTTTTCTGCACTCAGCTTGCAGCATCTTCTCTCTGCTCAGCCTCTCATACTCTCACCCTGTATATATTCAGCCCAGGCCTCACCCAAGGATCTGCAGGGAACCTCTGCAGAGAATTCTAGCCCACTCCCTTTGCTATCCTTCTTCTTTCTGGAGTCCTGCCCTGCAGATTCTAACTTCTTCTATATCCCAGAACTCTTATTTCTGTCTTTTAACCTCAGTGAAGCTACTGTGCTTTGCTTAGGCTCAAGCTCCCTGCATCTTGGACAAGAGATTATCCTCATGGGAGTAACCACAGTACCCATGGACTCACCTTGGATTTCCCCTTCTCTCAAATGTCATAGACTTGTACTGCCTATTATCCAGTTCCTGAAACTCATTGCCTTGGGTTCCTTTTTTTTTCGGTCCGGTATATAATATTTTTATGGAGAGAGAGTTAATCCAGTTTCAATCACTCTGTCATGGATGAAGATGAAAGCCCAACCCCTCCCTCCTTTTGTATTTTAAGAGAATTTAAGTTTGTATTTCTCATTCAGTTATATGAAACTCATTTTTTCAGTTACTGTAAAAGATCTTATCAATTTCCAAGATATGTAAAAAAAAAACCTCTTTAATTTGACTTCTTGGCAAAAATAAAACATTATTCTGTGATAGCACTAAATGGTATTCAAATTTGGTATCTTTAGCTGCAATGTTTGAGATTTCTTATAAAATAGAAGCCACAATATAATTTATGCCTTTGCTAATTGAAATGACCACCTGTATGTACCTTGCTTGCTCCTGCTTTTCCCTCAATCTCATCCCTAAAAATGAATTTGAAACCTTACCCAAATACCACACAGTTCCATATGTGCATTACATCCAATATCCTATAATAATATGTTGAAATATCAATATAACATATATATCCATCAATTATTCATCCAAACAATAACTTGGCCAACAAATTAAATTAACTAGCACTTAATGACATATTTTCAGCACTATCCCAGTGATACAGGAAATTTGTGAAATCAAACTTGATTTGTCGGAGACCAGAACAGCTAAAGAAAGAAAATAAGCCAAAATACAATTAGTAGCATAATGGAAGATAGAGGAGGATCATTATTCCAGGGCCCCTCCAGTTGCCTCCTACTGTTGCAGAGCATCTTTTGTTTACTATATCCTCTCTCAGCGCTATATTCCGACCTCCTCCAGTGTAGACCTTCAAGAGGAGCCATTCAGGGTGCAGTTAGTTACACGGTCCTCCCCATTGTATGTGACAGCCCTGGTGTGGCCAGTGTTAACAGTCCTACAGATCCTTTGTATATATAACCTTAGGTAAGTTATTTAAAATTCCCTGCTGTTTTTCCTTGTCTGTAAAATGGGAGTATAAATATACCTCCCTTACTGACCTGTTGAAATATACCTTAGCATTCACAGGGAATTGCATTCCTCCTTTTCATTAAAAAATTTAATTTTTCATCTACCAGGCATAAACTACTTCAATCTATTCTCATCTAAGATTAAACTTGGCTTCTCTCCCAAAATGTACAATTGTTTAACTTCCTGCTTCAACATTAATTAATCAGTTAAGTTTTCAAACAAATAAAAGATAATTGAGGCAATTAACTTACTCTTGTCTTTTTGGTGATAATTTATTCACTCAGAGCCCCTCTAAATGGTTAATGTTTCCTAACTCTTTTTTGCCAGAAATAAATGTTTTGACCCAGGTAACTTTTATTTTTGTCCTATTTTTGTATCATAAAACAAAAAGTTATTTAACAAAGTATTTGTAAGTAACTTCACCATAGCATACCTGCTACTATTCTTATGTATTTTATTTATTTATTATTTATTCTCTAATACTGTAAGGAATTTTATCACAGAAGGAACAATTTATTAAAGAAGAACAAAAATATATTACTAAACTTTCAGTCTCCTGGTTCACTGATCTGTGAAAAATAAATAAGAATAGTTCTTGACATTTGTACTAGGAAGTAAGTGAGAGTAAATGAAATGCTAAGCCATGGTTTCTTAGTGCATGAGATTTTGTGAAATAATTGGGACAAGTTAAAACAGGCATGCTTCCGTGTACTAAATTGTAATTGTAATCATCAGAAAGGACAGATCTGCCAGATTTCTAAAGCAATGAACTTTGTTTCTGATTTGTATATATTATAAATATATAAATATTTATTTATAAATATATATATACACACACACGCATTAAGGGATGGGTGCTTCATATACATTGTCATAACCTCATTATACTGGCAGGAATGCACTCAATAATAATGTATTTTCTAATATTTATAATGGGAAGTTGATTTAATAGTATTTAGTGTTTAATAGGTTTATTTCTATCTTGTTTACTTAATATGACATGAGAAATAAAGTGATTGAAATAACAATATTTCAACCCCACATATTTTTCAAGTGGGTATATTTTCTTTGTATGTTTTTTTTCCCCCTCTCCTGGAATCATTTTATGTTTTCAAAAGGTAGTAGAAAACCTGAGGAAAAGTCAAAGAACGTGTAACTGGAGAACAGTTGCTCCTTCATTCTAAATCTCTGTATAGGAATTTAGCATGTGTCTATACTCATTATATAGAGTTTGTGCAAATCCCTCACCAAGAACTTAATTTTCAAATTATACTTGAATTTATTTTTTATTGAATTTTTCAACTTAACAAAATAAATATTCTAGGACTTCATTACAACACACTTCTTAATAAGAGGTACCTTAAATATACCAAAAGGATAGCAGTTAAAGGTAATTTTAATGTGAAAAGTACCATTACACTGACAATGCATGAAGTATATGGATTCTATTATTAGAATGAAAAAATGCCAAAATGATGACACTATCTAACATTTTCTGATGAGAAAAGTGTAGTCCACAGAAGAAAAGTGAATTGGAGCTATTAGGTGACAGAACAAAGATTAACTATGACTCAAGACTATTAACTTTCATTTCCTTGTATTATCCATTCACCAGGCTGCCTTCACCATGAATTATTGAAAGCAGTCATTAAATGTGCTTAGGAAATGCATTTGGTTGCAAACTTATAATTTTAACATGTTAGCATGTTGATACCTGCCTGGTTAATGTTACAGAGGTAAGGGCAGAGAACAGACCAAAATTCGACATCATGACATATAGAGACAAGTTTAAGTTTGTGAAAGACTGTCATCTGGCCATGTAGTCCAATTATGATCAGGCTTATAATAAGATTTTCTGACCGATAATAGTTCTTGTGGTTTCCATAGTGAAGAAAAAAATTCTTACCCTCTGATTCTATAATTATTTGTGGTTCATTATCATAACCTAACTGGAACATTTTGATGACTTTGCAAAACGGTCAGGGTTTATATCCCCTTGGATTTATTTTGTTGCTATTATGACAGCATCAATGTTCTATCACTCCAAATTCTTTTTCCCCTCTTAGGAATTAGATGTGCAGTAACTCAGGAAGGAGTAAAACAATAAGTGTTAGCTGCCGTGTTCCTGTAAAGTACCTTAAGTTTAACAGATAGAATATAAATATAGATGAAAAAATACATATGCATTAGCATAACTTATTTGAAAAGGAAGAATTACATAATGGGAAAATTTAAAATGTACATAAGATCACTTGCAAAACCATTTCAGAGTGCAGCAATAGCTTATCCTCAGTGACAGTGGGATGAGAAGGGAAACCAGACTCCCCAAATGGCAACATCTATGAATATAGTTATAAAATTACATGTTCGACTAAGTGTTTTGAAAAACTTTATCACAGTGAAGTAGGGAAAATCTAATACTTCTGTAGTTTAAGGGGGCTCATTAAAACATGCAAAATCATATTTATAGGATCCATTTACTTAGAAATAACTTAATGTGATTTGTTCTCTATGTTTTCCCAAATGTTCTCTGTTTTTGGAAAAATTCTGATATTCAATCCACTTGTAAATTTCAAGTTCAGTCTGAAATTAAAATTAATCAATCAATTATTTTTTAAAAATCAAAGTCAGGGCCAGCCTGGTGGTATAGTGGTTAAGTTTGGCATGCTCTGCTTCAGCAGCCTGGGTTCGCAGGTTCAGATCCCAAGCATGGACCTACACTACGTGTCAGCCATGCTGTGGTGGTGACCCACATACAAAATAGAGGAAGATTGGCACAGATGTTAGCTCGGGGCCAATCTTCCTCACCAAAAAAAAAAAAAAAAAAAAAAGTCACATCTCCAGGAATATATGTATAAATGCAGTACTTCAAAAGACTTTTCAGATACAAACTAATAACTTTGAATTTCACAAAGTAACAAAATACAGGAACCAAAATGTGACTTTAAATATTTTACTGTATCAAATACTATGTTTTTCTGACTGTGCCACAATCAGATATGACTAAAATGTTTTTGGTCAGAGTGATGAATTCCAGAAATTATTCTTGCTCCGGTTTTCCTTCCCAGTCAATAACACTGAGGGTCAGAGTGCTAAAAAGCATAACTCCACCCTCTTTTTTATTTTCTATCTGTCAATATTTTTCCCGGACTCATTCATATTAGCATGTTAGGTACTATTAACCTGATGGGATGATCTATAGATTTATTGTAAATGAAATGTTAATATTAACTTGTCCAGAGACCTCTGTTATGTAAAATCAAGTGATTCTTTATCTTATACAAATTAAATTGACTTACTTTTGATGTATCAATCTCTAAAAATTGATATCAAAATAATATTTATTTTATGACTGGAGTTAAAATATTAATTACAAAAATATATTTTATCTAACAAACCATTATAAACCAAAATAATAACACAATGATGTCACGGGTGTTAGAATTTCATGTTTTGCTTGGAAGCCATAATACCAATCAATACCAGCTTTTGCTGGTTTGATAATGTTTGTGGAAGTATAAAAAATTACACATTTTATCAAACTCTTTGAAATATAAATTTACTTTTTTTATAGAGCACTTGCTAATCACAAGTTATAATTTTTTATATGGATGGGTCATGTATTATGGTGATTTGTTTATTCATTCTTCCCTTTAGTCATTCAACAACTATATCTGAAAGTCTATATGCACCAAGCATTACCCAGGTGATGGGGATACTGCAGTAATCAAAATATACCCAGGGAAAGAGACAAAGAACTAAAAGGGGGACAGAAAATCTCTACCTCCAGGAGCTTTACAATCTAATAGAAAGAAAAAGACAATAAATGTATAATATGTCTTATAGTAATCAGAGCTCTGAAAAAATGATAAGCATAGTTAGGTGCATAGAGCATGATTTTAGTGGAATGTGATATCATTCATAGGGTGGCCATGAAAAGCCTCTGACAGAGTTCTATTAGAGAGAGTGACAGAGTAATCATGTCGACACCTGGGAGAAAAATATCATGTGAATATCTTGGGGAAAGGAAGAGAAAGCAGCAAGGACCTGCCCTAAAACTAAAGTATTTAGGATGTTGCAGGAGCAGTAAGAAAGCTTGTGTATGTGAGGGGTAAGGGGTAGAGGTTGTAAAATCAGAGAAGTACAGAGGGTCACGATATATAGGATTTGAAGCTTTTATAATCTTTGGAACCTCCTCTGAGTGAAACGGTAAGCCATGAAAGATTTGGGGCATTTGAGTGGCATAATTTGATTCAAAGTTTATAAGCAACTCTCTGACTGATAGGTAAATAAGGGTGAAGCCGAGAGAAGAGCTAGGAGGCTATTATAGCAATCCAGGTAAGAATGGTGGTATCTTGGATTAGGTATAAATGGAAAGAAATGGTCAGATTCAGGATATACCTTGAAAGAAGACCTGACAGGATGGATAGACTGGATGTGGGATATGAAAGAACAAGTGGAGACAAGGATGCTCCCAGGGTTTTGACCCGAGCCGCCAGAAGAACAGAGGTGCCATTTTCTGAGACAGGGATGACTATGGGAGGATGTGGTGGGATTGTGTAATCAGAAGTTCTATTTTAAATAAACATTTTAAGTTTAAGGTGCCTATTTTGCAGACACTTGGAGCAATAAAATAGGTCTTCTGACATTGAAGTCTGGAATTCAAGGATAGGTAGGGGCCAGAGATATAAATTTGATGTCTGACAGCATGAAGATGGTATTTAAAGCCATGAGACAGGATTATGTTATTTACAGAGGCTGTAGACAGAGCAGACGTCTTAGCACTCCAAGGCTAGAGATTTGGAGGAGGAAGAGGAACCAGCAGAGAGAATGAGTAGCCAATGAGTTGGAAGGGCAGCTAGAACAAGAGATCTCCCCAAGACCAAATGAAGAAAGTATTTCGAGGAGGAAGTGAATCTCTGTATCAAATATAGGATGAGTATAATGAAAACTATATGGAACTGTGTATAAAGGTCTGTGGGTTTGGAACTGTGGAGGTTATCGGTGGCAAAGACTTGTGATATTTTGATGGAATGGTGGGAACTAAAACCTTAATGGAGATTCAGAGGAAAATGGGAGGAGAAGAATTAGAAATTGCAATTTGAATCCCCTTTTTCAAAGACTTTACTCTGAAGTAGAGCAGGAAAATCAGACCAGGGCATGTGGGGACAAGAAAGGGAAGGAGGTTTTTTTGATTGTTTTTTGTGAGAGATATTGCAACACATTTATGTGCTGATGGGAATGGTACAGTGATTAATGTGACTAGTTTTGTGTCAGCATCATAGTCATCTACCTAATTTTATTCAATTATTTATTTTCTTTTTAGAAAATAATGCATCTAAATACAGTGCAAGCCCTTTGGTTAGAAGTTAGGCTGTCAGTAACTTGGATTTTGCAGAGCACAGTAAGGGAATCAAGAGATGGGAAGCAAAGGAGAAATAAACAAAACCACCCAAATATTCTGAACATCAAAAAAAAGTATCATGAAATATTTCTTTGATATTTATTCCACAGAAAAGGTTGTATTTCATCATTTGGAACCTGTTGATTTGTAATGTGCCCTAAATTCTGAAAGAATTATTTCTTTATTTTTTAAGACGAGCGACAAATCAGAAGCAGCAGTTTTCGGAGAGCTGAGGCAGGAAGCAAGCAACTTGACAGCAGAACTGAGAGGTCACAGACTAACAGCAAGACAAGCAGCTGGGGGCGGTTGCAGGTGGGAATAACTTCTGATAAGCAAGCTAGTGTAAGTAGTGACAAAATAGAGCCTGAGACCACAAACCCTGTTATGTAGCGCCTTCTCTGTGTCCTTTAACATTCAGGGAGTATGATGCAGTGCTGTTAGGAAAATTAATTTGTTAAAATAAAATGCATAGGGTTATAACAAAAATAACTGAGCCCTTATGGAATATGCTTCACATGTGACCTATAAATAATAATTTAGCCTATTGTGTAGTCTGGATATTAAGAAAGTACTGACCAAGTAGCCATTGGATTAACCATTTTAAGCTTCTCATGTTGTTTGTAGTAATAATGTCAATTAAAGTGTATTAACTGCTAACATGTGCCAGCTCTCTGCTCAGGACTTCACTTCCATTATGACAGCTCTTTAAGGAAGCATGATCATCATCAACAGGTGGTGATAAGGATACTGAGGCTTAAAGAGCTTAAGCCGCTCAAAATTCCACAGCTATTAGTAAAAACCAGAGCCCCGTGTGAACCCTGTGGTCTGACGGAGGAACCCAGGTACATCTTCTCTATACTTAGCTCCCTCGCTGTTAGAATTTTTTTGATTCAGTGGGGAAGGAAAAGAGAAAATAATTGAATCTCTTTTGCCCTTAGTTTTCTTATCTTTAATATATGAGAGTGCTAATACTTATATCCTGGGTTGTCATGGAAATTTGAGAAACTATATGTAAAATACCTGACATATTTCCAGACACATACTACAAGTAGGGTTGCCAGATAAAGCATAGGACACCCAGTTAAATTAGGTCAGCTAAACAACAAATACTTTTTTTTTAGTATAAGAATGCCCCATAAATCTACATGGAGTATACGTTTTTATACCCCATATAATGCATGGGGTATAAAAAATTAGTAATTTTTTTAGTATGAGTATACCCCATGCAGATTTATGAGACATACTTATACTAAAAAATAGTATTTGTTGTTTAGCTGAAATTCACATTTAACTGGTTGTTCTGTTTTGTTTAGTTTTCTTTTGACAAAATCTGGTAACCCTAACTGCAAGTCAGATAGCCTGCAGAGAATGGGAAGTAGCCTCTAGGAGCGGGGTTTGGCAAAAGCTGAGAAAGGTGTCAGAGGGAAGTTCAGCGAAGGGCCCCCAAGTTGGTAAGAAGAACAGAAGAAAAGATAGGACACTGAAGTGAGAGCTGCTTCTCACGACTGGATCAGGCCAGCAGGGACTGGGGAATGGAGGCTCTCAAGGAACACGCTGCGCTCCTCATGTCTTGGCAGCATGTCCCGAGATTGGCTGTGGGGCTAGGCAGGGCTCAGCTTGCCTGTTTAGGGTTTCCATTAAGTGTTAAGTGAGCTGAGGAAAGTCAAAATTAACACGATGGGGCAAAAATTGATCTAAATATTAACGTTATAGTAGACATAAGGTTTCCTTCTTCCTAAGCCTGAATCTTTAGAGCTCTGAATATACATTTGAGTTTATTTTATCGTGTATTTTTGGATTTGGGGTTTTTTTTTTATTTTTTACTTTACTTTTTTACTTTTAACCTTGGGGAAATGAATGTTTCATAAAATGTATTCATAAAGACTTTTGAATCATATTAATGAATCTTGAAATAAAGAATGAGGGAAATAGAACATAAACCAGAAAACATGTTATTTATAGAATCTTCAGACTAATTCTATTTATAACACTAGACTTTGCAATCTCAGATTTCATTTTCAAATTTGTTACAAAAATAACTATTTGCAATGCTTTATCTACTTATCAATGTGAATTATTAGAAAATAAATTATTCAGACCTTGTAATATATGGGGTTTTATTACAAATTAACCATTGTGAAAGTCAAAGAAACCTAACAATTATAAAAATGATTAAAATTCAAGGATGTACAAGTCCTAATCTTGTCTTCTCCATCAACTTTGGGTTTAGATATTCTATTAGTTACTCAGGCTTATAATAGACTGTGTAAATTAAGACAGGTTTTTTGATCTCTACCTAAATTATTATATAGAGCCACATTGGTTGTTTTATATCTTTCTCAATTTAATTACATTCTTGTTCTACCATTAGTACAATGAAGATCATTTCTACATAATGAATAAGTAATATTAAACCGAAAAAAATTATTAACTTCTAAATATTGCCCTTTCTTATGTTGAAACTTGTACACAAAATTTGCGTAAAACTTACAAATTTATATTTATAGTTGTCAAGTGACAAAAATAAAGCAATTTAGTAACGAGTTTGATGTCCTTTATTCACGGGGCACAGTCCATGGACTAGGGGAACACAGTGCCTCACGAGCAGTGGAGTACTCCCCACAGGGATGATTGGGCAAGGGTGCGTTTCGTGCATAGAGCCTTAGAAGCCACAGCAGGAAACAGGGCATAACTGGCTGGGGTTACATATCCGACCTTATATAGAAAGATCAAGGAACAAAGAAATAAATTTAGAGCCCAGAGTTGGCTTGATGTTTGGTGACTGGCTGACTGGATGTACTCCGTTTCCGGTCAAGAGGAGCAGCTACAGAAACAGGAAAGTTGTCGAAGTTTCGGTTTGCTGACATAGCACCCTGGGCAGGAGCGGCTCCACCTTGACCTCGAAATTTATTTCAACATTGTATTTTAACTTTTTTTCCTTCATTTTTTGGACTAGGGAAAGATTTTGGTGTAAATAAGTAAATCTGAATGGTGGATTAATTATAGTTTATACAGGATATGCTCTCAACCAACTCTTCAATGTGGTCAAGGGTCAATAACCTTTATTTTGTAAAGTAGTATTGACTTTACAAAATATTGGTATACCATATATAAATTCTCTCATTGTGACCCTCTTCTAGAAATAAACAGAATCAAACATGTTTGATATCTACAAATGGAAAATAACGAGGTGATGAAAAAATCAAAATTAATCTTGAATGATTTAAGAACTGAAAAGTTTTCATAATAAGGAAGAAAAACAGAAAAGAGAATTAAAGATTATTGTAGTAAAATAATCAACAAAAATATCTGATAATTTAATACCTAAAAGAAGAATATAAAAATTAGTTCAACATCAAAATGATTCCATCTTTTAAGTTTTATTGGAAAATAGTCCAAGTCAGCTTATTTCTTGTTTAACAGCATACCGTAGAGCACTGATTTATTATAATTCTGTATATACTTCATTTTGTTTATCCCACAGTAGCTTCTCTTTTTACCTTTTTTTTTCTGGTAAAAAAGTTTTGAACCGTAATCCTGGCAAAAAAGGTATGCAGAGGACCCTCAGAATGGTTGAGAATGAAACTAAAGGTGATTAAGCAATTATAGAATTGTAGAAATCTGATAACATTATGAAGGTCATCATGAATATTTTTAGTGGCTTGAAATGGTAGACAAGAGAGAAAAGGGTCTAGAAAAAAGTTGGGAAGAACTAATGCCAACGTACAAAGGGAACGCATTCCCTTAATAACTAGACAATACTTCCATATTTAGAAGGCACCCCCTCACACACCCACACACTATTAGAGAGTATGCCTATTCATAGTATTATGTCTCTTTCTATAGAATATTGGTTAAACATTTTTCATCATGGGAAAATACCACATTAAAGACAGCCCAAATAAATAATAATTATGCCACTGGTAACTAGCAAAAAAAATTATGGAAAAATTTTTGTAAAATATTTAATTTTCTTTTTATTTCTTTTATTTCTCTGTTCTAGAATAGTTGGGTTATAAATATAATACAAGGGATAAATTTAAAAAGAAACATAATCTGCAAAATTAGAAATACCAATCTAAACACAGTTTAAAAATTGAACATGTCATTTATTTGAAACTATAGTAGTTTTATAGTTTTCTTATGTCTAACATATGAAATAAATGGTTAGATTATTATGCCAACAAAAGCAAATTTGTGCCTTAAATGTAGAGTATAAATGGTGGTAAATACCTTTTTCTTTTAAGTCTTGTAGTAGAATCACAAAAAAGTGAAAAACTTATGAGATCCAGTTTTTATTCAGTTATAGATTCATCTCTAAGAACTCTTTGGATAAGGATATTATATTATTTTTTTATCTTTTCAAACTGTTCAACTGTTAATAAAATTGTATATCTCAGATCTGGTAACGAAGTATTGAGAATAGATAAAAATCAAAAATACTTATTCATATAAACTTCTGTTTGCTCCTGATAGAATTGAGGTGGTCCCTTATCTGTTCTTGAAAGGCAATATTCATAGAGTCTTCAGAATCCAGCCTGCAGATGTGTTAAACTTGTGAACCAATCTACATTAAAAAGAATCTCTAAAGAAGGAAGAATGAAAAGGAGAGAAAGGAAGAAAAAAAAAAAGGAAACTTTACCAAGTTTCTAGCTTTGGACTAAGAGCGTTCACATATATTAAGCCATTTAATTTTCATAACAAGTTTGCTTAGAAGGTATTAGCTCTACTAGTTAGATGAAGAAATAGGGTGAGTTAAACTGGGCAAAATTGAATGGCTGGACAGTTTGAAATGGGCTTCTGTCTCAGTCTTTCTGACACCAAAGCCCATTTCTTTCCACTAGATCACCCAGCCACCTTGACACTCTAGATTTACTAGTTTTACTATTATTTTTTAATCCCCACTATGTTCAGTACTTACTCATAATTCCATGTTTAGGCTGGAACTCCATGCGTTACGAAGGACAGACAATGGGTGTCCATGTGCCCTACCATCTTGCTGAGGAAATAAGTCTAAATTATCAGATTAAATTGCCTTTATTTCAAATTTACAAATTAAAAATTTAATGCTAAAAACAGAAATCCATAAATAGAATTTTTGAAGAGCAAGTCAAATTAATTCTTTTTGTCAGTTGAGTTTTATGTTTTTTGGAAGATGCAGAGAATTATTTATTCCTGAAACATTACCATTGTCTGTTTATGCAAGACTTTTCTCATATTTAAAATTATTTTATTATTTTTCCATTTATCCCACATTCTTGCATCCCTCCACACACACTTACACTCCTCTATTAGACATGTTTCACACAGTGGGGCATCTGTTCATGAATATATAGGTAGGTATGTCTTCACTTATATTTCAGACTGGTGTGCTTTGATTTTAGATGGAAATTTAGTTAGAAGAAGAATTAGACCTCCACCTGCATGTGCAGAATCATTTCTCATTTCACCTCTTCTGTGAGGATCATAGCTGCCTATTAAATGGAGAGATCTAAATCTTTAGATTTAGGAATCTAAAACTTTAGATTCATTTGCAATTTGTAATATGAATCTTCCCATTTTGAGTATGATTGTATCATTTCTCGGGCTGTGATAGTCTACTAATTAACATTTAACATCGCTGCAGTTTTCATGGCTGATTTAAAAAATTAAAGATTTATTGTATCTGTTTTAGCTATCAGTTGTACTGCAGCTTCATTTTTATCATTGCTGTGAAATAAACTTCAGTCATTTAACTTATAACTCAAGTAAAATGTAAAAAAAAAAAAGAGAACTTCACTCAAGTTTTAAAGTTTTAGTCCAAGTTTTAATGTATTAATCCTGAATCAGATGTTTCTGTACTTTTAGAAGTTTCCCCTCAGTCTTCTGCTTTTGCCACAGTTTGCCCTTGGAGATGAAGGCACCACACCAGTTCTTCGTTTAATGGTATACTAAAGATCAAACATTTTTTAAAGAGATAAAAAGAATAGCAGCTTGCCTCGAATACTGCTAAGGAAACCAATGTCTCTAAGGAAACCAATGTCTAACACTTACTAATAATTTCAAATGGAAGAACTTGATTCTCCAGATGGCCACCGAAGCAGAGCTGATGAACACAATGCATCCTTACTCCCAGTGGCAGTTTGACTAGCAGTGTTTCTTTGTCCCAATATCACAGCCTAGCCTCGACGTCAAAAGCTAGCAACAAAAAAATACATCAAAGGACAAAATGGGAGCAAACATTATAAAGTGATAAAGCCATGCAAAGTATTCAGTGAGTCCCTTAAAATACAACATTAGCACACAATTGAAGGAAATGTATGTACTGGGAATCTGCACTCTTCCAGAACACTATACATAGTGTATACCGAGATATTTTGAGTGGGCATAATCTTCCTACTAGGGACAATATTGAAAATTTTCATAAACATTTTCTGTATGAATTTGAATTTGCTGCTAGAAAATCACAACTTGAACAGAAAAATATTGTCAACAACTCATATCAAGTGTAACTACAGATAACAAAACTAATTCTTATTGATATCTATTTTAAAAAATTCAGTAAGCAGGAATACAGCCTACCTGAAACTTACTATTTTTGTCTCCAAAATAAATCTCAACTTCTGTAATTGGTGTGAAAATAGAATGTATTTAAATCACCTAATACAATGTGTATTATATGGTAAGTGTAATTAAGAACAGTAATTTTTAATGATATCACTAATAATCATAAACACAAAAACCCTCCTAGGAAGGTATAAAACGCTAATGACCTCTAAAATACCAAAGAAACAAGCATTTTCCAGCAAGTTATGATAATAAAATAATTCTTTTTTTTTGATAACACTCTTTTTTAATTTTGAGAGTTAAGGACATTTAACCAAGGGCCATGCTCTACTAGACATGTGTAAAGTCAACTTTTACTGTTATAGGTTTAATAATCATAAAAACCATGCCATTTCTCTTAGAACTTGTGTATATTACATATTATGTACTTTACCTTGGAAGGTCCTGCAATGGGAAAGTGTGTTACTCTTAGATTATAAAAATGCATGGTAATATGGGTGAGATAGTTAGAGGGGAATATACCTAAGAAATATTTGCCTTAAGACGATGCTGATAAACGTATGCTAAATATGAGCAATGAATCTAAACAGTAATGCACGTGTGATTATGTAGGTATACATAATGGGAAGTAACATATTTTAATGTGTCTTGAATGCCAAAAAATCTTTAAATTCTACCTGTTCATCCTAAGTTCTTATTATATAACAGTAAAAAAATGGAAAGTGCCCTGTAAGTACTTAAGTTGTATTTAGTATGCCACACAAGAGACCTACGAACATTCCGATTTGACAGTAGTGTGACGTCTTGACGGGAAAATTGAAAAACTCTCAAATTTTTAAAATTGAAAGCACATGGAAATTGTGCTCAGCTATTTTTTTTACCTGGATTTCAATATTTCCACTTATCTTGACTTAATGTTATTCATCCAACCCCTCAAATAGCCCACATAAAATAAAGGTTAAACATTTTTACAATATAGAAAATGAAAGTTCATAACAGTTATGTCTTCCATGAGCAAAATACTAAATAATACTGTGGACACTCATTTATCATAAAATGAAATAATTTCATAGTATCTTGAGAAATACATATGGGTCATTTATTTTTTAAATATATGAGGTAAAAATAGTCCTTGCCTTTCTTAGTGTTGAAATTTAACCTTATGAAGTCAAAAGAAATAAATACTTTTATCAATCAATAATTGATGATAGTTTTCTTTTTGCCTATATTTCGCTTTCTTAACTTACCCACAAATAAGATTATATTCAGCATTTTTCTGTAGTATATGTCTTTGTTGTGTAGCGCTGAATGGCATTTTGAGAGTATATTCATAGCAGTCCAAATGCTATCCAAAATCAGCCTTCTTGAGTTGTAACAAAAATAAATTAACCACAATATAGTCATAACCTTTAAAATTAAATATTTATTATGTTTATAAAAGAAAACCTAATTGGCATTTAATTAAAATAGAAGATATTTCACTAAAGACAATTTTATCACAGTAGATTGATTATACACCCTTTGTTCATAAAATATCAGTGGAATATTACCAATTAAACATACTAAAAGTTACTAAAAGGAATATGCAAATTTTTCTCATTGTTTCCTTATGATGGATGTAACTGGTATACTAAGATTAGGCATGTATTTGACAAGTCCAAAAAAAATTCCTTGAAATCTATTTTTCATCAGCGTGTATGAATTCATAAACAGCATCTGACATATCTATCACTCCTTTTTCAATAGCTTGTGTCAGAATACTTAACAGTATTTAAAATAGGCAAGACTATACTAGGCCATCAGTTTTCTTAATGAAATTTAATTCAGCAAAATCTTAACCATTAAAATTTCTCTATGAGTAAAATACTTTTCACTTTAAAAATCCTAATAATAAAATTTCTCCATTTTGATCTCAATTTTTTTTTTTCGTGAGGAAGATTGGCCCTGAGCTAATATCTGTTGCCAGTCTTCCTCTATTTGGTATGCGGGACACCTCCACAGCATGGCTTAATGAGCAGTGTGTAGGTCCGCTCCTGGGATCCAAACCCACAATCCCTGGGCTGCTGATGCGGAGAGTGCGAACTTAACCACTACGCCACCAGGCTGGCCCCGATCTCAGTCGTTCTTTAAATGAATATCTCAGTGTACTGTGCGGTGATGACTGGTTTTTAAAAACAACTGTTACTGTTTTAAATGTATTAAAATATTATTGTGTTTCAGATAGGGAGAACTTCAATTCTATTTCCTAAGGAAACTTATTAGACAAATAAGCTTCTAGAAAATATGACTTGACTTTAAAAATGGCCTTTATCATGAGAGATTACAATAAAAAAAAAAGATCTTGTATGATGTCAGAAAGGTAGACAAACATTGTGATTCAACTATAATTTACCTCAATCTGCAGTTTTTGTTTTTAACTTATAAAAAACAGATGCTGGAAAATCTTAATAAATTAATGTGACTAACGTAATGAAATATTTTTTGTTGTTCTGTAATATTTACCTCAAAAAATAAGACAGAAGTGAACATTATGTACAGTCATCCCTCAGTGTCCAAGGGGATTGGTTCCAGGACCCCTGCTGATATTAAAATCCGAGAATGCTGAAGTCCCTCATGTAAAAGGGCATCATATTTGCATATGAGCTACACACATCCTCCTGTATACTTTAAATCATCTCTGGATTACTTATAATATCTAATATAATATAAAAGCTATGTAAATAGTTGTTTTACTGTATTGTTTAGGGAATAATGACAAGAAAAAAGTCTGTACGTGTTCAGTACAGACACAACCATCGTAGGCCCTTCAGTCTGTGGTTGGTTGAATCCACGAATGTGGAACTTGCAATACGGAGGACCAACTCTCCTATTTGAATTTCTATCTCCACCCCGCTAACCAAAAAAAAAAAATGTAATGACTTCTTAAGGAAAATATGATAGATCATAGTTGTTTTAAAGTAAAGTGTTTTTTTGGGGGATTTTTTATGGAGGTAAAATTGATATATATAGCATTATATAAGTTTCAGGTGTATGCCATTATAATTTGACATCTGTATACACTACAAAGTGATCACTACCAAATGTTTAGTTACCGTCCATCACTGTATAATTGATCCCCTCACCCATTTCGCCCACCCCTCACCCTCCTTCCTCTCTGGTAACCACCAATCTGTGCTCTGTATCTATGAGTTTGTTTTTGTTTTGTTTGTTTGCTCGTTTGTTTTCTTTTGATTCCACATATGAGTGAAATCATATAGTGTTTGTCTTTGTCTATCTGACTTATTTCACTTAGCATAATACCCTCAAGGTCCATCCATGTTACTGCAGTGGGCAAGATTTCGTTCTTTTTTATGGCTATGTAGTATATATATATATACCACACCTTCTTTACTCTCTCATCCATTGATGGACACTTAGGTTGTTTCCATATCTTGGCTATTGTAAATAATGCTTCAGTGAACATAGGGGTCCATATATCTTTTCAAGTTAATGTTTTTGTATTCTTTGGATAAACAGTCAGAAGTGGAATGGCTGGATTATGTGGTAGTTCTATTCTTAATTTTTTGAGGAATCTCCATACTGTTTTCCATAGTGGATGCACCAGCTTGCATTCAGTCCCGCTAACAGTGTATGAGAGTTCTCTTTTCTCCACATCCTCTCCAACGCTTGTTATTTCTTGTCTTTTTAATGATAACCATTCTGACAGATGTGAGGTGATATCACACTGTAGGTTTCATTTGCATTTTCCTAATAATTAGTGATGTTGAACATCTTTTCATGTGCCTATTGTCCATCTATATGTCTTCTTTGGAGAAATATCTATTCAGGTCCTCTGCTCATTTCTTAATCAGCTTGTTTTTTTTGTTGTTGAGTTGTATGACTACTTTATATATTTTGGATATTAACGTCTTGTTGGATATATAATTTGCAAATATCTTTTCCCATTCAGTAGGTTCTCTTTTCGTTTTGATGATGGTTTCCTTTGCTGTGCAGGAGCTTTTTAGTTTGATGTGGTCCTAAAATAAAGTTTTAATAATATCTGTTTAACTATCCTACCCAAAACATAGCATCATTTGTAGTTGTTTCCATAAGATTATAGTGTCCTAGTCAAGCTAGATTTTCTCTCTCTAATTTAACAACTGAATTTTGCGTAATCAATCAACACAGCCGTGGAAAGGACCCAATTTGGTCATTAAAACAATCAGAACAATATTTCATCCATTTTGGCTATTTTAGGCAGATTAAAATAAACTACATAATTATTATTATAAAGATGTGATTATCCCATTATTTGGGCATCTGGTTCTAGTCCTTTTTTATCTAATATTATGAACATAAATGATATTTATAAAAGATCAAATGTTTTATATTAAATTTTACCTCACATCTCTATAATATTTTATAATTTCATTCATTTAACAAATATTTATTGAGCACCGATTATGAGCCAAGCACTGTGCTAAATATTGTGAAGTCAGTAAAAATATAGTGCAGAAGAAAATGAAGCCCTACCATCAAGGAGGTTACCACTTAGTGCTGGAAGAGAGCAGCAAATAAGCAATTTACTGTGTACAATGATAAGAGCTATCACATTGTTCACTACAGACTTCTGGGGAATAAAACATAGAAGAGCCTCAATCCAGTCCTAGAGTCTATGGAAACCTTTCTCAAGGAGACCAGGAGTCCTTTGGCAAGATAAAGTAGTATTTGCGAAGACCCAGAGGTGATAGAGAGCAAGAGAAAGTAAGAAGGCAGGTGTAGGAGACACGAATCTGGAGAGGTATGCAGAAACCAGGTCATAGATTTGTAAACCCTGCTAGTTTTGGATTATATCCCAAGGGTACCATGTGGAAACATAACCTGGTAACATTAAACATTTTTTGTTGTTGTTTTTTTTTAAGTCAAGGAGAATGCTGAGAAATTAGAATTTTAGTGAGATCATTCTGTCTGCACAGGAGAGGATGGCCTAGAATTGAGCAAGAAAGGTGACAAGGAGAGTGATTTAGAGACATGTTGCAATGGTCCAGGGCAGAAATAATAATGGCCTACATTAGCAGGGTTACATTGGGAATGAAAAGCCCAGGCAGATGACGGATTTGAGAGGTCCAGTGGATACAAGCCATAGAGTTAGATGATTACTTAGATAGATATGGAGAGTGTGTGAGAAGAAAGTGAAATCAATGAATGTTATCCATTTTTCTCACTTGACTAGCCAGGGCCTTTTACTGAGTTAGGTGCATGTGGAAGATGGCGTTAAATTGATGAGTACAGTCCTTCATACATTGAGTTACTGCCTATGAGACATTCCATGGGGACTGGTGGAGTAGAGACTTGGATATAAATGGTAAATTAATCAATCAAATTGGGTGTGTTCGCTAACATATTTTATGTAGAATGAGAGCCTAACAGGCTTAGGATACCTGACAAAACCCAATGTTACAGAAGAAGAAAAGGAAAAGGTGGCTAAAATTCTGAGTAAGAAGGAGTGGCCAGAAGATTAGAAGAAAAGAAGAAAACAAGAAATTTGTGATGTTTCTGAAGGCAATGGAAGTAAGTTTGTCAAAAAGAAAGGTCAAAACATGGCAAAGTGAGCGCTAAAATCATGACCTTTATATTTAACAATTTAGGCCATTTGTGTCATCCATCTGTGCTGTATCTTAGATCTTCCAGAATCATATGAAGAGAGATAAATGTCTCTCCATCTGCCTACATACATCTGAGAGTGCAAGCATCAAGTTAAATATTTCAAATACGTAACAAAACATCTTACGCCACTAAAAACATAACCTTATGTTTAAAAATCCCTTTGGAAGTATGTTTGTGTTCCTTTAATAATTTATACTGCAATATAAACTAATGAAATTTCCGCCTTTTCCAAACATCCAAATCCCTTCAGCTGTTCCTTCCAGGATTCCCAGTCTGGCAACAAAATTCATTGCAGTTTCTATTTCTGAACGTGTCTTTCACCCTTTGGCTTTAACTGATATCTGACTGATCCTGAAGATTCTACTTCACCTTCAGCCCATTCAAGTGATGGCTGTTTTCATTCCACTATTCATGTACCACAGAGCTGTATATATACATCTTCCTCAGTGCTCATTGTCATTTCCAAAACATTATTCCTCCCTCCTCCCTCAGAATAATTCAACTCACTGAAGCAGGTTCTATCAGACTATGCTATCCACTCCCCATTCTTGCTATAGTCATCTGCTAAATCCTGGTGAATCCTACTCATTCACTGGAGATTTTTAGCATCTAGCTTACTTTCCTTCTCTCTACCTAAATCATGTAAGTATTTTTAATTATTTCAGCGTTCCTACCGATAATCCATCCAATGCTTTGACTCCTCTCTCTCAATCTTTCTCACCTGCAAGAATCACGGCGTTCTTGATATCTGCGTGTGTAATTGCAACCAAACAGTTTAATGTGCCTGTAAATACACACACACACACACACACACACACTGTGCTAATAAGTTCAAGACCTTAAACTCAAGAAGATATTTAGTGTCGTATTCAACGTTCCTAGCCAATTCATTCCTCCAGCTTTTCTAGACGGTATTTATATTTTCGCATCCCTTAAAGCTTAAAAATTCCTCCTCCAGAAACACTTCGTTATAAACTTGCATTTTACTTGAAGAAAAAAAAAACAAAACAAAACCCAGACTCAATCAGCTCACCAAATGAACCAACCTATCAAGATCCACACCCAAGCACTCTACCTTCCTCCTCCCGCAGTGTGTATTCCATCTGCCAACTCTGCTGTGATGGGATTCTGTAGAGCCCAGCTACTCATGACTATGCAAGACCTTAGCTTTTAAAATTACTTTCCTACTCTCCTTTATCGTCATTTTTTTCCTCTCTACTGTATCATTCCCATTATTTTACTAATATACAATAATATCTCTAATATTAAAAAAAACTCACATTGTCTAATAGCTACTTCCTCATTTTCCTTTTCTCTTTGAGAGCAAAACTCTCTTGTATGACTTACCTCTACCAATTGCCTACTTTTCTCCTCTCATTCTATGTTTAAACTATTCCACTATCCCAGTCACCTCACATTGACTGCTCTCATAACGGTCAGCAGTTGCTTCCAGGTTACCAGATCCTATAATCATTTCTCAATCATCTTACTTCACGTGTCCTCAGTGTCTGACCTTTGTGCATTCTCTCCCCCTTGAAGTATCTTCTTCAGTTGGGTCCTGGGAACCCAGCAATCACCAGGGTTTGTCTAACCTCTCCGAAACTGCTATTTGAGTCTCTTTTGGTGTTTCTCCTCTTCGTCTCATCTCTGAATGTTGTAGAGTTCCAAAACTCAGTCCTTGGACATTTCTCTTTTCTGTACATATTCATTCCATAGGTGACCAAATCTGGTGTCATGCCTTTAACTACCATCAAAATACTAGTGATTTCAGTTATATCTGCAGCCCAGACCTCTCCCTGAACCCCTGGGCCTTATGTACATATCCACTTAGATATCTAGTCAGTATCACAACCTTTAAATATCCATAATTTTCTTTTAATATTCACCTCACAGGCTTCCCCATCTCAGTTAAAAACACCTCCATTCTTCCACTTGCTTATGCCAAAAACATCAGGATCAACGTTGCTGCCTCCCTTTTTATCATTCTCCACATCCAGTTTGTCAGTAAATTCTGTCAACTTGACCTTTAAAAAAATAACCAAGCCAGAATTCTCTTCAAGAGTACACCTTGCTTATAATTATTAATGTCCATTACATTTCTTTTAATCTAAAATAGTCATAAATATAGTCTGAGCATTAGGTGATATTAAGAAATTATCGCAAATTTATTAGGTATGACAGTGTTGTTTTGGCTAAATAGGAATATGTCCTTTTTAAAGGAAGGGAGATGCATAGTGAATTGCTTAAGTGAAGAATGTGATGTCTGTACTACAGCATAAACAAACAAACAGAATGAGTTAGAAAATGTCCAGAATTTAACCACTCTTGACCACTTCCACTGCCACTACTTATGTTCAAACCATCATCTTCCATCTGTATTTTTTCACTAGCCATCAGTCTGGTGTCCGTGTTTTCTGTGTTTGCTCAATTTCTGTGTGTCCTCAACACAGCATCCCCATTCCACACCAGCCACACTGGTTTTCTTGCTGTTGCTTGAAGTTATTGGGCACATTCGCATACTAGGTATACTCAGAAACTTTGCACTGAGTCTCCCTCGCTGGTCTCTTTGCCTTCTTCTCCAGATATTTGCATGAGTATATCCTTTGTTTTCTACAGGTCACTCGAAAGTCACCTTCACATTGGAGCCTTTCCTGGCCACCGTAACACATTTTCAACTTTCTACACACTTACCATTTTTCTTCTCTTCTTATTTTTGTCCTCTTAAAATATATTATTTAGCTGTTTGGTCTTATTCATCATCTCTCTCTCCCACCAAAACATAATATCCTGAAGATGAGAGGTTTTTGTTTATTTTTTTTTAGAACTCTATACCTAGTACCTATAACACTGTTGGGCACATAATAAGTAGTCAATGAATAATTGTTCAATAAGTGAGTAAATGAATAATTGAATGAATTCTTCTCATCTTCCCCACCTCTAAAGCTCTCTAGAGCTTAGTTCTTAGATCTCTTCCCTTTTCTTTTCCTATACTCTTCCCTAAGTAATCTATTTCTATGAAGTTAAACACCATACATATGCTCACAATTCCATTTATAACTCTATAAATGTCTCCCACATTTACGAGTTGCTCAAAACCCAAAATTTTCCTATTTTTAAATCTTTTACTTTCCCTATTCCACATCAGCAAATTCTATCAGCTCAACCTTCAAAATAGATCCAAAAATAACTTAGATATCACTATTTTCAGATCCAAGCCTATTCTATGCCACCCATGTATCTTTTCTGGTTTACTAAACAGCCAGTCTCCCTGGTCCCACCACTGTCTGTCTATAGTTTATCCTCACTATAGTTGGAGTTATCTTTTCATAGTATAAGCCAGATCTTTGCCTAGATAGTAGCTCTCCAGAGATTTCTTATTTTATGTAGAATAAAATCCAAATTTCTTGTCATTCTCTGAAAGGGCCTATATGACATGTTCTTTGGCCACCTCTGTTAAGATTCTCTCCCTGCTCGCTACACTCCAGCCAACCTGATCTCCTTGAGACCACCTATTAAAAATGTGTGGGTAAACAGGCTCTGAGAAGTTGAATAACTCCATGCAAGTTCAACCAGTTTTTAGTGGTAGAGTCTGGTTGCAAAGCCTGTGATTCCAAACCCTGTATTATACAGCCCCTCAGGGTGTAATGTGATACCAGGAGCAGGTTGAGGACATTAACCGAATCAGAGTGCACAGAGAGTGTATGATTTTGTGGAGGTTAAATATGGCGTGCTCCCATAGAGACGAAGAAAAAGCAGAATGATAAATAGGGGTGTATACACAGTGGCTGAGATTTCATGACTAGAGCCCAGCAAGGTGTTATGGATGAAAGACTGTGGAGAGAGACGTGTGAGTTCACCATGTACAGACTAATTAAAACCGAGAATGGATAAGTTTGTCAAGGCAGTGAATAGAGGCAGAAAGAAAATTTGAGTCAACATTATGCCTTGGGAACCCAGAATCTGAATGGCAGTTTGATTTTTTATTTATTGCACACATTTGCATAACAAAGACTTACTTGCCTCTGGAGTATTGGGTCACAATGACAGTGACTTTAAAGTTAAGGACTAGGACATACGTCTTTATCAAAATCTTTAGGTAGGCATGTGCAATTTTAACAAGTCCTGCAAATAAGTCTGATACGAGCCCTAAACAGATATGTCTCCTTATCACCACCATTTTCACCTCATTCTTATTTCCTTGCCTGTTGAGAATCACTGATTTATAGTGTAGAAAGCAGAAACACACTTAAAATATATTTTTTCAAACTACACAAAGAGCAGGTTAACAACATAAGAGAAAATAATGGTAGTAGCAAAAGAGACAGTATAAAAATAAATACATATTTGAGTTAAAAGCTATCACAAGCTTTCATCACTGTATGGATAATATAAATTACTGGTAAATTCATGTCTGAAGGAATGTGTTTTCTAAAAAAGAGTTGGGATGAAGAGTTTTAAAATTACAAACACACTTAAAAGATGAAATAGTATTTCATTTTTCTTACTTTTTAATCCTAAAAATATTGAAATAAATCACGTTAAATGTTGAAAATCTATGGTGCCGGCCTGGTGGCGCAAGCCGTTAAATGGGAGCGCTCTGCTGCCGCAGCTGGTGGTTCGCCGGTTCGGATCCTTGCGTGCACCAATGCACTGCTTGTCGAGCCATGCTGTGGCAGCATCCCATAAAAAGTAGAGGAAGATGGGCACGGATGTTAGCTCAGGGCTAGTCTTCCTGAGAAAAAAGAGGAGGATTGGCATCAGATGTTAGCTCAGGGCTGATCTTCCTCACAAAAAAAAAAAAAGTTGGAAATCTAAACACACTTAAAGCATGAATTTCTTGGGTTTTCTTTCACCCCCACAATAAAAGCTTTGCTTTTTTATTGACCTTCCAACAAACTATGATGCATCAGAAAAAGCATGGCTGTTGGAGGAAGATATACTTGATTTTGAGGCTCATGTTTACCACATAGTTGCCAGTGTAATTAATTCCTCTGTGTCTCTATTTCCCCAATAAAACCGACCTCAGATCCTCTTTGGGAAAACTTGTCCAGTGAGTAATACGTATCCTACTGTGGAAAGTCTGCAAGGAACAGCCAGAATGGCCTTGGTGGTTATAGGACAGAGTCGTTACTGCCTTCACTGGCACTGTTGTCTTCCTCTTGACCATCATAGCTTCCATTTGTTAAATATTTTATTAAGATCAAGGCATGGCTCTAAACATTCTGCATAGATATTTCATGTATTCTTTACAACCACTTTATGTAAAATGCATTAATATCCCTATTTTACAAATAAACTGATGTTTGAAGAGTTCAGGCAAATTGCTCAAGGTCACACAACCAATAACATTTTAAATTAATAGTTTTTCCACCTTCTTTCTTGATATTAAAATTGTTTTTAAATTATGGTACCTGAAATAACACTTTAGAACACCTAGTATCAGAAAATAAAACCTTTAAAACATGAGATGAATGTATTTTTGGCAGGAATACTGATCTTTATAAAACTACCACTCTGTGTGTAGAAAATAAACTTTTATCCCACCTCTCAGATTAAGGACATTTTAAGATTTCTAATTTCAAAAAGATTTATATTTATTAATTTTATATATTATATTTTATAATTTATATTTCAAATTTCATAATTATATATTCATATAAAATGTTGAAAATATACCTGATCATAACAGGATAAATATTTCTGTAGCTGTAATCATAAAACAGTATACAATTGCATAGAAAAGATATTTTTAATTTTTTAGTATTACTTCAAATATTTTTGCATAAAATTCATGAAATACTGTCTAAGGAACACTGCCTTTAAATTCACAAGTTATTAAACCATACTTCCCAGTGTAAAATAATTATCTGTGTAGTTTTTGTTGTGGTACATCTGCCTTAGACATAAGAAGTAAAATCCTGTGACTGACTGAGCTGCAATTAGCAAGTCATTCGGAAGTCACATTCCTCATTGTCACTAAAGAAGAGTCTGGAAGGAATTGCTTGAGCTGTATTTCGCATTGATGAGAACTGCAAAGTCCACTCTGTTCATCCTTCTCACATTTCTTTTTCTAGGTAAAAGCCAGAAAGCTGCAGCCAAGAAGCTGTGCAGGAAGTAGGGTTTGCTTTTGATACTCTTCTTCAGTTCGTCTCACAATTCTTTTCTATGACTCAATAGCCGGTTCTGAATTGTCACATGCTCTGTAAAGATATTTGGTTATACTGCTTGTCTTTCCTCACAGACGATATTACTCCCTCAATTTTTAACATCTATTACTTGGTTTATTTGTTGTCTATCTCCACAGATTAAATCTGCGGAGCTGTGACCAGCGCCCTTATCACCCTGCTGTAGCCCTTGCCCACAGAGGAGTTCCGGCACACACTAGGCAATAAAATTCAATGAATGAATAACAAACAGCTTCCTGAAAAAAAATCAGTTTGATATTTTATTGTGGATTAAAAAAACCTCCACAGGATCCTGGTTATCATGTGATACAGCTCCAGACAAGAATAACCTCACTGTCTCACAAATGAAGAGGTTATCTTTAGTCTAGAGGACAAACAATGATGTTTGTGTGAAGGGGTGAATGTATCTGGCTCCAAGTAAGACAAAAATTGTGTCATAAAAGCGTTTAGAAATATTCTATGTGGGCACAAAGCAGACTACCTTTGGGTAAAATTCATAGACAGACCATTTTTAGCTTAGTATAAAAAAAAACAAAACATATTTCTCTTTGAGAAAGAATAAAAAATAGGTTCAGTGCCTGGAATTCTAGTAGAGCCTGAAGATAGGTCTGTTTTGTCAACCAGAGCTAATGAATAAAGCTGTCGGGGACTGGAATGACCTGGTCCAGAATGTGACATGCATCCCATCATGGAAAGTGAAAAAACAGAAGCTAGAATAGCTTTATGCAGATATTCTAGAGAGAATAAAACACTGAATAGGAGATTAGACAACATTACTTCAAGTAAACTTCAACTTTATTTCAATGGCATAATATTTATCTTTGAGTAAAAAGTAAAAATTATGTAAGTAATAAAAAAGCTAGAAAAAGTATCCAGAAAAGAGTTAACTGAAACAATTTAGGAATAGAAAATTTTTGATTATAAACTATTTCCAACTACATGATAAAATACGATGCTTTGATGAGAAATAATTGAAGGCTAAAATGGGACATCATAAAAGTTTTAAATAATGGAAAATATGGATAGGATAATTTTTAATTTACTAATTATTGGTCAAATAATTAATATAATAGAGGAATTATTGAAAAACAACATGGTATTTTATATAGTACGTAGCAAACATGTGTGTACCATTCTCTCTCTGATGTTAATATAGATTTAACATCACTTGGGACAAAGATTTTCTCCAATTAGTTAAATTATAAAAAATTGATCATTTAAATGAAATAAGATCATTTTGTATGTATAAACATTTTAATAATTAGACATTTAATATGCTTGAGTGTTCACTTTGGAAAAATCATTAAGCATGATTTGGAGCTCTATTCTGTACATATGTGTACTTCAGGAAAACTTACTTAAAATATTTGTTGAGCTAACAGGTTTCTCCAAAAATAGTGTCACTGCTATCTATGTACCTTAACATGGCACATTTGTTTCTTTCACCTTACTTTCCCTAGAAGTAATGTCCTCTAAATACACAAATAAAATCAAATATACATAGGTGTTTTAAAAATTTTAGTTTGTGATATATCATCATATTACCTAAATCTTTTATTTGCATATTGGAGATATTTATATTTATATATACACACATAAAGTTACACTGGGTTCCAATACAACCAATCTCATGGTTTACTTAAGCAAGAGCTCTGGTAGGTAAAATCTTTACCAAGAAGGTTTTATTGAGCACTGCCTGTGATAGGCTACAGGAATGAATAAAACAGGCATGTTTTCTGGTTTCATGGAGCTTTCCAGTGTAATGGAAGTGATTCGTCAAATATAGAGACTTCTAGTGAATAATGATATAAAGAAAATAACTTTGAATTCAAGAATTATTTGATGAACTCAAATAATTAAAGAAAAGAAAATCACAATAATTAAAGTTTTGTATAATTCTCTTAGAGCATTTGATTCCCAAGTCCCTTCTAATGTTCAAATGTTCCCTTAAAATCAAGCTATTTTAAGACTTGTATATGTTACTACACAACTAAGTTTCCAGGACTTTTTCTTGGCATTTCCTAGGCTTATTCCTGAAACTGTAGGCTTGCTGCCATCAACTTGATGGCACAGACTAGAGAAAACAGACATGAAGAAGAGCAAAACCGATAGGATTTAGAAGACTGGAAAGAGAAGCCAATTTGTTTCAAGTTTGGGATTATTTTCTTATCCATAATTAATGCTAAGTCTGCCCCCTTATTAAAATAAGTGCTCCAGTGCCATTATGTGGAAGTGCATTTGAACTTTCTACAGACCCTTGTGCTGTAGCCCCTCTGGGATTCATGTGATTGCATCCAAATGATAGCAATTGCTCTACTGTCACTAAAAACAAAAATAGGTGCAAATATAATGCATTTTCACATTTAGAAATTAGGCAAGATATCAGGATGTGCTTGCCAATCTAATAAAAAAGAAAAGAAGGAAAGGAGAGAGGGCAGGAGGAAGGAAGGGAGGGAAAAAAGGTTTCTGCTTCTCTCTAAATCAATCTAGTATTCAGCCCAGTTCATTTTCTGGAGAGCTGGAGGAGGCTAATCATGGCCTGGTATCCCTCTTTAACTCTCCAGCTAATGAAGCAAACCCTTCTGTCCAAACAATGCAGAGGAAAGAGGGAAGAATAATCTTCCAGGCCGTGAAAGCTTTGTTCATCCATCATACCAACAGTATGTAAAGACCTTAGAGGTCTTTTGTCTGGCAACTTTGTGCCCTTTCAGCTGATGAACAACTGAAGATGTGTAATGCAACCTAACTGCTAATGAGAACTGTGCACTGGGAATCCATTTGTTTGCATGACTCTATCCAGCTACTTTAGCAAAGTATTTAGGAGAGTGGGTTAAGTACAAAAACCTCTTTAAAACACTAATTAAGATTTAAATGTTTTACAAAACATTGCAAGTGTGCTTTAAAGTGGGCCCCTGATTCCTAGTTATAAATTTAGAAAAAAAAATAGTACATCACAGTAGAGGTGAAACTATGTTGCAAGATTTAGATTTGGATTAAAAGGAGAAATGTGTTTGTGTGTGTTTGACACATTTTTCACTCCTTTTTTTTTCTTAAATATAATTGAGTTCAACAACACTGAATGACAACCTGTACCAGGTTATTTGTTATGTGCTAGTAATAAAAAAAAAAAAAAAAATGATTAGACAAGGTCCCTGATACCGGGGAGCTCTCAAGAAGTCTCACCTTCTATGCAGTATTCCACTTCACTTTTTTAAATTCTCCTTCAGACCGGATGTTTCTTCCTTCCTCACCAGGCATCCGCTTTCATAGCACATATCTAGCTATGTTATATCATGATTGGCCTTTGCTTATTGCTCGTGCTGAAACCTCATCCCATATTCTGCACGCCTCCAGTTACTACAGTTGCTAATTATTCTTAAAGTTAGAAGATGATATGCAGCTAAATATATCTCATCTTCCTAATGGTATTTATTTAACAGAACTGTAATTTGCTCCTTTTTATTAGTGCTGAGTGAAAATAAATCTTCCTCTTTTTTTTTTTTTCTTCCCCAAAAGGTTTAGGCCATTGATGTATTTTGCCCTTTGAGCAAATTTGGTAACAGGATCATGCGGTTTATATATTTCTCTTTTCTTCCCTTCTCTTCTTTTCTCTTCTCTTCTTTCTGTCATAAAGATCTGTGTTTCTATTTCTCTGTGAAGTTGAGAGTGTATCCCAATCCGCTAGTTAGGAATGATGAAATAATAAAAATTTAATAACCAACTTGACCATGGACTCTACTTACACAGTATATTTAGATCCAAGAAGTCATTGTTAGAGAATTTCTGAATTATTGCAAACTTCTACGTGTACTAATACAATCCTGCCCCTCTGGGTACCCAGATTCCTGCCTAGAAAAACAGACTTGTTGAAGGAAGGAGGAAACTTAACAAACTAATGAATCTGGGGAATTGTTCTTCTATAATTACTTCCCTCATTTCCACGGTTTGCAATGGAAATGTCATGAGATGGGAAAAAGCAAGTAACAAAAGTGAACTAGATTTAGATGTTTGCATTAAATATAATCTAAATTGCAAGTAATCCACATATAAAAATTCTCTATGCACAACTACATTATTATACACTCTATATTGCTTTAGTAACTAATACTTTTGCCCTTATTACATCCACAGGGAAAACAGAACAGTCATAAAAACCTTCCTAACAAACAACAGTGAGTCTAGATGGAGGACAGAAGTGAGCCTTGGGAAAGAGTTGAGTTTCAATTTGTGAACAGGCTTAAGAGAAACGCGTGTATATTGCGACTCCTCATTGGCTGATGTGGGACTTTGAAGTCAAATTTATTATTGCTTTAGGCAATTGAAGAATCAACGTGAGTTTTCAATTTTTCAACCTTAGAAGAGTAATATTTACAAGAACATGAGAAGAAAGTGAATTTCTCTCTTCTAATACTGGGAAAATTAATACTTATAACTGATACTGAACTAATCCAAAATATAACCAAAGTTCTGAAGGCTATTCACTTAGTTCTCATTTCAACAAGCATTTAATGAGCATATACTTTCTGTTCAGGCTTCTAATAGATGCTGAGCATGCAAAAATAAATAAGATGTGATTTGCTGTGAAGCTCAAAATATAGTTGTTATTTATACAGTTTGGCACTGTTACAGTGAGTTGCAATAGTATAATATGATATACATTAAATTTTTATGTATATTGTGTATTTTATGTATAATGGTATTTGTTCAATTGTTTTTGTTACCCCTAATATTCAAGTTGCAGATCACACCCACACACATATATATGTATATATATAATATACAGGAGTCAGATGCACAGAATATGTGTGTTTCTGTGTGTATGTACATATGCAAAGAAAATTATTTAAATTATCCCATTTCTCTTTAAAGACTCATCTTAGAAGCCTGTAGAAAACCATGAAGTTCAGTATAAGAAGTTTTATCAAACTAATCAATCATCCTAGGATATAGCCTTGTAAGTTAAAATGGAGTCAGTATGATTGAATTATTGGAAATGCATTTATGAATTAATACTAAGTTGCTTTAGTAGAACTCAGGGGGTATTTAACTCATTTTAGTGGGTTATATAATTAAGAATAAATGTTGCAATTAATTAATTTATTTAATTTAAGAAAGCTATCTTTGGGTCGGTTTTAAAGATTGCACAGATTTTAGAACACAAACAAAATCAGTAATGGAACTTGGTCAAACTTATAAATATATTACAGTCACAGAAAATTCCTCCAGAAGGAATCAAAAACTACTTCAAAATGATTTAATGTCTATATTTATCCTAAGGAGTTTGCTGTATGCAAAATGAAGCAGAAAATATAATCTTGGGAGGAATAGGATTTTATTTATTCTTTGCTATTAGTGTCACTGTTTTACCTATGTCTCCATATTTTTCTAAAACAGGTTATGTTTTGAATTCATGTTCATCATCATATACTTAAATATGAAGAGTAAATTTGTTTACATATGAAAATTGCTTTGTCTTTTTTTATATATGTCAAAATAATAGAACCAACTTGTGAAATTTTTTATTTGCTACTATCACTACTAATCATGATACTAACTAAATGTCTTCTTTTTATTTTCCTTTTGATCAGTTTTGCTCAGTTGATTCCTAATTGTTTCTAAGGGTACTAAATCTGCACATCTCACTTTTTAAAGTGGATCCTTTAGGCACGGGTTACACGCTATGTTATCAATTATTTTTATTTAAATGTTGAACTATCATGGTAAAAAATAATTTACATGTAAGGCACATGTTAAAACTGTCCCACGGTATCTTATAGCCATAGTAACAACTTAATTTGAAGCAGAATTTCACATTTGGCTCAGAATACTGATTTTCCTGAAATTGGAGAAATGGTCATCTGTGAAATATCATTTTCTATGTGGTGGTAGTTTTTAAGTGTGAATATTTACTCTAGTTAAAGGAAAATGAGATAACTTGAACTATTAGTCGTGATGTTTCTTACTTATTCTAGTCATATTTCTTGCCTAAATACTATGAGTCAGGCCCAGTTCCAGGTTGTAAACAAAGCAACAGAATGATGGTTTGCATGGAGCTTACCTTGTGTCTTAGTCCATTTGGGCTGCTGTAACAAAATACCACAGCTTATAAACAACAGAAATTTATTGCTCACAGTTCTGGTGGCTGAAAGTACAAGATGAAGGCGCCAGCATGGTCACCTTCTGGTGAGGGCCCTCTTCCTGATTCACGGCTGGCACCTTCTCTCTGTGTCCTCACACGGTGGAAGGGGCAGGGGATCCCTCTGGCGCCTCTTTCATAAGGGCACCAATCCCAGTCCTGAGGGCTCTCCCTTGTGACTTAAGTGCCTCCCCAAGGCTCTCGCTCCTAATATCATCACCTTTTTTGGGGAGGACACAAACATTCAGACCATAGCACTCTCTAATGAGAGAAGAGGGAAAAAAGCACACTTAAAATAAATTTTAAAGTATGAGGAAATAGAGACTATTTTATTGAGTCCTCAAGGAAGGCCTGTCTGAAGAGATAGTAGGACAAGCATAGGACTAGGAGCTACAATCTGGGAGGGGACAGGTGCTATATATCCTATGAATTAATTTATTGCAATATGTATATTTTTAAATGTCATTTCTGTAGTGAAATTTGTGGGTTGAGTCACATTTTTAGTGCTTCTGGGGGAACAATACATTAAAGAGCTTGTGAATCCATTTGAAATGCAGAGATTCCCTCAGTAAAATAAAGATTAACCCCTAAATTCCAGCTGCCTTACCATTCCAACACATTCCAACACTGACCGTCTCTATTTGGATCTCAAATTTAGCATGGGAAGAGCTGAATTCTTGATATTTCCCTCCAAACCTGTTCTGCTTGCAGCGTTTCCCATCTCAGTAATGACAACGCCATTCATTCTTCCAGTTTCTCGGGCCTGAGTCCTCGGCGTCATCATTGACTGCTCTCTTTCTCTCCATAACTAATCCATTGGCCAACTGCAAAGGCTCTACCTTCAAAGTATATTCAAGATTTGACCACTTCTCTCAATTGCTGCTACTACCTCTCGGTTCAAGCACCCACCATCTCTCACCTAAATTATTCCAGTAGTCTCCTAACTGGTCTCCTGCTCAGGCCCTGGATTCTCCGCAGTCTATTCCCAGAACTGCAGCCAGATGATCTGTCAAAAACTATAAGTGGGATCTTGTCATTTCTTTGTGCAAACCCTCCAATTACTTCTTCTCTCACTGAGAGTAAATGTAAAAAGCTTCCAGGGACCTACAGGTCACTAAATAATGTGGCTCTCCTGTCAATTCTCTGACCTCGCCTCAGACTGCTCTCTCCCTGGCCGGCTCCACTCTAATCACACTCTTCTCCTTGCTTGTCTTGGAAAATTCCAGGCACACATCTGTCTCATGGCCTTTGCTTTCTATTCCTTCTGTTGAAACGCTCTTCCTCCAAAAAACTGCACGGCTTACTCCTCTCCTCCTTTGTGTAAAAGTTTCTTTCCTATCAAATATTGCATAATTTCCCTCGTCCGAGTTAAGCAAAGTCAAAGTTCAAAGTCAGTCCTCAGACTTCCAAGTCGGCTCAAGATTTCTGACATCAGTTGTAAGTTCAGGGTCCCCAGGACCACCCTCACTTCAGTCTAGCTGGCTACAAATTCAAGGTTCCCATGAACTCCCTCGGATTTGATAATTCTCTAGAATGACTCACAGGACTCAGGAAAGTGCTGTAATTACAATTATAGTTTTAATAAAACAAAAGGACATACATCAGAACCAGAGGAAGAGATACGTAGAACAGGGCCTGGTACTGACAGGGTTCCAAAGACAAAGCTTCTGTATCCTCCGAGATGCATTACAATGTGCACGTGAAGTATTGCCAACACAATAAGCTCACCTGAGCTTGAGGTCCAGAGTTTTATTGGGGTTTTATTATACAGGTATGGTTGATTGAATTATTGGCCACGTGGTTGAACTCAGTCTTTTGGAGGTCAGGCTGATATGACGTGACTCAAAGTCCAAACCTCTAATCACACCGTTAGTCTCTCTGGCATGGCCAGTTCCTTTCCTAAGATTATCAGCGTGAGCAGCCCCATCCTGAGTTATGTCATTAGCAAAAGCCATCAGGTGCTGCCATGAGTGACCTTGTTAGCATAAACTATCAGGTATGGTGCAAAATTCCAAATATTTAGAGCTTATCTCGCAGGAACTGTGGACAACAGCCAATCAAATTCATTTTTATACACTCCCTCATCACGTCCCCACACACACTGATACTTACTCACTCGTCATTTCCATTATCCCCACTCTCCATTTTACTATTATCTCTAGCAGCTATTACTGTTTAACATATTATATATATTCTTTATCTTGTTTATTGTCTACCTTCCTCATAGAATAAAAACTACAAGAGGCAGGGGGGTGGCCTGGTGGCTTAGCGATTCAGTTTGCACATTCTGGTTCAGGGACCTGGGTTCCTGAGTTCTGGTCTTGGGTGTGGACCTACACACTGCTTGTCAAGCCACACTTGTGTGGTGTGTGGTGTCTATTTTGTATGGGGGATGCCACCACATACAAAATAGAGGAAAATAGGCACAGATGTTAGCTCAGGGACAATTTTCCTCAAGCAAAAAGAGGAGGATTGGCAACAGATGTTGGCTCAGGGCCAGTCTTTCTCACCAAAAAAAAAAAAAGAGGCAGAAATTTCTGTCTATTTTGTTTTTCTTGAATCTTCTGTGACTCAAATAAGTCTGATATGGCATTCAGTAAATATTTATTGAATGAATAAGTAAATGGATTTGTTTTCTAAATTCAGATTCTCTTATAGCCCCTCCATTCTTTAAATTAAAATACAATCTTATTTGTGTGACATGACATGGAATATGAATCCTTGAATATTTGCATATTTAAGAAATTATCCAATATAAACTGTATCCCCTCAGCCTTCTTATGACAGTGGAATACTTCAAGTGGCCTTTCAATTTACAACTATTAATCATGGCTTCATTTTACTAGATTTAAAGCGTACTGAAATATATTCACTTTAAAATCACTGTGTAGATTACTTAGAAAGCACTGTCTCTGAATTTTTAATTTTTAATTTAATAATCAAAAAGAGTCTTAATTCCTGTGTTAGCATGGGGTAGGCAATATTGGGATTTATAACCACAAGAAAACTTGATGCATGAAGCCGAATGCATACTACTTCTTCATATCAGACATCCTGCGTCAATTAATATCTTTTTAAAAAATCTGTTCATAAAATGAGTTATCAAATCTGTGCTCAAATATCAATGTCAAGCAGGTAATTTCCTGAAACATAGATGTTGAGAAGATACTCTCTGCCTTTTTTGGTTAAATAAGCTATGTCTTGAAACTTCTCTAACCTACATAAGAGGAAAACTGTAATGGATAATTTTTAGATCACTTTTGTATATCACAAAGTAGAAAAAGAAACTGATAGTAAAAATAAGCAGAGATTTCTCCATTTCATGGGAAATTTTAGGTATTATCACTTTGAAGACTTTATTTTGTGACAAGAACAGAAAATATTTTTGAAAAATAACAAAGTCAAGATGTTTAAATTTATGTTATAATTTTGAGATTAAATTATATAGTGTGTAAGAATTGTCTACGCAGGAAATATGTTGTATTTCACAAAGTTTTTATTTGATACAGATAGGAAGAGAATTATATCTAAGTTTTAAAGTCTTTGGAGATTTCTTCAAATTATAGAGTAAATGCTCCATCATTTCAATAGTTATTTCAATCACTTTTTGAAAACTATATCTGCATCCATAGGCAAAGAAATTGTATGATCTCTGAATTACAATTTGGAATGTCATGAGTTATTTCATAGGACAAAGGTTGTTAAATGAACACTGGCAGTACCATTAGTGCTTTGCTCTTGAACTCAAGTACAAGTCAGCTCGGTTGAAGTTACCATTTGCGAAGCAAGAAATGAATGTGCAGTTAAAATGGTGCCATAAGTTAATTAGAGTGGAATTAGAAGAAAAGTGGGCAATTTGGGAACATGAGAATCGCTGTACCGAATCAGACCAATGGTTCTCCTGGTTTAATATCCAGCCTCCAGCAGCTCCACTTGTTAGTTTCTAAAGCTTTAAAAGAAAGGAAAAAGACTGCATAATTCACCTAGACAAGTGTACCATCTGTGATCTGGAGAAATTTTCTTCATGACCTCTCTCAAATAATACCCTAAAGCAGGAAGTTTCAATCCTATTATGATATTGGTTTAGCTTGAATAGCTCTGGTTATTAATAATTCTTATTAAATCATCCAATTCCTACATAAAGTCAACTAGTCCATCAAGAAGCTATTTATCTCTAAAGCTCCTCAAGGCATGGTTGAATATGTCTGCTTCTATGATAAAACATGAATCTATGGTGCTTATTCCATACAAGTTCTTGATGGTAAAATCTGCCTCTAGATAACCATGCTGGATGAATGCCTGATTCTCTTTCCAAACTCTATGGGGTTCACAGCTTTTGGCAAAAAAATGTCTTGTATCTGCTATCGCCACTCCTAATTTCCTATCCATTAATAATCTACAGAAGCTATTTGAATGATGAAGAATTTTGTGTGCTGAACTTTTGGAAAAGTTCAACTAGAGTTTTTCTTGTATGATTTTGCTTAAATTAGATGCATCTAAGAGAAAGGAATGAATTACTTATTCTTATCACTTTAGTCCTCTGTTTGTGATAGAAGTATCTGTGACTACTTTGTATAAGTTTCTTGATTATTTAAGCTACCACCTCCAGGTCAATATTTCTAAAATGTTATGTTCACAATAAGCCATTTAGTCAAAAATCCCTCAGGAATAATAAATGCCTACAAGCTAACGTCTAAACCACTTGCCTAGGCTGTCTGATCTCGATGTGGTAACACGAATATCCTAAAGCTGTAACTCTAATGGGACCCCCTCTATCCCAGAATCCAAGAAAACTAGTTTTTCCATTGTTATTTGAACTAAGATCAACACTCATTATTTATGCCTGTGTTAATTCTGTTTCCTTTCTCTAGCTTTCCCAACTTTTCTTTCTGGTTCAGTTGCTTATTTCCTCTAGTTATTTCAGCGAGAATCTCATTCCTTCAGGTAATTTCCTTTCAAATGTAACGATTGCTCCCTCTTCTGAGGATTTGTATCCCTTCATTTACGCTTGATTTAGGCTGCAATATATTGTTGGTTCTGTTTTCATGGATGTCCTTGCTTGTAAATTCCGTAAGGGAAACTACATTTCCCATATTTATTTGTATTTCTAGAGCTTAGAGCTGTGTCTGACTCAATTATAGCATAAAAATGTATTAAAGAGAAGTCTATAGAATCACTAGTGATGGACTAGTTGGAGCTACTTTCAAAATGCTTAGTCTTTGAGTTTCTGTTTGTGCAGCCTATGCAGTAATATATTATTGAGTGCTACTTAATAGTGTAAATGAACCCCAAACTATAAAATTCTGAAAAATAGAGTCAAGTGTTACTGATTTAAAAATCACAATTAGAGATATGAGAAATAACAGCACAAAAAGAGAATATAAAAGTTTTGAATTGGCTTAGACCCATAGTGTTGGGGAATGAAGGAATTACAAGCAGCAGTAATAGAGGGGGCAAAAGCAAGGAAATGAAACAAGGAAATTTCCCTAATTCCTGTTGGTTGGCTCATGAAGAGAATACCTGAAAATAAGCTTGGAAATATGAGTGACACCATGTTCATTAACCTTTATTTAAACCCACTGGGGAATTATTGAAAGATCTTTAAGCAGTGACCAGATCTACAAGAATGTAAGATCAACTTAAAAGTGAGACTGAAGGCAGTCTCCTAGAGTGATGAGGTTATTACATAATACGGAGATGTGTAATCAATCTGTCCCAAACTCAGGCAGTAATAAGAACAAATAGAAGGAAACAGACGCAAGAGATGTTGGATAGATGGTATTAGTGTTCACTGTGAAAAGATTGGGCCTGGGATAAGGGAAGAAGATAAAACAAAAGTAACACTCCCCCTTTGAGCATGTTTAAGTGTGAAGAAAACATTAGCATTATTGAAATATAAAAATAATTTTTTTCTCCCTGTATGTTAAGCAGAAA
Source organism: Ceratotherium simum simum (assembly GCF_057802395.1). Classification (NCBI taxonomy): domain Eukaryota; kingdom Metazoa; phylum Chordata; class Mammalia; order Perissodactyla; family Rhinocerotidae; genus Ceratotherium; species Ceratotherium simum. The sequence continues at coordinate 54,850,871 of NC_141914.1, forward strand.
TGCAAGTAAAAAGTTCTTCTTTAAATTTTAATCCTGCAATTTTAACTAACATACGGCTTCAAGGTACTAAAAACACTCAATCCAGTTCATTTATGCTTGACATCATCAAAACAAATCTACAATTTTTTCTGACTTTTTAAAAGCTCTTGTTGGTTTTGGAGAACAATATTCTTTTTATCTAACAATGACTTCAGTAGAACTAGAATATCTCTCTTTAATTTTTTAGAAATCCAAATGGGACCCAGAGCAATAGCACAAGATGGCCTGTCTTCAAGAGCACCGAACAAAAATATTTAACCTTGAATACAGAGTCACCAAGAGTATACACCAAACTACGAGCTCAACAATGTCGATTCTGGACACTATTTTTTCCTAAAGTCTTGGAATTGACAGGTGTGTATTATTTAGTATTTGCTCAAATAATTGGTTCTGGATTATGTAAAAGGGGGAAAAAGTGGACCTTTTAAGGCATGGTGATGGTGTTAATCTGGGACTTTACAATTACTTGATTCCAGTGAGTCGATTATTTTAACAATTCTCCTCCAGCAAGTTTAGATATGTTTTGAGCACTTTCTATATGAGCTGCACTTTAGTAGTTAAAGAAAACTAAAATAGAAATTTTCCCCTAGAGGAACATAAAACCTAGCATTGGAACTAAAATATGGCCCTACTAGTTATTCAGACACTTTTTGTGGAATTAATTAATAGATAAACGAATAAATAAATATATAAAATAAATAATTTATAGAACTAAAAAGTAAAACTAATAAAATATAGAACTAAATATAATTTATACTGAAAAAGAGATAAAAACAAATTTATTGATTCATAGTAGAACCCTTGATTTCTAAGGGGGAAAGAAACTCTAAAATTTACGTATTTAAAAACACAATCCAAACATTTCTAAATTTCTGAGTTTGGAGATATTTATCTAAAATCACATACACATATTACAAAATATGATAAATAGTAATTTAGTTAACTAATCTTCAGGAAGTGATTACTTAGACTTATGTAAAGAGATACTAAAAACAATGGTTCAGATTATCATATTATTTCAAAATTCATTAGTAAGAAAATATTTAAATCAACTTAAATGATCACATCTTCTGTGAGAAAAATGAAATATACATCCAATTCACTGCCTGCTTTTAAAATGCCCGGCTGTTTATAGCCTGTGTGGCTCCTCAAGTCTATTTTCTGCCATTATTTTTCAAATGAAAGTAGTAGACTTTCAACTATCAGGCATGTTGCTGGCCGGTTCCTTTAGACTTTACCATTCTGTTCATCATAAGACTCCGCAATTTTTAGGCTGTGCATTAGATATCACAGTATAGTAGACATTTTTAGTTTCTTGTTTAGAGAGGTTAGGGGTTAGTTTCAGGCAAATATGGGCATCTCAGAGACGTATTTGATTGCTTAATATGCCTTTTGATTATCAGACATTACTCACCAAAATTATAATTATATCCTCCATCTGTTTGGGAGATGTTCCTGGTATACCAGGGCTCTGTGTATTACCAAATGTTCTGTGACATAATATATATCCAGAGATGTCTTCTGCATCCCTTGGCAGAGCTACAGTGCTGCCCTTGTGTCCTCTGGGTGTGAATAACAATGAGGTAACTCGTTTAATCTGCCAAAAGAGCAGAAGAGGTACTGTTTAACATATCACAGACTACACATTCTTAATCTTTACTTATAATATTTTTAAATGAGAAGGTCATAATTGAGGGACAATAAGAGGGGACTGGGGAAGGTTTATAAAACTAATTTATTATAAGCCAAACTGAGTCGCTGGTTCAAGCACATATGGTCTATTGCGATTTATTGTTGATAAAATAGAACTTGAATATCAGTAATTTTTGAAGATGTACTTCAAAGTCTCTATCTCCAAATACTCAACTGCCATAAAGCAGGTTGAATAAACAAACTCCTAAGTTTTTGGCTAGCTGCCACTCCTTCCTATGCAGTGCTGAACGACTTTCTAGTTTGAGCAACACTGAGCTATATGGAAATATCATACATACCCCCTCTTGGTTAACACCATGCTCTGAGATAGTTCCAATGTGTCTTGAGAACAATTTTATATTTTAGCAATATTTCTTTTCGGATAATTCGCCCCCAAGTTATATTAAATTATTTCATAAATTTTAAAGTAAATACATATGATTGTTGTAACATCGACAAAGTCTTCATTAATATTCAAAAATTTGTTACATTTAAACAGGGGGTTTTGAACTTTGAAGTTACATTTTGGGGGGTTTTATAAGTAAATAATGAAGGGAATTAAAAAGATTAAGCACATATGTTCTTACCATGCCTTATGTTTTCCAAAGTTTTCAAAGCGAAGCTTTCATGAAACTTCAAACATTTCGGTCTTTAATGTTTTGAAAACCGGGGCTATTCAGATGACCTGGGCTGAAGCTTTTTGGAAATATTATTTTTTTAATAAAGCCAGCTCTACAAGTAAAGGAAAATTTCAAAGAATAACTACTGACTAGATTTCTTAAAAGGAGAAATGTTTACCTTACTCAAGACGGAGGCCCACTAAGCTTTACAAGTACCCCCGGAGCAGCTTACACTGAGCACTAAATGTTCTCGAATAAAAGGTCCCGAAGACTTGTTTATGAATTCTAGCCCGTAACTCTCATGCTATCCCTCAGCACATGCCTGTGCTGTTATTGCCTGCACCTGCAAGAAATGAAATGTACGATATTTGTTTTGAATGTTATCAAATTCAGGGTTTTTTTACTAAGAATGTAACTGCACAGTATCTCATAATCATTTAAAAAAGAAAGAAAAAGAACTAGAGAAATGAACCATTCAATGTCAATAAGATATCAATATTTTTCACTAAAAGTGGAAGAGTAAATTTATTTAAAGGAAAATAATCTTTGACCTTCACATCTTCCCAATGAAGAAAAAACAGATCCAGTGGTTTCTCCTTTGGCCTTTGTTTAAATCATGAGACATTGTTGCATGTTAAAACTAAAGAAGACCATGTATAAATCTAAGGGCTGAGATACCACTCAGATTGGTCACTTGGGAAAATCACTTACTGCTAATTGCTGATCAGTTAACAAGACTGGCAGCCAAAGATGAGAGAGTGGAAAGGTGTTTTGGAGAAAAAGGGGTTTCCTGTTTTCATATGTCTGAATTTTCCCTTCCTCATTAAAAGCAAACAAATCAAACAAATAAACGAAAGGCCTTGGTAACTTGATAATCAATCCAAATTATTATTTTGTTTCACTTTAAAGATACATGAAGCCTTCACAAAGTCTAGCCTGAGTTTATAGTAGGCCCCACACTCAAAATAGTAACAGAACAACTAATAAGTTTGTGATCTACTGCATACAGAATTATGCATTCCTTGGTAATTTTAATAAGTGGTCAACAAACAGGAAAATAAGCAAGTAATGAGAACAGAAGAAATTTTCAACGAACTCTCAAAGTACATAAAATATGGTGTATTTTTATTATAATGTTCAGCGCAATTCAAGATCAATTTAATCTCTCGTTCTAACTTCACCCCCATGAACAGTTTTGGGTTGACTCACCTCTCCTGTGTTCTCGCCTCTCAGTCTTGATTAAACAGACTCAGCTCTAGTGAAATATTGCTCACCATTTTTTAATTAAGACAAAAAATAGCTTTATTATTACTCTTTCCATAGGGAAGAAAGCATGACTTTTTTTTTCCCAAATGAAACAACAATGTAGGCAAAACAAAGATCACAAAAGCCCTGAAAAAGTTGTGTAAATATGTTTATGAGCTACTTGTATTGATCTAGCTGTACATGGATTCAATAAAGAGCAAAGTTAGGAATAAATTTTTGTTACAAGGGCAGAAACTTCATTAGTGGAGCTCCCAATAGGTGCATAGCGCTTAGTTTCATAATGTCCACACCATCTGATTTGTCCTTCACAGTAACACTGCAAAACAGGGATTACCAACCCCGTTTACAATTGGAAAACTAATTTCAAAAGTTAAGAATTTTTTCTACTATAGTAAGTGGTCAAGCCGGAATTTCATCCCACGTCACTCCAAAGCCAGTCTGATGTTCTTTATTTCAGACTGCACTACCTTGTTAACTACACAACAAATAGATCTACATCTCACCAATGACAAATCCAGAGCCACTGAAGTAGCATTACAGGAAGAGAAGGAAAGAGAGGAGAAAAACTTCTAATTTTCGTTTTGATTTATGTCATGGGACTAGGAATTTTTATTACTTTTTATCATGGTGTATTCAGTTCCTTTGGATTCTATTAGAAAATAATCAAATGTTTCATTTTATTGTCTCAATCAATGTTCAGAATTTTAAAGGAAAAATGTACTCAGGTTTACAGAGCATTGGTACATTAAAAAAGTTTTTCAATACACTAAATTGTATAGATGTTTGATTATGACACATAAAGAAATACATTTACATTTATATGAATCAATGGATTTGGTATTATTCCATGAACAAGAAAAGAAAATCAGATCTAGGACCTTTTCTCTAAGTATTAAAATTCATGGTCTAAATGCTAAATTACCAATCATTTATTTGTTACTTCAAAATTGTGTTCTTTCTGAACTTTAGAGACCTTATTTTGTGTAAGTAATATTTAAAACAGCATTTAATTATAAAAAAGAGCATAATAGTGGATCATTTGGTATAATATTTAACATCTTTCTTCCACATCTAAGTTTTCTGACTCTTTAGAAAAGTTCTATTATTCACAAAATAATTATACTCATTGACCTTTTAAAAGCTATTTTTACATAAAATGGGACATTTTTGTATATATTCTCAAATATTTGTCCAATGTCCAAGCATTATTAATATTTCAAACCTAAATATATCCTTAATTACAGGGGATATTTTAATGGCTGTACAAATGTTTTAAATATTTTTATTTTCGTGTAAACTAAAAATGAATCACTGAATATGCTCCATTGTTAATAGTGTGAATGAAAAGAAGACTTTTTTTTCATATATATTATAATATTGTATGAGGTCACATGAAGTTTCTTCTCCAAATTAATATCTTACAAAGTTATAATTAATTTCAAAAATTCCTAACTGAAAAATATATATTAAAAAATTTTTATCCTTATTTTCAGGATAGTTGAAATAACTTACAATTTTGTCGTTAATTTAATGACTATAGCTCAGCATCCTAAAAGTTTAAAAAATATGAGAACTACGAATGTATAAAATACTTACAGGTTTAAGTAATTTAAACCATCTTCTAGCCTTATATCTATTTATATTTAGAACATAAATATATGATTTTTTAAAGTTTGTAGTTTAAGAGTTTTTATTGTTCACAGACTTTATTCTTTAATGTAATACTCTTTCAAATAAATCAAGAATTCAAGGTTTTTATAGTACATCGACATTTTTCATTTCATTGCCTCCCATTATTTCTGGCATAAACACTCCTCTTCCCTGACACATATACACTATGCAAACTACTGGAAAGTCGTGATTGTCTCTGTCATCTTTCTAATTTGCAAAGCAATTAGTAAACTGCTTTCATATAGTAGTTTCAATAAACTGCTTTCAATGACTACACATTGTTTGGAATTAAAATATAATGATATAGGATGAGTGTAAAATCTATATAGAATGCCAATTACAAATTTATCCTTATGCATTAATATTAATATATAAACATTTTCATCAGAAATAATAGTCTGTATATAATTATATGTGTAAATGAGATACATTAAATGAGATTTTTGTTATGTATACAGGGGTCAAATAAGAGAATAATATCTATATATCTTCTTAGAAACTAAAGAAAATATATGTGATGTAATATAATTTGACATAATGCATAAGCTCATTTTGGCATTTTATGTTATATACATTTTAGACATATATATTACTTGCATTTTCATATAATGTATAAAAATTTTATTAGCAGCTTTTCAGTTAGTGAGAGAACCTGATAATAAATCATGAAGAATAAAAAATTGCTGTACAGTGTACTTGGAGAAAATGGCATCTATAATCAAAATTATTTTTCAATTAATGTAAACAGTTTAAAACTTAGATTAATACAACTTATTCCATGTTTTACAGGAAATATTGATGAAGCAGAACGAGAATGGAAAACAGGATTCCATCGCTGGAACAATTACATGATGGACTGGAAAAATCAATTTAACGATTACACTAGCAAGAAAGAAAGCTGTGCAGGTCTCTAATTAATAGATTTACCCTTTATAGAAGGTTCCTTTTCCTGTAGATCAAGGCAAAACTATCAGTAGCTCTCTTACACACCTAGTAGGAAAGCTATTATGTAGCTGAAATAAAAATGCCAGAAGGATAATATCGATTCCTCACATCTTTCACTTAGTATTGTACCTAGCATTTCAAAACCCAAATGGCTAGAACATGTTTAATTAAATTTCACAATATAAAGTTTGACAATTAATTATATGCATATTAAAATGATTTACAGCTTCAAGCTCTCTCTTTCCTGAATAACTTTAAAAAATTTTTCCCCTAAAAAGTATCTGTATTCTGTTTTTAGTTGCATATATATTTTCATTACCACTCAAACAAAGGTATCTTTTTGAAATGAACTAGGTCTTGAAACACTGGACACTATAATTTACAATAGTATTTCTTCTAGTTTATTAATTTAGTGTTAATGTGAGATATTAAAACAAACACAGAAAATAATTGGCCCCCTTTGTGTTTTATGTAAAAGCAAGAGAGAATCTTAAAATAAGAGGCTCAGTCACTTGGAAACACCTTATGATAGAAACAAAATGTTGCTACCAAGAGACAAAATATAAAAGAATGTAATTATTTCTGTTTTGTATTTTTAAGAATATGTATGCTTAGAATCCTCAAATTATATTCCTCATTCTTTCAACTGTTCCCTTTCCTCACCTCCCCGCTCCCCGACTCTCCCCAAACATGCACATATGTAAATTACTCTTCCTATAAGTCAAAAATAAAAAATGTGGATGAGCAGAAGTCTAAAGTCAGATGTCATGTACCTTCTGGGATAGGACACAGAAATATTAAGATTTTAATACAGAAATTGTTCAATTCCATGAGAGAAATGGTTATACTTTCTGCAGACAAATGATATTATTTTTATAATTTAAAAATTTACAAAGATGCATTTACTAACTTGCATGGAATAGGAATACATCCAGTGAATAAATTCACTAAGTAATTCACTGAAAGGGAGAAGTTGGGGGATTTTAAGTTCCAGAAAAGGACATACTTGTTGATTATGCTAATTAAGCACTGAAAACTAGCACTCAGGATAGGACAAAGTGAGTCTATAGGTCTCTAGACTGTTGGTTAAAGCATGTCCCATTGTTCATTGGTCCTAAGTGTGTCTATAGTTAGATCCAATATGGGTCTGCCATCCTCAGTCAAAGGGTCACTCAAAGATCATGGTACTTGATCAGTTTCAGCTGGTTAGAGAGAGTTATATAAGCCAAGTTAGTTTTGATATTACTTCAGTGCTGCTGTAAATGGACATTTTGCTTTATAGTTCTTCCCTCCTCTTGAGATGAAGAAAAAAACCACACAAATGATTGGTGAATTATCAGGCTTTCCATTCTACTCCACCATCTTGGTTTCAGGTGCTATTCTTCCAGGATCCGTTATGTTTTTCTGAATCACTCGAGCTCCTTTTGATGCAGAATCCTCTGATATATGAAACGACAGGATGATGCCTGTTCAAAGCATTCAAGACCCTTCAGAAATACTCTTGATGAGAGTAATAATTGGGAAAACATAACTAATGTTTGTAGAAGACCTGTAACCTTTCTCACATGACAAGCCCCAGTCATATAAAAACACGCCATGGACTACTTTGTCCCACCTTAGACAACCAGTTGCTTTGTTCTTGAATTTCACCCACACTCCCCTTGACTTACTCTGAAGCTTTTACCAAAATGCAACAAGAAGTGTTAGCCAGCACATAAACCCCTCCAAGTTTGTTCGGTAAATAAACTAACATGAATCCACTGTGTCCAGCAGCCCTGCAGGAAGTTCGGTTAAGGCTTTTTTAAAAAACACTTATACAACAGAGTCTATATGATTTTCCTTATAATTTCCCTTATGATTGTCATTAAAGGCAGTTTAAATGCAGGATTCTAATTCAGGGACCCCAAACCAAAGAAGAAACTTGTGCATAAAGTAGAAGAAATCAATGTCTCTGACTTCTTGGAGATTTTTGCATTTCAGCAGGCTCACAGATGAAAGAAACTTTGGTTATATGAGATATTAACAATACATAAGTATTAAAACCTCAAAATGGCATAAAACCTTTCCTAGAAGGCAGAGTGTGGGGAGATATTATCTTAGCATGTATACAAAAAGCCACAGAGGCTGTCAGGTAATTTTGGTAATGTTTTTAGGTACATTTCTCAAAAATACGAGGGACAATTGTGTCTAAGGTTACAACAGAACAAGTGTAATTAGTCCAATCAGTGTCAGAACACTTAGCTTAATCAATTATTTAAGTGAAAAAGTGTTATTATTTCTTGTGGTATGGCACCATCTGTAAGACTTTGCATTATATAGCCTTACTGAAAAATGATTATCCTTTATGATTTGGTATACATGTAATATTTATAAGGATTAAGGTAACAAGTCAAGTCTTTAAAAAATACCATTATAACTAGTTCTGTTTTTCAAAAAAATTGGCTGCTGAATATTATCAGCATGAAGGGTATAATTTTTAAACGTAAGGTAATTAATTTCTGCCCAATCAGAAATTAAATTTCATGGATACATCTTAACATAAGTGCAGTTGTGACATTTTTAGCAGAATATTCTAACAAATGGAACATTCCCAACATTGCTAAAGAAGGATGACAAACTCAACAGTTAGCAGAATTTCCTGTTGCAGCTGTAGCCTTACTGAATTCAGCAAAAGTGTTCTCTTTATAAAGAGTTTGTTTTGAAGTTAGGGTAGTAAGAAAGATAAGAAATATAAGTTTTTTGACTAAATGTACTTAATGTAAATGTAAATCAATAGTGCTGTTTATCAATACAATCTTGGTGGAACCTTCAGAGTGTCAAAGAATAAAGCAAAGTCCACCAGAATTAAACACACAAACACACACAAACACACACAGAGGTTCACGCACACATACATTCATTTATGTATACGGGAGTCCAGCAAGGTATCACAGTGAAGAAATTCATGGAATGGTTCCAAGGGTGGGGGGGTAATAAACAAAGGTTCTAGAGTATTTGAAAACAGGAGTGCATGATGGTAGTATGATGGTCAGATGGTCATCTAATCAAACATTAACAACTACTTTAAGATATAAAATATATTTTATAAATATAAATATAATATATATTTATTGTGCATAGATATATAATTATAAAATAATTTTAAAATATATAACATATATAAGATAATATATATTATATTATGGCCAGTTCTGATAAAAGAAAGTAGTCATTTTGATATGTCATTGGCAAGTACTGCTGTTATTGGAAAACATTTTATTTACAAATTAATCGAAGAGACACATAATAGACCAATTATATGTCATTAACTGAGGAATACTGTCAATAAAAATAGGAGGAAGGCACTACAGGTTTGCAGGGAGCAGGAAAGGTAAAACCTTTATCCAGGCAACAGGTCTAACACTATATCTGTATGTGAACAACATCTAAAACTCACAATTTTCTTGGAAAGAAAGAAAGAGAGGGAGGGAGAGAGGGTGAGAGGAAGGAAGGAGGAAAGAAGGAGGGAGACAAGGAGGACAGAGGAAGGGAGGGGAGAGGAAGGGAGGGAGGGAGGGAGGAAGTTAGGACCCAGCTTCCTTGAGTTTAGCTTACCTTGCTTGCTCTGTCTTATTCCTGGTCCAAAGTCTCACCATTAGACTTCTCAACTGGTGAGATAATAAGGCAATATAAGTGGCATATTGACTTTAGAGCTGAATGTTAACACAAATAGCCATACACACACAACACAAAAATTCATTTATCTCACTAAAAGAAGGCTGTTTTTTCCTCCGGACATTGCCTATTTTCTTAGCCTAGTTTAGTCCTTTATGGATTTCACTTGAAAGGTGAAAAAGCCTGAATTTCCAAGGCAATTAACTGTCAATGTCTTGATATTCATCTTTGGATTCCCAGACGGGAACTGCTCGCACAATGCCACCACACTGGGTGTGGTGCTTGTTGATTTGGTAGATGAATGGGAGGATGAGATACAGCAGAGTTCAGTTCCACTGTGTAGGAGGAAAATTGCATGGTGAATATTTGGGGAGCCAGGAGGGAGCATGAAAAAAAAAAAAGTGGAGGAAAAGGAGAAGAGAAGAAGAAGAAAAGAAGGAGGAGGAGAAAAGGGAGAGCCACTACTGTCACCACCTGGAACTGAATTTATCCAAATAGACTGTCTAGGCACTTGAGAGTTTCAGGGTAGAAGAGGTGATGAGATAGGGATAATTTCATATCAATATGTGAGGTAGTTAACTCAGTGACTCTCAGCCTTCCACCTCGACTAAACATTAGAATCCCTGGGGGTAACTGCGACCTGTGCACACCAGACCAATTAAATTAGAATATCTGAGAGTAGAGTCTAGACATCAGTATTTTTTAAAAGTTTTGCAGGTGATTCTGATTTCTTTAGGTTTAGATGCACTGATTTATTTCCCTACGATAGCAATGTTTGTCTTAACAGGTTTAAAGACGATACTTTCCCTAGAGAAGAAATTATAGGTCCTGGATTAGTAATTCCCAAACTTTGTTACATATTAGAATCACCTGGGAAGTTATTAAAAATGCCAATATCCATTCCACACCCCATACCAATTAAGTCACAATGTGGGGGTGAGAGCCAGGCATCAGTATTTCTTAATGATCCCTGATTGGTTCCAGTATACAGCAAAGTTTGGGAACCAATGACCCCTTCTAGATGGTTAATTTAAAGAACTGGGAGGATATTCATATTGTTTTAGTACTCATAAGCAGATAACTATAAAATCTGAAATTTTATGTGAGAAAGAAATGTACTTGTTACTGATATCTAAGAACCTAATAGTTTTTCTCTGAACAAGGAACTGCAACAGAGATTACTGAATGTGTAGAGTAAATTTGGGGTATAAATCTTTTTTTAAAGACTTCTACACTAGAATATTATCTTTTCAGGATATCATTTTTACCAATAAATCTATGCTCTGGGGAAAGGTGTGTTTGAAAAATAAGAAAGAGTAAATGAAATATGTGTAATATTTTGTGGTGGTTTATATAATAGCAGTTATTACAGAAGATCATTGTTTGCTTTGAGCTAGCCAGAATTTACTCACTTGACAATAATTGATAATAATAATTCAGATTCAAGGTAAGGAATCAGAATTTTAATTCCCTTTTTCTATTACCCTTTTCATGCAAACAGTATCAGCTGTCTTGTGAACTCTCCAAAATACAAGTAATCATTCTTGCCAGGCTCATAAAGAGGTGTTGTTAGGCTTAATTACTTAATGATTATTAAACTAGGTAGGTGAGTACTAAGAGTTGTTTTTCACCTCAGAAGAATTAGCAGAAGTCTTTTGCTTGAGGCAATTACTGTATTACCTTGTTTTGCTGAAGTGAGACCTTCCATTCTCTTTTAATTGTTTTTTATTTCCTTCATGGTTCAGGGAGAAAAAGGGGAAAAAAACTTATCAAAGAAGTCTCTGAAGAATAAACTATAAAAATGTATTTAAAAATATTAAGCATTCTAAAGTTCTTGAAATGAATATGCCAAGAGAATGATCAATCAATGGATCTATCTTTCATTCATCTATGTATCCATCATCCATCTAGGATAGCCACTCCCAATTTTAACCAAAGAGGAGGAATAAAAACTAGAGGAATGGTACTAATATATCTAATCCAACCTGGAATATAAATTCAAAGTCACTGCCTTGACCAAGATACGCTTAACATTCCCCTCAGCTTGCTTAGACAGATTTCTTTCTGACTATAGGTCTCTGACCTCCTGTTTTTAAGACCATTTACTTCAGAAAGTTTGCAGTTATAAATTCTTTCTCTGCCCCTTTGAAATGTATGTAAATCTCCCAGCTTCTTGCCAGTTTTACTACCTAGGAAGTGTCTTTCTCAGAGACCTGGGAACTATCACTTTGAAATTAAACATTAAAAGAGATATTGCCTCCATCTCCCAGTCTTTGTGGGAAGGTAGGAGCCAATGCAGTGAGAGCCAATACCAAACACAGGTCGCCTAATCACAGAGAAAAACATTTGCAAACTCAAGAATAACTCTATGTGCTCAACATGTCCCATTGGTCAACCCTCCCCGAATGTCCTCCAGCACTTTTCCACTAGCTTTCCTCAGCACCTAAAACCCCTCACAGCTTTTGTGTCAGCAGAGTTGAGATCAGTCTCTCTCCCCTATTGCAATAGTCCTGAATGAAGTCTTCCTTGACTGTTGAACTTTGCCCAGTGCAATTTTTACTTTAAAAGACTAAACTAAAATCCAACATTTCTTAAAGTGCCTAGGGCATACTCAAATTTCTACCAATTTTCTGTTACCACATCAGGAAAATAAAAGTGTTTCTCTTATAGCAGATGTGCTTCAGAAACAGTGATTCCCTTGACAGCCTAATGAAAAGGGTGGCAGGACTCAAATTTATGAGGTGTTGAATACCTGTTCTTTTGGTATTTTTTTCCTAATATCTTTTAGACCTTAGCTAGATAATAATTTGCCTATTTGTGTTAATCTCAAGTTTTTGGTGCTTTTTACTTTTAGCATTTCTTAATGTTTTGGAGCATTTTTTCTTCTTCTTCTTCCTTTCTACATCAAATTTTTTTTCATGGTCATACTGTTTTCCTAACAGAATAGCTGTGAAGAAATGGATTCTTTTTCTTTGAAATAGGCTTTCTTTTTTTCTCTTCTTTCCTCTCCGCTCTGTTTTGCTTTTTCCTTAATGCAAATGAATAGCTTCAGATACTTATGCTGTAGTCTAAGAGTCACTGGTGATATAAAGGATTACATTTACATCTGTAATGCATATTTTCATTATACTGTTAAGCCTTTGGGAACAGACCTTAGAAAATAACCTTTTCCCAGAGAAAGATTTATCATGAAGCAATACAACTTAAACTTTAGGAATCCTCACGTGCAAGGACCCCTTTGAAGGCACTTAATGTAATTTTGTATTTGTAATTTTATACTATTTTTCTTAAAGAGGGTTCCCAGAAACAGATAAGTTTCAGAATGAACAAAATTTGGTTTAGTGTTGTATTTTACCGCATCAACATAAATGAGCCTTTAGTCTATAGCCCCAAGCACAAAACAACATTTTTAGTCCAAGAGGACTCTTCCTCTCCCACTGCTCTTAAAGACATTTCCCTGGTTTTCTTTAGTTGAAATGCGCTATCTTTGTTTTACAACATTGTAATATGCTAATTTGAAGTTACTATCTTTATGCAAGGTAATAAGTGGGTGAAAAACTCAAATGCTAACATCTGCTGTGGCATTTCAATTTTAAACCAAATGTGTGTATAATATTCTCTTTGGTAAGTGAATTAACATTTTCACATAACCATGGAAGATAAAATTTTAATAATCTCCCTTGGAGTTGTCTCTTTGAAGTCATGTGCAAAATATTAAGTGAGAATTCTAACAGAACACTACTCCTTCTCTCTTCAGATTTTTGAAGCTTTCAAAGGCAGAGCGTGAGTACCATGTCCTCCATCTCAGTTCACCTGGTCTTACCGCCATTTAGCGAGGAAGCTATTCACTAAATCTTCGAGTAGATTGAAGGCTACCAAGGAATACCTCAAATTCCAGAGCACCAAAGGTTCTTGATCATTCACTGGCACTACTATATGGAATTCTACCACTTCATGTACATTTTTCAGTGCCTGAAAAACATTCTAACTTTTTCTAGGATGTCATTTAATCATCTCTTCAACCTCTTTTTGACTGTTACTATCCCTTAGAAGAACAAAAATTTAAACTATTATATGTTAATGTCCTAATGAAAAGTATTTGATTTATCCATTACCATTATCAGTCTAATGCATGGGGTGTCAACTTTAGTAAAGTGAGTCTGGCTTGGATCCCATCTAAAGAAATTCAGTGGTGGAATGTTTTGGGACATTGTCCCATTTAAGTTTAGGCAGAGAGAACAAATGAGAAGGGCCTAGGGAGAACTTCTCCTCATGTACTGTGCTGAGGGAACAGCCAGGACGCCTAAGCTGCTGGAGGAAATAAGGGAGGGTGGTAGGAGATGAGGTCAGGAAGTGAGGAGAGGGGCAGATTGGAAGCCATTGCAGGGCTCTGAGCAGATGAGTAACGGAATCATGATCATACTTTATTTTAGAAGGATCACTCTGGTTCCTTGGAGGCTGGACGATACGAAAGCAAGAGTGGGTATAGTTTAATTATTCCAGGCAAGAGGGAAGAGTAGCTTAAGCTAGGTAGAAGCTGTGGAGAGGTAAGAGGTGTTATATATCTTATATTTCTAAGCAACAGCCAACAGGACTTGCCAAAAGACAGAGAGGAGTAAACAATAAATACAAGATTTTCTGCCTAACTAACTGGTTGAATGGATTTATCATATTCTGAGACAGGGAAAGCTGTAGGTTCAGCAGGTCTAAATAGAGAAACTAGAGTTTGGTTCAGGGCATGTTGACTTTCAGATGCCTATTAGATATCTCAGAAAGAGACAGAGACAACACTTTGTTAAATGAGAGTACAGTTTAGGGGAGATGTCCAGATTAGAAACATAAATTAGGATGTTTCCAGCATAAGTATGGTACATAAAGCCGTAGAACTGAAGGAGAGTACCTAGAAATTGAGTGTAAATCTGGACAGAGCAGAGCCAGCACTCCAGCACTGAGACTTAATTTGATGTTTAAGTCTCTGTTCAGATACAGTGCTTATTGCCAGACCTTGATAAAACAACTTCCCTTACCAACCTTGACTCGTCTCTCATTCATCTGTAGCTCAACAAAATCTTTCTTCAGGAAAAGTAAACCAAGCCTTTTTATAGCTGAGAAAATCTTTTGGTTGCCTTCACAAGTAAATAAATATTTGGTTGAATTTATACCACCATTTAAATATATTTTCCTCAACTCCATAGAATTCTCTACAGATTAAAAGTCTAAGAACAACTAGATTTTTGTTTCCATGAATATAATCTACATCTTCTCTTTGGATGCTTGCAAGAGTTATACATACATGCACATATACATACAGGCATGCATACATATAATTCACAGGCTAAATAATGGCCTGCCAGAAGACATCCACTTCCTAATCCCTGGAACTTGTAAGTGTTACATTATATTGAGTAAAAGAATTTTGCAGAAGTGATTAAGTTGAAGATCTTGAGAGGGGGAGATACTATTGAATTATCCAGGAGGGTACTAAAGGCAATCAGATGTATCCTTACAAGAGAGAGGCAGAGGAAGATCTGACCCACAGAAGAGGAGAAGGCAGTGTGACCACAGAGGCGGAGATTGGAGTGATGCGGCCACAAGCTAAAGAATGCTAGCAGCCACCAGAAGTCAGAAGAGACAAAGAATGAATTCTTCCATGGAGCCTATGGAGGGAAGGTGGCTCTGCTGACACCTTGATTTTGACAGTGAAACTGATTTCAAATTTCTAACCTCTAGAACTGGGAGAGAAGATGTTTCCATTATTTAAGCTGTCAAGTCTGTATTAACTTATTACAGCAGCTGTAGGAAACTAATACATATATATAAAATTTCACCCAGATATATCTAAATATTATTTATCTAACATATTTTTCCCTAGGTTTTCAAAGGTATTTTCAATCTGCCAGTTAATTTATATCTTCATTTGGTGAAAGTTTTCATATATCTGTCTTTGTTATTTTTGCTCTGTCTGCTCTGTTCTCAACTCCTATAGTATTATACATGAGTCAGATTACCTAATCTGGCCCACTTTAGCCTCACTTTAGTTTTTCTTTATTCCTTTCCTCAAAAGTACTCTAATTTGGGAAAATTTCCTTCCAGTGTTTGCTCCTCCTCTCAGATTTGTTTTCTAAATCAAATTCATTATTTTTATTTCCACCATTATTTTCAATAAATTCTATAACTTTTATTTTGCATCTCATATGTTTTTTTATTTCAACTTAATCTCTCTTCATGATTCAATCCCTCTCTCTTCATGATTACAATTTCATAATTCAAAAAATTCCTTTAATCTTTTAAAAATAAATGCTTATATACTTATAAATATTCTAAAAATTCCCTTCATTTCTGCACTAACAAAATTTCAAAAGCAGGTTATCTTTGGATATAGTCATTCCTTTTAGATGAAGTATTTTTCCACAGGTCTATGCTAATTCAGCATTATGTGATATGAATGTTGAGATAAATTTTGGCAGAAATAGGTGGGAATTCCTGGTTTAATTCCTCAGATACAGGCAAAGGAAGAGGAGACAGATTATATGTAACATAACTTTAACCTATCAGTGGAGAAATCCAACATCTGGTAGGATCTAAGAGAAAATTCTAGTGGAGGGCCCTGTCACAGGAGAGATATTTATCTGGATCCCACTCCAAGACAGGTGTGATAGACAGAAAATTGTCTTAGCAATGTCCTGTTTCAGTTTATTTTTCATGTTACTTGTTTGTTTTATTTCACATGATTTCAGCCTTGCATGGCTACGGAATGGCACCAGGATTCACCTTCAGAGGTCCATCTGCTCTTTGTCTAGCTCAGTTTTCAGTACTAGAAATATGATTAGCTAAAATGGTAGAGTCCAAATGCTGCTGACCTGCATTTTTAAAGATTTTTAAAATTATAAAAATGTAAAGAGGTCCAGTTGGAATTATGTGTGTCACCAGTGCAGAAATTCCTATTCTGGAAAAAGAAGAAAAAAACTATATCCTCAAAAACTATGGGTAAGTCAGTGTGTCAGAAATCTTTCATCAGAATCTCAAAGAGGCAGATCACCTAAGAAAAAGTAACTCGGTTACAGTGACAGCAACTGCTGATAACAAAATTGGTATGACTTGTTCTCTAGAAAAAGACAACTAAAAATGTATGTCAACACCATCAGATAATAGTCACAAGAACTATAAAATTATTTTTAGAGTCATAGCATGACAGTTTTCAGTTTGGGTAGCACTTCTATCAATTATTTTATCTCATTGTAATCGCCTCTATAACACTCAGACATACTTTATATAATATGCTTATATGTTCAGCAGCATTTAAAGACTCCTTTTATTTTTCATTGAGGTGTTTTTTTTCAATTAAGAGTCGAGAGGCATGATGCTGCCAACTCTAAGTTGAAATAAATTAATTCATTGCTTAGACATATTAAATTTATGCAATGTCTCTTCTTTTCATTGTTTTAAGATAGCACTGGTTGATGAAGGTCAAGATGAACAAGTGGGGACCACGATGCTAAGAGATTTTAAATGCCATAATTAAATATCAGAATTTATCTTGAATATAATAATAATTTATTTCAATAACAAACTAAGGAAAAAATGTCCTAATTCAATAAAGTCCTAAGAAAAATTTCTGCCTCACACAAAATTTCTGCAAATTATTGGTCCCAGAACTCAAATCATTGAAATTAAGAAACTGGCACAGGAATTACAGGAAAATGCTAGAATAAAAAGAAAATAAAGGATGGACAAATAACACTCACTTGAAAAACAAATGATTTCGTGGAGCAGATAAACATTGTGACCAAATATATTGCAATTAATAAAAAATCTTAATAATGAAGCAAAAACTTACATAACCAATAGTTCAAAGCAGAAATACAAGAATGCGGGAAAGATGTGGTGGATAACAGAAAGAGACAACAAGAAGTTAGCAAAGCACAAGAAAGAAGTAGGAGGAAAAACAAATCTCAGGTATGAGGCCCACATTAGGAGCAACGTAAAAGAGAATAATCCTGGCTGAAAGCAGTGGAAATATGACAGGATTGAAAAGTAAACAAAATAAAATAAAAGTAAAGAGAGAGTAAAAATGGACAAAGAGGAATAGGAAAGCTTGTAAAGGAAATCCAATACAATCAGCTTGCTGAGTGTGAAAAAGGAAATAGAAGGACAAAAAAGAATTGATGATGTAATTGAAGAAAAAGTATGTTTTTTGACTGTAAATCGAAACAGGGCACTATCTCTCAGGGGAAAAATTATTAAGAGTAGTATACATATACTAGGAATTCTACAAGACAAAAAAAATTCTTTTTTATTAGAAAGATTAGAAAACAACATAAATGTTCACTAATAGGAAAGTATAGAAGCTAATTTAGTTTATTCATGATGGAATACCATGCAGCAGTTAGATGAGGTAACTATGTGCTGGTATGGAAAAATCTCTAAGACTTTTTTAGTTGGAAGAAACCAATGTGCATAATATTATAGGTGTATTATGATTTCTATCTAAAAACAATACATGTGGTATATATGCTTGAACGTACATAGATTATTTCTGGAAACACATTTAAAAAGTATAGCAGTGAATACCTCTGGGGAAGGAGCTAGATGGCTGGGATAGAAATGTTGGACTGAGAATTTTTTTTCACGTTCTATCTTTGAGTGTCTTTTATACTTTGTAGCATGTGCATATATTACCTATTCAAAACAAATAATAATATGTAATTTTAAAAAGGCAGCCAAACCTGTCATTTAATTATTCTCAGGGAAAAAGAATGCCACAACAACAGCTGAATACCCATACTATTGCTTTTGGCAGACAGTGTTCAGCAATATAACGGATGACGCTAAATAATTGCATCCAACATGTTAACACCTTGAACTACTTGGAGCAGAATTTTGCTGCTAACTAATCCTGGAGGCCCCATGAAGGCAGTGCTATTCAAAATGATACATTTGGCAAGAAATGTACTAAAGTTCTTCAATGTCTGTGGGTAACTGGTAACACCTGCCCTTAACGTTTCCAGGCCAAAATGGCTCTTCCATGATCTGTGGTGCAGAGCTCTGGGATCTCAACCAAAGCACTGATTCTTTTATAGGAAAAAAAATAGCCAATAGAACTCCTTAAGTGAAAATACAGTTTATGTCGTTAATTTCCATAATGGAATGTTAAAGTGGGCACTTATAGTTTGCTTCAACCAATATCAGAATGCATCTATATCCTAAGTTGTTGGAATAGACAAAATGGATGTGAGGACCTGCCCAAAGCGCAGGCTGGTTCCCCCTCTCCTAAGATAAAGGAAAAGAAGCACCAAAATTTTGGTATCAACCACACCCAGACAGAACTCTTTCAATCTTCATGTTACCATATACACTCCTTTCCTCCCTTTTTCTGTTGATAAGAGACAAGAGGAGGGTGACAAAAAGAAAAAGTCATAATATCACGCCCAGACAGGTTCTTTGTCAGATCATCAGGTCTGTTTTCTGATCAAGATAAAGCTACTACTTAGAATTTTCACCAAACTGGCTTCTGTAGTTTCTGAATAAAGCAAGTATGACCCTTACACATAAGATATTATAGTTGACATTTTTTGTTACACAGCAAAATTTTATTGATAAAAAAGTGCATTGTTTTGCATTCTGTGGCAAGTTCCTTATTTCCATTTCCAATTACTCAGAAGGTCTTACTTAGAAGAGCACTGTGCCGGCATAAGCCTGGAGGATGACTTCAGGTTGAGTGGTCATAAATGGTCCCCAAAATCAGCAATACCTAAGTCTGAGAGGAAAATAACAAGAATGAGACCATCCTGCAAATATCTGAGGAAGATTCTAGGCTAGGGCAAAAACCCCAAGGCAAAAACAAGCTTATTGTGTTTGAGGAAAAGATTGGCGTTTAGAAAGGATAGCGTGAGCCACAGGAGATGAAGTTGAATTACGTAGGGTCTTATAACAACATTAGGACTTTGCATTTTATTCTAAATTCAATGGAGAGCTATTAGGAGGGTAATAAGCAGGGGAATGACATGAACAGATTTAGATTTAAAAGGTCATTCTGACTGCTGTGTGGCAAATGGATTCCTGGAAGAGGTAGTCCAAACCGAAGCAGGGAGCCCAGTAAGGAGGCTAGCAAAACAGTGCAGACAAGACACGATTGCAGCTTGAAAGGGAACAATAACAGTGAAGGTTCAGATAAAACAATGGAACATGCTTTGAAGGTGAAATCATCAGACCTTCTTAATGGATTGAATATAGGAAAAAGGAAGACTTGAGGATGACTCTAAGATTTTTGGTTTACCTCAGTGTATTGTGGTGCAGTGAGATGGGGAAGCTGAGATGGGGAAACTCAGGAAGTGGAACAAGTTTATTATTTGAGTGTGTAATTCAAGTGTTCTGTTCTAGATGTGCTTACAATTTACATTGCCTACATTTAAATGAACCCCACACTCCTTAGGAAAAATTATTTGATCTTTATTTGTGACCCAAGACTATCTCTCCAACCACATCTCTAGACAATCCTAACAAACATACATAAATCCCATTTTCCAAAATAAACCTGCTATTCCATTTCCCTTTGCCCAAACTACCTACATCTGCACCCTTTCCTTATGAAGTACTACATATCCTACAAGCTCTAAGCATACGTCAGTCTCTTCCTATTGCTTTCTTGACCCTTATCAGGCACAATTGCCTCTCCCCCACCCGTATCACTTCACTTCATTCATACTTCTCAGTAGAAGGTATTGCACTGACATTGTCATCAACTCCACCAGAAGTTCCTCAAGGGTGAGTCTTTCTAATTTATGTTAGGTTTCCTGGAAACTAGCCCAGTGTGTAAATTCTCACTAACGACAAATTTTCTTATGCACTCATGCTGAAAAACAGCTCACAAGCAGTATTTTCAGACCCACCCACGTACACAAATAGCAATAACTCTCTCTAGATGCATCTTCAAGTACAAGGGACAAAGATATGGTTGGAAAATCAAAGATTTAATTTGAAAACTGATAGCAAATATTTGACTTTTTATTGAAGAAAACCTTTTTTAAATGTATTTTTATTTTTGTTGTAGAAACATTTCATTTTGAATTAGGAAGAAAAAATACTATCTTCAAGTTTCTCAGTTCCCACTCCTTATTTGGTAGTAAATATTGCATGAAGAAACACATTATTTCCTTACTAAATTTGCACATTTGTAATTAAACCAAAATGGTTTCCTTGCAAGTTGCGGATATGGGTCAAGAATCTGACAGTGATTCAGGGACTAAGAGGCAACAATAGCAGTGAGTCTGGCTCATCTATAGGACTCGTTGCGGAGAAGGATGAACGCCAGCTGAATGCGTATGTGCTCTCTCTCTGCTTCTTTTTACAACCATGGGGGTCTGCCAAAAATCTGTATATTGCTGGCAGGCAAGCAAAGCCAATCCAAGCACCTGTGTTGCAAAACCCAGCAACTGGATGATTGTCATTACTGATCCATCTGTGAGGCTGGTACTTGCCACATGCCAGTTGACTCACATAGGTGCGTTGGAAGGGAAATTCCATTAGGTAAGGAGGACAGCAAAATTAATATATCCTTTGTTCTTTGTGATTGAAAATATATAGCAAACATTGATGGAAAGCGAGAATTTTACAAATTATTTGAACAAATTAGTAATGGCTGTTATATGACAATTGGGAAACCTTTAATTCAACAAGAAAAAATAAATAATATTAGGTAATTTGAGGAGCAAAGCTTTTACTGTCTTTAATGACTCGTTACACACAAATGGAGTACCACAGTCACCAGCCCAGTACAGAGGTAAAAGAATGATGTCTTACCAAAGAATCTAAAACATTAGGTGAGATTCATTACCCTAAATTCTTAAATAACAAAATCTCATTTACTGAGACTCAAAAATATCAGACTTTATGGTGTCAAAACTTGTCTAAGCTGAAGGTAGGACTGCATTATTAATGAAAAGGGGCTTAATAAAAACATCAATAATGTGAAAAATATGGGAAAATGTTGAAACTTCTTTTGACTATAAACGTTTTTTGCACATTTTAGTCTGTCCATATTCTAACAATGTGCAAATGAAAAGTAGCCTGCTAACAGCAATTATCACTTAAATTTACTGACCATGTGACATGAACTGGACGAGATGCTGAAAGCATTTTATTCGTTCATTTATTTTACTTCTTTTAAAGCTGTTAAGGTTCAAGATCTGGGGCTCAGAGAAGTTGCCTTCCTTAACCATTCAACAAAATGACCTGTTTAATATTTCTTAAGATAAGTTTTATTTCCATTATATTATTTTTGCAGCACTATTCATAGTGGTACCTATTACGCAGTACTTGATAAATATCTCAGTCCCTAAGCTATTGAGACAGTACAATCCAATAATATCATATTATGAAGTACATGTACAATACAGTACTAGCTGAGAAAATCAATAGAACATAAAATACCCATGGAATCGGTCAATGAGAAGTCTGAAGGATAAAAACAAATATTTGTCATGATAAGGTTCCACTGGGAAATGATAAATTTGGATTTTAAGAAGCACGGTTTCCGGCCAGATCTATTAAATGACAAAGATAATACATGTTTCCCATACATTTGCTCTAGTCTTTCCAACTTTTAAAAAGGCATTTATTAAAGCAACTTCTAGAAGAACATATACCAAAAATCTCTTAGTAGTGAGTATACAGATAATTTATATTTTCAGATTTTGTTCTTCTGTATTTCTAAAATGCATAACTACTCATTGTGGAATTAAAAACTCGAAAGAAATCGGGGCCAGCCCAGTGGCGCAGTGGTTAACTGCACACGCTCCGCTTCAGCGGCCCGAGATTTGCAAATTCGGATCCCGGTTGCACATCGCTTGTCAAGCCATGATGTGGCGGCGTCCCATATAAAGTAGAGGAAGATGGGCACGGATGTTAGCCCTGGGCCAATTTTCCTCAGCAAAAAGAGGAGAATTGGCACTGGATGTTAGCTCAGGGCTGATCCTCCTCAACAACAAAAAAAAAAAACTTGAAAGAAATATATAAGACTATTGTAATCAGTGAGCACAGTACACATGGAACTTAGAAACTCTCAAGATAAGTAAGTTTAAAACAACGTAAAATACTATCAAGAAGGTAGGAGGAATAGAGATTCTTCTACATTCTCAAGTGCACAGAAATATTAAATAAAATGCATTCTTTATGTTAGGAGGTGCTGATTCATTAGGTATTTATTTTTTTCCAACATCTCATTGAATAATTTTCATATGTACAGAAACGTTGAAAGATAATAGTAAAAGTTCATATATACACTGTTTCAGTGCTACAATTAACATTTTACTATATTTGCTTTATCACAACTCTATTTATCTCTATTCATCTACA
Organism: Ceratotherium simum simum; assembly: GCF_057802395.1. Taxonomy (NCBI): domain Eukaryota; kingdom Metazoa; phylum Chordata; class Mammalia; order Perissodactyla; family Rhinocerotidae; genus Ceratotherium; species Ceratotherium simum. The sequence goes on from NC_141914.1 coordinate 54,874,111, forward strand.
CATCCCTCTAATCATCAATTCATCTATTTTATTTTTTGATACATTTCAAACAAAGTTTGAAAAGTATGCATATTATTAACTGGAGTTCAATATTTGTTTCCAGTGCTTTTGTTGTTGTTGTTTTTGAGGCAAAATTTATATACAATTAAATGCGTACATCCTTAGTGTCCTTTCAATGCATTCTGACAAATGCGTCTAAATGTTCATTTTAAAAGGGCATGAATTCATATTAAACTCATCTTCTTATTTTCTCAGTAACTTTCCAGCTTGGTTGATTGGGGGCTATAAATGAAAATCAAACATTTGGCATTAGTGAATGGTATTTTATGAGTACTTTCACCATTTGTTGGGTAGATTTCTAGGTTGTAAGCAACAGAAAGCAACTCAAGTGTATCTAAATCTTTTCTGCCTAAGCAAGCAGAAAATAAATTTATTGAAAATATATTGAGCTTGTAGGTTTCAATTGAAAAGCATAGAAAAAAGCACCAGGAAGCTGGAAGAGCCAGGCTTTGAAACAAGTGGAAACATGGGCTAAGGTAATGAGTAGGATCATCAGACCCAGTCAGGGAAGACACAGTGTGACAGACACCGAATACTGCCACGTACCACTGCCACCACTGACTGGGATGAGATTGAGCTGACACAGCTACTGGGCTGACATGGTCCAGCACAAAGCCCTGTTCATGGCAACTCTGCATCATATGTCTTTCTGTCCCTGGTGAACGCCCGAGTGGCCCACCTGGGTCACATGTTCATGCCTGAGGTGTCAGGGAGACTTGGAATGTGAGAATCTAGCATTTTTAACTTCTCTAATGTGTGCAGGGAACTTAGCTTCCCAAGAAGACCGATAAAGAAAGAAATTCTTTAAATATAATGAGGAAGTTCATGTGATTGACACCAAAAAAACTGCAACTATTACTAACATACATAATTTCATTTTTCTGCTCAGCAATCTATAGTGTCATAACCAGGGCAAGCAAACATTCTTGTTTTAGGAATGAGGGAGTTTTTTAGACGACTGATATTTTGTCAATTCGGCCCTATTACTGTATTTTGTAGTTTGACTAGTGAGTACTTGTCAGATTAGAACAGTGAGGCCTCTTTCTCTGGATGCAGTAGCAGGGCTGCAGGACCTGATGTGGTTAGACTAGGAGCGGCGCTTTACTGACACCAACTGGGCCAAATAGTTCTTTAGCAAGGAGTCTAGACATTTAATCTCTTTGATGGCACCCCTCTACAGTAGAAGATTCTAAACTTGAAAGCGAAAGCAGCCACTTTCAGCTATGAGAAGAGACTGGTCAGCAGCAACACTGAGGAAGGAAACAGCCTGAAGTGATGGTTGAAGAGAAAGCCCTGATGGCGGTCATGTGGTGGTTCCAGTTCTTTTCCTGAGGTCTAGCCACATGCGGCCCTTGTGAACTGTGAATCACTCTTAGCTTATATTCTGGTAATAAATTTTCCTTTTTCATTAAGAAATTCCCAATGGGTTTATTTGCCAGTAAGAGTTATAATCATTATATTACCTATAGGTAGATGTCCTGACCTGAGACCTCCTGGCACTCACATTGCAGAGATATATTACAATTTATTAAGTCTGGGCCTCAACATTTTCCAGCTATAATCCTTCCGGTAATTAATACTGAAGTTAGTTCCTCCTTAGCAGATAATGCCATAGAATCATAAGTTTCTTTTAAAACAAGGCACGCCTGCTTGTGCTCTTAGAAATAGCTGAGAGACCAAAAAAGGATCGAGAAATACAGAACCATCTCATCTTCATTTAAATTATTATCCATTTTATCTTCTCCACCCTGTTTCTATAAAATATTAATAAGGCTAAGTCTAAGCTCTTATGTCATTGTAACTGTGTGTAGCTTTTGGACTTTACAAGAGATTGACTCCAAATATGGTATTTTCTTGTTACAAGTAATGTGCATATGAGAGGCAATAACTCATCTCTGCAAGCTCTAATTCCGTAATAATTTATTCCAAGGCCTTGGCAGCTAATGCTTGACTCACTATTAATAGAAAACTGTGCAAGTAGTGTAGGTGGTACTTTCAGTTTAGTGATGCTGTAGTTAATTTCTTTAATTTATAAAGTATTTATAAATCTCATCTTTGCAAAGCTGCTGAAACTGTGTAGGCAGAAACCAGTTATCTCCTTATCTCACAGCCTTCCAAATTGTACCACTCCTGTAGCCTACATAATCACTTATCCTCCTCTTACTGAATCTGTTGCATGACCCCATCTGTTACTTTGCGTCTTGTGAAACAGCTGATTATTTGTATGGCTCATGATTAAGACTTGTTTTGTTATTTCAATTACTCTACTGCAGCTTTTGTTACAGAGGGCTTGGGGGCTGGTTACAATCCAGATTCCTGGGCTCTGTCTCAGCACTAGCAGCAGCATTTTCCACTTTAACCTTCATGATTCTCCTTATTTATATCTCCTTATATTTATATTTATATTTAAATCCCCCGTGCCTTGAAGCCTACTTTATCTGATACTAGTAAAATCATATCAGCTTTATCATGCTCAGTGTTTGCATGGTCTATCTTTTCTCATCCTTCTACCTTCCTACATTATAATAAAACTTTATTTATGGATTCCAAAGTTTGAATTTCATATGATTTTTCACTTGTCACACAATATTTTCCTCTTCTGATTTTTTTCCAACCATTTACAATGTAAACACCATTCCTAGATTGTGGGCCATACAAAAATAAGCCAGGGGCAGAATTTAGCCCATGGGGCATCCTTTGCCAGCTCCTGCTCTGCAACATAAAATAAAGTTAATCCTATTTAAAATGTTGAATTCAATATTTATAGTTCATTTTTATTTGCTCAATTGATATTTATTGATTATCTAAATTGGGAAAAGTGCTGCAAAGTTGCAAAGGTAAATAAGTCACACAGGCGAGACTCTAGAATTCCAACAGGGGAAATAATACTTATAAATATGCAGAAAATCCAGTATTAAATGTGGTAAGTGACAAAGGGCATTATGTAGAATACCAGGCAGTGCTTTGAGGTTTTGTTGGGAGAGAATTTACCTGGAACAAAATGCACAGATTTAAGTGTACAGCCCGAGGAGTTCAACGAATGCGTACTCCTGTGAAACCACCATCCCAATCAAGAAAAATAAGGATTTTCATCACTCTGCGAAAATAGCATTTGTCCTTTCACAGTCAAACTCCCACCAAGAGCAATCATTATTGAGATTTCCCAAAGATTAGATATTTTACGTTCTAGAAATATATGTAAATAAAATCACACAGTATGTCCAACAATAATGATGGATTTCTCTAGTTCTCCCCTTAGTTCTGACAGTAATTACTTCATGTTTTGTTGAACTCTGTTACTAGGTACATACAAGTTTAATATTTTTAAGTCCTCTTGTTAACTCTTTTATCATTATGAATATTCCTTATACCTGGTGATACCCCACGTCCTGAAGTCTACTTCATCTGATACTACTATGGTCATATCAGTTTTATTATGCTCTGTGTTACACAGTATATCTTTTCTGATGTTTTTACTTCCAACTTTTCTGTGTTTAAAATTTATCTCTTGTAAACTACATATAGATGAGTCTTGCTTATTTCTTCGGTTTCACAATCTCTGACTCGTAATTCAAGCATTAAGTCCACTTCTTTTTAACATAATTATTGATATGTTTGGGTTTAATTATACCTTCTTTTCTATTTGTCTTCTATTTTTCATCATCTGTTCTTTGTCCCATTGTTCCTCCTTCGCTGCCTTCTTTCATTTATTTTATTTTACTTTTTAGGAAATAATACAATCACTTTAATTTACTATTTTTCATTTTGAAAGGTCATTGCATTATCATTTGCAAAATTCTACAAGGAAAGATGCCACTGACGGCTGCGCCTGGGAATCACTGAGACACGTCAGTCCTGTGTGTGGCAAAGCAGGTGGGTGAGGAGGGCTGACTTCACAGGCCAGCATTTTTTCTTGCTTCCATCCGACCCAATCCTGAGCTAAGACAAGTCCGAGTGGCCCGAAGGTTTGGAGGAAACCAGGTTTATCTGTGATGATAGCTCCCAGTTGGGGGTCGGGGGCTGGGGATGCAGAGTACAGGGTTCCCCCTGGCCAGGGATTCAGGTTGGAGAGCTCCCAGCAGAGGCCACGCTCTGGCCTGAAGCTGGCCCCAGCAGCAATCTGTGGAAGGTTTGTGGGTCCCAAGGTTTCCAGCTACTGAAAAATGACACACGAGCTGTTTCCTTGGAAAACTCTCTTCCACTGTATTCCGGATGAGGGCCTTGAGCTTTCTTCCATTTTCCCAAAGAACTTGCAGAATGTGGAAAGGAAGGGTGAGGGTAGCAGGTCCAACCACGGCTGCTTCCTCCCCTTACATCAAAGTCTGGGTGAGGGCCTGGATGGACACACTTTGTTAAAAGATCTGCAGAAAAATAAAGCACAGCTCCTATTCCTATTAATTATCCAGGCTCTCACCGAATCCCTGAGAAACTAGAGGTAAATAATGCCTTTGGGAAGCCCAGCCGTGTCCAATAAAGAAAAGGTTCTTTTGGTGAAAGTGACATCCCAAGTTAGTTTCTCCAAACCTGGGGTCAGAACTGGCATCCCAGGAAAGGACTGTTTTGCCGGTGCCGTTGTTGGTTCTATTTCCTCCCATCTCGATGGTTACTAAGAACCAGCCGGGCTATTCAAAGTGTAGTGAACACAGAGCTAACCTGCGTCCTAGGCCAGCTGAGGTACAAACTACCTGGGGTCACTTGTCCCTTGGCCAGTCACCTGTCTGCACACCATGCTCAGGTCTGCGTTTCACAAACAGGAAGCGGGATTGGAGAACAAACAATGCCCCCAGTCATTTAGCTTTATACGGCTCTGATGATCACAGACCCCTTGGTTTCAAAGCACCCATCAAGTTGACACTCAGGAGGGAGCTTCCTCCTAGGAAGTGTTTTTAAACTTCTGTCCTGGCATTGGATCTTTGTGAGCGTCCTGTCCTTTCTTTCTCTTCACCAAATCCCCCTTTTTGGTATTGATGCAGGGGATCCAAACATTAATGCCTGTTAACATTTTTCACATGACCCATGAAGAGGGAGGGTTCAGGCACATTTGTTCTTTATTGTTCTAGAAAGATGAGGAAGTTTTTTTAAAAAAAATGCATACTGTGATTGCGCATATAAGGGGCATTTTAGACTTGGGGGTGGGGGATAAAATCTTCTGTTGGAGTTATTCCTTTGAGCCATTCTTGACAAGTCTTTTCATCCCTTTTCTGGCTCCTCTGGCATTGGAAGTGGAGGGCATTGTATGTCTGGGGGTGAAGGGTGATTTCCCTGCTGAGTGAAGATATGTTATCCAGACCATATGTGATGATTGAACAGTACGAAGAGCCTGGCCTGGGCTGGGGGCGGGTGGGAATGTCAGGGTAGATCTCAGGTTTGGCCAACCAAAGACCCTTTCAGGCTTGTGAGCTGGGATTCCCTCCCCTTCCGATGGGAAAAGGGACCTTTAGGATAAGACCTCTTCACAGATCTTGTGTGTGTTCTCTGGCTTCATCACAGTGTAGCCCATGGTTCTTGGGTGTGTGAAGATCTCATGGTCATTCCCACCTGCCATGGTCTTGTCTTCAAAGAAAAAATGGTCTTATAACTGTCATTTTCCACATGTCCAGCCAACACCTGTTGTCTCATCCTTCTGGAAAGACATAAAAGCCGATCAGGCCTCATTATGGAAAAAGCAAGGCCTTTACCTGCAAAATCTTTCCACAGATCCACTACAAATTTTTGTCTTACATTTTCTTTTTTTCGAGTTCATAGAACTCAGTGTGTTCTTCTTGGCTGCAGCTTCTTCCAATAGAGGACACATTTAACACCCCATTTTGAAATTCAATGAAAGTACCCCTCTTCTTTGGGAGTTTAATTTTCGCAATGTAGCTCAGACAGTGGTTGATTAACTCTTGGATTAGGGCCTTACCCTGGTGACCTTGAATAGTCTGTTTACACAAGAGTTTCTTATCTTTATATGCTTCCAAACCATTTCTGGGAAACACATAAGCATTTTTAAACCACAGCTTCCCAGTTGCTCCTTCACTTTCTCTAAGTCCAACTCACCTACCACTCTGACTCTGATCTTCTGCCTCAATTTTTGTAGAAAGCCCTCCATTTCTTTGGTAATTTTCTGCCTCAGGACCATGAGGTCCAGTCCACAAGGAAGAGACCTGGGTACTAGGTATCCTTATGTCTATGATACATCATTTTTTATGGACCCTTTCAGTGAAAGAGAGAGAAGAACTTTTTTAAAATGACTTCAAGGGTATTTCCACTTCTGCACATAAAGCACTGCTATGAGAATGACTCTGCTGCTATAAACAACTAGAAAAACAACTGAATCCCCAGTTTCAGTCCCTTCTCCTCACCTTCTTTTAAAATAATTGACTGTTTTTAGTATTCCATTTTATCTCCTATATGGAATCTTATTATTAACTCTTTCAACTAGTTTTATTGTGGTTATTTTAAGGATTATAATATGCTTCCTTAACTTTTCATCTACCTTGAATTAATATACCACTTCACATATAATGCAAGAAATATTTTCAGTCTCATTTTCTTCAGCCTGATTCACTTCCTGTAGAGGCTCTCGCAGTGCTGCTTGGTTGGTGATTCATTCTCTTGAGCTTTGTTTCTCTGAAAGTTTCTTTATTTTGCCTTCTTGTTTGAAGAATACTTTCACTGTATATAAAATTCTAGGTAAATGTGTGTGTTTTTTTAAGTACTTTTAAGATGTCATTTCATTGTCTTCTGCCCTCCGCTAATTCTGCCCTACCTTCTGATAAATTAGCTGTCATGTTTATTGTTTCTCCATTGTATGCTTTGCTCTCTCTTTTTTTACTGGTTGCTTTCAAGATGTTCTCTTTATATCTTATTTTTAGAAGTTTGACTATGTTGTGACCTGATGTGGTTTTCTTTGTGTTTATCCAGCTTGAGATTTCCTTTCTTCTTGGCTGTGCAGGTTAATGTTTTAAACAGCTATTGAAATGTTTAGGCAGTGTTAATATGTTTTTTCCTACTTTCTCTCCTCCTTCTGGGACATCAATTACATGTATTTTTGGACTCCTTGTTATGATCCCCTAGTCATGTGGCTCTGCTTATTTCTTTCAGTTTTTTCTATCTGTGCTTCAGATTAGATTAGTTTCTGTTTACTGGTCTTCGAGTACAATGAGGCTTTCCTCTGTAGTGTCCTATCTGCTATTAATTAGATCCAATAATTTTATTTCAAATACTGTACCTTTTTAGTTCCAAGATTTCCTTTTGGTACTTTTTAAAGACATTTCATATCTCTCCTGAAATTCCCTATCTCTTCACCATTCTATTCATCTTTTGCTGTAAACTATTTAACATATTTATAATACTTATTTTGAAGTCCTTGTCTATTAATTGCAACAAATGTGTCATCTGAGTATCTTTTTCTTTTCACTTGTTTACTCCTTTGATTATGGAACACATTTTTTTGCTTCTTCACATATCAAATTTTAATTATACATGAAACATTATAGATGATATAGGGAATCTTGATTGTGTTATCCTCATCAGAAGAGAGTTGAATTTTCTACCTGGCAGTTAAATTATTGGTAGATCTCTCTCCTGTGAAGGTTTTTGTTTTACGCTTCGTTAGGGTGAATTTATATTTATTCTATCATTCATACAATGTAGCTCTATATTTTGAGAAAGACTCTTACTCCTAAAACATTTTCCCATCTGTGTTTCACTGGCATTCCTGAAGTGTTTGCCAAATATTTTCTATATGAGCTGTTTAGGAACCTAAAAAATTTTGACATGTCTTCATTATATTTTAGCATTTTTACTCTCTAATGTAACAAGAATTTCCAGGCTCATCTTTTCCTTTCCCTGTCCCATATCTGAAATCAGTCATTGCTCTGAGGAGTTCTGGGTCATTTTGGTGGTTAATGGTATTTTAAAGCAAAGACCTGGGTACTAGGTATCCTTATGTCTATGATACATCATTTTTTATGGACCCTTTCAGTGAAAGAGAGAGAAGAACTTTTTTAAAATGACTTCAAGGGTATTTCCACTTCTGCACATAAAGCACTGCTGTGAGAATGACTCTGCTGCTATAAACAACTAGAAAAACAAATATATATATGTACACACACACACACACACACACACACGTGCACACACATATAACAACAGGTTTCAGACATCAGACAACAGCCAGAACAGGACTGTGATCCTTGAGAGAAAGGAAACAAATAAGCCAGCCCTATGATTGACATAGTTTACTTTCTGAAGGCAGTTTCCTGGCTCTGGTGCAGGGAAAGAGAAACCAAACAAAGCCAAGAAGTCTCAATGAGAGCAGAGCCAAAAGTCCAAGTTAAAGGAGGTAGAGCGGCTCAGACGTGTTGGGAAGAATACCAGAGAGGCATCAACAGCACAGAGAGAGAGCTTCAGAGAACTACAGAGAGGTCTCTTTGAATATTTACCTTATTACTGGTCTGTACATGCATGGGGTGACGTTCCATGAGGTGGTTGGGTAATACCAATCTAAACAAATCCTAGAGCTCAAAAACAGCCAAAAGCAGAAACCCATTTAAATTTATGGGGCATCAGGAATAGTCCACAAATGGGTATCACTTGAGATGTTGGGCCAAATTAGCTGTAGACTAAAGACTTCTCTGCACCCACCCTCACAATGCTTAATAGCAGCCCCAAAAAGATCAAATCGACTGTAACTTACCTACATGCCAGAGAAAAGTCCAAACCTCTTTGAAGAAATAAAACAAAATCCATCACCCAACAATGTAAAATTCATAATGTCCAGGATCCAATACAAAATTACTAGGGATGCAAAGAAGTAGGAAAAAAATATGGCCTATAACCAACAGAAAAAATTAATTGATTGAAAGAGATGCAGAAATGAAATGACGTGCTTAAAGACAAGGTGATATAATGAAGCACAAAGAGAATAGGCCTGAAGGGGGAAGAAAACAATATTTGAAGACATAATGGCCAAGGCATATCCTAATTTGATGAAAACTATGAACCCACAGATAAAAGAAGCTCAACAAATCCAATGAGAACAAATATAAAGAAAAGCACACCAATGCACATCATAGTCATATTTTGAAAAATGTTGAAAAATAAAATATCTTAATTTTTTAAAATTCGATATTAATAAAGATTTAAGGGTTTTTAGAAAACCCTTAAATGTAGATTGATTGTGTTGCATCTTTAATAGGTCCGTGTGCTTGCCAGAACATAACAAGAGGGTCCAGGGTATAAAAAGGGAATTACCAGCTCAAAGGATAGAAAATGCAGTGCTATCATAAAGAGATGGTAACAGGGACAACTAATAAGGACTTATTGACCAATAATTGTACTGCTTCAGGCAATGGCTGTTTTGCTCACTCTATTATTTATATTAATGAGCTTTCTAATGCCTTCGTCTTCTCTTTGTGAGTTTAGACTTGTGAGTACCTAGACCTCAGAAAACTGTGTGTATCTATGTATATCTATGATTTAATGACATACTATTTTTAGCATCTCCTGGAGATGCTGCAAAATTAATAATGCCATATATATGATATATAGTGCCTTGTCACTTTGAATTTGCTGCTTGAGCAACTTTGCTTTAAAAAAGTATATAAATTACACAGCAGCATTTGATAAGTTGAGACATTTGCATTGATATTAACCCTTTAAAATTACTTATGCAGAAAGAGGGTCATTCTAAATATGTTTTAAATCTTCCTTAGAATACAATGATTTTTTTAAAAATCCAAATACATGTACCTTTAACTATCTCTCCATTTACCCATCCATTGATCCATTTACCTTTTTGAGAAAGCTGTATCTGATTATGAAATCTAATTACTGTGGAATTATGGAAAGTATTCTGAATAAAGAAAACATATCATTAATATTTCACTTAGCAGTCTAATAATAATCATAAGTCACATTTACATTATGTTTAATACTTTACCAAGTGCACTTATACATATTATCTCATTAGAATTTCACAACCCTGTGAGAGAAGAGAGCTAGTATGACCCACATTTTAAATACGAGAAATATAGGATGCAGAGAAAACAAGAGATTTGCTCCGTGTCACATGGCTAACCCTGGACTTGAAGTCAGATATTTTGGTTGCTGTTCCAGTGCATTTTCTGTGATAACACAAAACCTCTCTAGAAACAGAGACAAATTTATATACTGCCCATACGTTGGTTATGCTTTCACTAAAAGTAAATATGGTGTCATTATTATAATTCCCTAAATTAAACATGAAGTTAAATTTAATTAATTAAATTTATTATTTTGCGATGTGATTAAATCACTTAACACTGAAATGTTGTCTCAGCAACTCAAACCACAATAGTAATGAACATTGATTTAGATAGTATATTAGATTTCTATTGCTGCTTAACAAGTTATGACAAATATAGCAGCTTACAACCACGTCCATTTATTATCTCACAGCTTTGGTAGGTCAAAAATCTGGCATAGCATAGGTGGATCCTCTGCTCAGTGTCTTACAAGGCTGAAATCAAAGTGTCAGTAGGGCTGCAATTCAATCTGAGACTCAAGGCCCTTTTCCAAGATCACTAGTTATTGGAAGAATTCACTTCCTTCTCAAGCTTTCTGCGTGGTTCTCTCCATCTTCAAGACAACAATGGCATGTGGAGTCATTCTCGTGCTTCAAATTGCTGATTTACCCTTTTCCCGCATCTCTCTGACTTACTCTTCTGCTTTTATGGGCCCATGTGATTGCTTTGTGCCTGCCTGGATAATCCAAGATAATCTTTCTATCTTAAAGTCAACTGATTAGTAACATTAATTACATCTGCAGTCTTTTTTTCCATGTAATTTAACATCTTCATTGGTATGACACCAGGGGCAAAGGTCATGGGAACAAAATTCTGCCTACTATGGATAGTTATGAAATATTTTGAGACAAGAAAGAGGTATCAAATTAATTTTTGTCTGGGAATAAAGTTCTATCTACTCAAAATTAAGCTTTAAATGTTAAAAAGATAATTGAGATTAATATTCATTCAAGAAGTATTTATTTTCAGATGTTGAAAATATCTCTTTTTGGCATTTCAAATTGCACATTAGAATATTCAAGTCTCTGAGAAGTCCTGTAGTAAAGAAAGATCTTTTTGCTTAACTCTGTATGGAGTATTTCCCAAATCTCACTGTCTCTTTTTCTTTTTTCTTCCTCTCTTTCTTTATTCCTTCCTCCCTCCTCTGATTCCTTCTTCTTCTATCTCTCTCTTTTTCTTTTCCTCCTTTCCTCTTCCCTCCTTCCTCTCTTTCTTTCCTTCATTTTCTCCTTTCTTCCTCATTTCCTTTTCTTCCTCCTTCCTCCTTTCTTTCTTCTTTCCCTTCTTCCTTTCCCTTCCTCCTTCTCTCTTTTTTTCCCCTCCTCCTCCCATTTTCCAGAAAACCCCTAAGATTTTGCTGGCTTTGAGTAAGGAACACTAAGACCTTCTCTGAGTGTCTGAATAATCCAACAAAGGGAGTCATCTAGTGAAATCCCTACAGTTCTCCAGCATATTAAAATGAAAAAAAAAAAAATAGCCTAGAGAATAATGTCCAGTCTTACTCTTTGTCAACACTTCTGAAAAATAGCTTTCTCTTCTGTGGACCAGCATGAATCTTATTGGATTTTCTAGAGTAACATTTCTCAAACCCCCCAAAAAATAGATTAACAACAACAGAAAAGAACATTCCTGATGCTATGAGGAGAAGAAATTATAGGGGGCGAGGGGAAGCAAGACACCAGTTAGGATGCAATGGTGTTATTACAGGTCAGAGATGGAGGCCTCTGAACAGGGGTGGGTCTCTCACATAGACAGACCTGGCTGCTTGACTCACTAGGAAGATGAAGCGAGCAAAGTCAGCTTGCTAAACTCTAATTTCCTTACTTGTAAAAAAATGGATAATACCTTCCAGCCTGGAGATTTGTTTGGCGGATTAAATGAGATAAAACAGAGTGCCCAGCACATACTAAGTGACGTTCTATGAAATCAAAGGGCAGGGTGCTGGCAAAAAAAAAAACAAGTTTTTATTTGTTGCATAATAACAGACGTTCAAGAAATATCTATTTAGCACTTGCTATAGACCAGTACTACTAGAATCAAGACATAACTATATCTTAACATTGTTTTGTCCCCGATAGGTAGCACGGTATTTGACAAAAAATATGCTAGATATATATTTCATAAATAATCATAGGATAAAAAATTATCATCTCTGACACCAAACAACTCACAGTATATAAAGAGTAAGTGGCAGGCAAATTCCAGGGAAAGAGAAAAAACAGTATCTCTGTAGCTTGTGACCATAATGAATAAGGAGTAAAAGCACAGAAGATAAACCTGGAGAATCAGATCATTAAAGAAGGATTTGGAAAACTAACTCAAAAAACTAATTGATAAAACAATCTAAGGGCTTTTTATAGTCTTTTGCTCTTTAATGTAAAGGGAAAAAATGTGTTGCCTCTTCTAAGCCATATGCAGTCAGGGGACTGGAAGAATAAGAAGGTATCATTAATGTGTCTGCCCTGCTAAAGATGTTATCGGTTTTGATAAATAAATGAGGCGCTTTGGGTAAGTAGTTTGTATTGTCTGTGAAATTATATAGTGTAGTCATCACCTGTTCTATATGTATGTAACTTAAATCTCATGATCCATTATCAGATTCGTTACTATGAGCAGGTACCCATTTTCTCTGTGCCCCATGATTAGATACCAAGATAATTCTGTATGATTGCAAAATTGGTGAAATTATCATAATTGAACATATTTCATAATTGAACATATCTGATCACTTCTTTTCACTGTTAAAATCTCTCAATGCCATCCTACTGCACTTAAGTTAATGATTACCTTCTATCAAGCCCAGAAGACTTTGCATTTTCAACTCTCTGCCTATTTCTCCAATCTTTTCTCTGATATCGGTTATCCACCTTTACTGTCTTTGCTACATTAATACTGTTATTTTTTTAAGTACACTATAATACACGCTTCCTTTCACCTCAGAGCCTTTTAACATTCTGTTCTTCCACACAAAGTCCAGCTCAATTAAATCACAATAATTGTGTCAATTGCAAACCAATGTTTTTCTTTTTTTAAGAAATCATGGTTAGTATAGATGTGGGGTTTTTTCCCATAAAAAAATATTTAAAAATTTTTCTTTTCTTTTTCTATATTATGGAACATTTTAAATAGTATCGAGATGTTCTTACCTTAAAAGTTTGGTAAAATTCCCATTCTTAGTTCGCTTCAAGGGATTTTGGGAAGGGCAGCGGCACTATTCTTGCATTAGTCACCAACAGTGACTTCCCTTCTGTCTTCTATGTTCCTGCCTTCCGGAAGTCCTAGTAGATAGATATTGGATATTGGACGTCCTGGGTCAAGGCTTTAATTTTTCTGACTTCTTACTTTCCATCTCTTTTGTTGTTGTTGTTCTACTTTCCAGAAACTTTGCTCAAAGTATTTTCCAAGGCTTATGTTGAATTTTATATTTCTGCCACAATATTTTAACTTCTAAGATCTCTTTCTTGTTTTCTAAATGTCCTTTTATCATGATATAATAATCCTTATTTCTGTATGCAATATATTTGCTCTTTTTGAGACTATAAAGTATAATTTTTGAGATTTTTTGGGCTCTCTCTGTTTCTTAAGTTCTGAGCTAAGAAAACTCATGTTTTCTTGAGAAGAGTTTCCCTGGGTATATTAGTCAGAGCTCTCCAGAGACACAGAACCAATCGGATATGTATGCATTATATATTACAAGGAATTGGCTCACATGATTATGAAGGCTGAGAAATCCCAAGATTTGCAGTTAGCAAGCCAGCAGCCTCAAGGCTCAAGAAGAGTCGATATTTTGGTTGGAGTCCGAAGGCAGGAAAAGACTCATGTCCCAGCTCAAGGTGGTCAGGAAGAGGAGTTCCTTCTTACTTTCAGGAGAGTGAGCCCTTTTGTTCTATTTGGATCTCCAGCTGATTGGATGAAGACCATTATTAGGGATGGCCATCTGCTTTACCTAATCTATTGATTCAAATGTTAATCTCATCTGAAAATATCTTCACAGACACACCCAGAATAATACTGACCAAATATCTGGGTACTCAGTGGCCCAGTCAAGTTGACACCTAAAATTATCCAGGACGCCTGGGTAGCCGCTACCTCCACACCCTGGGCCCCAGGATGAACACACCTAAAGTAGAGCTGTCCCGGCTAAGCCCAACCAGCCCCACAGCTTGCAGCATAGCCACCAGCCAAGCACAGTTTATATCAGCAAACTCGGAGAATCCACAGAGGCATGAGAATAAGCAATTTTTGCATTAAGCCATTGAGTTTGGGAATGGTTGGATGTATAGCAATAATTAACCTATACATCTAACACTTCCCTGTTAGATAACTGGATGGCCAAACATATGTATGAGAAGACCAAGCACAAAATCATACTAATGTCTTTAATTTAAAGATCATTACTGATGTCTATACGCACTTCTTTATTTTGAGCCATTACTGCATGTGCTGTATTGGAAACTACAAATGTATGCTTTTAGGTGGAAAGCTAGTGTAAGTATAAATGTCAGTGTATATCCCACAGGTCATTGAAAGTACTGTCTTAAAATGATAACCAAAATAAGTTATTGAAGCAATGCTAAAGCAATTTTATTTTTCATTTTGAATGTGGCATGTCTCTGTAAGCATTTATTCTCTGTACTTGGTTTTCTAATATAGTTTCCCCTTTAATTTATGTTAAGCTAACCAATTTTCTGTTCCCATACTTGTCATCACTTAATGCCTTTCCGATAAGTGTATTATGACGACCACTTTCTAGTCTTCAGGAATCTGATCTGTCACAAGTGCACTTCTAAAAATATCATTTGCAACTTCCCTAATTTCTGCTGCGCTTACTATGGAATCTACAGATGCGTGTGCCATATGTGTTTCCAACACAGAGCATTTTATTCCCCTGAAGAACATTTGTTGATACCTGAATGCTACTAGAAGATCTTTCATAAAATGAAATAAATTTTCTCTTGTCTAAATTACACCTACCCTGCACTACAGATAGCTCAAATTTTTCTTGAAATAAAGACAAATTTAGTAACTATTAAATCAAATGTTGAAACCAGATAGACACCTAGATTTGAATGGTGTGCCCACTACTTAGTTGCCATGTGATACTGGACAAATGCTTTGTGTCTCCAGCCATTTGTTTCCTCAGCTTAATGCCTAGGTTACAGGTATCTTATGATGATTAAATCAGATAATACGTGTAGCAGATAATTTAGAAGTGGTAAGTTGCTCAACAGAGGTATTTCTTCTTTCTATTTTTCTTTACAGAGGGCCCTATTCGTGTATGGAGAGGCTGCTTAATGTCAGCTTAATTGTGATCTTGCTTTAGAAAGAAGCTTTTAATATTGAAAATGTCAAGTGGCATCTAACTTGTAATAATTATAATAACAATAAGAAGCAGAAGAAACTAGCAGAGTTATGAGACCATAATGTATACTTATGGAAATATATTAAATAAATGCTTCTAACAGGTAGATAATCATTTTGTTATTCATAGCCATTAGAACTCTAGTCCAATTGAGAAACTGCTATTAAGTTGTTATCAAGAACAGTATTATTATATTCTTATCCCTCAGAGAAAGATTTACAAAGAAAATATGTATTAAAATTGGTTGGATTATTTTTTTCTGCTAAGTGCTAGGGGTAAAAATGTTTTTGAACTCAGGGTATATTATAGTTTAAATATAGAGAAGAAAGAAATTCATGTATTACATATAATAAAAATAACACTTATGGAGAATTCACCATGTTCTAAGTATTGCTATACATTTTACATATTAATTAATTTAAAACTCACAACAAGACTGTGAGATAGCTACTGTTATTATGCCCGTTTTATAGGTAGGAAACATAAGTGCCAAGAATTTATGTTGCTTTTCTAAAGTCACACAGCTGGAAAAAGATAGAGCCAGTGTCAAATAATAGGCGCAACTCATCTACATCCATGGCCAACACTTAAACCTTGACATTAATATCCACCACTAGGGAAACTTAAATCTAGTATTCCAATTTCAGACCAAAATTTCCTAATTTGGGGGTTCTCTCAAAAATTCATCTTCCTTTTACACTTCCAAATTCATGCTGTTGGACCAGAAAGTAGAAAAAGCCCTCTACCTCTATGTTTCTTGCTATATAAATCCAGGATTCCCACATACCATTGTGTGTGAAAAGCTCCCCATCATCCTTCAACTCATGCCCAGTAAAACCCACTTGGTAGTGGAAATATGGACACTTCACATCCTCTATTCTAAGCCATTACCCATCTCCTGTTGCCTCTTACTTGAGTACCACTACCTTCTCATCCCAGGAATCAGAAGTGCTTCATAATGCAGAGAAAATCAATTTTTATCTCTACACATACAAAAAAGTAACTCCTTATCCTCTCCCAGCAAACCCAATCCTCTCTAAGTGGTACTTAACTCTGAGCGGTATTAGCATATAATAACTTTCTCAAGATAGAATACTAGAAATCATTGTTTACACTTCATATTCTCTCATCTTCCATATCCATCAGCAATTCTTGTGATCTTACCTCTTACAAATCTCTAGAACCTATCCTCTTTTCTTTACCTCCACCTTCTCCTCCCTGGGACAGTCTACTATAATCTCCTATAAGGGCGGTTATAATGCAGTTCTACTAACTGTTGCTCTGTATCCACTTTTGCCCATCTCTACTAAGGCAATCAGTTCACAAAGCAAGTCTAATCAGGTCACGATCCTTACTCAAAATGCTTCAAATTTTTAACAAAAAAGTTTAATAAAACCTGATCTTACGTTATTATTAGTTTCTATGTTCTACCACACTGGTCTTCTTTCAATTGCTTAAATTGAAATTTAATTAAATCTTCACCACTGGGCCTTTTACATGTTCCTTCCTCTGTCTTAAATGTATTTTCCCCTTCTCTCTGTGTTTATTTCCTACTATTCTTTCATATTACAGTTTAATTTCCTCAGGGAAACCTTCCCTGGTTCCCAATAATAGGTCATTTCCCTACTCTCTCGGCACTGTATGATTTATCTTCATGGATCTTGCTCTGTTGCAATTGTAATGTTACATTTTTGTGACCATTTTATTAATATCTGCCTCATCTACTGAAGAGCTGTAGGCTTCGCAAGAACAGAAACAGTGTCATATATTGAGCCTTAAAAATAGAAAGTCTTTAATAAATATTTTTGGATTAATGGATTGATTGATATCAGTGGTATAGGGGTCATTTATTCAACCCATTTTGGACTCCCAAACTTTAGGATGCTAAGATAGTAAATTTGTGTTGTTTTAAGCCAACAAGTTTGTGGTAATTTGTTAAAGCAGCAATAGGAAACTAATACATTGGTGTAGTATTTATAACTGTAGAACTTATTTATAGCACAGAATTGTAATTTTCTGTTTGTTATGCCTCCCACCAGATCATACCTCTCAGAAGAGAGGGACTCTTCTTGGATAGCCTGGATAACCTGCACAATGCTTGACATATAAGTTGATTGAGTGAAAGAATAAATGCTCTTCCAACAACCTAGTAATAGGGAACATCCTCTTGTACATAATGGCAAAATTTTTATTACTCTTGCATTTTGTGTAATTTTTGTGACTACTACAGAGGTTGCTGATCTCTTTTTGAAAAGACAATAAAACTTGCTTCTCTTGATATTCATTTTTCTCCTTCAGGGTAATAAATATTTACTTCAAACTTAGCCTTGAACATTGTTTTACATTCTAACGACAATATAAATTAATTATTAAGAAGACTAGGAAAACATTATTGTTCATTTGTTCTTCAACAATAGCTTTTGGGGCCATAGTTTTGCTACTTTTCCTTATTTTTAGAAACGCTTTTTTTCTGAAAAGATCAATATTTGTAGTGGTCAGTTTATTAAAAAAATCTGGCAGGTAGGGAATAATTAATAAACTATATTCATACTTAAAGCGATGTGCTATAAGTTAAAAAACATGTTCTGATGTGGAGTTGAGTGCATTTCTTTACTGTGGAACCGCTGACTGGAATTGCATGATTTGTAATAACCACATCCATATGCAGTTGTATTTGGGGTATTTGAAGTAGAGTAAGAATCTATTGAAAAGCAATCTGAGTAAAAAAATCCTTAAAGTAAATACTTTTAAAACTTTTCACCATATCTTTTAGCATTGTCCATCTATACCTAAATTGACAGCAATGTATTCAAAGTCTCACCTAATCCTTTCCAAAACATTTAAAGAAGGTTTTATATAAGTGATTTTTATTTTGTTCTGCTTCATCTGTTTATGCATTATTTCATTAATTATAAAATTATAATAAAAATTTAACTGGCGTAGCAATTTTAAGAATAAATGCAGCATGTGATAAGCATACAACCCACCTGACAGGTGGAGAGGAGCACAGACTCCACTAGAAAACAGCGTCCCACCCCCAGCCTGCTTTGAGGCTGAGTCATGATGATCCACAGAAGGGAAATCAATCCAATTAGTTAATTGGAGGTTGCTTAAGAGAGCTACAACTGCATATGCTTTTCTTAATTCTACTCTCTTTTCTATCTGGAAATTTCTAATTCCTCTTTTAAAATTCAATTTACATATTACCTTCTCCAAGACACCTCCAACATCACCAGACAGTTAAATATTCCTCTGTTCTCTCACCATGCCTGTGACTAAACTTTGTCATAGTCAATGTATAATTTGCCTCCTTCAGCAAAGTTTCTGTGCTCTCCAAAGTACAGGGATGTTATTCTGTTCATCATTGTGCCCCACTGACCACCTCAGGCCTGCTTCTGCACTAATAGATGATTAATGACTATTTTGTAGTGAGTGAATGACGTTCCAGATATAAATGTATGCTAGACAAAGACTGGGGTCATGCCTCAGGAAAAAAGTGTTGACATGAAGTAAACATAAAGGAAAAGCATTGTAATGGATATTTGACTGAAAGTTGTATGCTAAGAAAAGACTTAAAGGAAACAAAAGTTTTGAAGGAAAGAAGGATTGAATGCTAAACTTTCATTTATACCCACATGGTTGCGTACTAAGTAGAATCAGCACCAGGAAAGTCATCACAAAACTGCCCAGAGGCACGAGAGGCAGGAGCAAAACAGAATGAAGACATGGGGGTCAGAGGTTGGATTATTCCTGCATTTAGCAAGTATTTATTGCGAGTTTACTCTTCTAGGTCTTGATGAGGCTGTGAGTTATTTAGAAGTAAGGAGGCCTTGATTGCAATGTATATAATTTTTAAGGAATTAATATTTAAGGAAAAGAAATGGCGATATTGCTTGAGTCTTTAATTATAGAGGTTGATCAAACACGCAAGAAAAAGTTCAATCAAATACATAAGATAAAACCAAAAACTGCTCAAATTAACCTCCTCCAATAAAATATAAACTAATAGATAATATCAAGTATGATATTTAAACTATCTAAGAAACAGTAAAATACAGACACTGACCAAACAGAATAGACAGAGACGAGTTGGTCCAACTGGAGCACATCTGCTCTTGAGCAGACGTGGGTACAACGGTCCTCCCAATAGACACCAATTTATTTTCACTCCTTCAGAAATGTTTGGAATAATTTCAGTCTATTCTTTGAAGAATTAAATTCTTAGCACTCAATGTCTTCTTTATTTAGCCCATTATTCTATTCTTCCTCTAAGCCAGGTGTTTAGTCATCTACTTAGATTTTGAATTTTCAGCAGTTTTTAATAATGCTGACTTTTCAGAGTTTTTCACTGTAATTTGAATTACAATTTTCACCAATATTTCTTTTAAGCATTATAATATGCTTAGTGATATTAAGAAATATAATTGTTCTTTGGCTGAAAATTCATGGTCCAATAAATATGAAGACAGTTTTATTCGCCCTGTCAAAAATAGCTTTTGAACTGGAGCTACAAATACATTATAGATTTTTTCAAAATATATTTATATATAAGGAAATGACAAAAAATATGTCTGTATGTGTACTCTCTCCTTTTTATCTACAAAATCATCCATTGACATCTTTCCAACATGACATACTTTATGTCTAATTTTTCTATTGTAGACATGGGCTGAATAGATTTCTCTATTTCTTTTCTTCAATTCCCTCAAATGAATAAATAAAGGCTTCTGAACTGACTTATGCTGAAATGTAAACTCTTATTAAAATATATGCTTTGAGTAAAACAATAAGTAATTGAGTAAAATGACGAAAACGTGAAGACAACTGAATAAAAAATTTTTAAATTGCTGCTACTAACCAACTCTTCACAATGTTCTACATAGACTCACTAAACCTTCATTCATTCCATCATTCAAAAGGTATTTACTGAGAACTTACCATCAGCCAGGTATTCTGGCCAATTGGTTGTGAGCCGAAGTGGCGTGTGTCACTTTCAGCTGAATATTTAAGAGCCAATGTATGTCTTTTCTCCTCTCTAAGAGAGAAATTAACCGTCGTTATACTAAACCATTGAGACTTTAGAATTTAACGTGTTACCACAGAATAAAGTGGCCTATCTGCCTACTGCGCTAATTCACCTTAATTTTATATTTACCTAACAAACAATATAGTTTTGCTCTGCACATAACCGTAATTATTGAGAAAGAATGTATAATCAGGCCAACATGAAAATTCTTGTATATGTGACAGGTACATGTCCCCTTGTCAATTAAAACATTGGTAGTAGGATTTTACTCATCAGCCTTCTTTCTTTGGTTAATTTTAGTCTGTCAAAAAGAAAACTATTTCTCCTACATATAAAATAAAGTTTTAGAGCCCAAAATACTGAATTCCTGGCACAGAACTATAGTAATTCCTCCATAAATGGTACCCTAACCTTACACATGCAAATGCCCAACTCCATCCTGTAAAATCCTTTGATATACTTTCATTCTGCCATTGCTGCATGTATTTTTAATTTAAATACTTTTTCCCATATACATTTAGAAAAACATTTATGAAAATCATAGAAGCATGTGTATAGAGATAAAAATAAATAGCATTTCCTTTTTATCCAAGTAGCACTAAATATAATTCAACATGCTTAAGAGTTTAGACTCTTGCCCTCAAAATGCTATAAAAGTATCAACTTCAGAAATAATTCAAGTGTATAACAACACAGTTCATCTTTATGTTTAACCTTTTTTCTTGGTACAATTTAAGTACATTTTTATATGCTCTGTTTTTGGTTTAAATAGAGTTTTCAGTAACTCATTCCTCAGGATTCTCTTTTATAAGCCAACCACCTTTTTTAGCCTTTTTATAATCTTATTTTCCAGGTGATTTAGTATTATCATCACTCACAGCTGCACTCTCTGGATTCTTTTTTTTTCCAGATTTTTTTTTTCTTTAAAACTTATACCATAAAATTCTCAGAATAGTCTAAACTTGATACAAATAAAAAGAAATCTCTATGTTTATTGATATACTTGCCAGCCAATGGCCCAATACGACTTTTCCAAGTAGAAATAAGGCCTAAGGGATAGCATCATTTCACAAATAACACGCCTTGATTTTAAAAAGTAGTGCCAATAATGTGGTGTCGCAGTCACAGTAGGAAAACGCATTGGAAGATATTTCTGTTTTCCCTCTGATGTCAGAGTGAATCCAAAATACATTGAAATCTGGTCAGTGATTTTGCCCAATGATTAAATTTGACATATGTTTATGGAGCCAGCAAGTAAATGCAAGACACACAATTTTAAGTACATTTTTTATTCTACATAGCTTAAATATTATTTTTCAGCATCATCTTAAACTTTTTTATTTTAAAGAGGTTAGTTTACTTAATTCATATTTTTTTAAATAATTACTAAGTCTGAATTCTTTGCTCTGGTTTATATTTTTTATGTCATGTATTTTTTGTCTTACTTTTCTGTGAAAATTTATAGCATGGATATTATGTTTTGAATTTGAAATACATTATTAAAGTTATATATTTTTGTTTATCAGAATCTAATTTTTGTTAATAACTAGGCTCCAAGTTAAAGCACTGCGTAACCAATGTTCTTAGTCCTGGATTAGTAAACCAAACAGATCTGAAATTAGATGACAGGCCTACATATCCACCTGTTGGTAAACTTTTTAGGAGGCAATATTCATATTATTGTGTCCCTTATATTCTAAGATTCCATTCCTAGCCTCCAAAATAGTGTTTCCCAAAGTTTTCTTGCAAAACATTAGTTCTTAAACATGTTTCATCAGAAATAGGCTCCAAAGTCCATTAGTTTGGGAAACAGTGCAAGCAGAATATCCCTTAAGAGATTTAAAATGTCTATTAATATAACCAAGACTCTGAGGAATACTGAAGTAAAGAAACCTATTTAATTTTTGTTTCAGAACCAGTTTGACCATGTTGTTGTTAATGTGTATGTATGTGTGTATACATCTGTATGCACAAAATCTGTTAATATTCCATGGAACTTGTACAAATTGTGTCCTAAAAACAGCTATATGCAAAATGTTTCTCTAGGCCATGATTCTCAAGCTTAGCACTACTGACATTTTGGGATGGACAGGACTTTGTTGGGGCCGAGACTGCTGTCCTGTGTGTTGTAGGAAGTATAGCAGCATCCTGAGCTCTACCAACCAGATGATAGTAGCAATAAGAAAAATCTCCAAACATTGCCGCAAAATTTCCTCCATTTGAAAACTATTGATACAGACAAGGCAGTTTTTCCAGTCAGGTTTGAACTTACTAAAGGGAGTCTGGAACATTACAGTGATTATTTGGGCAGAAGAGCTGAGAAAAAAAGTAAGAAGATAGAGGATGTTAAATACAGTGTTGCTAGCCCAGTTCTGAGGCTGCTGGTTCAGAGGAATGAAGTGTGTGATTCTCTGTCTGCTCCTACTGTCAGTGCAGTTTGCTGATCTGAAACAATTTCACTTTATACTTAAAGCATGAAAAATCTTTCTCGATCTCTTAAGCTTTATGTTTTTACAGCCTCCTACATTGCAAGCATTTAAGGACCTGTTCGACATGTTCTTAACTCACTTCTACAATCTACCTGGATAATCTTAACTACTCTCATGGCTTCAAATAACACCACTGTTTGATACATCTAAATTAATGTGTCACCAATCCTGACTTTTACCCAGAAATTTCCATCTGAATTGAAAATTTCAAATTCAATATCTTACTCCCCAAATCCTGCTCTTCATCTTTAATATGTTGAAGCATCATCATCATCCTGGTCACCTGTGAGGAATCTATCTTGATTCTTTCTTCTTTTTCAATATCTTCTTCTCCATAAAGGAGTCAAATAGTCATATCTAGTGTTTTTGTCCATGTCTCTTAATCTTTCACCCTCATTTCATCCTGCCTTCTTTCAGGTCTTTATCAATTTCAGTAGTCCCTCATCTGGTTAGCCAGCCACCAATCTCTTTTTGAATTCTTTGTTCACATGGCCCTCAAAGCTACTCTTCTAAAAAGTATCCGTCCATTCATTTTTCATTCATTCACATATACAACAATATCTATTGAACATTCGCTATGTGTGCACCGTGACAGACATTGGAGATGAAGTGACGCAGAGGTCAGACATAACTCCTTCTCCTATGAAGTCTACATAGTAATGAGGGAGACAGGCAAACAGCATGTAAGCTTAATAAAATAGATATAAATGAAGATAAAAGAAAGAAACAAGGTGCTGAGATAGAGTGTAACTAGAGTGAGGAGAGGCACACACTGCATAATCTTGTCTGGGAAGACCCCTCAAGGAGGACTATTTAAGTTGAAGCCTGAAGGATGAACAGAAGCTAGACCTATCAGTCAGGATTTGATTGAAGAGACAGAAACACTAGGAGTGATATATAAGGGATTTCTTACAGGGATTTGAACTCACACAATGTGGGAGCTGATTAAGACTATGTCAGCCTTCCCTCTTTGCCTCTGGTGCTGGAGGCTGAAGTCAACAGGGCAGGAAGTTGGGGAGGGCAGATGGGTTTGAAGTGGGGAGAGTGAGGACAAACTGGGACTTGCAGCAGTTTCTCACCACCTCCAAGCTACCAACCTCAATGGTTCAAGCTACTTTCAGGAAAATCTGGAATTCTTGTCATGTGGCTAAACATGCACCTAGTACAGGAGTTGAGGAAGCCAAAGAAGGATCTGGTAGTTGCTCAAGGAGCTGTAGGCCCCACTGCTGCTCTTTGATAATAAAGTGAGCCAGTCAAGAAGAAAAAAGCAGTGTGGAAATACAACAGCACCTGCACAGTTCCCTTCCACCAACTGTTCGGTGAGAAAAGAATATATATTTGTTGCTCCTCTTCTGCCTTTCAAATCTCATGCCAACTATCTCTTGCGTTTGCTGCTAATTTGGAACTGAGAAGAGAATTCTGAGAAATGTGATTCCTGCTTAGCTAAGTTGACATAATAAAATTCCACTGCGCTAGTCAAGTAACGAGTGGGGAAAAGTACATTCTAGGCATTGAGACTCATGTGTGAAATCCCCAAGCATTAAAGTGCTTAGGATGTTTGATGAACTGGGAATTAAAGTGGTTGAACAACAGTAGAGGAGCAGAAGAGCATGAAATGATATTAAAGAGATAAACAGGGTTGAGACTGTGCAATGTTACACAGGCTGTGTGGGCAGCAAATGGTCACCATTTTCTTAAAAGTCTTCTGTTTTCCCCAACTGTAAACCCAAGTATCTTGACTTGGCCTCCTAGCTGCTAAAATGGGGTTACATTTAACTCAAGTGGGAGTGGAGTGCTCTGATGGCACATTGTAATCACCTGGAGAAATAATAAAAATCCTATTCTTTGCCTGACTGTGAGAGATTATATCTTTAATTGTTCTGAGCTGTATTCCTGGTATCTACTGAACTGGAATAGCATAGAGCTGGGCTCACACCAGGATACTACTGGATATCCGAGAGTTTTCATTAGCAATTAGCCACTCCTTTCCTGGAGCCCTGGAAGATGAAAAGTTAAGATGAAATAGTTTATTGGAGATAAAATATTGAGAGTTTTTGTATGATGAGACACTGGAATTTTGCTAGCACCTGCTTTTATTCTTGATAGAGAAAGGATCTAGATGACCACTTCTATTTGAGACGACTAACTGTGAGGATAGACTTGCAAGGTCACTTTCCTTTATCCCTAGGTTTTGAATGATGTGACTCTTCCCCCTGCCTTCCTCTTACATCCTCCACTTCCTTCTAAGGAAGATGAAATAAGACTGAATACAATTTGTGAAGAGAATTATGAATCGTATTTTATCCTCTGCTAGACTCCTCAGATGTGCCTGATATTTAAATAGAAAAACTCCTTGGTAGCAGATTATTCCTTTATTCTGTTCACATATTAAGACATAGCAAAGGGGTGATGTATACGAGAAGAAAAAGGATATGGTAATTTTCAGTTTTCAACTTCAAGTTTTAAGTTTTGGTGGAAGCTAGTTGCCTCCACCATTTTCTCCACCTTTCTACTACCCAACTCCAAATGATTCAGTGTAACATTACTAAGCCCACCTTAGGTTTGGTTAACTCTGTGAATTTCATAGGAGACACATAGTAGATAGGAGGTAGATGTTCCGTGTGTAGATTTGTGGAATATATCCATATGGCTATATAGAAATAAGCAATGTCATAAGAGTAAGGTCTCCAGAGTCAAATTGCTTCTTCCATCACCATACTGTGTGACTTTGGCCAAATCACTTCACTTCTTGGTGCCTCATATTTCTTATCTGTAAAATAATGATAATAATACCCCACAGACTTATTGTGAATTATGAAGATCAAATGAGTTACTGTATGAAGCACTTATGAAAGCATTGGACACTACATAAATTTGCTTTTAGTGTGTATATGTATGTGTGTGTATACACACATATGTATGGTTGTATTATGTGTTTGTGCAGTATATGCTTGTATTTATAATCTGTTATATATTTATAATCTTTCATGTAAAAATTCTTGGAAGAAATACATAATTACAAATTTTTTAAATTACCAGATAACATCACACTGTATTACTCCTGAAGATCTGCACAACTGAGATATGTTGGCCTGCTCAGGGGAAGGAAGATAAGCTGTAGGTATCAAGCTCATTTATTCATTGTATCGCTGAGAGATTTTGAGGTCTCGTATGGAATAGAAGGGAAAGTAAGATTCTCAGAATTGTCATGTAGCAGGATAGCTTTTCAATTATTATGCTATTTGGAAAAGGTTATGGTCTTGAAAAGGTAATTTTTATTCAGCATTATTACAGGCTATACAATTGATTCCATTTATTTCAGTAGAGGGAATCAGAATCATAGATGATGAATCTCTTTTCAAAGAGAAACACTTTCAGCTTTAGAAGTAATTTATGAGGCTATGTTCATGTCATGAACAGAATAAAGAATGACAAGAGATAGCAGCTCTGGCCTATTATTTACCAGTGGTCCTCCTGTCTTTTCCTTGGTGTCTATTACTCTATGAAGTGGTGTTTATTGGTCCTTATTTTTCTCTTTCATGTGAGAAGAACAATTGCTGTGCTCCTCATCACAAGGTCATGTTGGCCTTCCTCCTCCCTACTGCTTTCCCTGCTGCTATAAATGACGCACACTCTACAGAATCCCAGTCAGGAGCAAAGAGCAAGATAACTGCTCCAACTAGGAATTATCTTTATTGTTGTTGTTTTATCTTTATTGTTGTAATATTGATATTGTATTTATTGATATTGATATTGTATTTATATACAATGTCAGAAGATACTGTATAGTCAGCAAAGAGAATAGTTACCTCTGATGTCCCCAGGTGTTCCAACAGGATAATAGACACATGGAATCAGAATTGTAGAGCAAAGGCAAACTTGAGAATTTGTCTGATCAAGACTCCCCATTATACAGAAGAGGAAATAGTGGTCCAGAGAGGTAACAGGAACACAGCTGAGTTTAAGTCCCTTTCTTCCTAAAAAACCAACTACTATGGTCAAAAATTAAAATCACCATAAACACAATAAGAAAAGACTGCCAACTTACCTAAAAATATCAAGCAATTATAACAGCAAATGGAGAATTATGGCAGGGAATATGAAAAATGGTGGGAATGAAGAAAAAAGCTGGGGACAAAGAGGCACTACAGGCATCTTATTCTAAAGAGAGCCATGAGCAAATGTGGCCAGATACCCCAGTCTTAGTAAGGGTCTCAAATCCAAAATATTTGGATGCTACTAGACAAAAATATTACTAGTACATTTATTTATCTTCCCCAAATGGTCAAAGATCTAGAAACTGTACCATGTGGACATAGTTGAAGAAGGGTGGATCCTTGGTCTATAAAAGAGGACTTTCATGAACACAGTAGTGGTATTTAAATTTTTTGAAGTTCTGTCTAATGAAAAGGGTATTAAACTGTCCATGCAACTATAGTGAAAACTAGGAGAAATAAGTGGGCCTAGAAGAGAGATGCTTCCTAGATATAAATATAAAAGAGGCAGAAAGTAAGCAACCCAGTCACTGGGAGTGTTCAAAGAGAGGGAGGAAGACCAGTATTGGGGCCCAAATGCCAGGACGCCTTCCACACAATGAATAATGGAAAGTTCATCCAAATAACACTGAAGACCTTTCCCACAAAGATTCTATGATTCGTGGCACAAAGTGAAGGACATGCGTAGCTCACCTGGCAGTGGACAGTCGAAATGGACAGTGGAACATAAAACAACTGGGTTAAGGGATCAAGTGGACTGTTCCTTCCCTTCTACTGAAATCATACCGTTCTTTAAGATCTGTTTTAGATCCATTTCTTCCAGGAACATTTCGGTTCCCAAGCTGACCTGCAATTATCTTAAGAACATTTACTGTGATGTATTGGTTAGGCCTCAGATACATCTTTTAGGGCCTTAACTTTCTTGTCTGTGAATGCTTACCAAACTCATTACCACTTACATTCAATTTGTCCTAATGATCTATCACATTCTGTTTCATGTGTTTCCACCTCACTCTCATAATACTTATCACAGTTCATTTTAATTAGTTATTTACACGTCTACCTCCTCCACAGGACCGGGAATGCTTTCAGAGCAAGAACATTGTTTTGTTATTATTATATGCTCCATGCCTAGACTGTGCAAGTCACCTTGAAGGTATCCAGTAAATATTGGTAGATTAACTGAATTAATGCATATGTAAATGAGTAAATAAATAAGAATATCATATATGAATAAATAAGAGTGGTACACTTAAGGGCTGAGATCATGTCTTATATTTCATGGTGCCACATAGCTCTTGTTCATTTGTGTAACATATTACAAATACTAAATATTGCTGCATGCTATAGTTTAATTAAGTCTTTAGCTTATTTACATTGTGTCACACTGCAGCATCATGTTATATATTACATTATGTTTTGATTTATATGCTTTATTGGTACACCTATATAAAGAGAAGCAAATTTAGAGTATATCATCTATAAAATTATTATAATTTATAGTCTGCAAAATCTTGAAACCTATTATCTTCCAGGCTACCATGTAAAGAACTCTAGAAATATACATCTACATGGAAAAAAATTAAAAATCATGTGACCTTGACTCTAATGGATATTTCATATGAGTAGAAAGTTACACTAAAAACAGAAAAGAGAAAAGGCAAGAAAGAAATTACTTTCATCATATCACTCACTGGTCACTCATTCAACAAACTTTTATCAAATATCCACTCTATAAAAAGCCCTATAGCAGCTGCTAAGGCTCTGAAGATAAGACTTTCTCTTTTCCTTTTCCTTAGGTAAAAATAGCAATAGTAAGGACTAACATTTATTTAGTACTTTTTTTTTTTGCCAGTCATTGTGCCAAGCTCCAAATATAAATCATCTCACAAAATTTTCACAGCAATTGAATAAAGAAAAGTATCCCTGTGTTACAGATGAGGGAACCGAGGCTCAGAGAGATGAGTGACATGCCCAATGTCCCACACTGGTAAAGGGTGTGGTTAGGATCCGCACTGGGGCAGGCTGGCTCTGCAGCTGCCTCCACAGAACACCCTAGTGAATCCAGTTAGGGCTCACCCTCCTTCTCTAGGGAGCCCCTCTGTCCAGAGCCCCTGTCTCCCCTGAAGAACCTGCCATAACTAAGCCTTGTTTAAATATATTTCATTGGATGATATACCTGAAGTTTCATTTTTTAAAATTATAAAGAACAAAGTGTCACAAGGGTTTCCAAGGACACTCTTTCTCCCTTCTCTCCCCCTATACCTGAGCACTCCTCCACTCCTTCCCAAGGTTTCACTTGGACTTGGAGCCCTTGTACCGGGTTCTGTTAGAGGGGCTGTTACTCTCCAGCAGAGGTAGTTTAATAAGAACTGGGTATGGCAAAATATCATATGTGCTGAAGTCCCGCCCGGCCACTTGCTGGCTCTGTAAATTGTCACGTAACTTGACCCAGCCTTTTGTTCTAATCTGTGAACAGAGCAGGAAGTGTCTATTGATGATAAAAAGCATCAGCCTCATTTAAGACATCTGGTGACAATGTCATGTGGTAACATCAGTGCTAGAAAATTCTCTGATGGGAAGTCTTGCTGAAGATAGCATTCATTCATTCGCGGCTGATGTCTAGTCATTATGCCATAAGCCAAAACTGGTGATTAAAATATTGAACTACTTCCTGGAAAGTAAATAGTTGCTTCTCTGGGTCCTGAGTGCCTCTCTGCTTCCCAGTATCCCCTCTCTCTGTCTATCCCCAGACCTCCATACTTCTCTCCTCAGACTTGCCTACTGTCCAGAAAATAACAGGTAATGCCTGCCCTAGCAGAACCCTCCAGAATCCTGCTCCAGTTCCACAGCTTACATCCTTTCCAACTAAACAGAACTCTTGCTATACTGGTTGTAAATTAGTTTAAAAAATACTCTTGCTTTTAACAAATACTTCTTGAGCATACTAAGTACCTCTTAGAATGAGACATACATGGCCCTGTCTGAGAATGAAAGGTCTCTGTTTAACCTTTCAGAAAAGAGAACCAGTTTCAAAGAAATAAGGAGCACTGCTGGCAACTGTTGTAGGACATGATTATATGTCTGACTTTAGAAAGAGCTGAGAGTCATCAGTATGCTACACAATTTTCTTCACTGTTGATACTGTTCTCTCCACCACCTAAGTGGCTTAGGCTTAATGAGAATTGGGGATTTAAGCACTCAGTTTTATTCTTTACTATAAGGTATAAATTGTTTATGTTCTTCTGAATAGTTTGTGAACCCACAGGAAGCCTTGGCACCTGCATTCCCATTGACATTTGGTCCGCGCTGAATGTTGCATGTGCGGCAAAGCCATTTATCACTTTACAGCAATTTTCCCCTCACCTTAGTCACTAATGACTCATTACCGATCTATTATGGTCCAGCTATTCAACTTCTTTATGGCAAAAGCTTGTATTTCATTTTCAAAAAATCTGTGCTTTGAATTTAAACCAGAGGAGCCATTGATGTACAGATGCAGAATATGCTTGAGTAAGCTTTCAGATGGGAAATATTTTTCTGCAACATAAAACTTGTTTCATTACAGGAAAGTGAAATGTTGACACCCAGAAATCAACTGATCAGAATCTTAGTCCTTAACAGATTACCATATCAAGTGTAAGTATACAGGAGAGAACAATTTGAGCAGAAGACAAAGCGAGTCCAAAAACTTGTGATATTAATAGTGAAATCTATTTTATAGTTAATACTATATTCACCTAATGGACAGTAAATTATACACTGAGAAATGAACTCTGTTGGGAACACTGAAGCCAGGTAGAAGAACCTAGAGATTGAGTCTGCCATTCATAGAAGTGTCTATAGAAGATCCAAATACTAATGTACTTATCATAATTGACTAGTTTATTGTAATCCTGCATAGAATTTGTAAAAGCCATCTTCCCTGCAGCTCAAAGAAGTTACAATTCTAATTACTTTCACAAGATTTTATGCATTAAAATAGTTTTCTCCATCAAATTTGGTAATTACTCTACATAATCATGAATTTAACTATAGCGCAAATACACAAGTAGATTAATTTCTGTGTGTTACCTCATAGGGCTCTCTGTGGCTGTGAAGTTGAGTGGACACTAAAGTTGCACTAAGCAAGGGGTTTGTTTGTAAATGTAAATTAAGCATAAAACAAGTTTAAACATGATGTCAGTCATCACTCTTCCCTCAATATGTATTGACTCCTTCCTGCAACTTTTCAATGAAAAGAATACAAAATCAGAAAAATCTCAGTGACATACATAAGAGTGAGAATAACAAACTAGCAGAGCCCAGAAAGATATTTGATAGTTGAAAATAAGGAAGAAGTATATAAGGGAACACAGATTAGATTGAATTCATTCCAAAACATACTGAAACTTATCTCTACCTAACACTGAAGAAACCAAAGTTTACTTTTCTGATACATACTTTTTGTGACAGCTTCCTTCCTGAAAAGAGCCTTTCATAGAATTGGTAAATATTAGAGACTTAAAGATTGCTACTTTTTTAGACTGTTTCATAGCTCTTCTCTCCCCTGAGTAATGAGTTTGCTTTTACCATTTCTCCTAAGTTGCTAAATGACATTTAGGATGTGATTTAAAGTATCCAAATTTTGTGATTGATAAAGAACATATACTCCAAAAAAATTCAGGGAAAAATAGGAAGAAAATACTTTACATAAGACAAAAAAAAAATTACTTAAAATCAATTAATAAATAATTCAATTCTAATTACTTTCAAAAGATTCATGAAATAGTTTTCCTTTTTTTTTTTGAGGAAGATTGGCCCTGCACTAACATCTGTTGCCAATTCTTCCTCTTTTTCTTCCCAAAGCCCCAGTACATAGTTGCATATCATCGTTGTAGAGCTGTAGCTCTTCTATGTGGGATGCCGCCTCAGCATGGCTTGATGAGCAGTGAGTAGGTCCATGCCCAGGATCCGAACAGGCAAACCCCAGGCTGCCGAAGTGGGACACATGAACTTAACCGCTCTGCCACCAGGCTAGCCCCTATGAAATCATCTTATAAAACAAGCATTGAGTTCTAACTCTACCACTTAATACATAATGTTTACTTCTTTAGCATCTATTTGTGATGCAGGGTGAATTAAACAATCAGCATTCATTGACCAGTTATTGTAGGCTGGTCACTAATAATGTCTAAAGCAATTTGTTAGAGTCAAATTACATGATCAGCTTCTGAGAAGTTTAAAATATAAATGGTGAGAAGACACAAAAGGTAATAAATAACAATAATTCAAGACCACGTAACTGATTTTGTAGTCTGAGCTTAATGATATTATAGGTTTTCAGAAAACAGAGAGCTTGAATTAGGATGAAGAACTCAAGCAAAAAAAGAAAAGAAAGAAAGAAAGAAAAGGAAAAAGAGACCCTCGTAGAGTAAGTGGAGCATATAAAGCCAGAATTAAGTACTGAAAAATGAGACAATGTTGACAAGCAGTAGGAATGCAGGAAGAATTTCAAGGGCAAGTCCGCTCCAAAATGGTAAATGACCAAGTGCACAGCTGGAAAAAAGTAGAGCACATGCATAGGACACGGGGGAGAGAAATCTGAAGAAACTGAAGTCTTTAAAGGGATGTTGACTTAAGAGAGAGATTTTGGTGTCTGCAGCAACATAGGCCAGCTGGAAACAGAAAAAAAAATAAAAGGTACTGATGGAACATACTAAGAAAGCTAATGTGCTTGGAGAGGCTGAACCATTTGCAAGGTACTAGATGTTTGAATGCATAGCATTGGCAAAGGCAAAGCAAGTGCAGCCATTATTTTGAGAGCCTGTGTGGCATTAAAGAGAAACAAATGCTCCAACTTAACATGTGATAGAAAATAGCAGAGGATCTCACAGAGCATGGTACCTTTAAGACAAATGCTTAAAAATGCACTATCCCAAGAAATCTATCCATTAATGTGTGGACTCCAACCAGGTGAACCAGGGTAAAGAGAAAGTAGAAACCACTCCAACTTCAGAGAACAAACGTGGTGTTAATGCCCTAGCAAAACCAGTCTCTAATCTCAGCAAGGTACTGGAATGCTAACAAGAAAAATCAAAGTATAAACTCTAGTAATTGGCAGAGAACATGAAGAGAAAGGACAAAGGCAGACAAATAGATAACCCTGAGATAGATTTTGTTTGCAGATACATTTAATTTAGCCTACTCAGTGTTTTAAGCAAATATTTACTGAATTCCTAACATTTAGAAATTAGAATAATTAATATTGTGAAGAAAAAACCCTGGAATTCTAGCTTTGCAAAAACCCAATTGTAACATTGGGATTATATTCCTGAATGGCAAGCAGCATGCCTTATTTCAGTAGGGCAACTTGTTTTGAATTCACCAGAGAATTCAGTCCCAATTTCATCTACTGAATACAGTTATGTTACCTGCCTGGCTCCTACATCCACCAACATTTGGGATCCCCGGTTTAAAACAGCAGTCTTCAAGCTGAGATCTACAACCTCTAGGGTTCACAAAAATTTTCCAATGTGTACATGGGTATGCATGGTTTTAAGAGAATCAAATTTCAAATCTTTAACACACATATATTCTCTTAAAATTTATCTGCCTAAGAACACTTCTGGTGGAGGCAACCGGCTTGTTTTCTTTCTCTTCACAAGTGTCCAACCCTACTTCTCATTTATTTCAAATCTTACTATGTTGCATTGCCCCAGGATGTCAAAGCCTCTAGGTCAACAAACTATGGGGGAAATTCATAGTATTGATATCAGTAATGTCTGCTATCGACCAAATAGGACAAACCATATATAGAGCCTCACATCTTTGCTAATCTTAATAACTTGAAACATGGCTTTAGAAATGATGCGTTTTGACTAGTGTTGGAATTTTCTGAATTCAAATAGTTTGTAGAGGGGAACTTAAGGAATATGAAAATTTTCATTTATCTTTATTGCCTCCTTACTCTGCACTAACTCTCTCCAATTGTTGTTGAAAAATGCAGTTTTATTGAAGAGAGACTCAAAGCAAAGCACTGATAAGAAATATTGATGAAAGCATTGCCTCTTTTCATTCAGGCAACAAATTTATGGTAAGGTTCCATGCTTTTACTGAGCTAGCCATTCATCCATTCATTTTAGGATTAAAATTCAGAAGTCAAATGGCTATCTCAGAGATTGATTTGTGTTGAAACTTGAAGTCATATTTTTCCTGGTAAAAACTTAATCTGATTTAGAAGGTTTTTTTTAAGGAGAAATGCCTTTGTCATTGAAGTTATAAGATAGACATTATTTTACAGATAGAATCAACCAAATCCAAAGACACAATGTCACAATAAGAATATTTTTAAAGCATGTGTTAATATAGAAGCATTTCATCAAATAATATTATACTCAATGTATTCATGAAATTTCTATTTTCCCAGCCCTTTTGGCTACTTTAACTAAAAGGATTATAGATATTTTAGCTAATAATCATTTGATAAGATTTAATAAAGTATTTTCACTACTTCTAAATAATTAAGAAAGGACTAACACATTCTTTTACAAACTAGCAGATTCCAAATCTTTAATTTTAAAAAAATGAAGAAAAAAAACCTGAGTCATGTATTGATAGATAATGAAAATATGATAACATATCACAATTTGACTTTGGGAATATAACTCAGAAGGAGTTCAAAGGATCTATAACAGTGCTATACCAATATTTCTTCCATTTCTATCAACTTAGTTATGTGAAGTTATTTCCTCAAACTTATATCTGTAAAATAAAAATAGGAATAGAAGTGATGCCACATAATGTCCCATATTAGTGGTAATATCCATATAGATATCTATAGATATGTAATCTAATTGAAAAATAAGACATAATCCTTTACATTTTAACTCTAACTTTGCATTATTTGTAATAATTATGAATGTAAACACAACATATATTTACAAAGTTATAATAAATATGCATTGATAATAATCATAATGAAAATACAATCCAAATTTTTTAACATTGATCCTATAGTAATATGAAATTTCTAAAATGAATTAAATTTAAATATATACCTATATTGTTGACATAGAGAAGTATGATAGGTGATCAACAAAACACTTTCAAGCATAAACGTATTAATATAGTTGGTAAATTCTGAATGCAGAAAATGGAATGGAAATGTGAATTTAAGGAGAAAAGGGAACATTGATAAATTCATACTCTTGTTTATTTATTTTTTAAATTGATGATATTAGGTATCAGATTGATATAGTATTTTGATTGAAATATATACATTTACTAGAGTGACATAAAAGTTTTATTTTCTAATGGCAATATTTACATAATGTAGGAAATTACACCTTTTCATACTATTTAAACTTGTAATGAAAGCTTTTTAGACCCCAATTCACAAATAAATGAGGGTGTGTATAATTTTTCACAAACTTTTCTGGAGGTATACAAGGAATAACAGTAGAAGATTACTTGTTGAGAGAAAATTGAGATTGGAAAGTTTCATTGGCTACCAAATCTCCTTCCTGATAAGGTAGTTAAAGGATTTTTAGCTGCCTGGCCTTCTCATATGGGAGTCTTAGGCGTTGATATATAATACTTCCTAATCTGGTCATAAATGAATTAGAAAATTAGGCAGGACTGAATTTTTGTGAGAGGTCCAGCTGTGAAAGCCTGGGGAATGCAGA
This sequence comes from Ceratotherium simum simum, assembly GCF_057802395.1. Classification (NCBI taxonomy): domain Eukaryota; kingdom Metazoa; phylum Chordata; class Mammalia; order Perissodactyla; family Rhinocerotidae; genus Ceratotherium; species Ceratotherium simum. The sequence continues at coordinate 54,909,761 of NC_141914.1, forward strand.
TAATTGAAGTGGATAAAAGCAACATGAAAATATTTAGGATCAGATTGTAGGGAAGTCTGAAAATCAAGCAGAGAATTTTTGATTAATTTTAAATAAAATGTCTACGAGTATTCTAAGTTAGCTACCTCAAAAGAATGTTAAGGAGAAAAAAAATAAAACTCAGAGTAAAGATATATATTTGGAGTAAATAATCTAAATGCTAGGTGAAATAACAGAATTAAACAATCCAGATATTATTGAATGATGGTAATGGATAACATCAAAATACTAAGATGTTAAGGTTGTACTAACAATTTGCAATCAACAGTTAATTTTACTATTATTGTTGATAGCCAAATTATTTCATTCTAATTTAAAGCATTAGGAGTAGATTGTGCTGGATAATACATAATATAGTATCTTTAAAACTTTATAGAATACATTCACACATCCCTTAACACAGGGATACTGAGAAATGCCTTGTTAGGTGATTGCATCATTGTGCAAACATCATAGAGTGTACTTACACAAACCTAGATGGTATAGCCTACTACACACCTAGGCTATATGGTACTAATCTTAGAGAATCATCACCATATATGCAGTCTGTCATTGACTGAAATGTCATTATGAGGCTCATGACTGTATTAAAAAAACTTTAAATCCTGATACTTAGTCAAAATCAATATTAGCTCAAATTTACTGACTGCTTGCTACAGACCAGGCACTATTCTAAATATTTACCTGTATTAACTCATATTAGTAACTCATTACCTTTTCCAGTCAACCCTCTGAGAATGGTACTATTATTAGTATTATGTTAATGATTTTTTAAAAACTGAGGCACAGTTCATGAAGACTGAATCGAAAGAAAAAGAAAATGCCTAAATCAGATAACTTCTTTTTCATTCAATTCATAAGACAGGAAAGCTTAAAATCTGTAGCTTTTTAGAACTGAAAGATAAATTCAAGTGTTTTAGCACAGAATCTCATTTTATTAATGTAGCAACTGAGCACTGTGCCTCGGCTAAAAGCAAGACCACAATTAGATACAAGATCTCCCAAACTCTTCATCCATTGCCTTAATGTAACCACATATTTCATTACTAATATGACAAAAATAATAATAATGTCAAAAATTTGCTTCCAGAAGTATATTATCAAAGGGTAGCTTTGAGAATTAAATTGGTTAATCCATATAAAACACTTAGAAGAGTGCCTGGTATATAATTAGCACTCAATCAATTTGAACTAATATTGTTGTGTAGACTAATGATTAATTTTATTTCATCTTTATTTCATTTCTTTTTCAATTCTCATATTTCTTTCATGTTGTTCCATCAACTTTAGGCTTTACATTTTTTTAAAGATAAAATTAGTTACATAAATTCTCTAAGCCTAAAATTCTTTGTTTAATGACTTAAAAATACAATTATTCAAAATTGTTTTTGTACTGTTAAAAGTTGGAAATGTATGATGTTTGCATGCACTGACCCTGTATTTCTGTCAATCAATAAATTGTGTCTAAACAATCTAATGATGTTTTGAACATAGCCATCATGTTGTATGCCTAATAATATACGCAGGATTGAAGTTAACCTTGAAACCATAATATATATTAACTTCCTTTTTCTCCTGGCATAAGATCCTTTTCTAGTGCACAATTCATTTTTAGTGCAGTGCTGCTAAAAACGATAGGTTAGGAGATCTGGGGAAAGAGGGACTACATACTCTAGGAATTTATCAGTCTCAGGGGGAGGGTGAATTTATAGTTTAAGAAAGTCCTCAACTCCAAACCAAATGTGTCCTCAGAGAGCACACTCCTAGTCATACCCATTAAGAACCTGACCCTAAGGAAAAAAGATTAATACTGAGGCTAAATAGGAATCTGGGGCTATGTTGTGTATATTTGTTAGAAAAAAAAAACATAGTAGAATGATTAATATTGAATAAATTAATGAGACATTTTAGAACAATACCCAGATAAAAATGAAAATCTTTAAGATAAATTTAAAATTTATGGGTTTGGAGTACTCAATAAGAAAACACCCAAATATTTGTAAACATTCAGAATTTCATCTGAAAATTTCTACTCTTCCAGATGGTTAGCATCATAAAACACAGATCCTCAGCTCCTTTAAATCTTTTGGGGGAGGAGGGGAACAAGTGGTTTATAGGGAGAAACTGATGTCATATCTATAATATTTTTTAGCATCATATCTTCAATTTCTACTCCATCTCCATTTATTAATTATTCTCTGATGGAAAATAGTGGTTTGTACTCACGTTTATTAAGAGTTTTCTAGAAGATTCCATGTAAGAAATAAAAAATTCCACAAGTAATTATGTGGATTTTTTTTCCCACTATGAGTTCACAGTTTGTGCTACATAAATCTAGAGTATATCATTTTAGCATTTACATAATTGACATTTACCACAGTTGTTAAATATTCAGTTAAAATGTTCACAGTACAGTCTTGTCAGCTTGAAAACTATTGGACTCCAGGTGCTGCTTGTGGGAATTTATGTTTTCAGTAAAATGTCCTCCCACATGAGCAGCTGTGTTTTGTCAAGAAGTTTCAAATCCATAATATTCAGTTCCTTCTTCTCTTCTTACATTCTACATGCACTCACATTCAGATACCAAAATATATGTCTGAGAAAGAAGAGATATGGAGAGATAGAGAGGGAGGAAAAGAGAAAGGGAAAAGGAAAGAGGAGGAAGGCAGAGAGGAGGAGAGGGAGAGAGAAAAACAAAAAAGACCGTGATCCACTCAGAACATTTTCTCGTGAGCTGTTCATAAACCTCATGTGGACAAGGAACTAATGACACTGGTTATTTTCATCCCCATGAGATATTATTGCATCATTTGGAAATTTTAAGGATTATGAGAGATTTTTCTTAATTTAAATCAGAACAGTTCAGACCACTTCTTTGAGCTTAACTCAACCGAACAATTAAATATTTATATTAAAATATAAGACCCTAAAGAATTTAATTTGTCTTACTACAGCCATTACTAACTCAAGTCACGTAATCCTCATCTTCAAGATGAGAACACTTGCACGTCTTCATGTTAAGCAGGGTGTTCTCTCCTCCTCTTATGATCTTGGCAGCCTGCTTCTATTTAACATTTTCTCTCTTTTTTAAATTTTGTTTCCACTCTACACATGACAGTGACAAGTAAATACTGAAGTTTTAAAAAATACTCAACACTTATTTTTATCAAAAAATTTAATAAGAGGCTTTCTAGTTAAAGAAGATAGAATGAAGGTACACATTTATATTTCTTCTATCCCCAAAACCCTATTAAATTGATAGTAAATGAGGTTTAAATTTTTTTTAAGTCACAAAGTACCTAAAAGAACAGAGCAAACAGGAGAGGAGATATCAAAACAATTTTAAGAGCTGTAGAACAGATTTATGAATGGTAACTTAACATACCCAAGGAAGCCCAATCTTAAAGCTCCCTTCTAAAGCCACGGTGTTGACAATAAAGCAACTCAGTTTACACTGCAGAGACTTAAAGGCTCAGGGATTGTTAGCATCTGGTATCTCTCAGAAAAAGAGGGTGAGAGTGAGGCTAAATTAAATCAGGATAGTTTGAAAGTTTGTTTAAGAAGTAGTCAGACCCCTAAAGTCTCTCCCCTACTCTACACTGCCAGGCAATTTCTCTTCCTTTACACTATCAGAAATCTGGAGTTTTATTCGCCACTATTTTCTATCAATAAAAGTATTGCATCTGTGTGAAAAGAACGAGATGCCAAATAAAGCAACACAGATTTAAAAAAACCTCTGACAAATTAATAATTTTATAGTATTAATGAAAGGAAAAAAGAATAGTTGAAGAATCTTCCAGAAAAGAGAGCAAAGGACATGGAAAATTAGGAAAGTAAGGATAAAAGTTTTAAAGAACTATTTCAGATGTTCCAAATAGAAATAACAGAAGTTCCAGAAAGATGAACTAAAATGGAAGAGAGAAAAATATGAGATGTTAAAATGTCTAAGAACTGAGAGACATGAATTTCCAGATTATGAGAGATCACTGATTGCCCAGCAAAATAAACATAAAAAGGTCAATATCAATACTTATCATCCTAAAATTTTAGAGCACACAGAATAAACTATTCTAAAAGTTTTTAGAGAGAACTAGTAATATCAGTTGTTAATACACAGGATCTGTAGCCAGAATGACTTGAAATTTTTCAACAGCAACACTAGAAGCTAAAGAAAATGAAGTAAAGCTTTCAAAATTCTGAGGAAAAATAATTTCCACCCAGAATTATATATCCAAACAAATTATCTATTAGATATAAAGGTAAACTAAGGACATTTTCAGTATGTAAAATCCTCCCAAAATTACCTATGTCACTTTTGTCAAGACTTAGAAAAATTTTGAGTGTAATTGTTTAGGTTTAAGTTTTATTTACCTAACAACCTTCTTAAACTGTGGAAAAAATGAAGTCAAATTACTTATGTAAAACATACTTTTCCCTTACATGTAAGCATAAACCAACAATCACATATCATTATATATTTCAGAATTATCACTAAATGATAAAAAAATAAATAAAAACTGACCTAGGGTAAAGAAAATGATGCCCATGACATAAATACAATGAGGTATGGATGAAAAATTGAAAACAAAATTGGGGGACTTATTTCTAAAATTAAGGAAGAGTTGAATTTTCCGAAATTGAAAGGGCCCACCTTAATTTAGGGAAAGCTCATCAAAGTCATCTATGCTGAGACAAATAATTATTTCAAGGATAAAGAACTTCTCTAACATTTAGAGACAGAAATAAGGAGAGTCATACCTCAGAGTCCTCCAGAGCCGTGATGACCCAGAGTAAATCTCTGGAGACAATGGAGCAACTACGGTAAAATTATGAAGGCCCAAGGAAGACGAAGAAAGGTGTGCCCATCCAAATGCGTTCAAGTGTGGAGGAATCAGGCAGACATTTGCAAACATAAAAGACTTTTTAGATATAACTACTAGGAAAATCTAGGCAATTCAAGGAAAAAATGATAAGCCATGATAAAAGACCAATGATCATCATTGAAATCATTCAAATATAAAACTATATTAAATGTGGTTACAGACATTGACTGTCATATACCGTATATATACGTATTTGTTATACACACACACACACACACACACACACACACAAGTCATAATAAGAAAAATTGGGAGACAGATAGAAAATATTAGAAAATGGGATTCTATTAATTTTCTCAACTTTCTTGGTGGAGAATCAACAAAATATTGAATAAACCTGAAAAGAAATAAAAATCTAATTAGTCATTTGTTGTTATAGAAGAAATGTCAGAAAAAATAATGAAACCAAGGTTAATGAGAGAGGGAGGATAGAAGAAAGTGAAAATGAGCTACTCTTCTTATTTTTCATAACATACAAATACTGTATAACTTAAAATCAGAGAAAATGTGCATATTGTATCTATATTTGCATCAATATCTATCTACATAGATTAAAATAACTACTAAAATAACTAACACAGTCAAAATGTATTTATATAGCTATCCGTCTATATCTATATCTTTTTATCTATGTTGGCAGATAAATATTTATTTGGAGGAATGAAACAAAACTTTTAACAGATATTATTTTGGGGAGAAGACATGGCGAGTGAATAGCTTTTCATTTTTGTTTTATACTTTTTGTACTATTGGAATTTTTTTTTCTCCCCAAAGCCCCATAGTTGTATGTCATAGCTGTACATCGTTTTAGTGGCTCTATGTGGCACACTGCCTCAGCATGGCTTGATGAGCCATTAGTAGGGCTGCACCCAGGATCCAAACCAGGGAACTCTTGGCTGCTGAAGTGGAGTGTGCGAACTTAACTGCTACACCACCAGGCTGGCCCCTATTGGAATTTTTCAAACATATGCATTTCTAGAAGTTTAAAAAATATTGATATGCATTTTTTTACTGGGGAATTCTGGACCCGTATTTGTTAGTTTTAGGCTCAGCAACATGTAACAAAACAAAATTAAAATAAAAGCAAACAAACAAACAAAATAAATAATCGATGAACAAGTTAGTGTTTTCTCTCTCAAGGCATTTTAATCCAGGCATTCTATTCCAGAACCGGGGTTCATTCTAGCTTGATATTCCAACATGATTTTCTCAAACTGGGCCATTATATCTAAATTCCAGATGAGGAAAGAGGTAAATAAAGAACCAATCATTCCTGTTTAAGAATAATTTCCAGAAAAACTTTTAAAGAAAAAAAAGATCTTCTTACCTCTTACTTGTCAAAATTTAGTAGCCATAACTGCAGGGGAAGCTGGAAATATATCCCTACCTGGATACTTTGCTTCCCTAAGTATATATATTTTTAACTTCCTAAGGCGAAGGGATGATATTGGGATAAAAACTAGCCATCTTTGCCAAAGAGCCTTATAATTTGTTCTTTATTTTTTTATGGATTTACAAACTTCACAGTATTCTGTTTAAATATACAATAAAAGGTATAGAAAATGCTTATAATAAACTGTTCAATGAAAAAGAAAAAGCATTAACTATATCTATGCTATGTTTAATAATATGTAAAAATTGTGTCTGCAAATGGACAATGGCTGAAATATTAACGTGGAAAAAGGAAAACCTCTGTAATTGCTGGGGTGATGAGGTTGTGAATTTTTTCCCCTCTCTTTTTTTTCAATTAAAGTTAATGTTCTACAATAAATATTTTTTAACATTTGGTCAGGAGCAGTTGAAACAAGAAAGAAGGGACCTTGAAATTTCATATTTTGACCTTTGCAATAAGATTTTTGGAGGCAGTGATCATTAGAACACTTGGACAATTGAGGGTCTTCAAATGAGCCAAGGAAAGAGTATTACACATTATGCACTTTATTTTATTTTATTCTTTTAAATTTTGTCTTGCAGTTGTGAGCAGTTGATGTTTTAGTGGGAGTTTAGAAGGCATTATCCAAATCATTTTTGCTCTTAAAAGGTTGCTGATAAATTAATTATCAGTAAATAAAGGTCTTTCTAACTATATAAACCAGAAATCTTTTTTCTTCTTTACTGGTTTGGAAAGAAACTTCTGTAATTTCAAGGGCCCCCAGAATCTGCCTTTCCCATCAGGTAAGTATAAAAGATGTTAATGTTGTTCACCAACATCTGACCTCTGTCACCTTCCAGGACGTGGGAAGATATATACTCCCTCTCTCTGAGGTGGGACAGGGCCAGCCATGTAACTAATTTTGGCTGATGATCTGTAGGTGGAAGCCATGTACCTCACTTTCTGACTGGAAAAAATTGCCAGAGACTCTACAGTCTCTCTTCCCCTGCGGTGGTGAATGTGAAAGACTTTACCAAGTGCCTGATGAGCAAAGCCCCCAGCAGCCCTACTGGACATGTGGACCAGATGAGAAATAAACCTTTGCTGTATTTAGCCACTGAGAATATGGGGCTATTTGTGCCCACGGCCTAACCCACCCTGTCCTGATATGAGTCTTAATATATAAATCAAGAACTATGTTGAGGTTGAAGTTTGTAAAGCCTGAGGAGACTAGGTTTCTCTTCTGCACATTAAATTTCAAGTTATCTACAGCAATTGCTAAATCAGAACTGTGTTTTTCTTTTTTTCACAGGAAGCATTGTGAATGTTACAATTTTAAATAGATTCATGAATGTCCCTTGTTATACGATCTTGAACTCCACTTTCATTAAAATTCACTGATTATTTTCCTGGTACAAAATATTATTATCAAACAATCTTAAAACAGAAAATGTCAACTATGATTTGCATTTTTAATATTTTTCTTAGATGTTTGAATTTTAGCAACATGGAGTTAGAAGGGTCAGTTTTAGCTTTAAACAATTATATTTTTATATGTGTATGTCTAAGTCTATACATGTGTGTTTGTATACAATTTGGGTCTAATATAATAGTAAAATACACCAGGCTTTAGGTGTGTGATTTGTTGAGTTCTGACAATTTGGTAACTGTGATCACCATCCAAAAAAAGATAAGAACATTTCATCATCTCAGAATATTCCCTTTTGCCCTTTCTGGTCAATCTCCCTCTTTCATTCTCTAGGAAATCACTTTCTAGTTTCTAATATGATACATTAATTTTGCCTGCTCTTAAATTTTATATGAATAGAACCAAAGAGATTGAATTCTTTTGGTCCTGGTTTCTATACTTGACATGATGTTTTTGCAATGATCTATGTTGTTGCATTTAGTGCATTCATTTTAACTGCTGAATAATATTCTATTGTATGGATTTTCCATGGTTTGTTTAAGCTTTTTTTGTTGATGGATATTTGGGATTATCTCCAGTTTTCAACTATTATGAATAAGGCTGCTATAAAGGTTTTTGTACAAGTCTTTTTTGGCAAAATATGATTTCACATATCTTGAGTAAGTAAGTGTGAAATTGCTGGATCATAATGTAGAGATATATTTAACTGCAAACAGTTCTATAAAGTGATTGTACCATTGTCATACATGTTATGGGTTGAATCGTGTACCTCCAAAATTCATATGTTGAGTCCTAACCTCCAGAACCTCAATATGACCTTCTTTAGAAATAGGATTGTTGCAGATGTAATTAGTTAAGTTAAAATGAAGTCATTAGGATGGGCCCTAATCCAATATGATTAGTATCCTTATCAAAAGGAGGAATTTGGAAACAGACACATGTACAGAGGGAGAATACCAAGTAAACACAAAGACAGCCGTCTATCTATAAGCCAAAGACAGAGGCCTGGAAGAGATCCTTCCCCCACAGCCCTCAGAAGGAACCAACCCTGCCAACACCTTGACTCCACACTTCTAGTGTCTAGAATTGTGCGACAAAAGATTTCTATGGTTTAAGCCATCTGCTTTGCACTACTTTGTTACGACAGCCCTAGCCAACTAGTACAATACCCATCAGCAATATTTGGGAGTTCCATGTGGCCCACAGGCTTGATAACATTTCGTATCATTAGTTGGGTTTTTTTTCCCTTTGGTTAGCCTTTCTAGAGGTCTGGATAGTATCTTGTTGTTGCTTTATTTTGCATTTCCTCAATGACTAAAGATGTTGACTATCTGTTCATATATTTATTGCCCATTCACTTTCCTCTTGTGAAGTGTTTCTTCAAGTCTTTTGCCACTTTTTTTACTGGGTTATTCATCTTTTTATCATTTATTTGTAGGACAATGTACATATTCTGAACATAAGTTCTTCTGGAAATCTACATATTCTAAATATATTTCACAGTGTATGGATTATCTTTTAAGTTGTCTTTTGATGAGGAAATCTCTAAATGTTGATAAAATATAATTTATCATTTTTTTCTTTTAGTATTGGTGCTTTTTGTATCCTGTCCAATAATTTTTACCTATTAAATACATACATTTTCCTAATATTAGATGTCACTTTTTGCATGTCTGGGAGGTGAGCTATATGGAGCCTCTGCCAAGCCTAATTCTGTCTTGATAAAGGTTAATATTAAGATGTGCCAGAAAACTAAAATATAAATTTTTTTTAAATTTCTTGAGAAACTACTTTATATTCAATTTACTTGATGCCTTCTTTTCAGAGTAAATTTAACCTTAAACTTTTAATGCCAAAATCAATTTCAAGAATTAATTTCAAAATGACTGATATTATGGATGGATTTATATATAAGATTTCTTCTTTCTTTCTTACTAGAAAGCAGCAAATGGTTTCTTTTAAAGCAATTCGATCCCATCTTTTTTTACGTAAAGTTTTTATAGAGTTTGCCATATACAATTTTGGCAACTAGGATAACGAGAAAGACACTTTTTCACCTAAGTACAATTTTATAAGTATTAAAATTTTACTGTGAAAAATGTGGTTTGACTATAACATAAGAAGAAAAACTCAGGTTTTAAAGTCTGAATTACTTTTTATTACGATTCATTTATGTTTTCTCACTAACCTGTACAAGTAAGCAGTCCCAGAACATTTCAAAAAGAAAATGGTAATAGGATAGACAATGTATAAAATCTTAATAAGATCAGATATCTTAAACAAATAAGTCAAAGATAAGTCACAATATGCAAACTTGTTGGATAATGATTTATACAAACTCACTGACACTACCAAAAGGCAAGTGTTTTGGGTTACATAAAATTCTCCTTCCTATTTTGGTGATTTATGTTAATTCATGTGATTGACAGTTTGAGAATATAAAATTTACTCTGGAAAGAAGATCTAGCTTCAGCTCTGGACTTTGTCATTACCTCCAGCCATTGAAAACATAAAATCTGATGCCTCTTTACAAGGTAATGTAAATATGGGCAATTTGGTGCCTAGGAAACGAAGCCCCCATAAATATTTACTACTTTAGTGTCCCAGTAGATTAATTCTCTTTTAACTATAGTTAATCAACATAGGTATGTAATTTCTACCATAAATAGTATGCTTACAAACTTTTTTCCCCTGAAACAATTTTCCCTTACCTCCTTACCTCCCTTCCCTATCTGGGCCTTGGCTGCCTTCAGATGATTCTGTTCTTTAAGCCCAGTTTCTTCTAAACAGTCTCCTCAGGCTATTTTTAGAAGAGGCAGCACATCTAGATTAGCCTGAGTTGCCCAGAAGCAAAGTCTGAAGCCTGGGCTTACCACTGCATCAGGGAGTGCATCGCTCTAGAGCCTGCGTTAGGGAAAAGGGGAGTGAAACAGGGAAGGAGGGAGAGCCAGTACAAGAGTGTCCTGCAAAGTTGGCTACCACTTTTAAGCACCACTGATTGCTTGATCTCATTGGGATTGTCTTCTAAGAAAATATAAAGACCACTACTTATTATGATAGCAGGGAAGGAAGAAGGAATAATTTACCCTCCCATCTCTTATTCTACCGTCAGAAGTTCATTTGTGGAGCATTAATTTCCCCTCACTTCCAAGTTGTAGGCCCTGAGTAGGACCCCAGATATCTCACACTTCAGCATCAACACGTAAGCCCCAGGTCAGGGAACAAGAGGTGTGTGGTGTGTGCACGGGGTGAGACATGTTTTGCTGATGTGACACTTTTTGAAGACTACCCAGAGTCAGCTAATGAACAACAACAGCAAGGATGGGAACAGTGGCCAAAAGTGCCAGAAACAGGTGATGCAGAAAGGATAGAAAGTAGCATAGAAGAGGTATCTGATACAGCATCAAAGCAAATTAATATTTTAAAAGGAACTCAAATTATAGTTACTTCCAGGGCATGAAAAGCCGTGAGGTTTACTTCCCCCAGGTTATATTTCTAGAGATAATCCTTAACATTCTCTTAGACTAATTTCTCTTCCAAACTGGGATTGTGTACTCCTCCTCAGAGAATTCATTTCATCAAAAAGTCTGACGATTACAAGCAGATGAATTCAATAAAACCCTCAGTCAAAATTATCTTCAGTCAGATCGGGTAAAGTCTAATTTGGTTTGTGTGCTCTGATATGCATCAATCTGTTTATAGTATTTTGGCAAAAAGTTTGTGGAGCCATTGACAGTCTTTGGTGACACAGGCCATGCGGAAGCAAGCATACTCCACCGTGGCAGTGGAATGAATAAAAGACAATGTAGCTTACAGAGGTAGGCAAAACTTAAGAGCCGGATTTGGGAAAAGGGTCTTAGGCATTTTCACTCTGAACTTGTTTGAGAAAATCTGAATGTCAATACTCAGAAGGGAAATAGAAATGAAAGACTCATTCTTCAGAAAAATATTTGGGTTAGAGGTGTAGACTTAGTACCATCTGTGTAGGTAACAATTGAGGCTAAGAAGATGAGTGCTGTCTCTACTGGAAAGCAGAAAGAAAGAGAAAGAGAACTTGAGAAGTGTCATTATTTAGGGGATAGAAAGGAGATGAAAATCAATTAAAAAATTTTAAAAAATAGGGGTAAAAAAGTGGTTAACTCTGATAGAATAGCCTCATGAAGCTGAATGAAGAAAGGATTTCAAGGAAGAAATGTAAATAACTTAGGAATAGTGTTACTGTGTCAAAGAATACTGTATGAGAGATATGATGTGGTTTTATATATATTTTTATGTTACCCAGAATCAGAACAACCTTTCTACTTTGAGGTTATCCTCAACTGTGTATGCCTGAACGGAAGATAGTACTAAATCAGAAGAAGCCAGTTAAACCTTTTCCCTGCTTTGTGACTCACCAGAGTGTGGATACTCAGACTCTGATAATTAAATGCTCATTCCTCCAGATTTGAATCTTGAAAAGGTGACCAAATGATATGGGTATATGGAGTCATTTTTTACGTGATATTGGCAATCAGGGCTATGAGAGATCAGCAGTGGAGACAGTGATAAGTACTCAGTGGCATTAGTGCCAGCAGTAATCTCTTCACCAGACTGTTCCTCACACATGATATTGGCTCTCTTTAGGAACTGCTACCTAGATGCTCTTGGTAGTTGCCCAGTATCTGAGCCTGGTTTTCTAACCTTCTGTGAATATTATGAGCTACCACATACCCTTTCAGCAAATTCCTTTCCTGCTTCAGTTTAAAAAAATATACTGGAAACTATTATAGTCATTCTGTTGAGGCAAGATGGACTCCCACCTAAAATTTAATCTTATATCAAAACTGATGACACCACAAACACACACTCACCAAGAAGATATGAAAAGCTTTACCTACTCACGTTAAGAAGCTGGCTGACGAGAGCAGCGCTGGCTCCCAAGCTGGTCAGAAAATGGTTTTAGAGAGCTAGGAAAGGAGACTGGCTTGACTTCATGGTGATTAGGGGTAGTTGGTTTGATAAAGGCCTCAGTTGCATGGTTTGGCCTTGCAGGTGCCAAAGGAAGTAGCATATGGGCTTTATATGGGCTTGCCTCAATGTGGGGTGGGAGGGACAGGGGAGTGAGGGGCTTTAAAGCTATTAGCAGCCAAACATCAAAACTGGAGCTAGACTTGTTATTAGAGGAACTATTATAAATTAACCCAGACCAAATCAACCAGACCAAAATTATAATGAATACTTTTTATTTATTTTTTTTTTTGTGAGGAGGATCAGCCCTGAGCTAACATCCATGCCAATCCTCCTCTTTTTGCTGAGGAAGACGGGCTCTGAGCTAACATCTATAGCCAGTCCTCCTCCTTTTTTTCCCCAAAGCCTCAGTAAATAGTTGTATGTTATAGTTGCACATCCTCCTAGTTGCTGTATGTGGGATGCCACCCCAGCATGGCCCGACAAGCGGTGCATGGGTACGCGCCTGGGATCTGAATCCGGGCCACCAGTAGCGGAGCACATGCACTTAACCGCTAAGCCACAGGGCCGGCCCCCAATGAATACTTTTTAAGGGAGTAAAAAGTAATGTTGCCTCGTTAAGAAAAACTGAACACATTTATCTAAAATGTGGTGAATGGAAAATTCAGATGCTTTTGAATTAGATATGAATTAAATTCTGATCCTCCCTGCATTAGCTAAGTAATCTTGTGCTAGTTATTTAATCTCTTTAAGCTTTAGTTTCATCATCCGTAAAAAAGGTATCTGCCAGTCTTGACAGGGTCACGTGAGCAGATCTTGTTTTAAACCAGGATTCACAATAGCAGCATCGTCCAATATTAAGAATGTCATCTCAAGAGTCGCAGGGCCTTTGTTAAAATCCCTTCCCTACCATTTCCCAACTCAATAAACTTGGGTAAAGAATCAGTTTCCTTATCTAAAACGGGGTAACAATGGTACCATTAAAAACACTGTTTGAGGAATGAATGTGGTCATATATTTGTTTCAGAATAAGAATTCATTCACTAAATATCAGTTGTTACTATCCTACCCACCAAATGGATCCAACTCCACCATGCATTGACAAAGACAGCAGAGTTTACTGAAGATACTGTGGGAATATGTGACCAGGTTTCACCTTACCCACACACAAAAAGCCTACTCAAATTGCCTATTTCATGCCTGCTTCTTCTCCATTAAGATTTTTTTCTATACCACTCATTTGTCCCTTTCTCTTCTACAGACACTAAAATCATCCCATGAATTGATTATTCTTATTCTCTATGAATAGTTCTTATTCTCTACTCCAATACTGTAATCAATCAAATAAAAGACCAGAGGTCATCATTGCATTGAAAATTTATCCTCTAACATGCTCATGGGAGAAGGTCCTATTTGCTACCACACTGCTAATGACTTACCATATTATTAACTCAACAAAGCATGTGTCTGTATGAAAGGTCATACGTTTCCTAAGAAAATGATATGTCTAAATAGTGTTTCATAGGAATTATTATACTTGCCTCATGAGTTTGTGGAGAGGATTTAACTAGGTAATTTCTGTAAAGAATCTACTACAGTACCTTGCTCATAATAGGTGAAAAATCTATATTAGTAATTCATATTAGTTACTCCTATTTGTGCTGTTAAGAATCTATTCCATATTTCTCAGGATAGTGTTTAATCTTATAATGATTTTGACATTTTTAAATCCTATTTGTTAAAAGTTATTTCTTATTTGTGAAGCTGGTTTGTTCAAGTTCAAATGCCAAATCAAATTTTATGCAATTGAAGGCAAAGTGAAAAAATAATTCCTTTAAAACCATAGCGAGGCGACTCTAGACTGATAAAATACACCATTTTCCTGGACTTTTAAAATCTTCATTAGTGTTTCAACTTTTCTTTTTCTCGTTAGATCTATGAAATATAAATTAACTTGGAAAAGAGAGAGAAAATTCTCTGCTTTTACACCATAGAAAATATTCTAAGATTCTAAAATGCTTAGTTCATTTCTTTGTCCAATAGATATTATTTTTATGCCTCCCAGAGCCTCTAAGTAAAAACTGCAAAGCATATTTAATTTATTAGCCTTTACACGTTTTGTGGGCATCTTTGCTTATTTATGGTTTTAAAAAATTGAGCAATGTTCAGTAATATTTTGGCAAAAATTTAAAATATTATAACCTCCTCCCCCAACAAAACAAAAAAATGTTAGATTTGCACATTCCCTTGCTGATGGTTTCTAGATCTCTACTATTAATGATATTGAAATTGAAGAATCCTAAATAAAATCCCATAGTCCTTTTCTCTCTCAAAGTACCAAGGCAGACTTGGGTCAAATGAGAGAAAAAGGGCAGCAAAGATTCTTGCGTTACCAACTTACCAAAATGCACTATCTCATCCACCTCAGGAAGAAAAAATAAAAGGTCCAGGTTATTTTTAAAAGGAAATACTATTGATATTGACACACAAGCCTCTTGGATCAAACCTGGAGTGCACATGCAAGAAGGTTAAAGCTTTGACAAGAGGTGGATAAAGGACGAGTATTGGTGGGTGATTCTTACCCTGAAACCCATTTCTTGAACATACATCCAATCACTCTAGTGCTACATTTCTGCACACTCAGTAAATTTCTACACTTTTGTCAGAGGAAAAGTTCTATGTTAAGGATATTGGTGAGGAGGAAGGGTTTTCTCAGCCTGGTTAATCTAGGTTGAAAGATAAAAATCTATAAACAAAGGTACTAAAAAAACCAAAAGCAACATGACTATTTACTGAGCAAGCAATCAAGAAGAGCAACAAGTGGCACATAAATATATTCACCCAGTGCCAAAGGAACGTGTGAGTCATTACTAAGTGCTAGAGCAATGTGTGTTAGACTCAGAAGTTACCGAGTAAGTATTTGTTGAATTTAATTGCATGGATATCTTCCTAAATTGCTTTGATCCCGATTTGGAAAGTGAGATCTATTTCTTCACAAATAGGACAGGGGAGCAACTCTTGACATGGTTAATATGAGTCCAGAATAGCTGATGGTTTTTCAGTGAGGCTGACTGAAAAATACTTAATGAATCCTAAGTCAAAGGTGACATCAGTCAATAGAAGGAAATCTCTGAATTCTGGGATGGCTTGATGGCAAAAAGACTTCCGAGGTACAGAAAATGTCCCTTTTACCAAGAAGTCACCATATGTACAGCAGAGCCAGGGGCTATGCACATCAGCCAAGGAGTGCCTGCTTCACACCGTGGGGACCCATTGTGCTTAGAGACATGGACATTCCAAGCTCCATTTCACACATCCTGCATTATGTAGCAGCTATGAAATTTTGGAAATCGACTCTGTTCTGCTCAGTAGTGTGACTTGATTAGTCTATTTATTCCTCTTGCCTGCATTTGGCTCAGATGTATACTGATTTAAGCCACTGTCAGCCAGTAAAATGTGTAGCGCTTTTGCCAGTGGAGCCATAGCAATTTGTGTGAGTCACAGTTTCTCTCTTCCTAGAGGTGAGCGCGGGAGCACGTCGCCTGCGTTGCTGCAGTAGCCATCCTGCAACCACAAAGCAAGTCACCCAATGACAAAGCCAACACAAGGAGGAGAGCGAAACGGAATCCAGACAACCCCAAAGAAATGGAGTCAGAGCCACAATTATGTGACTCCAGAAAACTCCTGTGGTTTAGGCCAGGTTGAGAGGAGTTTCTGCTATTCACAGGAGAAAGCATCCTGATACAAGATGCTACGGGGTAGCTCTTCCTCTGCCTGCCTCTGAGAGGCCAGTGTGCTGGAACACACAGAGAACTGGGCAGGACGTGGAGAACTGACCTGAGCCCAGTCTTTCATCTGCTGTCTCTAAGACTTGAATCAGTCACTTCATCTTCCGAACTTCAAATTTGTTGTTTGCTAAAAATGATGAGAACAATGATGAGTCAATGAAAGGACTTTGAGACAACTAAATAGTTTGTGTATTATAGCAGTGATTTTCAAAATTGAAAACATTAAATAGACATAAGCTCTTTTTGTCAGGCATGGCTAGATTTGCAGCCTTCGAATGCTGATTTTCCCCACATCTGAGTCCACTTGGTTCCCAACTGTAGAATCAGCCCCTTTTCTATCTCTGCCATCAGTGAAACATCCTTGCCCCTAAAATGAAGCAAGATGGCAATCTCTAGTTTAGGGGAAACAAAGTGGGGACTGAGTAGAAGAGAATTTAGCCTGAAAACCAATAACAATTTAATTGTCAAAATTAAATTGCCATAAGATTTATCAAAAATCAAAGATATATGTCTTCTCTGGAAAAAGACAATAAAGATCTGTCCCCTGGACCTACATGCAATGACCCCCTGGAGTCAAGGAGAGCTGCCACCATCCCATGGGGCATGCACTCTGGAGTTCACTTCCATTCCCATCATGTCCTGCTGTCTTGCACCTGGCCATTTCACTCAATTTTTTGCCTTTGGTTCTATAGACTTTAATTTTAGTACCGTGCTCCAACCCAATAGGGACTAATGCTAGAAATCAGCGACCTATATGCTAATATTATTTTGCTCTTTGCTTCGCAAATCTGATTTGGGAGCTTTTGCCCTATACCTGCAATCCCATTCCCACTTTACACCCTGGTTTATTGGATATTGTTTTGTACCCCTGGCCCCACGTTTCTACCATGGTAATTTGCCATGTGCATGTATATTCTAGGCCTTAATATTGCTAATTCCACCTTCCTCTCCAGAGACTGGAGCCTCTCTCTGAATTCCAGTTATGTGTTGTTATAAGTTCCTAATACTACTGCCTACATGCATGCTTCTTTGAAGTCTAAAATTTCCTGCTTTTAGATTCCCCAGAGTTATTCTCCATATAGTAGTAGGGGTCCCCCTCCCCCAAGTTAATGTTATTATATCACAACATACATGACCACATGGCAGAGCTGCCTGTCAGAGGAAGAACGCTGCCCACTGCAGCTCATGTTTTCTGCTTGTGTGAACTCCCATTTTCTATGCCTTTAGAACAGTCTCGTTCAGATTTGGCCACAGCCAAACCCTACATAACAATGTATTTGGAATTTCAAATCACTTAATTCCAATACTCTCTCACCAGAATTCCTAAAATCTGTCTCCTGTTTTGCATCTTTATGTATCTTCATGAGACCTAAGTAATTTTCAAAGGTTATGGCTAGCTGGTCAAAGTGTTAAGTTGCCCTGCCATTTTGGAGATGACTTACAAAGAGTGAGACAAAAAACTATAACAGTATAAAGCAGAAATATCATGATGTAAATGTCTAGCTGTTTCATCTGAAGAATGATGGGAGTCAGAATGACAATGCCCTGTTTATCACATTTCTTGACTTCCTGGAGTTCAGTGCAGATTTTCCTCATAGCATAGGAGACTGTAGCCTGTAGCATGGTATGCTTAAATTTATTTATTTCTTTGTGCTTCATTCTTTCAATTATTTTGAGTTACATTAAAATTTGATATGAATTTCAATAATCTGAACCTAAGAATGAGAATTGATTGAAATAAGGTCATTGTTATTGTTTTGAGTTTTTCCCCTATTTTATTTTCTTAAATATAAACATCACCGTTACTATACACCCATTTTTATGTTTTACATAATTTTGAGAAGTCTGAAATAGTAATTAATTATGTTTTATTGCATAGCTTAGTGTGAATTCTTTTTATTTTATCTTAGGCCAGATATATGAAGTTAGAAGGATAGATTGTTATTCTGAGAATTTTGGGTTTCTATATCAAATTTATCATACTCCCACAATCATTTTATAGCTTACTTTTGAGCTTTATTGTGTAATGACTTCATGTTTGTTAATAATTTACAGTATGTGTTATAAGACTATCAGCAGAATTGAAACTAATATTTTTGTTTTATAGAATTTAGAACACTTTAAAGAGGTAACCTAAAAATCAATGGATATCAGTGGATTATAAAAGGAGATATTTGAATTAGTATTTTAAAAGTCTGATGAAGGTTATCTTATCATTTGACAAAATAAACATTTTGTTTCAACAAAAGAAGAGACAATTTTGAGAATGTTTGAAACATTCAGATTGATATTTATATTGATGTTTGGAACTTAACATTTGCAGTAAGTTGAATAGATACCTGAATTATCATTCTTATTGAAATATCTGAAATAATTGAAATATGTAAATGGATAGATATAGATAAGTAGATGTGTGTGTGTGTGTGTGTATTTTTTTAAATGAATTGCTGAACATTTAAAATAATGACTCTATAGATCCCAGAAATAAAATGAATACAGGAAACTTAGAAGGCATTGACAAGCCAAAGCCATGTTTCTGCCAAAACCTGGAAACCTTAAGCATCTAATTTGGGGACTACACAGGATATTGAGAACAAGATCAAGAGCCTTTTCCCAATATTAGAAATATAATAAAATACCCCATCATAAAGCTGAGACCTGGAGTAACTACAGTCTCAGTATAAGGATGAATGAGAAATAAATCCCACTTTGAAGAACAATCATCAGTCATGAACCTGGTATTGAGTTAATGGGGTAAGATATTCCCTGGGAATTTGCACCACAGATTCATTATTTTGAGAGGTTTTCATCCAAATTCACACTAATTATGTGGTCTGGAAAACATCACAGATTTTGATGTAAAGTGCCACCTCATTGGCTAGCGGGAACAAGACAAGTGCTCTCTAGAGAAAACGTGCTTCAATCTACTCTTTAGAAAAATTCCACAAAGTTCTAAGGAAAATGGTCAGGCAGCTCATCTTCCATTTCTCAAGCATTCCATGAAACAATGCCCCATGAATCAAAGCTAACAGACAGGGTAGAGAAAAGTTTATAATCTCACATCAAAATCAAGCATAAGATTTACCAAAAACAGAATATAACTATGTATAATGTTTTGAAAACTAAAAGAGAAAAAAATGATATGCATCAAGAGGAAACAAATCAGCTTTGCCAAATAACAAAATAGAACTTTTAGAAATAAATAATTTAAATTAAAAACTTTATGAATGAATTAAACAATAAATTAAACACAGCTAAAAGAGAGTTAATGGAAAGAAGACAGAGCAAAATCAGTTATGCAGAATGCAATCCAGAGAAACAAAGCTAAGGTAAATATGAAAGACACGATAAGAAGCGTCAAGATAGAGTTTGGTCTAACATATATCTCTTTGGAGTTCCGAAAGCTATAACAGAGAGAAAACATGAGACAATAAGTAAAAAATTAGGAGGATCATTCCTTAAATGTTTCTGTAATTGTGAAAAAAGGAAAAAAACACCATGAATCCTCATATCTAGAAAGCGCCTCAAATTGCTGGTAAAATAAAAGGAAAAATTCCCCACCTAGCAATGTCATAGTGTAACTGCAGAACACACACATAAAAATGAAAGCTATTCTGACACAGAGAGTGAGAAAGAAAGAGAGATTTTAAAAGTAACCAGAGACAAACTGTAAATCATCTAGAATAAAACAATTAGACCGATAACTCTTTTCTCAGCAGGAACAATAGAAGCCAGAATACAATGGAATCATTGTTCTGATTCCAAACAAACAAGAAAATCTATCACATAGTTCTATGTAATGACAGAAAACAACTGTCAACATAAATTCTATGCATAGTTATGTGGAGTCACTGAAATGAATTGCCAAGATCCCTCTTCAGAAATAAAGGACTTATTACAGAAGCACCTGAGAATGCTTCGGGAAGACAGCTTGGAACTCTTAGCCCTCTTGGGGCATTGTCTCAGCTGGCAAAAGCTGCTTTACTGAGGTCGTGTCACCAACTAATTGCCCCAAGGAACTCAAGGGTGGGTTTGAGAAGCATTTAACTGTTTTTCCAAATTGTTTTTTTTCTTTTTATTATGTTAAGTAGATGCAATCACCAGCCACCCTGAAACAGCCTCACCACAAGAGCTATGCCCATGACCTTTGCCTTATTTTTAACGCTAAGACCTCTCCAGGAGGAGCTTGGGCCTTATTACCATAACCCAAAGTGTGTGTGGAAGCATTTCCCCAACTGAGCCTGCGCAAGTGAATACCCACCTCTCCCTTTTGAATATTCATTCTCCATCTGAAATAAAAGGTCCTGGCTTCCCTTTATTTGGGGAGGTATGACATTGGAAATGATTCTGCATGACATCCTATTTGCTGCAAATATACTTTAGCTTGTGTGATAGCTAATTCTGGTGGAGAGTCTGATTTAACTCCCCAGAAGGCAAACCCACTTTGGTTTTGGTAACAGTCACAGCTTCTTTCTCATGCAGAACATAGCCAATGCCAGAGTTCAAAGGCTCGGTATTCTGGTCCAATGAGAAATAGCTCTGAGGGGACATTCCATCATCTGAATTTCCTGTAAGGTTGACTGAAGCCTCCATTGAAGCTTGACTTCTCCCATTCCTTGATCCTATTTTCTTCCCTTTCCTTCCAGGTGTTAATCCCAAAAATTCCTAATACTATTTCATGGCTTTCCGTATATCAGGGTTTGTTTCTTGGGCAACTCAACCCAGGACAATAGTGAAATTATATTTCAAGAAAGAGGATGAAATAAAAATCCTTCTCAGAAGAATAAATTGTACCACCAAAAGACACACATTAAATGAAATTCTAAGGTATGTATTTAGGAAGAAGAAGAATGTTCTCAGATGAAAGATTGAAAATTTAAGAATGAAAAATGACTACAAATGTTGTAAATAATAAAGTAAGTATACTTACTTACAGTATAAATCAATGATACTTACAGTATAAATCAATGTTAACAATATCTAATTTTTGGGTTGAAAACAGATTAGAACTATAATACTGAACAACAGAATAAAAATTGGAAGAGGATAACTGAAATATTTTATATTATATTTTTATTCTTTCAAACAGAAGTTGAAGATGCTGATTAACTTTAGACTTTATTAATATTACTGTTCAAAACATTATTAAAATTATAGACATGAAGAACATAATTCTCCTCTCTAAAAGAATAAAGGAAAAAATGTAATAAACAAAAAATAATACCTTAAAAATTGAAACCAAGAAAAGGGCAAGATTAGAAGAAGAAAGCAACAAAGAAGTAAAAAACTTGAAAGAATATATTATATGATAGAAATAAGTCCAAATATATCTAAAATATCATAGTAAATTCAATAGACTATCCAATTAAAGACTGTTAGACTGGATTTTAAGAAAAAAACAATATCTGTTGTTTCAAGAAGCATAAGGACATTGAACAAATTGAAGTCACATGAGCAGTGAGCCATACCAAACAAATATCACCAAATGAATGGTTGTGTAGCTCTATTAACAATAATCAAACAGATTTTAACTAAAGCTTTGCTCAAAATAAAGGCAGAGGGATATAAACATAAAAGAATCAATTCCACAGGATAATAAAACAATTTTAAACATTTTAAAATAAAAATGAATTAAACAGATAACCTCAAATAAAGTAAAATAAGCATTAAAGAACAACTCTACATCAGTAATTAATTGATAAGGTGGAAAAATGGAAAGGATAGAGAAGATTTGAACAGCGTAATTAACGTTTGATCTAAAACGTATAGAAGTTTTTATTCAAGGTCACACAATTTTTTTATTAAGACATTATTTTTTGAGAGTAATTTCAAGTTCACAACAAAATTGAGGGAAAGGTACAGAGATTTCCCATATACTCCCTGCACTTATATGCGCACAGCCTTCCCCAGAGGAGGTGTATTATCAACAGATGTTGATAATACATCTCCCACCAGAATGGTACATTTGCTACAAATGATGCATCGACATTGACGCATCAGAGTCACCCAAAGTCCATAGTTTACATTACTGTCCATTCTTGTTGTGCATTCTATGGGTCTATGGGTTTGAAAAAAAATGTTTTTAATGACATTTATTCATCAATATGGTATCATATAGAGTATTTTTGCTACCCTAAAAATCCTCTTTGCTCTGCTCTGCCTATTCATCTCCCTCTAGCCCCAGTGCTTGGCAACCACTGCTCTCTTTACTGTCTCCATAGTTTTGCCTTTTCCAGAATGTCATGTAGTTGGAATGATACAACATGTAGTCATTTCAGATTGGCTTCTTTTAGTTAGGAATATGCATTTAAGGTTCTTCCCATGTCTTTTCATGGCTTGATAGTTCATTTCTTTTTAGAAATTTCTTCTTAGAAATTTTCTTGCCTTGGGCGGGCCCCGCGGCTTAGCGGTTAAGTGCTCGTGCTCCGCTACTGGCGGCCCGGGTTCAGATCCTGAGCCCACACCGACACACCGCTTCTCTGGTCATGCTGAGGCTGCGTCCCACATGCAGCAACTAGAAGGATGTGCAACTATGACATACAACTATCTACTGGGGCTCTGGGGGAACAAAAGGAGGAGGATTGGCAATAGATGTTAGCTCAGAGCCCGTCTTCCTCAGCAAAAAGAGGAGGATTGGCATGGATGTTAGCTCAGGGCTGATCTTCCTCACAAAAAAAAAAAATTAATAAATTAAAAAAAAAAAAGAAATTTTCTTGCCTTTTTAGCACTGAATAATATTCCATTGTCTGAATGTACCACAGTTTTTTTATCCATTCCCCAACTGAAGGACATTTTGATTGCTTGCAAATTTTGACAATTATGAATAAAGCTGTTATAAATGTCCATGTGCAGGTTTTTATGTGGACATGAGTTTTCAACTACTTGGAGTAAATACTAAGGAGCAGGATTGCTAGATCCTATGGTAAGGGTATGTTTAGTTTTGCAAGACACCTCCAGACTGTCTTCCAAAGTGGTTGTACCATTTGGCATTCCAACCAGCAATGAATGAAAGTGCCTGTTACTCCATATCCTCAGCAGCATTTTGTATCATCAATACACAAATCATTATTCTGGAGCATAAAGTATGCCCAACCAAGATGCCAACACAAAAAGACAAATTTGAGATTTCTACATGGTGTGGTGTGGGAAAAAATATCATTGTAGAATAAACAGCTCCTACAATTTAATAACTAATGGTAACTCATGAAATGATTTTTCTGATGGTTTAAACATACCCCTTCAGTCCAATTTAGCTTTTACCTTATTCACTGTCTACATTATCTTTGTGTCTTTATTTCTTAGATGCCCCTGTTTACTCTCAAAATCAGGTGTCATCTCTTGACACTGCCAAGGTTGAAAATGTTCTGCACTTCTTTGGACAAGAAAAATTCCTCAGATGATCCACTTTCTCTTAATGTTAGGTTGAATTAGTTATTTAAATGATAAAAAGTAATTAAAACTAAAAAGTTAAATAATGGCTTTTGGAGATGGGTGAAAGTTTTGTTACTACTAAATTCAAGCAAACTAAACATAGTTAGCCGGGAACTAAACTGGACACTGATAATGCAGGAGTGAATAAACTTGGTCCCTACTATTGGATTTTGACACTTCAAGGTTGAGAATAAATCTGGGGATAGAATTGCCTAAGAGTGAATGCCAGAAAGAAATAGTCCCAAGAATTAATCAAAGCAGGAAGGATGCTTACCTAAGGGAACCTAGGATACCAGAAGTGTTTTCTAAACTATCATAAATAATAGCATGGAAAATGGAACCAAGCTTCATAAATACAGAGTGAAGTGAAAATAAAGGCTAAATAATGAGCAGTGTGTTTCGTGTTAGCTGCATTTCTGAATTTAAGTGAAAAACAAGTTGCTTTCAAATGTGGTAATCCCCAGTATGCCTCCGGGGCCAGCATGGTGGATTAAAGGAACAGTTCATCTCTGAAATCTATTTCAGTTATCATCAAGTATTTTACAATTTCTTATGTATTTGTTCAATGCAAAATGTTCGAGCATTATTGCTGTATGCAAAGCCACATAAGGCATAAAAAAGAGAGCCTACCCCTTAGGATGTATTTACTCAAGTTGAAAAGACTCTATACCCCACACTGGGAGTAAACAGTTTTTTGATTCAGAACCAGAAAGAATCAACTGTGAAGACCTAGTGAGTCATCCTGAAGGCAGCTCCTAAATAGGCCTTACTGATTTTAGAGTCTGGATTCGTGGAGGGACTAAAACCATCAAGGAGCTGGAGATGAGGAAACAAATGAGGTTTTTGATGAATGAGAGAAAGAAACTTGACTTTCTGTTAGTATTGAATCCTATAGAACAAAGGTTTCAAGTCATTTGTGAATCACAGGATCATGGAACAGAGCACTTCTAAGGATGACCTTTAAGGAGATGGATGGGATGTTCCTGTTTTGAATGGTCAACAAGGTCCATGCCTTGAAAGATAGAAAAAAGCCACTTGTAGCTGAACTTGGCAAGAGGCAGCAGAGAAGCCAGCATAGCCCTCTGGCTCGGGCTGAAAGGTCAGGAATTAAAACCTGACGGCTTATTTTGCTTAGCATAGTGTCCTCCAGGTTCATTCATGTTGTCGCATATGGCAGGATTGTTTTCTTTCTCAGGGCTAAATAATATCCCATTGTATATCTACATATACCACATTTTCTTTATTCTTTCATCCATTGATGGACACTTAGGTTGCTTCCATATCTTGGCTACTGTGAATAATGCTGCAATGAATATGAATATGAGAATACAGTTGTCTTCAAAATCCTCATTTCAATTTTTTTTGGGTATATACCCAGAACTGATATTGCTGGATCATATGGTAGTTCTCTTTTTAATTTTTTGAGGAACTTTCATACTGTTTTTCATAGTGGTTGCACCATTTTCATTCCCACCAACAGTGCATAAGTGTTCTAATTTTTCCATGTCCTTGCCAACACTTGTTATCTTCTATTTTTTTTGATAATAGCCATCCTAATAGGTATGAGGTGATATCTCATTGTGGTTTTGATTCTCATTTCCCTGATTATTAGTGATGTTGAGCATCTTTTCATATGCCTGCTGGCCATTTGTGTTTCTTCTTTGGAGAACTGTCTATTCAAATCTTTTGCCATTTTTAGTTGGGTTATTTGTCACAAAAACAAATATTGCGTAATTCCACTTATATGAGGAAACATATAAGTGGAATGGAAACATAGTCAAACTCATGGAAACATAAAGTAGAATAGTGGTTGCCAGGGGATGTGGGGAGAAGTAAATGCAGAGTTGCTATTCAACAGGTATAAAGTTGCAGTTACACAAGATGACTAAGTTCTAGAGATCAGTTGTAAAACATTGTGCCTATAGTAACAATACTATATTGTGCACTTAAAAATGTTTTGAGAGTAGATCTCATGTTGTGTGTTCTTACCACAATTAAAAAAAAAAAAATCACACTTCAGATGGACCATCAGCACCGAGTTTGTTTGATAGCAGCATGCATGACTGCAGGGAAAAGGCAGCTGCAGTGACAATATCTGATGAACCCTAGTGTCTCCAAAAAGTCCCTCTTGTGTAGACCTAAGGACGGGTCAAAATAACTGACACTGTATTTCTCTTCTATTTTTGAGAATTGGTGCCCAAGTTGGATTTACTTTGGTTTCAAAACAGACCTTCTCAATTGAGTTTCCATGACAGAATTTCTCTAATGTCTGAGGCATCCATTGTGTATAATAAATTATCTTTTATGCATGTAGAATGGCACTAGCTATGTACCTTCCTTGGGAGAACTGAAAAAATAGTGGTGCTTAATGTTCTCAGAACTCTGTTGAGAAAAGCTGTTCTAGAGTCATGAATAAATATGACATGTGCTACACTCCAAGTGTTGTACCAAAGTTCACATATGTAGCATGTATTTGAACACATGGAGATGGTGAATATCCGAGACTACGTCAGGAACACTAGTTCTTCAGTTTTACTGAATCATAACACACATTTAGAGTTATGGTGAAAGACATACAAGACTTTTAAACTGGGTGAAAAAATTTGGCCATCATCCATTAGATGATTATGAGTATTTTAAGTTTTTTGAGAAGGATGTCAGGATGCTCCTTTAAAGCGTATAATCCCATTTCACTGCAGCTGCTTCTGTTTTCTCCTTTTTGGCAGACTCCTCCATATTCCCTTACAAACTCTGCTATATAGCCACAGAGAAATCAATTACAAGAATCTTCTCACTTTGGAAAAATCCTGTGCTTGCCTTAATATAATATTGTACAGGCTAATACAACTGGACACAATTGAGGGTAACTTACTCTAAAGTTCTTATAATTCAAAATTACTTATATAGGCTCCTTGAGGTACCTACTGCACTAATTCTCCATGTGTGACTAATTCTCTGCTTGGTGACTTCAAGCAGGTGACAGACTTGTCAAAGAATCTAACTGTGAATTTAGGCTGATTTCACCTGTATTGATTCCTTACCTACAGTTTATCTCTGGGGAGATGGCATGGTTCTTAAGCAATACTCCAAGTTAGGCAATGGCCCTTAGGTCTTCTAGACTTCACGCAGAATAGAGAAATAATGGGATCAGAGCTCAACTTTAGGAAGATCACTTTGATGTAAACTGGAGGAAGAATGACTACAGATGGGGAGAGTTAGGAGGCATTTACGCTTCAATCAGGGAGACAGGGGCTGGGATTATAAAAATACAAGAGATGGTGAATGCTTTTCCATAAGGAATTTATAATCAAGTTAAGGACACAAAATATATATTCAAACAAATTAGTGAATAATATGTCTTAAAATGGAACAGCTCACATATTTAATAATCCTTCAAGAGCAAAATTTTAATTCCTGTGACTAAAAGAAATAATTTAGAATGCACTGTCATGGTCTAAAACAATCTAATTCTCTCTTTTTACTCTAGAAATCAAGATACAAAACAACTTATTGATCTAGGTAACATGGCTAAATTGATGAATTTGTACGATGTGAATTATTTTCCTTTGTGAGAACAACATATCTTTTCTTTGTGTTCCTTCTTTTTTGTTGTTTCTGTTTTTTAAATTTTCTTTCCAGAAATTGTTTTCCAATGTCAATGAAGAGTCAATGCTATTGCTAGTTCTGGTCAAATTTGATAAAAATAAGAAAATTCATATGAATTGGAAAATGGACTGGCTTCTCTATTTCTTTTGCTCTTTGACCCCGTCTTTATCGGGTTAGGCATGGTGCTGGAAATTTGCAAGTTTCCCATATGCTGCAAGAACCCTGAAGTTCCGAGTGCCAACATATTTTGGTTGGCATTAAAATGTCACAGTATCCCAGCACAGTGGGACTTTCCATTCCTTTATTAACTCGTTATCTGCAGGCAGTACTGATGGTGAATTTGCTCACAAACAATCTAATAGTGTAATTAAAAAATATTTAAGGAGTTTAAAATGAAATTAAGCAGCAAATAAGAAAACTTTCTAATTTGGTCCATTTTAAATGAATAAATGAAAACTCCCCCCATCTTAAATAAAATGGTATTTGAAGTTAAATGGGAAATTTGGTATAGAAATAACATTTTATGGTAAACAACTTTATACTCAGCCAAGTAAATATATGTATGTGTCCCCAAAAGGAAACAGTGAATGAATATAATGCATTTAATTCAAAGCAAAGATAACTTCAGACAAAGATGATTTAATAGACTTTAAATAGCCATTCACTGTTTCATTTATGCTGGTGAAGTTTTAAGAATCTATTGTTGTATAGATTCCGGGATCCTGGGGTGCTAGGTAAACTATAAGTACCAAGTTAATTTCTGGTTGAAAGCCAAGAACCAGATTAAAGAGGGAAGAGAGACTCAGCTTGAATGTCCCTCTTGTCAGAATAAGCACTGTGTCTGTTCCTCAGAGGCCCTGAACATCAGTAGAGACAGTCCTGGGAGGGTCTTCGGCAAATTGTACATACATGCTGATCTTCCACAGAAGCCCTCACTTGACTGTCACAAAGGATCTCTTGACCCCAAGAGATGGCTGGCCTTGGTGAGTCACAGCGTTGTCTCTCTGGTTATATCAACCTTCATCACCCACAAATTCCACCCCAACTCTAAGAAACAGAGTTTCCCAGTTAATTTTCATAATGATACCTCATAAAAAGGATCAGATGATTTTTTATTTCAGATCTTCTTATACTGATATCTTTCTAATGAAATTAAACCCTGAGTAAAAGTTGCATCAATATTAAAATTTAAATATATACTCTACTTCCTCTTAAAGTACAAACTAATCAGCTTACTAGAAAGGAAAGTACTCAGGCCAGTCAGTATTTTATACGAGAATCTATCAGGCTGCAGAAATAGTCAGCAACAATTTACCATGGTTATACTATAAATCACTGCTAAATATATCTGTTAAGAGCAAACGTATAATTTACAATTTTCATTATTTTTTATCACTATTTCACCATGTAAAATTTTTAGTCTAAATTACATGAGTTCCTTATAGATAGCTTGATATTGATCCAGAGACAAAATTTGTACATTAAAACTGCTAAATCAAAATCAGTAGAAATGGTATATGTTGTTTTTTTAAATTCTCCTTTAAAAATATGCATTTCTTTTTCTTCAAACCACAGATTTAGTAGAATGGTTTAATGGTCCTCAACCACAGAAAGGAGATAGTCTTCTAAATGTGAATAATGTGGTTTTAGAATAAAAATTAGCATAATTTCATAATTACCTAATTGTAGCAAGAAATAATTCAAGAACAACACAAAAATAAAAAGAAAATTTTTATTTTGGACATACAAATGACACATAGTCATTTAATTGACTTGTAACTAGCAAAATTCTAGCAAATCAAATTATTTCATTATCTGTAAGTATATTTTGAAAAACTTTATCTTGGCAACTTGACAAAGTTACATGGCTTTAAATTTTTGTTTGAGGGCACTTTATTAAGGTAATTTATGTGATCATTTATAACCTCAATTTTTTTCTGATGTCTAATTATTATTGCAAGATTTATATCAAGTAATAATGTACTAGAAGTATTTCTTGAAAGAATCAAGTCATACATTCCTCAAAGCTTCTCACTCCCACCCCCATCTTAGTGTGAATGTAAAATATGTGTATTTCGCATCCTTTAGTTCATTTTAGAATGGCCTCTGCAGAATTGATGATGCCTCTAACCGGCTCTAAACAATGCTATAAGACACTATATTTATTTTATATTATATATTTTTACAGTAATTAAGCTATCGCTGGCAGTATAACAAGTTACATAAAATCTTCTTGACAAACTATAGGAATTAATTCTCTAAAAACACACTACCAGGAAAAGTTGGATTATCTTAAACAACTGGTTTATGTTGATCATCTATATGCACTAAGAATCTTTTAACTGAATGTGTTTACCTCTTTACTTTAGCTGTAGTCACCCTGAGCAAGAACACAGGACTTTATAGTAAAGATTTTCTGTACTAACCTTTCTTTTGGACTTATCATATGATGATGTCATGTTGTTTTTCCTAATCTCATGGAATTATCATGTTAGTTTTTCTTAATCCCAAGGAATTGTATGTAATCGCTCTGTAAACTCTTCCAAATCCCATGATTTTAATCGCAAAATTTAAAAAATATATATTTACAGCCTTATTGAGATATAATTGATGCACAATTTACTGCTCATATCTAAAGTGTGCAATTTGATAGGTTTTAAATTATGTATACACCAGTGAAACTGTGACCATGATTGAGATAGTGAACATATCTATCATCCCCAAAAGTTTCTTCATGTGCATTGGTAACCCTCCCTCTGTCTCTGATCTGATCCCCCAACATCCCTAGTCAACCACTTATCCATTTTCTGTCATTATGCATTTCCTGGAGTTTTATATAAATGAGATCCCATAGTAAATATTTTATATTGTATCTTTCATGCAACATGATAATTTAGAGATTCATATTGCAATAGTTGCTCTCTTTTATTCCTGAATAGTATTTCATTGGATGGATATATCAGAATTTTTTCTTGATTTATCTGTTGGTATTCATTTGAATTTTTTCCAATTTGAGACTATGACAATAAAACTGCTGTGAATATCCATGCACAGATCTCTATATAAACATACCTTTTTATTTCTCTTGGGTGATGACTTTGGAGTAGAATGGCTGGGACATATGGTAGTTCTAGGTTGGACTATTTAAGAAAATGTCAAAC
This sequence comes from Ceratotherium simum simum, assembly GCF_057802395.1. Lineage (NCBI taxonomy): Eukaryota > Metazoa > Chordata > Mammalia > Perissodactyla > Rhinocerotidae > Ceratotherium > Ceratotherium simum. The sequence continues at coordinate 54,940,417 of NC_141914.1, forward strand.
TATTTTCCAAAGTAGCTATCCCATTTTGCATTCCCATCACCACGCATGAGAATTTCAGTTCTCCACATCTTTGTCAACACTTAGTATGTTCAGTGTTTTTAATTTTAGCCACCTATAAAGTGAGTAGTAGTAAATAGTTAAGCTTTAATTTCCATTTTCTTAATGACTAATGATGTTCAGCATCTTTCCATGTGCTTATTTGCCACCCATAAATCTTTGGTTAAATGTTCAAATCTTTTGCCTATTTCTTAATTAGGTTGTTTGTTATCTTATTATAGAGTTTTAAGATTTCTCTTTAAATACATTTAGATTCTGAATATTAGTCCTTTAGCAGACATATGCTTTGCAAATAGTTTATCCCTATCTATGAGTTATCTTTTATTCTCTTAACAATGTCTTTCAAAGAGCAGAAGTTTTTTACTTTTGTTGAAGTGTGATTTATTAACTTTTTTCCCTTTATACATCATTTTTTCTGTCATATCTAAGAAATCTTTGCCTAACCCAAGATCATACAGATTTTCTCTTATGTTTACTTCTAGAAGTTTTATAGTTTTGCTTTTTACATTTAAGGTTATGAACCATTTTAATATATTTTCAGACGGTGCAAGATAAGGATTGAAGTTTATTCTTTGCACATGAATATCCAATTGTTCCGGCATCATATTTTTGGAGACTGTCATTTCTCCATAGAATTTCCTATTCACCTTTTTTTGAAATTAGTTGTTCATATATGTGTGAGTCTATCTCTGGACTCTTTGTTTCATTGATCTATTTGTCTATCTTGATGTCAATACCACACCATTTAATTATGGTAACTTTATGATAATTCTCAAAATAAAGTAGGGTTAGTCCTCCGCTTGCTGAGATTTTGATTGATACTACACTGAATATATAGATAAGTTTGGAAGGAATTGGCATCCTAACAATAGTCATCTGATTTTTCTTTCCATTAATTTAAATTTTCTCTAATTCATCTGTACTATGTATTCTCTTCATTGTACTGGTTTTACACTTTTTTTTTTCAGATTTATCCCTAAGTAGTTCGTTTTTTGGATGCTATTAAAATGGCATTGATTTTTAAATTTCAATATCTGATGGTTCATTGCTAATATATGGATAATACAGTAAATTTTTGTATATTAATCTTACATCCTGTAATCTTGCTAACTTCACTTAGTAGTTCTAGTGGTTTTTTGTAGATTCTATCAGATTTTCTACCTTCTTGCTTTTAACTCCAGCCAACCTGCTCAAGCACCATATAGTCAGCACCAGATCAAACGAGCTACGGGTGTCTCACACACGTACACAATAAACATTATCAGGAGTCTTTGGCTTCATTCACACCTTTTTGTTTTTAACCTAGAAAACCATTTTATTCTGGGATATGACTCTTAAGTACTTAATTTTCAATCCCATTCTAGTTTTATCCTTGTTCCTTTGAACTAATGAAAAATCTCACTTCTCGGGTTGCTAACATTATTCGATATGCATGTCCCAGTTTAATTCATTTTATGCCAGTTCTGGGTAATAACTCTTAGTCAATTTTTAGTCTCTGTTTTTTGTTTTGTTCTGTTTTGTTTGTAGAGGGCTTGCTACCGTGCTTAAAGGGAAATCTAACCCAACATTAGGCCAAACAAAATACTCTCCAAATGTCTACAATGTTCAACAGACCCTATTTATAAATTATTTATCTCAGAAATATTCTGCCTTTACTCACCTGAACTATCATCACCCAGAAAGTGAAGGCATATTGGCATCAACATCTCTGCCTTGTGGCTTGCTGGGCTTTATCAGACGGATTTGTCTAACTAGGCAGGTGTTCTCTTCTCACTACTGCTTAGCATTTTTTCTGAAAATAAGTGTTTGGTCAACATTTCTGGATGGAAAATATTGATTAATTTTAGTCTTCCTGTTGAGTTAGTGACAGGACTAAACAAAAATAAGTCTTAAAGAACAAGAAGCATGAGAGGATGATAGCTGAGAGAACCAAAGAAATGTGAAAGTAAATAAGAGATCATCTACTGACATAGAGCATATAAAACATCACGGTTTGTGTTGGAAAGAGGTGTTGAAAATCAGTTCACACAGAAGTTAAAGGCTAGGAATCAACGTAAGAGTGGAGAGAATGAAGATGAGAGTCACATCAGGGTTGAAGTTTAAAACGTAAGACATTACAGGGCTATAATCAAAGCTTTAAGATAAATATTAATATAATTTCTGTGAAGATAAGTGCTTCTCTGAACTAAATTCATAGATATATGTAAGGGTGTAAGGTAGATTGACATAATTTATTTAAATAATTCAAGATTACAATTTTTAAGCCTCTTAAAAATACAAATAATCTTTTGCTTTTATTTTTTTCTTTGTATTTTGATTGATGAAAACTCCAGTGTGAAACTTCTGCTTCTGGCCAAGATAGAATAATAAGGACTGAATTTATGCTTCTGCCTGAAGATAGAATAATAAGGACTGAATTTATGCTTCTGCCTGAAACAAACTTTGAAAAAACAACATGCAAATAAAATAAGAAACAATGATGTTTAGGTCACTGGACATTGGGCATCAGAGGACTACTGAGAGATGGGAAACAAATAAGATAAGTCCAACAAATGCTCCAATTCTTACTACCTGGGGCAGTTTCCAAACTGTGTGCAGGTAGGGATGATCCAGGCAGAGTTTGGTAGTCTCCCTCAGCTGAGAAGAGGGAGCTGGGAGCCCAGGAAGACCAAGGTGGCCAATTCATGGGAAAGAGCAGTACCAGAAGGTAGAGAGCTGCCAGGAAGAGAAGTCCAGAGATCTGCAGGGGGTGCTCGCTGATATTTAGCCGAGTACTGGCTAGTACATGAGTTGAGGACACTATTTAAGTGAAGAAAAACCCTGAGAGGCTTAGTGAGAACAACCTTGGAGCTCACACAGGTTCAGGCAGGGTGCCTGTCCCTACTATCCATAACAGAAAACCTAATAATTCATGGGCATCAGGTAGAGTAAGCAGAAAGGTCCTGCCACAGAAGTGGGCAAAATTAGCCCTAGACTGAATGCTGCTCGAATCCTGCCTGACAAAGTTTAAAAACAAGACCTAAATAAAACAAGAACTTTACAAGTAATTGAAACTTGTCCAAAAACAAAGCTAAATAATATTATTTATAGATATACAAAAATATTTAACTTTTAACAAGATAAAATTCAAAATGTCTGACATCCAATCAAAAAATCACCAAGAATAAAAAGGAGCAGGAAAATAAGATCCATAATTAGGGAAAAAAAATAGATCAATCCACAACAACCCAGAAATTATGTAGATGATAAAATTAATAATGAAGACTTGAATCATTATTATAACTGTATTCCATATGTTAGAGACGCTGGTGAAGAGACATGGAAGATATATATTTCAAAAAATGGAGCTTCTAGATAGGAAAAATACTATGTCTAAGATATATACTGTGATGAATTAACAGGAGATTGGACAATGCAGAAGAAAATACCAGTAAACTTGATGACATAACAATAGAAACTACCCAAAATGAAACAGAGAAAAAATAGTCAACAAACAAGTGATCAAAAATAGAGCGTCAGTAAGCTTAGAGACACCATCAAGAAGCTAAATATATATGCAATTGAAATCCTCAAAGGAGAAGAAAGGGGCAACTGAAAAAATAATGGAAGAAATAACGGTCAAGTTTTTTTCAAATGCAGTGAAAACTATCAACCCAGAGATTCAAGCAGAAGAAACAGGAAGAAAACTGCATTAAGGCATATCATAATAAAATTTCTCAAAATCAGTGATAAACGGAAAATCTTGAAAGCACAAGAGAAAGAAGATACGTCGCAAAAAGAGGAACAAAGATAAGAATGACAACAGATTTCTCATCAGAAAGAATACAAACCAGAAGGTAGTTACTTTACTATAAAGTAATTAAAGGAAAAAAACCACCTAGTAGAACAGATAACTATACCCGGCAATATGTCTTTCAAAAGCAAGAGCAAAATAAAGACATTCTCAGAAATACAAAAGCAGAAAGATTTCAACACCAGTAGAATTGCACTACAAAAAATGTTATAGGAAGTCTACTTCCCCACATAGGAATAAAGAACACCAGAAATGGTAATTACATGGGTAAATAAAAAGATATTTTGCTTCTTATTATTATTTAAAACTCTTAAAAGATCACTGAGTGAGCCTGGCACAGGGAATGTTAAGTGACCACTAATGGGCATGAGATTTCTCTGTAAAAGGATGAAAATGTTCTAAAACTGGATTATGGTGATGGTTGCACAAATAAACCCACACATATGTGGTCAATTAATTTATGACAAAGGAACTAAGAATATACAAGGGGAAAGGACAGTCTCTTCAATAAATAATGCTGGGAAAATTGGACAGCCACATGCAAAAGAATGAAACTAGACAACTATCTTACCTCTTACACAAAAATTAACTTAAAATGGATTAAAGACTTGAATATAAGACCAAAACCAATAAAACTCCTAGAAGAGAACACAGGCAGTAAGCTCCTTGACATTGATGTTAGTGATATCTTTTTGGATCTGACTCCAGAAGCAATGGCAACAAAAGCAAAATAAACAAGTGGAACTACTTTAAACTAAAAAGCTTCTGCACAGTGAAGGGAGGGAACCATCAACAAAGTAAAAATGCAACCTACTGAATGGGAGAAGATATTTGCAAAACATATATCCAATAAGGGGTTAATATCCAAGATACATAATAAACTCATACAACTCAATAAGAAAAAAACAAACAATTCAATTAAAAAATGGGCAGAGGCTCTGAATAGACATTTTTCCAAAGAAGACATTTATATGGCCAACAGGGACATAAAAAGATGCTCAACACCACTAATCTTCAGGGAAATGCAAATCAAAACCACAATAAGATGTCACCTCACACCTGTTAGAATGGCTATTATCAAAAGGATAAGAAAAAACAAGTGTTGGAGAACACATGGAGGAAAAGGAACACTTGTGCACTGTTGGTGGGAGTGTAAATTGGTTCAGCCGCTATGGAAAATAGCATGAAAACAGTTGTAAAAATAGAACTACCATATGATCCAGCAATTCCACTTTTGAGTATTTATCCGAAAAAACGTAAACACTCATCCAAAAATATATATGCACTCTTATGTTTATTGCAGCATTATTTACAATAGTCAAGATATGGAAACAACCTACGTGTCCATGAATGGACGAATGGATAAAGAAAATGTGGTGTGTGTATATATATAATAATATAAATATTACTCAGCCATAAAAAAGACTGAAATCTTACCATTTGTGACAACATGGATGGATCTCGAGAGTGTTATGCTAAGTGAAATAAGTCAGACAGAGAAGGACAAATACCATATGATTTCACTTATATCTGGAATAAAAAAAAATGAACAAACAAAACAAAACTCACAGATACAGAGAACAGATTGGTGGTTGGCAGAGGGGAGGGGGATTAGGTGGTGGGTGAAATGAATGAAGAGGATCAAGAAGTACAAAACTTCCAGTTATAAAATAAATAAGTCATGAGGATGTAGTGTACAGCATGGGGACTATAGTCAATAGTATCGTGCTGCCAATTTGAAAGTTGCTTAAAAAGTAAATTTTAAAAGTTCTCATTACAAGAAAAAAAATGTAAATTTGTATGGTGACAGATGGTAAATAGACTTAATTTCTCAATGTATACAAATGTTGAATCATTATGTTGTACCCTTGAAACTAATATAATGTTGTTTCAATTATACTTCAATTAAAAAAGTAAATAGATTTTTTTAAAGAAAAAGAAGAAAGAATCCAGAAAAAAGAAAGATCAAGTGAAATCAATAGTAAGCAGAAGAAAGGAAAGGGGCAGTTTTGTGGGATGAGGTCTTAACCTGCGGGATCTGATACTGTCTTCAAGTAGAGAGTGTCAGAATTGAGTTCAAGTTAGAACACTCAGCTGATGTCGCAGAATTGCTTGATGTGTGTAAAACCCACACATCTGGTCACAGAAGTGTTGTGTCTGAGTAGTGTAGGAGAAGCATGGGAGTGATTTTCCTTAGCAACCACCTATTAATTTTGATGAAGACACTAAGTGAAGAATGGAAGGCAGTTCAGAGTAAAGGCAGCTTAGCCTAGGATCTCTGGACTCAAACTGCCTGGCCTTGAATCCTGGCATGGCCACACATTGGCTGCATCACCTTGAGAAAATTACTTAACATCTCTGTGTCTCAATTTTGTCTGTAAAATGTGGATAGTATCAGCACCTACCCCAAAAGATCACTCTAAGGATTTAGTAGCTGTAAAGCACTAAGAACATGCCTAGTACTCTTAGAGAGCACTATCTGCTTGTTAAGTAAATATATTAGAAATCACCACATTGATTCCCAAGATTTTCATTAAAATTTTATTTCCATATTTTGCTCTAATCCTATTTTCATTGTCATTTTGTTCAAATATATTTAAGGGATGTGTCTCTTGAAATATTAGAAAAGAGAAATGTATTACAATCATTTGACTCCTAAAAATGCACATCAAATGGGCATGTCGTGTTATTTTAGGACAATCAACAATGAGATAGATGACGAACTGGAAAATGAAAACAGTTGTTTCGGTGACCAACAAAGTTTAAGGCTCCACAGAGTACAGAGTGTTCAAACAAGCTTTACAAATGAATCGGAAAAAAGGAGGTGGAATGTGCTCAACAAAGATAGATATATGAAGATCAGGATTTTCTTTCTATATTTTTCAGAGTTTGTTTTGTATTATTTTTTCCCATAAAAAATAAAAACATGCTTTTAACATTTTGGCTTATTGTAAAAGATTTTTGAATAGCACAATTAAAAATTTTTAGTCATAAAGGCATATAAAACAATGTATAAACACACTTATGAACCACTTAGTATGTAATCAAGAGATCCAAAGCAGAGGGATTCTATTTAAATTGAAATACCAGGAGTAGAAATAGAAAATAAATAGAAAAAATAAAAATCATTTATTTTAATATAAAAGGATTTCTTACCTCTTAATTATTCAGAAATAAAAGACAAAATATTTTCCAAAGTGTAATACATTAAAATTCAAAGAATTCTCAATGTTCCATGGAGGTACAGAATCAAAAGAAACTTCTCAGATTAGAAAATACAGATTTTCTCTGATAATCCTTCACATAATTTCTGCCCTTAATCATTCTCCTCTCTTCTTTAATTGGGTTGGATCTTAGAGGGTTTTCAGAAGGGCCTCATAAAATTAGATCGACTGATAAAATTAGATCAACATTGTTGCCTATTACAATTAACAGTATTAAATCTACAAACACCTCAAACACTTAGAAGAGTGAGAAGAAAAAGGGTCCTTAAAACTGCAGTTGGGCTCTGTATATCTTAAACATTTAATGTATATTTTAACTATGGCTGTTACTCATGCAAAATATTTTAATTTGACAATATTATTTTATTCTTATTTTTAATAAATTATTAGAGGGGCCAACCAGATGGCATAGTGATTAAGTTTGTGTGCTCCACTTCAGTGGCCCAGGGCTCGAGGGTTCACATCCCAGGCGCAGACCTACACACTGCACATCAAGCCATGGTGTGGCAGTGTCCCACATACAAAATAGAGGAAGATGGGCACAGATGTTAGCTCGGCGACCATCTTCCTCAAGTAAAAAGAGGAGGATTGGCAATGGATGTTAGCTCAGGACCAATCTTCCTCACCAAAAAACAAAAAATAAATAAAAAATAAATTATTAGATACATATATTTATACATGTATATGTCTTAAGAACAAATTGACTATTTTATTTCAGATAGTTATTTCTTTTGTAGCAGTTTCATTTCCCAAATAAATATAATAGTTTTTGTATAATTTTGAAAATGAAAAAATAAAGGAAACATTAACACATTGCAGATTGCAAAATAAGCAGGTAATAAATATAAATGTACTCAAATTAGACTGTATATTAGTGTTCTAAAAACTACTGAACTTTGAGTGATTGTATTCTGGTTATTTAACTTTTTCAAAATTACCAGCATTAAGATGATGCACTTTTTCCCTTGTTCTGTTGTCCTAATATAGCAGACGCCCCCCAAAAATCCAATGAGAACTCTTAATTAACTCAATAATTGCATATCAGCCCTTCACTCCAAAACTACTTCTTCCTGAGACGACTCCTTCTGAAAATAGCGATCACACAGCAGGAAATCTTGTTGACTGTATTCTTCTCTTTACTTTTAAGCTTTCTCTAACAATTAACTGGTAAGTCCGACTGATTTTATTCCATTGTAACTGCTAAAATAAGATTCCACTTGAACAATCTAACATAAGATTTCACGTATATATTCATGAGATCCTGTTTCAATAGTGCAAATCTTTCAATGATAATTCTATATGTATGTGACTTACATGAAAGGCTTTCCACAGCGTGGCATTGACCTATCTTGGCAGGCTTTATTTATTTATTTATTTTTGGTGAGGAAGATCGGCCCTGAGCTAACATCTGTTGCCAATCTTCCTCTTTTTGCTGAGGAAGGTTAGCCCTGAGCTAACATCTGTGCCCATCTTCCTCTATTTTGTATGTGGGATGCCGCCACAGCACAGCTTGATGAGTGGTGTGTAGGTCCATGCCCGGGATCCGAACCTGGGAATCCCTGGCTGCTGAAGCAGAGTGCATACACTTAACCATCATGCCACTGGGCCAGCCCCTATCTTTGAAGTTTTTTGTGTTGTTTTTTTTTTTTTGAGGAAGATTGGCCCTGAGCTAACAACTGTTGCCAATCTTCCTCTTTTTCTTTTTTCTCCCCAAAGTCCCAGTATATATTTGTATATCCTAGTTATAGGTCCTGCTAGTCTTCTATGTGGGATGTTGCCTCAGCAAGGCATGATGAGCGGTGAGTAGGTCTGTGCCCAGGATCCGAATCTGCAAACCCTGGGCCACCGAAGCAGAACTCGTGAACTTAACCGCTATGCCACCAGGCAGGTCCCTATCTTTGCAGTTTTAATTCCCACTGTTACTCCAGGAAAAACTGTGTGACCAGCCAAATATATATATATATTTTTATATATATATATATGGATATTTATGGATATATATACCTGTATCCATGTATATCTCCATCAAACCTGATCTACACACTTCCTTCTCTCTTCTGTTCTTCTAGAAGAACTAAAAGAAAATCTATATATGTATAGCCTGAAATATTGGTCATTACCAATTATTCATTTTTACATCACATTTTTGCTACAGTTTTGTGTATTTGTATTAGAACTGGTTGCTCCATACCATGCATTTGCCCCAAGAGGTGAAAAGGTAATTCAAAAGAAATTGGAACTCTAGCAGAGGCAGCTAGGAGAAGCAAGTATACCTCCTTCTCCCAGGCCCATCTTTTTTTCCTCCCTGTTTCATAATGATCAGAAATTCTGGTGGAGATGCTGCATGAGTCACACATTCTCAATATAACATAAAAGTTTTCCATTTCTAAAGCAAAATTCTTCAAATAAAAACAAATTTTTATACTAATTTATATTCTGCATATTTCATAATTTTCTTTTTTTCTTTGACATTTGAGTTATTTCCAGTTAAGAGTTATTATAAATAAAGCTACTGTGAACATTTGTACGAGTTTTTGAGTGTTCTTTTCCCATTATAAATACCTAGGTGCTGAATGAATGGGACACATGACAGCTGTATGTTTTCACTTTTAAAGAAACCACCATCCTGTTTTCCAAACAGAATCAATGATCTCACATCTCTTCTAGCAGTGGATGAAAGTAACAGTCCACATTTTCAATGACACTTGTGTTCACTCTTACTTTTTAATTTTTCTAAGTGTTTTGTCTTCCGAAAATTGAGATTGTTATGAAGATTAAATGAGATGTTTTTAACACACATACTATATCTGAATCAAATAAATGGCAGTCATTGTAGATACTACTTTTGTTTTTTTTTCAGAAAAATTGTTTATTTTCCCCAATTCTGTAACCCCAACACATCAACATAGTGGTGATTTTTGCATATAAGTAATCAATAAGTGTTTGTTGCCTATTGAGGCAATGGGTTATAGAGGGTAAAGAAGAGTATGAGAAGGTTCCTCAAAGCGACAATAATGACACCAGAGCATCTGCCCAAACGTGGAGACACGGAGATTATGGGGAGAAGGATGAGACAACACTCCTTTCAATAGTACAACTGGGGTCTCACCCTCATGCTTGGTTCAGTACTATGCTTTTTTTTACGTTTAAAAAAATTTTAGCTTTATTGAGGTATAATTGACATATAAAATTATAAGATATTTAAAGTGTACATTATGGATATTTGATATACATATACATTGTGAAAATATTCCCCAACTAGTTAATTTTCACATCCATTATCTCACATATTTATCTTTTTTTTTTTTTTGGTGGGAACATTTAAGTTCTATCCTCTTACCAAATTTCAATTGCAAAATATAGTGTTATCAACTATAGTCATCATGTTATATATTAGATTCTCAGACCTCACTCAATGTATAGCTGCAAGTTTGTACTCTTTTACCAACCTCTCCTATGTACCCCACCCTCAGCCCCTGGCAATGCTTTTCTACTCTCTGTTTCTATGAGTCTGACTTTTTTTCTTTTTTTTTTTAGATTCCACATAGGTGATACCATGCAGTGTTTGTCTTTCTCTGTCTGGCTTATTTTACTTAACATAAAGCCCTCAATGTCCATCTGTCCATCCACATTATCCTCGAAATGACAGGATGACAGGATTTATTTCTTTTTCACAGCTGAATAATATTCCATTATATATATGTGTATATATATATATATACACATATATATATCACATTTTCTTTTCTCATTCATCTGTTGATGGACACTTAAGTTATTTCCATATCTTGGCTATTGTAAATAATGCTGCAATGAACATGGGAGTGCAGATATCTCTTCAATATGCTGCTTTCATTTCCTTTGGTTATAAACCTAGAAGTGGAATTGCTAGATCATATGGTAAGTCTATTTTTAATTTTTTGAGGATCTCCCACACTACTTTCCATAGTAGCTGCAGCAATTTACATTCCTACCAACAGTGCTCAAGTGTTTCCTTTTCTCCACATCCTTGCCAACACTTGTTTATCTCTTGTCTTTTTGATGATGGCTATTGTAATAGGTGTGAAATGATATCTGATTGTGGTTTTTATTTGCATTTACCTGATGATTAGTAATGTTGAGCACTTTTCATGTACCCATTGGCCATTTGTATGTCTTCTTTGGAAAAGTATCTATTCAGTTCCTCTGCTGACTTTTTGATAGGATTATTTGTTTTGTTTTTCACAGTTGAGTTGTATGAGTTCTTTACGTATTTTGGATATTAACCCCTTATCAGATATATAATTTGCAAATATTTTCTCCCATTCCATAGGTTGCTTTTTCACTTTTGATGATGGTTTCCTTTGCTATGCACAAGCTTTTTGGTTTGATGCAGTCCCACTTGTTTATTTTTGCATTTGCTGCCTTTGTTTTTGGTCAAATCCAAAAAATCATTGCCAAGACCAATCTCAAGGAGATTACCACCTATGTTTTCTTTTAGGAGTTTTATGGTTTCAGGTCTTACGTCCAAGTCTTTAATCCATTTTGACTTCATTTTTGTATATGGTATAACATATGGGTCCAGTTTCACTCTCTTGCATTTGGCTATCCATTTTTCCCAGCACCATTTATTGAAGAGACTGTCCTTTCCCCATTGTATATTCTTGGCTTCTTTGTCATAAATTAATTGACATATATGCATGGGTTTATTTCTGGGATCTCTATACTGTTACATTGATCTATGTGTCTGTATTTATGCCAATACCACAATATTTTGATGACTATAGGTTTGTAATATAATTTGAAGTCAAGAAGTGTGACGCCTCCAGCTTTGTGCTTCTTTCTCAAGATGCTTTGGTTATTGGGGGACGTTTGTGGTTTCATGCATATTTAGGATTTTTTTTTTATTTCTATTAGGATTTTTTCACCTAATAATGTAACAAATATTTCCCTTTACATTTAAATTTTTTCATAAACTTAGGTTAAAAATATATATAATGATCTATCTTACCTAAATAGTCTTTATTAATGGAAATGGAGATGTTTCTAAAGCCTTACTATAATAACTATTCTGAATAGTATCTTTGGGCATAATTTCACTCTAGAAATAAAATTAATGAGTAAAGGAATGTAAAAAATTTTAAGACAGACCTATCTTACAGAATCTTCCTCCAAATAACTTACTGACTTGAGAAATAAATGCTCCCAGTCTGGAAAATTTACATTGGTCATGCTTTCAAATAATTTTCACACAATTATGTGCAGATTTTCTGTCTGTTCCTCTGAGATAACAGATAAGCATCTTTCTCTAACAAATTCCTTGAAAGTCCTTGCACCCTGCTAGAAACTATTAGAGAGAGGCTTGAGGAGAGGCAAATATGTGTGGCAAAGCTGTGGTTCTTGGTATTAGTAGTTTTAGCAATGACTCTTAAAAATTTTAAAAACTGGCTTCCAGCATATTAAAAACAAAATCCCACTTTTTCTGAAACTTTTATAGGTTTTCAGGCATTTTCATATTATATTTATCATTTAAGCAAATTAAAATTGCATAAGTGTAGTCAGGAGTAAATTTTTTAGCTCTGAATTTAAAGAAAACAAACAAAAGAATAATTCTTTGAGCAGTTGAAACTTGTTACAGTACTGTCGAATATATATTGTACTGCTACAACATACAGTAACTGCTATAGCACAAAAGCAATAAAAATTGCTATATTAATACCAAGCATCAAAGGTTCATGTGAAAAAACCAGACTAGCATTCAAGATACAAAGAATCAGGAGTATTTTTTTTTTTTTTTTTTGGTGAGGAAGATTGTCCCTGAGCTAACTTCTGTGCCAATCTTCCTCTATTTTGTATGTGGGACACCCCAACAGCATGGCTTGATGAGCAGTGTGTAGGTCCGCTCCCAGGATCCAGGCCCACAAACCCCGGGCCACCAAAGCAGAGAGCACAAACTTAACCACTACACTATAGGGCCGGCCCCTGAATCAGGACTATTTTTAAGGGATCACCTGAAATGTAGGAAGCAAAGAAGTGCCAGGGATTATCCCGGTTGGAGCCAGGAGTCATTGGGTTATAGATGGTAGTCAAAACCCAAGATGGGGAAGAGAGAAACAAAGCAAAATGTACAGTTAGTAACAAAAGAAGCTGGTAACAAACAGAACCCAGGGAACACCCACATTCAAGAAGGGCTAGCAGCGTAACAGCAGCAACAGAGACCAAAGATAAATCTTAGAGTCAGAGAGAAAACCCAGAAAGTTTGGTGGATGTGGTTGGTTATCTACACAGAACACATTTCTCCTTTCCAGTAGAATTGTGCCTTCTATCCTGGTAATCCTCTTTCACCCCCATGAAGGCCTCATGTTGTCAGTGGAATCCATCCCAAGCACATTCAGGGCTGGGCCTTGATTCTGAGCAGTTATTTATTCCCTTCCTTGACTTTGCATTAGAATCACCTGGAAATTTTTTTAAAAATAGCAATACCCAGGGTCCATCCCAGAGATTATGTTTTAATTGATAAGTAAGAACCCAGGACCTCTTATGTTGTTAATCCCTCTTCCCTTGGGAGCTCTTAAAAAATTCCAGTTTGGGACAAATCACCAATTAACTCTATCAGCACTTCTGAATGTGAGAATGAGATGCAGGCATTTTTTTTAACAAAACTCTCCAGAGGAATCTAATCTACGGAAGAGCTGAAAACAACTGCTCTAAAGTACAATTTCATCCCCCTTTATAGGGATCAGTTTAGAAAAGGATATATAACCAAAATTAGCCAAAAAATTACAAAGGGAAATTGTCAGTAGGTGGGGAAAAAGAAAAGATCTGTCTTAGGAGAAATATCCTCTAGAGCCAGGCTGTCCTATATCATAGTCACTGGCCACATGTGGGTATTGAGTACTTGAAATGTGGCTAGTACAACTAAGAAATGGAATTTTCCATTTTGTTTAATTTGAATTAATTGTAATTTAAATTGAAAAACTGATACTCAATTTCATTATTGGAAAACTTTTAAATATATTTGAAAAAAACTTTGGAGTGTGAGTCTACTTTCTCAACTGTGTATTTTATGAAATATACAACAAGTGTTTCTGATGAAAATTTGGTGTCCAAATTGAGATATTCAATACAAATCAGATTGCCGAGATTTAGCATGAGAGGGGGAATGTAAGCTATCTCAATGATTTGTTTATGTAGAGTATATGCTGGAATAAGACTACTTTAAATATATTAGGTTAAATAAAATATATTATTAAAATGAATTTCACCTGGTTCTATTTACTCTTTTAAACGTGGTTTCTAGAAAATTTTGTGTGTGTGTGTGTGAGGAAGGTCAGCCCTGAGCTAACATCTGCCAGTCCTCCTCTTTTTACTGAGGAAGACTGGCTCTGAGCTAACATCCGTGCTGATCTTCCTCCACTTTATGTGGGATGCTGCCACAGCATGGCCTGAGAAGCAGCGTGTCGGTGCGCGCCCGAGATCTGAACCCGGGCCACCAGCAGTGGAGCGTGCGCATTTAACCGCTACGCCACGGGGCCAGCCCCTAGAAAATTTTAATTACACATGTATTTTCCATGATATTTCCTGGACAGCGCTGGCTAGATATGAGTGAGGTTAAGGCATGCAGCTGCCACAGCCCTCTTGCTACCAGAGTAAGGATAAAAATCACAAGGTATGAGAAAGCCAAGCTGAGACAGAGGTATGGAACAAGAGCCCTGGTGGAAACCTACTGATTTTGCCAGGCTGCCAGACATTTTCAGTTATTTCTCCATCCTTTCTGTATTAGTTATCTATTGCCACTTGACAAGTTACCCCAAATTTAATGGTTAAAACAATAGGCAGTTATTATTTACAGTTTCTGTGGGGCCGGAATCTAGATGTGCCTTAGCTAGGTGCTTCTGCTTCATGGTCTCTCACAAGGCTGTTATCAAAGGGTCAGCCAGGGCTGTGGTCTCATCTGATGGCTTGGCTGGGGGAGGATCTGCTTCCAAGGTCACTCCTACCTTGTCAAGAGTCAGTTCTTCATGGGCTATTGGCCAAGAGCCTCAGCTCCCCACTGGCTATTGGCCAGAGGCCTCCCTTAGTTCCTTGCTACATGGGCCCCCTCCATAGGGCAGCTCACAACATGGCAGGTGATTTCCTCAAGCAAGAGAGAAAACTCAAGATAGAGGTCACTATCTTTTTACAACCTAATTCCTGAAGGGATAGTCCATTACTTTTGTTATATTTGATTCATTTAAAGTGAGTCACTCACTCCAGTCCATACTAAAGGAGAGTGATTATATAAAGGCATGAATATTAGACGGTTAGAACCATCAGGGATCATCTTAGAGGCTGCCTACCACGCTGCTTCGTGTATTCCATCCCCAACCTCAGAGGTAACCACTACACTAAAGTTGGTTAAGTATTATTTACAGGCAAGTATTTATATTTTTATGTCAAATTAATGATTCATAAATAATATATATTATTGGTTTTTTAAGTTATATACATTATATATAATTATTATCATATATCCACTTACTATTAATATATATAATAACATATATATCCACTGGCTCTTCCCCTTCAACGTTACATGTTTAAGTTACATCCATGTTGATACTGATACTGGATGATCTAGTTCATATAATTCACCTGCTAAATAATTCATTTATGAATAAGCCACAGTTAATTTATGCAGTCACCTACTAAGGAATACTTAGGGTTTGTTTATTTTGTCACATTTATTCTCCTACAAACAGCTCTACGATAGACACTTTTCTACATGGTCTCTGTGCATATATGGGAGAGTCTCTCTAGACCTGGGATTACCAGGATATAAAGTATATGCAACTTCAAATTTATTAGATATTGCAAAATCGCTTTCCAAAAGTTATGCTAATTTGTGGTTTTGCCAGCAAAGTATATGAGTTCTTGTTTCACCAGCACTTGAATTTATTGAATTTAACTACATTTTTCCATTTTGATGGCTATAAACTCACATTTTATTGTGGCTTTAGTTTGCATCTCCCTGATTACTCATGAGGTTGTGCACATTCAGCTCACTTTTATACGTGAATTTTTGTATTCAGAGTCCCTTCTCTGAGGCTTATTGTCTATATACTTTGTCGTTTTTCTAATCAGTTCTTTGTGTTTCTTCTTACTCAGTCATTAGAGATTTCTAATGTATTCTTGATACAAACCCTTTATCCAATATATGGGTGATAAGTATTTCCTTCCAATATATGACTTGTCTTATTTTTAAGTTTTTTACATGTCAATTCATGTCAATTAAATTTTAATGTGTGAAATTTATTGCAATATTTCTTTTATGGTTTGTAGTTTTTTATCTTGTTTAAGGAAATATTCCTACCCTAAATTCATAAAAATATTCTGATTTTTGCTTTCCTCTTTGTCACTCAATTATCTAATTGAAAAAATGTTTGTGTTCTGGTTGTTTGCATCCACTGTTTCTAGGCATTTAGTAGCAGGAGAATTTTCAGATTTGTGTCAGTCTTTTTTCTTACCTGAATCAGAGACAGTCCATGTTAATCTTTAAACTATTGCATGATATTTTTTATCACTTGTAGTAAAAAACATCCTTAATGAAACAAGAGACAAAAATGCATAAAATTTAATAAAGGATAGACTATTCGACAATTTAAAGTGCTACAGAAAGCTCAAGAAATATAAAGTTAAAATGTGTTCATTTGATTTGTCATTGGTGATAAGAAGTCCAGGGAGTAGTTTAGATAGAAACAAGATGTTGATGAGTCAAAAACTGTACCAGTCATTAGTGCCATTCTCTGAATATTTCCACCTCTCAGTGTCCCAGGATCTCGGTGAGATTGCAATTCCTGGCCCCATTGTGGTCTCCATCTGACTAGTTTAGGCCAATGAGTTGTGAGGGGAAGTCACATGTATTCCCTTCAGGTGGAATATCACTTTGTAGCATCCAGTGCAATCTTCCCTCCACCACGGCAACCACCAAGTTTCATGGTGTGTTCCTTCATCTGGATGAGTCCGGCAGTGAGGAGACTTGCATGAGGGAAAGTGAATCTTGCTCATTATAAGCTGCGGGGATTTTGGAATTTATCACCACAGCATATCCTACCCTATCCTGATAGTACATAAATTGACACAAAACGTGTAAACGTATGCCCATAGCATAAGGATGGGGTATATTACGCTGTATAACAAATAATGGGATAACGCAGCAGCTTTATACAACTAAGTTTCATTTTTCTCTCATGCTACATGTCCAACACGAGTTAACTGTGAGCTCTGCTCCACATTTTCCTCACTCTAGGCCCCAGGCCAACAGAGCAGTCACTATCTGGAATATTGCCAGTGCTAGGGTACAGGATAAAAGTAGGTGGCAAAACACACCCAGCCTCTTTAAGCCTGAATATGACACATGTCAATTCCACATATATATATATTTTTTACTTTGGGTTCCTCAGAAGTAGCCCCGGAGCTAATGGTTCATATGAAAGTAATATAAGTAATGTTCACAGCTAAAACCAGTAAGAGAGTGGGAAAGTGGGACTGAAAGGAAAGGAAGCCAAGAAATGTTGCAATATCAAGCAAAGCCCCCAGAAATTTTGGCTCCATCATCAGAGTAGCTCTGGAGACTGGGCAAGTCAAATCTGAAACTTGTCCTGACCAGGGGGGCACAGAACCTGCATTAATGTACCCTGCTATTTGTCAGTTACTTTTTTAGGGTTTCCACTGTGCTGATATAAAATTCCAGGCTTTTTGGGCTCCAGCAGCCCAAAGAGAGTCACAGACCTGGATTTTGGCAGTGAAAACACACAAGTCTTTGTGCACTAAAATGGCAAAGGGATACTAGGGGATAGGAAGGCACTGACAGCTCTGATATGCATTTCAATGCAAGGCACAGCACACCTAAGTTACTGAGGCAAAGAAGTGCAATCCTATCATATTAGTAGGAGGAGGAACTGACAATAGTCAGTGAATGGCACCCATCACAGCGACAATGAAATGGGAGATCAAACGGGAAGACTTAGAACTGAAGCTTTCTTGGAGAAACATTACTGGATAACTAGCTGTTTCCAAGGGACAGTGGAAGGGAGAAGGGAAGAAGAGGTGATAGAAGGAGAGTAAAGAAGAAAGATGAAAAAAGCACAGGTTGAAGACTGAAAGTGGTTTTTGTTTTTTTTTTACATTAAAAGTCTTTGAGAATACGTAAATGCTGATATATACAGTCAATATGGAAGGTGAGTTTGAAGGTGTAGGTAAGAAGAGATAATAGATGAGATAAAGTTTTCCAGGAAACACAAGAGAATGAAGTCAACTGATAGGTGAAAACTTTATTTTCAGCAAGGTGAAAAGAAACCATTTACTTAAGTGAGAAAACAATAGTAAGAGGGATTGGAAATACAAATACACCTGCAGACATGGGGCTGGGGAAGCAAGGAAGAGCTCTAGGGCTGGCCTCCCTTTTCTCTCTGAAATAAAATCAAGTCATCTCCTGAGAGGGTGGAAGAGGAAGAGGAGGGAACGGGGCGGTAGAGGAGAGGTGAGTTTGGAGTAACCACAGAGGGAAGAGTGAGAGGGGTGCCCCTAGGTTTGTGATGAACTGCACATGGGAACAATGAGGGACAAAAGAGGGCCCAGACATGAGTCTGAAATGGAATCGACCCCCAGGCACTGAGCAGATCTGGTGCTGTTGTGGAGAAGGGTATTACTGCAGGGTGGAGCACAGCATTGCAAGAGGGAAAATGGATTCGGGCTTTTGGCCAGAAAATGATTAAAGTGAGTTATTGTCCAGCGTCATCCTGTAAGGAAAAGACAAGTTAAGAGAGGGCTGGAAGATAGGGACATACAGAGTGTTAAGGGTTTGATCAGCCTGAGTAGAACTAATGGCGTAAGAGGCCCATAAGGCAAGAAATTGTAAACACACATAGTATCGAAACTTTGAATTTTAGGGATTCTGCTTTCAGAGTGATAACAAGATTAAGTGTATGGCATTAAGTTATGGTCAAGAAATTACGAGGTTAGGGTAGGGTGTTAGGCACTTTATTCACATGTAGAACTTGATTTGGTTAGTGAGATGACAAGGAGATCAGACATAATGTTGTAATTTTGGAGCATACTATTCTGTACTGCAAAATGCACAGAGTCAATTGTTGAGACACCACTGTTGGAGTCCTGGATCTCTAGAATTCAGTGTCTGAAACTACAAATTGTGATTAATCTTATGTGCCCTACCTACTTCACTAGTTGTTATTACTAATGATATTCTTTCTCTTGAGAATTATATGCAATAATGAATGTGATCTTATCTAATACATAAAGTGTTAGGCAAATATTATGCTGCCTAGCTAGATTGTATACTCAAACTTTCACATAACAGCAAGCATAGTAGAGCAAATCAGAGCTGTCCAATGCGTGCTAAGTTGAATTGAGCCAATATTTGAAAATGCCAGATATCTTTGCTCTTGTTCAAATACAGTGTGATTAGAGAAAAAGAGGTAGTTGGCCTCAGATCATATGGTATTGATCAACGTTCTCCTTAGAGAAACAAGAATAATTTGATGTAAGTTACTATCTGTCTTTACCTAGGAAATACAATTGAAGAGTCAGCAGGAAAACCAAATTGCAACTCCATTTAAGTAACAAGACACAGCAGGGTATTGTATTGTCACATTAAACACCCTGAAGTGAGTTAATATGATTATAATGTGGCTTCTCTAAACAAACCAATTATAGTACGCACAGGTAATAAATTATCATCAGTATTAGTATATGAAGCTTAATCTTGCGTTTTCTGTTTATATATATATACATACATGAAAATTTAAAGTGCATTACCATAAAATATAAACAATCTTATTTTACTGTTTTACGGTTCACTCAACTAGAAATGTTTTACTCTTCGTTGAATTTTAATTCTCTCATTCACTTATATATAATACTTATCAATTAAGACTATATGAGGGGGTTCAAATATGATACATGCTATATATGTGGTCCATATGTGTGTTATGATTGTTTTGTTAAAAGAAGTCACATTATAACCAGTGAGTGTTAACTCACTGGTGGGGGAAGAGGGGATTCTAAAATGACAATAGCCCAGCCTGCTGTGTCTTAATAGTTAAAAGGAGATGTCTTCAAGGAGTTTATAATCTCATAGGGGAAAAAACATAATCAGAACAATAACTCAAATACCAGGGAAAAAAATGTTTTAAGCTCCACAGGGAGATAGAACTGGAGTGTACACATGGAGAATTAGGGGAGGGAGAAATAGCATTTCTTTGGAAGAATGAGAGAAACTTCCTAGAGAACAGAATATTTCAAATTTACCGTGAAGGAAAAGCAAAATTTCCACAGCCATAAATGAGAAGAGTCGTTAAGAGAGGTAGAGTATACAGTTAAGATAGTGCTGAACAAGTTCATTATGTAACAAGTATCCCCTTTTACATTATTTTAGACTAAAATAAAATGGGAGCATCTTCACCTTTCTTTCTATGAATACATGCATACATAATTTTCAATCCACTTTCCAAGAAAAATTCACTGAGCATTGACTGTGTTCCATACACAACGGAGAGAGATCAGGGTGACGTGACTTAACTATGTTAGTGATAAAAAAGGGAAGTAATTAGGTTTATAATCTATTTAAAGTTAAAACCGATCGGCTTTGCTGATGGACTAGAAGAGTGTAAGAGGAAAAGTCAAAAATAACTATAAGATTTTGACTTGACCAACTGAATGAATGCTGCTGCTGTTTACTAAGAAGGATGACAGGGACAGCAATCAAGAATTCGTAGACCTTTGGCCGGCCCCGTGGCTTAGTGGTTAAGTGAGTGCACTCCGCTGCTGGTGGTCCGGGTTCGGATCCCAGGCACGCACAGACGCACCGCTTTCTCTGGCCATGCTGAGGCCGCATCCCACATACAGCAACTAGAGGGATGTGCAGCTATGACATACAACTATCTACTGGGGCTTTGGGGGGAAAAAATAAATAAATAAAATCTTTAAAAAAAAAAAAGAATTCGTAGACCTGTTAGTCTAAGACACACAGGACCTCTCTCTTACGAAAAAATGCTATCACAAATGTTTTCCGACATAGAGATTTTTCCATACTTAGGGGGCTGTAGACTTGAATGGGTCCATCTTTTTACCTCTCATGAACTTGGAAGTGAAGTGGGTTGGTTCTTACACCTTCACTGCCTGACCATTGAAAGAATCCACCTCTCTTCAGTCTCAGTACGATTCCTACACTAGCAATAAGGCAAGTCAGCAGGCACCATTTCTCAATATTTGTTGCACCACATAAAAAGATATTGACCAAACTTCTTGGAAATCCCTCCCCTCAGATCTGAGTAGGGAGACCAGCCATGTTTTCCC
The DNA here is from genome assembly GCF_057802395.1 of Ceratotherium simum simum. Classification (NCBI taxonomy): domain Eukaryota; kingdom Metazoa; phylum Chordata; class Mammalia; order Perissodactyla; family Rhinocerotidae; genus Ceratotherium; species Ceratotherium simum. Next base: position 54,961,825 of record NC_141914.1, read on the forward strand.
CTTTCTTGCAGCTCTACAGGGAGTGACAGCCTCTTTCACAAAAGTTTTCTTGACAAAAGGTGACTTCCTTTCTCTCCTCAATTATCAAACCAATTTGGTCCCTCTCACACCTCAGAGGAAACTGGTACTCTCATTTTGAGAACTTGGCCTTGGGAAATTTAATAATTTTGTTTTCCACACGATGCTTTCTATATTGTAAGTGCTGAACAATTCAGGAATCTGTAAGAGCAGGAAAATACTGGTAACAGTGTGCACTGGGTTTATCCCTTTGTTTTCACAAAAAGCAAATACCTTTAAATAGATCTCTATTTAAAATTTTATATCATTAATTGTTTACCAACTAAATTAATCACCCTAGTTCATATAGTAAGCAAATTATTACTTCCTCCTCCATGAAGAATCACTAGAATTCACTGTTGCAGGCATAGCTGTGGCTTTGGCCTCCAGTTCTATCTTCCTTTTTCATATCTGGAGTTGATTATCATCTTGGCCTATGATTTTCTGATGTACTCACCATTACCCCTCCAACAAACACACACACACACACACACACACACATACACACATTCACACAAACAAACCAAAACCAAAACCAAAAAATAAACCCTATTACTGGTTTAATCAAAGAACCTCAACTTGGTGAGATTTATTTTTCCAGTAACTGCTATCAAGTGTGCTTTTTTGAATCACCCTTTCCAATGGGTTTGATATCCCCTTAACAATATATCTTAGTTGTATAAAATTTTAGTTATATTAAGAAGCTTGGACTTACTCTTAAACCTAGGAGAAAGTATTTGTGAGTGTTAAGCTAAGGAGAGACATAACATACTTAGTGTGTTGGAAAAATTACTCTGAGTCAACATAGAGAAAGAATAGGCCTGGAAATACTAAAAAATACTAGTTAAGAGACCTTTTATGTTGTCACAGGGAAAAAATTTTGTTATCTGAATTAAAAATGTGACAGAGGAAATGGAGATAAATGGAAGTTTTTAAAATAAAATTAGGAAAAAGGATCAGCAGGAATTCAGGAATTAGAGATCTACTGATTGTGCAAAGCAAGAGAAAAAGGGAAAGAAGGATGCTGCTGGGTTTCTGGCTTTGGCAACGGGGTAGATGACAATGGCATTCTCTGAGACAGGACATACATAAAGAGAAGCAAGGAACAAACTATTGTCAGTTTTAGTCATGTTGGTCCTGAGCTAACTGTGATGTTTAGTATTCAGTTGGACACATGAGTCTGAAGCTCATTAAAGAAGTGGTGTCTGGCTATCTAGATGAAGGACTCCTCAGAATTGATGGGAACTGAGTCATGAGAGGATGTGTAAAAACTGTGAATATAGTGAAAGATGAGATAAGAGACGAGAGAAGGAAGAGTATTCTACAAGAAACCTGATAAAATATTCCAAGATAGAAAGAGGGGAACTCTGGAGGTATAGTGACAGGGAAGTCCTATTACACTTATGTCAAGAAGGAAGGTAAAATGCACCAGGGATTGGATAAAACAAAGGTGTCTGTCCATTGTATTTCTCAAGAATAAAGATATTTGTGATATCACAGTATAAGTTTCGGGGGAAAGAGTGAGGACTAAAGCCAGATAACAGTGATGGGGTTCAGGTTAGGCTGCCCCAAGAGGTCCCGCACTGGTATGTGGATTATTTCCAGCAGAAGACAATAAAGGCTCAGAAGACTCAGAGAGAAACATTGACCTTCCTCCCCACTAACTGCCTAAAAGGATTTAAGATGGAAGGCCTGTCTCCAGGGCTGGCCAGTACCATAGATAACTCAGGGTAGGATAGAGTGGGAGAGTCTTTGCTAAGCTCATCCTTATCAAAGTTCTGTTTATCAAACATTTACATTTGTAAGGGAAATCTCCTTTTGTAATGGTATCTCTCTCTCTGTACTGAGGTGAAGGGGGGATGACCTCAACTCTAGAAACTTGTCAGTGTGGAAGGTGAGGCTTTAAATCTGCATAATAACCTTACTCTTGTTTACTGTGCTTTTCTGGTAATCTCCCATAGCTGACTCCTCCCACCCCCAACACCTTTTATTGTCTTTCTGTCTCAGAGGAGAACCTCTGCCATTTTGTCAAGAAATTCAGTTTCCCTGGTCTCTCCCATGTATACATGTTATAAAACTTTGTTTGATTTTCTCCTGCTATTCAGTCTCATGTCAATTTAATTTGTAGCCCAGCCAGAAAAGACCCAGAGTGGGTAGGGGATAGTCTTCCCCCCTTCAACAGTGAATTGTGGTATGAATGGAAGTGAAGAAGTAGGGACACAAAGGAAACCAACATTTTGAAGGAATTTGGCAAGGGCTAGGATAGACACTGGAGGAGAAGATGAGACCAAAAAAATGCATAAATATCAGAGATATGAACATATTTAAATGCTTATGAAGAGAATATAGTAGAGAGAGAAGTTGAAGATATAGAAGATACATGGGTAATAGGTAGTGTGATCCTTTAGGAGCGAAGGTTATAAATTTCAGTGGCCTGGTGGAACGATTACCTTTAGAGTTGGGAAATCTATTTCTATTCCATTTTAGAGGAGAAAAAAAGAAGATGAGTGAAATTACTGGTAATTGTTCAGGTTTGGTAGTTGAATTTGTAAGGAGAGCCCATCTAACAATCCTAGTTGTAAATGAATAAATGATGAAGTCATCTCCAGAGTTTGACTAAGGATCCTGGTAGAATCAGGTTTTAGAGAAGTGAAGAAGAAATAAAACTTCCTTTCTGAAGAAAAGGAGAGGGAGCTGACAAGACAACATAAAGAATTTCTAGGTTGCTCTGCAGACCCAATCAAGGTTAGATAGCACGGATTTATGAAGGAAACCATCTACACAGTTGATCAGTGTTTTTCTTTCCTTTCTTCACCTTAAAGTGAAGGATAACCTGGTTATTGCTTTATTAGCTGGTTGAATTGATTTGGTTGGAGATTTTCCAGGTGGTGCTTCAAAAAAACAAGGGATGAGGATATTGGCCAGTGTTAGGAGGTGGACATAAAGAATCAAAGATTGTGTTTTATTTGATAAAATAATAAAAATGCCATGTTGTTGCACAAGGTTTATAAGTTTTATAAATATAAAATGACAGCCAAATTTGCTGTGAAATATGATCTAATTTTGTTCTTTTGATCTTCAAAAGTTATTTAAAATACCACAAGGTGCTTACATTTGCCCTAAAGTCACGTTAAAGACTTACATTCTGGTCTGAATTAATGATTACTTAAAGATAAGTTTTTATAAATGTGTAATTATTTTCTTTAGGATAATACTAAGAGTTATATTGTTATATATTTTGTGCTGCTGTTGAAATAAAATAAATTTTGGAATACATAAACATGTGTATATATTTTTTTGTTTCCAATTTCTACCATATCAAATGTGGTTAAATCTGTATCTAACCACTGTATGGTTAGAAACTGTCGGGGGAAGAGGGAGAATCTCCCTCTGCCCTTTCCCTTAAGGTTCTTCTGGCTGGCCAAATAATCAACAAGACAGGTTAGCAGGAGAAAATAATACCAAGTTTAATAACATGTATACACGGGAGAAACTCAGAAATGAGCAACTCGTCCCTCTGTCTAAGCTGCTTGCTTAAGTATTGCAGCTAAAGGCGAGGAGCGTGTTGGGGGTGGGTAGTGGCCTGGGACTTCAGAGGGCAGGAGGAGAATTCTTTTTGGGATCATCTATAGATAATGTGGTCAGGGAGAGACAGAGTTTTTGATAAAAGGGGCTTGGTGCCCCTCCCATTGTAACATCTATTTTACATTATCTTTATAGCCATCATGATAGAAGATCTGTTCCAGGAATGAGCCACCATGTCAAATTCTTTAGGCAGTTAGTGGGGGAGGTCAAATGTCCTTCAGAGAAAACAATCAAGGTAAAGAGATACATTTCAGGGTGGCCAAATTTTGATCTCCCACAATATCATCTAACAAATGATACCCCTGTATCACTTAGGAATAAAATAATAATTATTTGGAGATCAGCCATGCCCTAAAATAATTACATTTTGCTTAGGCTAGATTTTGTTCAGTAAAGTTAAAAAACCCATTTTACACATAATTTGAAAGTTAATGATTCTCAATTTATATATCCAGCACAAAGAAAACAAATTACTATGTCAAAGCATAATTGTTGTATAAAAATAAAGTGAGTATCCTCTAAAAAAAATCTCAAAGTCTGGTCTTTTTTGATGCTAAAAGATGGCCCTTCCCTTTGATATGTAAAAGGTCACCTGGAGCTGAGCTTGGATGTAGTGACTGGAGAGAGCCCAATCACTCTGCCTGACAAAGTGAAAAGAATTTGTATTCTTGATAGTTCCCAGGAACAAGATCCATAGAGTCTGGAATGGCTTTACCATTGATGGAGTAGTAGCCAGAAGGCCTTTAAGAGGAAGAATATCTAATCTAATAAAATTTTAATAAGTTTTTCACTGAAAAATATAGAAATAAAAAAGTATAGAAATAAATAGACAGCTAAATGAATTTTCAAAGGGAAAACATGTAACCAGCACCCATGCCATTTAGAACAATTGCCGTTATCAATCATCCCCTTCTGGGACCTTCTAATCACTGTTCTCCTTCAAAGATAACCATTAAGCTGACTTCCAGCATCTTGATGGATTTGATTAGTTTGGTCTTGAAGTTTTCATAAATGGAATGATTCAGTATAAAACCCCTCTGTGTCTGGTTTCTTTCGTCCATGTGGTTGTATGTAGTTTCCTTCATAGTTCCATAGCAGGGTTTATCGATCTTGTACTATTTACGTTTTGGGCTGGATAATCCCTTGTTATGGGGAGGCTGAATGTGCATGGCAGGATATTTAAGAGTTCCCCTGACATCTACCCACTAGAAGCCAACTCCCTTAGTTGTGACAACTGAAAATGTCTCTAGACATTGTCAAACAATCCCAGAGTAAAATTGCCTCCAAATGAGAACCACTGCCTTATAGGATTCAATTGAATATACCAAAAATTGTTAATCCACTTTACTGTTGATTGACTTTTGAGTTGTTTTCCTTATTTTATTTGTTATTATGAACATTCTGGTACATGACCTATGGTAACCATGTGCAAATCTGTTGAGTATAAACATGGGGGTGGAATTACTGGGTCAAAGGACATGCTTTAGTAGATAAGTTAGTTTTCCAGAATAGTTGTGCCAATTTATTCCTCTACCAAAAGTGTGAGTTACAGTTGCTATACAACACTTAGTATTCTGGCCCTTAAATTTTAGCACTTCGAGTAGGTATTGTCGGGGGAAGAGGGAGAATCTCCCTCTGCCCTTTCCCTTAAGGTTCTTCTGGCTGGCCAAATAATCAACAAGACAGGTTAGCAGGAGAAAATAATACCAAGTTTAATAACATGTATACACGGGAGAAACTCAGAAATGAGCAACTCGTCCCTCTGTCTAAGCTGCTTGCTTAAGTATTGCAGCTAAAGGCGAGGAGCGTGTTGGGGGTGGGTAGTGGCCTGGGACTTCAGAGGGCAGGAGGACAATTCTTTTCGGGGTCATCTATAGATAATGTGGTCAGGGAGAGATAGAGTTTTTTGATAAAAGGGGCTTGGTGCCCCTCCCATTGTAACATCTATTTTACATTATCTTTATAGCCATCATGATAGAAGATCTGTTCCAGGAATGAGCCACCATGTCAAATTCTTTAGGCAGTTAGTGGGGGAGGTCAAATGTCCTCAGAGAAAACAACCAAGGTAAAGAGATAGATTTCAGGGTGGCCAAATTTTGATCTCCCACAGTATGAAGTGCTATCTCGTGGTTTTCATTTGTGGTTTCCTTTAAGTGATTAAGTGGAGTGTTTTTTTCATATGTTGAATGGATATTTGGATATCTTTTTTTATGAAATGTACGTTCGAGACTTTTGCAGTTTTTTTAATTAGTTTGACCATCTTTTCCTTACAAATGTGTGAGAGTTTTATATATGCTAGATACAAATCCATTGTTGGATACATGTACCGTAAATATTTTCTCCTAGTGTGTGGCTTGCCTTTTCACTTTCTAAATAGTGGTTTTTGATGACCAGATATGTGTAATGTTAATGCCATCCAATTTATGGTATTTTTTTCATTTATATTTAGTGTTTTCTGTTTCCTACTTAATATATTTTTCTACACTAGATATTGTCATATGTTTTCTTCTAGAACTTTTATTGTTTTAACTTTCACATTTAGGAGTACAATCCATATGAAATTGATATGTATATAGGGTGAGATAGGGGTAAAATTTATTTAGTTCTATATTGATATCCAACTGATATAGATTTATTAAAAGACCATTCTGCTGCCGTTGCAATTCATACATATGCAATCCACAATGTTATGACATTATGACATCTATGTTTTAAATCAGGTGACCATATATGTGTGGGTCTGATTCTCTATTTGTGTTCCATTGGTCCATTTGTGTATTTTTATGTCAATACCACACTGTCATAATTGCTGTAGGTTTATAGAAAGGCCTGGTGTCTAGTCAAGTCCTTCAGCTTTGTTCTTCTTCATTAAGATCATCTTGGTTACTCTTGACTCTTTATATTTTCACAAGAATTTTGATTCAGCTTTTAAATTTCTGCAAAAAAAAAAAAACTGCTAAGAATTTGATAAACAGTGTATTGCCCATCTCTTAGCTGGAAAAATAGACTCAAGTCACACTTCCAAGCAAGTAGCTGCTCATCTGCCCATAATTTCTATTAACAAAAAAGGGGGAAAATCTCATGCAATTGCAAAACTGGAACATTGTTTTTTTTTTTTAAAAAAAAGCTTTATTAAGTTATAATGATATACACAAAACTGCACATATTTAGTTTATACAATTTGATGAGTCTGGACGTACGCATACATATGTGAAAACATAATGACAATCAAGGTGATAAACATATTCATCACTTCCAAAAGTTTCTTTGTGTTCCCCCTTTTTTGTGGTAAGAATACTTAACATGAGATTACTCTCTTAATAATTTTTCTATGTGCATAATATATAAACTATAGGCACTATGTTGCTCATAGATCTCTAGAACATATTCATCTTGCATAATTGAGACTTCATGCCCATTGATTAGCAACTCTCCATTTCCCGTTCCCCCCAGTCCTTGGCAACCATCATTCTACTCTCTGATTCTACGAGTTTGACTATTTTAGATATCTCATGTAAGTGGTATCATGCATTACTTGTTCTTCTGTGACTGATATTTCACTCAGCATAATATCCTCAAGGTTCATCCATACTGCTGTATATGACAGGATTTCTTTCTTTTTTAAGCTGAATAATATTTCATTGTATGTATATATCACATTTTCCTTATCCATTCATCCATCAATAGACATTGAAGTTGTTTCCATATCTTAGCTGTTGTGAATAATGCTGCAATGAACATAGGAGTGCAGATAACTCTTCAAGATGTTGATTTCAATACTTTTTGATATATACTCAGAAATGGGATTGCTGTATCATATGGTAGCTCTATTTTTAACTTTTTGAGGAATCACCAGACTATTTTCCATAGTAGCTGCACAATTTTACATTCCCACCAACAGTGTACAAGGGTTCCAATTTCTGTACATCCTTGCCAACATTTGTTATCTTTTGTTTTTTTGATAACTGTCATCCTGACAGGTATGAGGTCTATCTTATTGTGGTTTTGATTTGCATTTCCTTGATGATTAGTGATATGAGCATCTTTTCATATACCTCTTGGTCATTTGTATGTCTTGACCAACGGAACAGAATAGAGAGCCCAGAAATTAACCCACATACACACAGTCAGCTGATCTTCAACAAGGGTACCAAGAATACACAACAGGGAATGGAACATGTCTTAAATAAATGGTTTTGGGAAAAATGGATGTTCACATGCAAAAGAATGAAATTGGACCCTTATTGTACACCGTCACAAAAATGTCCATGGAGGACATACAAATGGAGAATTCTATTTCTTGTTGATTCCCAGGGCTACACTCTCTTCTGTAAACCATACCATCTTTCTATCATTTATTTTCCAGAGTAACAAAGAAGCTTTATTGGTAGGAATCTCAAATAACCCACAGACTCTGTTTTTGTCTCACTAACTTCCTGTCCCTCTGGAACTGGTCAATATAGTTTTCTGCTTAATGATTCCATTCCAATGAATCTGTGGGGGCAATAGCTAATTGGAAATGAGATGCCATTATGAAAGATGAACCAGATGGCCTTTTTCTGAAAATCCCAGAAGGAGATGAATCCCTGGCCCAAAGTTTTATGATAGCATAATTTTATTACTCACTCTGATGCCTCCATTATTGACATCTCAGACCTTGAATCTGTTCCTAATAGCCTCTTGGCTAAAGATAGTTCATATCTAGAACATATCAAAGAGGTTGAACCATAAAATTCTCCATCAATCCATCTATAGCCTTACTGAAACTAGCCTAATACATATTAATAGAAGAGACTATGAAGGCCTGTGGCCATCATATCATATACCTCTAAAAGAGACTCAAAATTCTCTTATTAGCTCTTGCCGTGCCCTTCCGCCCATTAAAAAAGCAAAGGGGTGTGGTTACCACCTTCTACAAGATTTATGGGCCATTAGCATGTTCATACTTCCTCAACTCCCTATCGTCCCCAACCATAATACCACTCTATTCTCAATCCCTGAGACGGCTAACTTTGCAGTAGATCTGTATTCAGCATTTTTTGTACGTATACCTTTCCAACTGGACTCAGAGTATCTTTTTTGTGTTTACTTAGGGAAATAAAAAATATATGTGACAGTTACGTTCCTGTCATACAGAAGCATCCTCTCACTTTTTGCAAATATTCAGCCAGAACTCCACTTTTATATTATATATAATCTTCTGTTCTGTTCTCCAGATTGAAAGTTTTGCAGAAATGATTCTCTCTAGCTGCTGCCAAAGCTTTTAAAAACAAACTCCAATTTTGTCAGAACTAAGTGCATTTTCTAGGTCATGACAACATACAAAATGTACCTACAGTTTCCTCAAAAATTGGGATCTATTTATCATTTTCCCTGACCGACTATTAGAGGAAAACTTGGAGGTGTTCTTGGTCCCATAGGATACTGTGTACTGGATTTCTAACTTTCCAGAGCTGAATGCCCCTTTACACAATCTGATGAAAGCTGACAAATTTGAGACTTTGGTTTGGACAGAATCATTAGAGATTAGCTTCAGTAACATTAAGTATTTCCTTCAAAGCTCCTTACCTTGAACTACCCAATAACTGTAAAACTTTATTTCCATTTGCATATGAAAATTTGGGACAAGCACTGAGGATTCTAACTGAACAGGAAGATAGATATCGGAAACCCATTGTTTATTAAAGCTTCTCACTTAACCCCACAGCAAAACCTTACTCTTGTTTATGCACAGCAGCAGCAGTTGTACAGTTACCTGGGTCTGTGGAGAGCTCTACTCAGGTCTTGGGGCAACTCCAGCACCAAGTACTCCATTCTGAAAAAGCAAACAAACAAACAACAACCAAAAACCCCACACACTTGGGAGTGGATTAAATTATTTATTCCGCGCAGATGGTCTCAGGTCACACTAAGAGAGCTCTATGGACTCCCTTGAAACGTCGAAATGAAGTCTCTCAAAAATTTTAACCCATCATGTAAAAGAAACTAAAATCCATCTCCAATGAGCCTTGGTTAGAAAACTTCAGTAAGATCACAGAGGATGCCTCTAGTGTACGTCCCATCTATGAACCCCACAATCCTGAGAAAACTAGAAAGGTGAGTCATGAACATAAGACAACATCTTTAGGCTCCTTTGAACATTTACAAATGGACTTAATTTAATTAAGCCTCATATGGCTATAAATATACTCTTATTACTGTCTGTGTATTTTCTGTTTAGCTAGAGCCTTTTCTTGCCATAAAGCAGCTGTATTGATGGCAGCAAAGCAACTTTTAGGCTTCGCAGGTCCCTCTTCCCTTCCCCAAAACTCGTCTATTTGTCCAGTGCTGGGGCACCCATTTCATTGGAACAGTAACTAAGATACTTGGTAAGGCTCTGCCTGTTGCTTAGAAGCTTCACTTTCACAGTCCTCTGAGAAAGTGGAATAAATGAATGGTACACTAAAATTAAAATTTGCCAAACTATCTGAGGATCTTCAATGGCTGTGGCCAAAAGTTTTCCCTTAGCTCTCATGGCCATTGACTCCACTCCAACAGGAACTCAGAGGCAATCCTCACATGACCTTTTTACTGGATGCCCCATGCATCTGGTGATCTCACCCCTGTTTTGACTTCTCTTTTATAGTAGGCTGATGCAGACAAATTTTGTAAAGGCTTAATGCAAGCTTACTATCAACTTGTCTTTTCCCAAGAGTAAACCACAGGAACCCCTGCATGATCTTCAGTCCATAAACCCAGTTTGCTAGAAATTATTCCAGTTTAAGATTACTCTTGAACCTTATTGGAAGGAACCTTATAAGGCACTGTTAATTTTAAACACTGAAGTAAGATTTTGGGGAATTGATCCTTGGATTCATGTTTCCTAGTAAAAAGAAATCATGCATCCACTTCCTGAACTTTTTTTTTTTTTTTTTTTTAATGTGAGGAGATCAGCCCTGTGCTAACATCCGCCAATCCTCCTTTCTTTTTGTTGAGGAAGACGGCCCTGGGCTAACATCCATGCCCATCATCCTCCACTTTATATGGGACGCCGCCACAGTATGGCTTGCCAAGCAGTGCTTCAGTGTGCGCCCGGGATCCGAACCAGCGAACCCTGGGCCGCCACAGCGCAGGGCGCGCACTTAACTGCTTGCGCCACAGGGCTGGCCCCCGTACTTCCTGAAATTTTATGCATCAAAAATTTTTCTTAGGAAACTTGGGTCAAAAGCAGACTATTAGACACAGCATTTACCCAGATCCTTCAGATCAAAATACTTGAATGCAGGGAGCAAAAGCTGCTACAACTACCTTTGTCTCTTTCTCTTCCAAATTTTAATAAATTTGTTTTTCTCTGTGTGTGTGTGTGTGTGTGTGTGTGTGTGTGTGTGTGATGGCTTAGAGTTCTTGCTTGCTAATAGGAGATTTTAAAAGTTTCTTGCCCGATCTTGTTAGTCTGAGTACCAGAGATTAAACCTTGACATTTAGATTACACTTGGTACCAATGAACTCACTTTCTAGCTAAAGAGTTTAATTAATCAGGTTGCTGGATTTGTACCATTTTCCCTGGAAACTGTACTTTGTACCAGACAATAATGTCACTTTCCTTTCACTATATACTGATAAAGAGACTTTAGGATGATTAATATCAAGAAAAATTAAAGGAGAAACACCATAAAATGTCATCCCCCATAAATGTCACATGCTTGATTTAAGGTACCTGGGAAGTACCTTCTCCAAAGTGATCAAAAAGAACTTCCTTCTCCTAACCTCTAGTACCAAACTGAAACATTCACTGCCTTCTATAACCCTATAAACTACATTCCTATTTGTGCTACTGTTAGTCTTATTGCCATCTCTGCCCAATGTTAAGACTCTTTCAAGTTCAGGAGACAAACAATCTTGATACATGCCTACAACCACAGTCCCACCAAAGTTCCTGTATTTCAAAAGGAACTGCATGTTCCTGTGACAAAGTGTTATGGTTTTCATGCTCACAACCTCCTCAAATTTATGCAATGATTAGAAAAAGAAAGAATTTAACATTCATCTGGGAACTTTCATTCTTGAAAATCATTCAGGAATATGAACAAAACCATCCAATTAGTACTTTTTGATACTCAAATATGGCCTCTGAGTCACATTGTTTTAATATTCCTGGATCTCTGGGACACAGGTTACTAGAAAGTTCCTACTAATTGGACAGGTAATGGTACCTATTTCCAATCCCACTGGTTTTCTGGTTTCTAATAATGTGACCAAATTCCTTTTAACGCTGCAAAAACTTTAGTCATCTTTTTATTTCAGATACTGAATCTTAATAATTATAGCCCCCATGTAGTAGGACATGATTATAAATTTCCAGGAGAGTATTGACTGAAATTAGAAGAAGAAAAACTTCTAAATTTTCTTAGCCTGAAGAAAGACATAAACTCTCTCTACCAGTGAATCCTGGATTGCTGTTTTCTCCCCTAGTTTGACAGCCATGCAAAAAGCTCAAAAACAATTCATTATGCCATGATTACAACAACAATTAATAACCTAGGGAACCTAAGTAGAACGGTAAGTATAGGTATAAATTCGACAAGCTATAGTGCAATGTAGACAGACTTTAAATGTACTGAGCACACAGAGCAGTACGTGTGCTGACTTAGGGAAAGAAGGATGCACCTATCTACAAAGAGATGTATTAGATAACTTTTTTAACATAAACAAGGTTAGGGAAGCTAATGAACAAATAAGAGGGAGAAAAACAAGTGTTAAGCAAACTTACTGATATCAAATGTGTCTTCTTTATAGACTCAGAGTAGGAATGGGATCTATTCTCTTGGCTTAGTCAAGGATCTTAACTAAGAGACAACTGTCCAAGGCATTCTGATGATTCTAATGTTAATATTTGTTTTCTGCAGAATTGTTTGCCTTGTTCTCTCCAGAGTCTTCTGCACAATAAGTCATTGGCCAGATAATTTAAATCCAACCACAAGGACAAAAGTCACAAGAAGCCCTAATGACAACCATCATCAGTGAATCTGGGACCACAGTCAATATGAGTCATGTCGGTGTAGAATTCTGAAGAAATCTACATGTGATCAAATTATGAGATTCAGTTTCCCTCCTGAACAAGAGGAGGGACTATGAGGGATACTGAAGGCCTAAGAATTTTCCACTTGAGCCTTGCATGACATTAGCACCTACCTTTATTTGCCCACATGGTTTTGGTAGCCCTCTCATGACCTTAACATCCACATGGCTGAAGACATATTGCTCAAACAACTGCCATTAAACCACAAGAACAAATTTTCCTTCTTCCAAAAAGTGTTTTTGACCAGCAGTTCTCCCAATTATTATTCAGAGAATAATTCCCTCTTGCTTAAACTCTGTAAAACTTCACCCATCTTCTCCAATTCAGAACTCTTCTTTGGAATGGGACTCAGACAACAGCATATTAAAAGAAGGATTATGATGTTCTGGTTTATTTTCTTCCACAGAAATAATTGATGTCTTGGCAATACTGATCTTTCCAATCCACGATCATGGTATATCCTTCTGTTTAAGTTTGGTCTGTAATTTACCTCGAAAAAGTTTTGTAGTTTTCAGTTAGGGTTTTCCCACATCTTTTGCTAGAATTTTTCTTACTTATTTAATTTTTTATGCTACTGTAAATGGTATTTTATTTGTAATTTATTTTCTTTTTGTTTCCCATTGCCATATAGAAATAAAATTGTTTTTTTATTTTGATTTGTATACAGACACTGTACTCTCTAACTCAATGTGATTTTTCCACATGGTCTCCTTAACACAATAGATTCAGGGTACCCAGAATTTTTACACGTCAGCTCAGTGTTCTCAAGGCACTTTTCCCAGGAGAGTAATCCAGGTGGAAAATCTATAGTCTTTCCTATCTCAATAGGTATATAGCATCACTCCTGCCACAATTTGTTGGTCATTACACTAATTTCCCAGGGTTGACATAACAAAGCACCATAAAGTGGGTAGCTTAAAACACAAAAATTTAAAAAACTATATTCCAACAAATTGGACAATCTAGAAGAAATGGATACATTCTTAGACTCATATAACCTCCCAAAACTGAATCAAGAAGAAATAGAGAAACTGAATAGACCAATCACAAGCAAAGAGATTGAAACAGTAATCAAAAACCTCCCCCAAAATAAAAGTCCAGGACCAGATGGATTCTCTGGAGAATTTTACCAAACATTCAAAGAAGATTTAATACCTATCATTCTCAAACTATTTCAAAAAATACAGGAAGATGGAACACTTCCCAACACATTTCATGAGGGCAACATCACCCAGATACCAAAGCCAGACAAGGACAATAAAAAGAAGGAAAATTACAGGCCAATACTGCTGATGAACATAGATGTAAAAATCCTCATCAAAATATTGGCAAACCGAATACAGCAATACATTAGAAAGATCATACACTACGATCAAGTGGGATTTATACCAGGGACACAGGGATAGTTCAATATCTGCAAATCAATGTGATACACCACATTAACAAAATGAGGAATAAAAACCACATGATCATCTCAATAGATGAAGAGAAGGCATTTGAGAAGATCCAACATCCATTTATAATAAAAACTCTCAACAAAATGGGTATAGAAAGAAAGTACCTCAACATGATAAAGGCCATATATGACAAACCCACAGCCAACATCATACTAAACGGGGAAAAACTGAAAGCCATCCATCTGAGAACAGGAACAAGACAAGGGTGTCCACTCATGCCACTGTTATTCAACATCGTGTTGGAAGTTCTGGCCAGAGCAATTAGGCAAGAAAAAGGAATAAAAGGAATCCAAATAGGCAATGAAGAAGTGAAACTCTCCCTGTTTGCAGATGACATGATTCTATATATAGAAAACCCTAAAGAATCCATCAGAAAACTATTAGAAATAATCAACAACTACAGCAAAGTTGCAGGGTACAAAATCAACTTACAAAAATCAGTTGCATTTTTACACTTTAATGACAAACTAACAGAAAGAGAATGCAAGAATACAATCCCATTTACAATCTCAACAAAAAGAATAAAATATCTAGGAATAAATTTAACCAAGGAGGTGAAAAATCTATACAATGAAAACTATAAGACATTATTGAAAGAAATTGATGATGACATAAAGAAATGGAAAGATATCCTACGCACATGGATTGGAAGAATAAACATATTTAAAATGTCCATACTACCTAAAGCAATCTACAGATTCAATGCAATCCCAATCAGAACCCCAAGAACATTCTTCATGGAAATAGAACAAAGAATCCTAAAATTCATGGGGCAACAAAAGACCCCGAATAGCTAAAACAGTCCTGATAAAAAAGAACAAAGCTGGAGGCATCACAATCCTTGACTTCAAAACATACTACAAAGTGATGGTAATCAAAACAGCATGGTACTGGTACAAAAACAGACACACAGATCAATGGAACAGAATTGAAAGCCCAGAAATAAAACCTCACATCTACGGGCAGCTAATTTTCGACAAAGGAGCTAAGAACATACAATGGAGAAAGGAAAGTCTCTTCAAAAAATGATGCTGGGAAAACTGGACAGCCGCTTGCAAAAGAATGAAAGTAGACCATCTGCTTTCACCATACACAAAAATTAACTCAAAATGGATCAAAGACCTGAAGGTGAGATCTGAAACTATAAAACTCCTGGAAGAAAATGTAGGCAGTACACTATTCATCATTGGTCAAAAAGGATCTTCTCGAATTCCATGTCTAGTCAGACAAGGGAAACAAAAGAAAAAATAAACAAGTGGGACTTCATCAGACTAAAGACCTTCTGCAAGGCAAACGAAACCAGGATCCAAATGAAAAGACAACCCACCAGCTGGGAGAAAATATTTGCAAACCATATATCTGACAGGGGTTAATCTCCATAATACATAAAAAACTCACACATCTGAACAACAAAAAAACAAATAACCCAATCAAAAAATGGGCAGAGGATATGAACAGATGTTTTTTCAAGGAAGATATACAGATGGCCAATAGGCATATGAAAAGATGTTCAACATCACTAATCATCAGGGAAATGCAAATCAAAACTACACTAAGGGGCCGGCCCCGTGGCTTAGCGGTTAAGTGCTCGCGCTCCGCTGCTGGCGGCCCGGGTTCGGATCCCGGGCGTGCGCTGACGCACCGCTTCTCCGGCCATGCTGAGGCCGCGTCCCACATACAGTAACTAGAGGGATGTGCAACTATGACATACAACTATCTACTGGGGCTTTGGGGGAAAAATAAATAAATAAATAAAATTTAAAAAAAAAAAAAAAAAAAAAACTACACTAAGATATCACCTTACACCTGTGAGAATGGCTATAATCACCAAGACAAATAATAACAAATGTTGGAGAGGATGTGGAGAAATGAGAACCTTCATTCACTGCTGGTGAGAATGCAAACTGGCACAGCCTCTATGGAAAACAGTATGGAGATACCTCAAAAAATAAAAATAGAAATACATTATGATCCAGCTATCTCACTTCTGGTTATTTATCCAAAGAACTTGAAATAAACAATCCAAAGAGGCTTATGCCCCCCTATGTTCCTTGCAGCATTATTCACTATAGCCAAGACATGGAAGCAACCCAAGTGTCTATCAATAGATGATTGGATAAAGAAGATGTGGTATATACATACAATGGAATACTATTCAGCCATAAGAAAAAGACAAAATTGCCCCATTTGCAACAACGTGGATGGACCTGGAGGGTATTATGTTAAGTGAAATAAGCCAGACAGAGAAAGACAAACACTGTATTACCTCTCTCCTATGTGGAAGATAAACTAACACATGGACAGAGAGAACAGTTTGGTGGTTACCAGGGGGAAGTGAGTTGGAGGGTGGGCACAAGGGGTGAAAGGGCGCATTTATGTGGTGACTGACAAATAATAATGTACAACTGGAATCTCACAATGTTATAAACTATTATGGCATCAATAAAAAACAACAACAACAACAAAAATTTATTGTCTTACAATTCTGGAGGCTAGGCGTCCACAATCAAGGTGTCAGCAGGGCCATGCTCCCTCTGAAATCTGAATCCTTCCTTGCCTCTTCCTAGCTTTTGGTGGTTTTCCCACATTCTTTCGTGTTCCTTGACTTGCAGATGCATCACTTCAATCCTCTGTCTTCACATAGTGTCTTCCTTGCGTATCTCTGCCTTCACATGGCCATCTTCTTATAAGGACATGTTCACATGGCCATCTTCTTATAAGGACATGTTCACATGGCCATCTTCTTATAAGGACATGTTCACATGGCCATCTTCTTATAAGGACACCAGCCACATTGGAGTAGGGCAGGCCCACCCTCCTCCAATATGACTTCATCTTAACTGCACCAATTACATCTGCAATGACCCTGTTTCAAATAAGGCCACCTTCTGAGGCACTGGGGGTTAAGACTTTAACATATCTTTTTTGAGGGGTGTGGAGGAAGGGAGCACAATTCAACTTAGAACAGTTGTGACAGTCACAAAGGTCTGCTCTGGTTAGGGACATAGACTTCATCTCTTAATGGAGAAATGGCAAACATATTGAAAGAAGAGAATGTAAGATATCGACTTATTTAGTAAAATATAGTCTGCCACAATATCTATCTCCAGGCATTTGACTCCTGACTTCTTCAATTTTGAATAATTTTAATTACATCTTTAAGTAATATCATTTTAGGAAGTCATATGTATGCTTATATTTTTTAAATTTTAAATAGATGATTACCTTTTTCATTTACTCTTTAACATAAAACTATGCAATATAAAATTCTGGAAATCTCATACTATCAAAAGTTTTATAGATATTGCTCCGTTTTCTGAGATTTAGTTTTTATTTTTATTTTTTTTAATTCAGACACCTATATGATTTTTGTCTCTGTAATTAAGTTGCATTTTTTTCTGTCGGAAGCTTAGAGGATATTTTTTAGTTTTTAAAATTTTTAAAAATCCAACTTTTATTAGTTTATTTCTATCAGCTGTGTCCAACACTTTGATCTTTGAGGTTTCTTTTTTTGGCATCAGGAAATTTTTTAAAAATTTTTCTTTTTTTCACTTCAAATTGATTTGATACTGATTTTACTTGGTTAGCAAATAGTAATGTTTTGTTACTTGTGTTTCACTAACATGTAATGCACATTCATGTATATTGGGGCTTGCCTCCTTTAGGAACTATTATTACCTGAATCTGGACCTCTACAGTTTGTCATCTATAGCAATTATGTTCCTTCTTGTCATTTTTATTTTTTTGACTGAATTTTCTCAAGATTTCCTTCCTTTGATTTGTTTGCTTCTCTTTAAGATCGCTTTTACTATTTATTGCCTCCAATGGTTTTGAAAACTTTTTCATGTTTTTCATACTTTCAGCAATTTTTTTTGCATTTTATCCTCAATGTTTTGTGAATGTAAGAATCTTACCATAGCACAAATAAACTGGACCTTGGAAAGATCAATAAATGTTTGATATTTTATTTGTGATAACATGTGATAGGGCATCCTCAGGACTACCCAGAAAGGAGGCCAGAAATCCTGTCCATGTCAGTCACTGCTGATTTTTCTTTTCAATAGGAATTTAAAAAATTCATATTATAACAAGTATTTTAATCAAGGTAGATCAAATCCATGATGTATAAAATCTTAATTTAAATAATATAACATATCTTAATTGTACTGAGAATGAATGAATAAACTTATCCCATTCTAATTTAATTATATGACTTCTTATCCTATTTAGAGGGATCTTTAGACTAGCTCTAATTAGTCTTTGCCATGGTTGGGGTCTAATATGATCGCATTATGAGTGGACATTATAAATTTTACCACATATGTCAGAAACTGGGAAATGTAGGGAAAAAATGATTAGATTAGATTAGCTTTGCAAGAGCTATAGCCTAGAAATTTCCTGTGGCTATCCACTGATGTCCTGAAAGCAAACCTCCGTCATTTGTCTTCAATGGCTGCAAAGAATGCCAACTCTGGTCTGAGGATGTCTTGATATCTTTGAGTTGTTTGAGTTTTTAATTCACAGGGACTTAAAAGGGT
Organism: Ceratotherium simum simum; assembly: GCF_057802395.1. Classification (NCBI taxonomy): domain Eukaryota; kingdom Metazoa; phylum Chordata; class Mammalia; order Perissodactyla; family Rhinocerotidae; genus Ceratotherium; species Ceratotherium simum. Next base: position 54,980,520 of record NC_141914.1, read on the forward strand.
AACTGAGTTTAATTCATTGGACCTCAGGATATCTTTGAGTTATTTGAGAATTTAATGCATAGGGACTTAAAAGAAATATAAAACTCTGACCATTTTCTTCAACTCCTGAAATCTGTATCTCAATGTGATAAAAAAAGAAGTAAAAAAACTGTCTAGCCTGGAAAAGGAAAGCATCCTTAATTTGGGTAGATGATAAAATACCTGGGAAATTTGAAAATCATTAAGTTAAAATATTTACGCAACCTCAACCTAAAGGAGATTGCCTAAATCTTGCCATGATTATTACCAGATGCAAACTGATTTATTGAATCATAATTTTTAAAAGTATAAGTTACAGAAACACAGAATGATCGTTTTGGAAGTGGCCTAAAAAACAAGTACATCCCAGTTATTTTATATCTGAAAAAAACAGAAAAACTGAGGCCAGACCAAGCTCTTAAAAGACTTGGTTAAGTTCATGGAGCCAAAATTCTAGCAGCCTTGTGCCTATGTCGTAAGTCCACTGACAGCAAAGTAAGCTCTTTTAAGTAAATCTATTTTATCACATACAATTACATGAATGGAATATTTCAGAGTTTTTTAAAATACGATTTTTTTAAGTTAAACGAGTGTGAAGATTCCAATGCCTCACAACAATCCTAAGTGCGAAGCATTATTTGTGTCACAGCAAGTCATGTCACGATGTCTTAGCTCATTTCCTACAAACATCCTGAAAGATTGTTTTTCCAAAATGTTATTATAAGAAACGTAGAGATCTATGGAAAATCAAAAGAAACAAATTTATCATGTGTGTTGGTCTTGAAAAGACCTTAAAAACCAAAAAAACTAAGAATAACAGCATCAATTGTCCTAAAATTTAACTGACAAGGCAAGATCTGTAACTACGAGTTTTTTCAAGTTTAAAAAACAAGGTACAGAACATAATAAAATGAATCTACCACCCAGGATTGATAATTAATTGTGAGTCATTGTGGGTCACTTTTACTTAAGATTAAACTAAAAGAAGAAGAAAATATATTGTTTAAGTTACTTTTTTTGTCTTCCCAGACCTTCTAAATTCATATTTTGAATAAAGGGAAAACAAAGAAAAAAATTGACTACTTCAGTAATATTTAATAAAATACTTTTAAACATTTGTAATAGTAGCCATTGAGTGGCTCTATATATAAATGGAAAGAAGTACCAAAAGGGCTAGAGAGGAACACAGAGAACTAAAATCTGAATTCCAGATTTTGTTTTCCCCCAATTCAAAATAACCACATTTGATCATATCATTAACCAGCACACCAAATGCTTCCCAACAGATTGGTGCTCAATTATGTCAAAAGTACACTGAGTACTCATTTTAAAATAAGTGACTATTACAAGAGATACAGGGACAACATGAGGAAATGGATACAAGAGAAAACAAAACAAAAAAATTTAAGTATTCATCTTGATACACAGAAGGAAGAAGGCTCAGACTTCAGCTGCACCAGATTATTGTCTTTCACAGACAAAAATCTTGGCTAAATGTTGTGGACATGGAAATCAAGCTGATAAGTGCTAAGGATTCTTTCTGTTTCATATTCATAATAACTAGCCAATGGTTCCAGTCTAAGTGTATGTCCAGCGCCAAAACTGCCGTGAGACTGTGGGGATGTAGGTGTCTCGCCCATTTGCGGGAGGTTTAATGGGTTTGTGATTCACAATCACCAGTTGGGTCTTTGATGTATAAATGACACAGTATATGAATTAAGGGCACACCCTCCAGACAGTTTCATTCATCAGACTGGAGAACTAGTGTTCATTGAGCTGCTACTGTACATCTGTTCTGTGTTTACTGTTTTATAAATATTACCTAATTTAATTTTCCTTACAATTCCAGGAAGTATTATATAATAATAATAACTTTTTTTAGATTGAATAATTGAGCTCCAGGAATTATCTAGTCCAAACAAGTAGAAAGTGATAAAGCCTTAATTTTCATGTAGAAATCCCTAAAACTACAATCTTCATTCTCTTTTCTAAGAGGAAAGAAACTCCTTAGAATGTGTGGTCTTCAGAAGAAATCTGCTGCACCTCTCTCCTAGCAAAAACAATTAATTGATAGAATTTGATCCACATGTAAAATAAACTTGGAAGAAATCATTTATTTGAGCTGAGAAACAAGCTTTTCTTTTCATTTTCTGCTTCAGAAATGTTATTATGGGTTCTTGGCTTTAAAAAAAATTGTCCATATGACTTAGATTTCAGTTTGTTCCTCTCCAGAAATTTCCAATGTCGTCCATAGGCCTTTCCCCAAATAGTTGAACTTGGGAAGGCAAATGACGAGATGAGCTAAAAGAAAAAGTCAACTAGATTAATAGCTTTAGAAATTTATGCTCTTTTTATAGTGACTGACAAGACTTAAGAATTTTCTGAGGCAAAGAATAAAGTTTTACAAAAGCTTGAAAGCTGACAAAAAAAAGATACAAAGCCCAGTTTTTTAGCTTCCTCAGTTTTTCTTTTTTCTTTTCTATCTAGTGACCCTCTCTACTCCTTCAGCGTTTGCTGAGAAGATTCCCGTCCCTTGGAGTAAATGCTATGGTTGGAAAGAACACTGTGATTACAGTGATCTATATAATCTGTGCAAATATTTTTAATTATGTTTAGTAGCACATATTGGCCATGTTCAACACACAGCCATAACCATGTTGAAAAGATGAGGGGTGAAGATGGGGGGACAATCAATTATATGTGTCAGGGATACCAGGCAGAAATTAACTGTTTGAAAGCCAGTAGTATTCCATAGCCTGTTAATCAATAGCTGTAACATCAAATTTGATTTCCAAAAATCTGGCATAGTATTAATGATTACTCCTTCATTATTTAATGAATTAATTCAGAAATGAAGGCAGCATGGTCTCTGTTCTGAAGCAGAACATAGCCTAGCGAAGAGAGGTGAAAATGTATTAAATAAATGCAATATAATATTGTCTGTAATATAATACGATGGCAGTACAAGGTCCATTTAACTCTAGGAGATAAGGATATCAGGATAGACTTTGTAAAGTAGGAAACTCCACATATTTTGTATCTCTTTCACAAAACTTATATTCCCTCCTATCATAATCATTTGTCTGCAATGCTGTCCCCTCACTCCATTCAGCATTACATTACATGCTCCTCCAATGCACATGCCTTCTGCATTGCACGTGCCTTTCTATAGAAAAGAGTTGAGATTCGTCAATATACGGTTTAATCTCCTAGTTGGATATTAGTTTACCAGATATCATTGAAAGAAGGAACAACCACAGATAAAATATTTTAACAAAGTAAAAAAATATTTTGGTGGGCCACCACCAGTGGCCTCATGGTTAAGCTCAGCATTCTCTGCTTTGGCAGCCCAGTTTGGGTTCCCAGGCACGGACCTACACCACTGGTTGTTGGTCATGCCATGGTGGCAGCCCACATATAAAATAGAGGAAGATTTGCCACAGATGTTAGCTCAGGGCGAATATTCCTCAGCCAAAAATATATATATATATTTTGTTAAGATTAATTGGCTTATTAAGAATCTAAGTTATCATAGTTTATCAATCTTTATCATATATTCCTTAAGTTGCTCATCTTGAAGATTTCATAGGGAAGTAGATTTGCTCAAAGCTAGGTGTTCATTTAGATTTTTTTTACTTGATGATTATTTTTGTTAGTGACTACACTTTTGTCATTGGGAGGTACTACTAAGTTAAGCTTTTAGTTGTGCTGCTATTAAAATTTTTCAAAATTACACTATGATGGTGATGGGGTTGAGGGCAGGCTATCCCAGAATATGCCACTTTGGCGTATGGATTATTTCAAGATGAAGACAATCAAGGCCCAACAGACTCAAGAAGAGCTTTTTACCTCACCCTTAACTGCCTAAAAATATTTAGATAGGGGGCCTGTACCAGGAAAAGAGCTATTACCAGAGATAACATTTTACATCAGAAAGACTTATCTGCATGGCATGGCAAACACTTGTTTACCAAACATTCACTCTTCCCATCTTCCTGTGAGTTGTCTCCTTCGCCTTTGAAGTCCCAGACCCCCACCCCTTTCTCCTTAGCTCAGGATGGCATATAAGCCTCAATTGCCTGACTGTCTGGGAGCCACCTGTTTTGGGGGTTCCCATACATATGAAATTGAATTTGCTTTTTTCCCCTCCTCTTAGTCTGTCTTATGTCAATTTAATTACCAGACCAGCCAAAGAACCTAGACGGGAAAAGTTTTCCTCCCCTACAATAGCCAGTGCTCACAATAGTTTTTTTGTTTTTTTCTATCATAAGCAATTAATAAATTCTGATTGAATATCTAGCTGACTGCTGCCTATCTTATATAGAGTATTATGTTTGAAGGCAGAGATTATCCTGTCTTTTTATTTTCTGTAGTACTTCACTTTCTGTAGGTACTCAGAAAAATTTGAAGTATATTTCATTTTTTCATGTTTCATATTTTTTCAACTAGCTTTCTCTGTGCTTTGAATCGATATATTAAGCATAAGAAAATGCATAGAATGTATAATAATATAGGACAAACTGAATGCCAATTTTTAATGATTTAGTCCTGACCCATTATACAACTCATACCATATATAATTCTGTTCAGCTATGCAACCCTTTACACAGTCACACTTTTGTTACACAAGTTCAGTGTCCTCAAAAATGTTCCTGCTCAATTTCGTCATTTTATCCCATTTTTACTTGCACTATTTATTTTACTATCCCATTATCCTTTGGCCCCTATGCCCTTATTTTACATTTATGAGTTCCTTTCTTCCAGAGTAAGTTTAAAAAATTCCAGTACCATGAATAGTCTGTTGTACCTAATGGTTCTAAACCATTGCTGCTTAATTTACCAACTTTTCCATTACCCTTTAGGCTTTTCCTCATTGTTTTACAATCTAAATGGTACTTCTGTTTCCATCACTTTTTTTTTTCCTCTAAGCACCCCATCCTGGACAGAAGTTCTCCAGTTTGTTGCTGTTTTGTTTTTCACCATTGAGATTGAATTGAATTTGATATTAAATGAAAAGGTAAAAAGTTAAGACTTACAAAAAATCATGTAAATACAATTATTATGTAGGAGAAAATATTTTTCTTTAAATATTGGCCACTTGCTTTTTTTGTATTATTAAAATACCTTCAGCCAATTAATAAGTAGTTGTGTGTCAAGTCCTCTGTTACACAGTTAGGGAAATATAATTAGAAACAAAATTTCCTCTCAACTGAGAAAATGTTCCACAAAGGTAGAAGAGAAAGAAAACAGTTTTATTATTGAATAAGCGTTAGAGAAAATGCTATGCACATTACAGGCAATCCACTGAGAGATTGTCAAGACAGAAAGAATTCTCGCCCTATTATATAACCAAGCAAACAGAACCCATTACACGTCACTAGTCCTTAAGTAAGAGGAATTGACAACACCATTTGTCACATATGGTTCATCCTAAATTCATCTGGAAACAGGATGACCATTAGTGTTAGCCAATTGGTTTTAACCAAAGGAAAAATAAACTCATATCTTTATGGCGGGAGGTAATTTTGGAGCAAGGAGTTCATGGATGTTAGGCTCCTACTCTCCCATAGAAATTGAGAGATAGGGGATGATTACATTTCAAAAAGACAGCTCCCAGGTCCTTGAGAGAGACATTTCTGGTTTGTAAAGCTGCCAAGAAGTTTACTTGGGTTTCAAAAAGATTACATACATCTCCAAGGGACAGAAAAAGAATTCATAATTATAAGATTTTTAAATAAAATGCTTTGAAAGAAAAGGGATGGGGAAAGAAGTCTCTTTCCCTTTTTGTTCCAGGGACGTTTGTTTCACTGATTTGGCGAACAGTTGCAACACCCTTGGACTATATATTGTTCTCACCAGGGAATAAATGTTGGTGAACTAATGAAGATGACTTGAACAAGATTTTCTCACACACACACACCCCCCCCCCCACTAGGCTGTATTTGGTGCTAGCAGATTGTGATTTCTGTTTCTGACGTTTTTGACCTTTTTAGATGTGTTCATTCTAAGGAAAGACATATTTATATACTTTATTTAGTGATAGTTTACTTAAATAAATCCCTTTTAATAACGTATACTTCTTAATTTTTTTTTGTAATTTCTGTTCAACAAATAATAATTGGAGCGTTTCTTTGTGCAAGGTTTGCTCTAGATTGGATGGGCATGATATACTTCCTGCTGTCATTATTTAAGGTATCATACATTCTTCTGAAGTTTAAAATAGATGTTTTTTAAAAAGTCATACATACACAAAAAGTCTATTTTTAGGTTAGAAACTTAAACAAGTGATCTTTTGAAGAGTCTTAGAATAACTGTAACATTATCTTATTAATGCATTTATTATACAGAAATTAATTTGTCCTCTCTGAGAATAGTTTAACATTTGTCCTTTTCAGTTTTCCCTTTTCCTTTAGTGAAATTATACTTTTAAGTGACAATTAACAGTCAATGTCATTGCTACTTCTAGATATAGTTAGAACATCTGATGTAAAACCATTCACTACAAAGGACATTCTGATTCTGACAATGCTTGTATTGTGAGCTCTTAATTTCCTCTCTCAAGTCCTGCAGGATATAGACAATCCACACAACATGGGCATATTTATTAAAACACTCCTTTACTGTAGCTTGAGGGTATTTTTCTTTTTTTTTTTTTTAATTTTTATTTATTTATTTTTTCCCCCAAAGCCCCAGTAGATAGTTGTATGTCATAGTTGCACATCCTTCTAGTTGCTGTACGTGGGATGCGGCCTCAGCATGGCTGGAGAAGCGTCGGTGCGCGCCCGGGATCCGATCCCGGGCCGCCAGCAGCAGAGGGCGCACACTTAACCGCTAAGCCACCGGGCCGGCCCGGGGGTATTTTTCTTGATAAATCGATCAATTTATATAATTTATGTTCTCCATTTGATAATATTATATTCAAATACCCTAATTATAAGTTTAATTCTGCTGTACAATCTCCCTCTTTGTTTTTCCCCTCTCATCTCTTTTCTTCTCTCCTTATCTCACTCTTTCATTCTACCATTTAAACATTTAAAGATAGTCTTTAATACAACAGTGGAAGGTACATGTTTCCCATGGGCTATCTTATAGTAATATTGAGAGTATTCAAAATCCTATCTGTTTTGCACTCTATTGCCACAGTTTGGACTTTTATCATTACTTAATTCTGAGATTTAATTGGATTTCATATTCTTTGTGTGATCATCAATTTTTTGTTATTACTTAATATTAATTGTATTTGTTTATTTAATTATGTATTTGTTTACAAATTATTACCTAAAGTTATTTATCTTACTAAAAGGAGTCCAGTTGGGTGTTATTGCCATTATTGTGATAATAGTGGAATTGGTTGCAATAATCATTTCTCTGATTAGGAATTAGAGCATAGCATTCAAAATCTTTAAAACCACATTAGAAATCCTGATATTTAAAGATAGTAAATCTTAGAATTCTCAAGTAATTTATAAGAGGATTTGGTTAATTGTGAAAACATTATGCCAAAACATAATTTAAAAATAGCAAGTCTCAAATCAGGTTAGATTTCTCTAATTACTGATAATTTTTCAAATCCTTGGCTAGAATAAGTTATTTTATTCTTCTGAAAGTAGTAGCATACTCCAAACAAAACAAAACAAAGCACCACTATATCTAAATTCAACCTCTCTCAAGCAGTATTTCCAAAGAGATTATAGATTTGTTTTTTAAGTTAAGTGCATCAGTCAATTGCCAGAAGGCATTACCCTTTATTAAGATGGGCTCTTATGCAGTGTTTTTCTCTCCTATGTTCAGAGGCAACAAATTAGGCAGAAAAGGGTAGACACTGAAAAATCAGATTAAAAATCCTTGTAGGAAAATTCCCATAATATCCAAGACCCTGAATCTGATACCTCTTAGTAAAAATTCATACATTTTATCAGTCATCAAAGTGTCTCCTCTGGGATTTATTATCACAGCAGTTTTTTAAAAAACATATTTCCTTCTTCACCTGATGTTGAAGTTCCTATTTTAGTTCACTCCAAAATTACAAGAGCAAGCACAAAATTCCACAGTGGTTGAGAAGTATAATTGATTCTACAGGATAAAAGGAAAGAATTCTGTATGAAAAAAAACAGGTTATTTCCCTACATGATGTTATCAATATCAGGGAAGATTCCAGAATTTCTATGCATGTATCATTAGAGGCAGTGGTTTTCAAATTTTAACTTGCATCAGAATCATCTGGAGGGCTTATTAAATCACAGAATCGTGGGTCCCACTCCCAGAAGTTCTAAGTCAGCATGTTTGGAAGTGGCAAGGCAAGAGTTTGCATTTCTGACAAGTTTCCAGGTGATGCTATGCTGCTGGTCTAGAAGTCATTCTTTGAAAATCACTGTATTAGAAAACAAGGTGACTTCTCTTGAAGTGTCATTTGCATAGTAACCTCATTGTTATTAATTAGATGGTAAAGTTTTTATAAATACTATTTCGTTCATATTTTACATTGAGAAAATGTCAAATGCCCACGTTAAGAATTTTTTTTTAATTTGAAGTGACTTCAGGGGAAATATAGAAATAATGTGGGAAATGAAGCCTACTTTGGAGATAACTATGAATCTACACTATGCTTTTTGGAATATAGTATTAACGTTTGTAGAAAAAAATTCATGTTTGATGGAGTCAATGGGAATAGTATTAAAGGAAGGGAAGACTATAAAGTGTTTAGTAAACCAAACAGTTCCCGATATTATAGAGCTCATAAATCCTGAAAGACAGTGTTGACACATTTCTTACTTTTGTCTCTATTCTGATTTATTTTTACTTTTTTCTCCTGGAAAGAAAAGACTAGACTCTCCATTTCATGGGATCTATGTGATATATAAACAAAACTCAGTGACAAAATTTTTTTTTTCCCACTGAGGAAGATTTTCCCTGAGCTAACATCTGTGCCCATCTTCCTCCTCTTGATATGTGGGTAGCTGCCACAGCATGGCTGATGAGTGGTATAGGTCCATGCCCAGGGTCCAAACCTGTGAACCCAGGCTGCCAAAGTGGAGCGTGCCAAACTTTGACCACTACGCCATGGGGCTGGCTCCCTGAGAAATGTTAAAAAGCCTTTTTTGTTCTAAGGAAATTGTTTTTAATAGAAGATCGCAATTTTATATTTAATCTGCAAAGGACAGGAAGGTTGCACAACCAGAATAAATCAAATAATTCAAAGGAATAACCTAACTTAATGAAACAAGTTTCTTCTCCTTATTATTAAGGTCATATTTCTATAGTTATCCAAAGATATCCTGGGCCTAGAAAGTAGTAAATTAGCAGTAATTTTCAAAGCACTTAACGACCTTGGAAAAGACCTTGGTGGTCTCATTTTCCCCCCACTCTTTACTATAGATTCCGTATTTTTTTACTATCATTCTAATTTTGTCTTTTTTGAATAATCATTTGATAATGATTATATGTAACTTTCTTCCATTTATAAAACCTCTACTCTTGCTTTATTATGCATGATGTATGCTATGTTAAGCGCAAAAAGAGATCCCTTATGAATTAATAACTTGCAGCAATATTAACAGATTGTTTTCTCAATAAAGAAAGGACAAGTGCTCTATACGTAAGTTACTAGTATCTATTGTTCTGAAGAATAAAATAATAGGCAACCTTTTTGTTAGTGTTGTTTGCAAAGAAGACATGGTACCAAATATGCAATCATTTAACTGATGGCATGATTAGCAAACTCAACGCTTTAAAAATCCTCTAAAATTCATTCATTATTTATAAATATTTACCTTACATTCTTTTGGATCAGAAGTTAGAAAAATAAAAATACCCAGAAGTAATATTTTTCTTAGACTTCTATTTATAATCTTGAAAATAAAATAATCTTACTAAAACAAAGGAAATTTAGAATTGAAAGAAAACTTAGACATCCCCTGGTTGAACATTTTATTTGATGTATGAATTATTTCTTCAACATTAATTCATCCATTAATTTAAAAATACTTATCGAATCCCTGCTGTTGGGGGGTGCACTGTTCTATGTACTAGGTTTGTAAAAATAATTAATAAATAGTTTTTATTTGAACAAATTGGCAAACATCTAGGGCAAAGAGTCAAGTAGATAAATCACTATTGTATTAAGTGTAGAAGTGAAGGGGGCACAGAGAAAAAGGGTATGCTTGACGCTGTTCACTCTTTCCTTGTCTTTCCTGTGCAAACTCCACTCTGTTCAGTTCATACTGGAGACCCTTCATCTCAAGGTTTCCTCAAGGGGTGTTGTTGTTGATTTAACCGAGACGTGGTAGTATGGTTCCCTTTGACCAGCCACGTATTCCAGTTAATACAAATGAGGTCTTGGCAGAAGTAAACTGGGTGGGATTTCTAGGAAAACTTTTAGTTTCCTCATAAAAAGATAAATAATCAACTGGCATTGCCCCCTTTTGCCTTTTGCCTGTCGTTCTATTTCCTTTCTGAAATGTTATTGAATACCTTCAGGTGAAAGAGCCATTTTGTCACAAGGAGACAAGCAGAAGAAAGGTCCAAGGAATCTGGAGATCTCTGTCCATGACCGCCCACCCATTGTGTCAGTCTTACGAGCTGGCTCTTTCTGGACTCCTTGGCGTCACATGACAAGATGTCTACCTGCTTCAACTAATAGCAATTAAGGTTTCCGTTACTTGCAGTCAAACTCACTCTTAATTCATACTGAGGAATAATCTCCATCATATATCCTGTAATCTCTGCATGAACACTATCAGTTACAAGTCTCATTATTGACAAGGTGACATGTTCTGTTCTAAAGAGCAAATATTTTAGTGCTTATTTCATTAAAGTTAAGGGAAAGTTGATTGCTTGAATTTCTATTCAAAATAACACTGTAAATTCATGCTTTTCAAAGCCAGCAACAATAGCTTAAAAATTTTTAAAGAAACACACACCAGAGACTGGCAATTGATCTGGGCCTGTGGGGTTTTAAGTTCAGATACAAGTAGTAGTAATCTTGACTCTATCAAAACCTTTGTGGTATTTGAGAACCTAAACACTTGAACCCCAGTGGAATACTGAAAGAGCAGGAAAGAATACTGTTATACACTCTCTCTGTACACAACTGAAGAGTTTTTCTAGATCATATACAAGAAGTAAAATTTCTGAGTGTGCAGAGTATGCTTATTTTCAACTCAGTTAAAAATTGCCAGTTGCTTTCCCAAGTTGTTGTTATGATTTATAGTGTGGTCAACAGTGCTTAAGTCTTCTCACTCTATAGATTTGTAAATAGTTCATATTGTTAGATCTTTAATATATTTGCCCATCTGATGAGTGTAAAATTGTATCTTGCTGTTTTAATTTGCATCTCCCTGATTACTAGTTGGGTTAAGTAGCTCTTCATGTGTTTATTAGAATTTGTATTTTATCTTCTTTGAAATATCTGTACATATTCTTTGCCCATTTTGTTACTATTATTTTTTTTTATTATTGATTTATAAATATTCTGTCAATGTTATTGACACGAATAGTTTCTCTATTAGATCTGTGGAAAACAGCTTATTCCAGTCTTTCCTTGTATTTACCTTTGCAGATGTGATATTTTGTTGTAAAAATGTTTAATATTTTATATAATCAAATATATTAACCTTTTCCCTATGACTTCTGTTTTGTATCTTGCCTAGATATCATTTTTTATTCTGAGTTTCCCAAGACATATATTATTTCAATACTAACAAGTATCAGTCTATCATTGTTTATCATCTGTATATCAATTGCTTATCCCAACTAGAATTTATTTTATGCCTAATATGAAATAGGAATCTATTTTTTTTTTCCTCCAGAAGGTATTTGCTTCAGTGCAGTTTATTGAATAGTCCATCCTTTCCTCACCAATTTTTTTTTTTACCAAGTTCCCATATATTTCTTTGGAAAACAACTGGTAATGTTTACCCTGGTGGAAAATAATCATACAAAGACTTATTTTAAGAACATCCCACCACCTTCAATTTCTTTTCTTTTTTCAGAATTGTCTTGGGCAATCTTGATCTGAACATTTAGAACACTTTTATAAGAATTTTAGAATCAATTTATTAGGACTCCTCCCATAAAAAAGCTATTGGGATTTTGATTATAATTATATTACCATATTTTAATTTGGGGAAATTTAATGTTTTCAATATTAAGCCCTAATATTCACAAACATGAATATCTTTTCATTTATTTAAATTTTCTTTAATGATTTTCAATGATGTTTTATAATTTTATCTCTAGAGCTCTTTAACAGTTTTTTAACCATGATTTATTACAATATTTATCTCATTAATATAAAGTAAAAGTACAATCAAATATGCAGAAATTTTAATGAACTATTTAGTGTTTTTTTTAATGATGTATATAGTATTCTTATATAGAGTTAATGTATAAACATAGAGTTTGGATTCACATCAAATTAAGAAAATAGTGGTTTCCTTGGGGGATAGAAAGAAAAAAACATGAGATGAAGGAAAACACAGAGGATTATAGCTTCATCTGTAAGCTAGTATTTCTTTAAAAAGAGAGAGTGAATAATCAAAAGTAAGTATAAAACATTTTTTTAACTTTTGAATAGTAGGCATATGTGTATTAATTGTATCCTTGTAATTATCTTTATTTAATTTTCTATATAATTAAAAAAGAAATATAACATGGCAAGACTCTAAAAATGAAACATAATAAAATCAAATAAGCAAACAAACAGCTAGAAATGGAATATACAACTGTGAACTAGCCATTGCTGATTTATCCAAGAGGGGTATTCCCCGGTCATCAGAGGAGGGACCGTTCAGGGTCAGCAACATTCAATATTCTCTTCCATGTTCTACTTAGAATCCTAAGCAGCTACTGTACACTGCTGGGTGTCAGCAGATCGCCACTCAACCTGACATGGCAAGGCCAGTTAATAGCACCATGCTTCACATCCTTCTAAATCTTACATAACCGATATTCTTATACCCAGGCTGCCCTGTGCTTCCTCTCAACCACTTCCCCAGCGATCCCTGAAACCCCTGTTCATTACAAAGTCAGCCTCCTTTAACCTGAAACTCCTCACAGAATTCTCCCTTCCTGTCCTTGCCTGAGGCTAAGACCTGACTTTTTTTTTATCCCCTGAAGCTTTCTTAAGGGGAAGATGTTCCTTCTTCCATACTTTATGTTATCTCCAGACAAGGAGATAATTTTGTTAGTATTCTCTCAGTGTTTCATTGTCACATCCAGACAATTTTTCCTTAAAACATGTCAAGAAGGCTAAGCTTATAGACTCTGAGATCAGATTTCCTGAGCCTGAAGTCTGGTTCCACTATTTCCTAGCTATGTGATCTTGCGAAATTAGCAATTCTTTCTCCATCTCGATGCCCTCATCTGAAAATCAGAGATAAAAAACACTTAGCTTCTAGACTTATTGTGAGAATTAAATGAGTTAATATACATAAAGCATGTAGAAAGTGTTTTTTTGAAACATAAGCCGATTACAATATTTTTTTCACACACATACATTCATTACTAAAATGTTTACTAGAAGAGCCCAATCTGTATCTTCTAATTCCCACTATTGGTTTCATATATGATCTCTGTAATAGCACAAAATCTCAAATATTTCAATTTTTTTAAATGCAACTCTAATGTTTCCCTTTAGTTTTCTCTATTGATAATTCTAGTCATTTATTTCATGTATTCTCTTGTGATATGATTTCAGACAATTTATAAGCTTATCTACTCCATATTTGAATGATGGTTTGATACTAATTCACATCCGAATTTTCAAAATGACGTACAAATATAAAAATACTGATTGGTTATAAGTAGGTAAACTAAGAAAAAAGCTTATAAAATAATAGTTTAAACTATATAGCTAATAGTTTTTAAATGTACAGAATCAAGAAGAATTAAAGCAAATACATGAAACATAAGAAAAGGTAAGTTCTCTTTTTTTATTATCCATAAATAAGCAAGGGTCTACATTATAATGCAGACCTAGATACATTGCACTACAGTAAATGCTCCATGGCTCAAGTTGGATAATTTACACTAAATTCAGCAGGACAGAATCTCATCTTGTGGGAGCTGTGGCCTACTGAATAATTTTGGTTGTCTCCCAGAGCCCACTAAATCAGGATAAAGACCAAAACCAATGAAAATATAATTATGGCTCTAGAGATTATATCTACAAGTTTATTGTTTACTACAAGTTGTAAAAACTTCAATAAAAGTTGGAAAAACGCATGTATATTAACATAAGTAGCTTGGTCTAAAGCTTTATAGATTGTTCCCCCTTGAATGATATAACGAAGAAAAGGTACACATTCAAACCATTATAGAGTTAAGACACTTGCACAACTTTCCTCAATTCTCAAGCAAGAATTCTGTGCTTACAATAGTCTTGAACTGGCACTAATTCTGTGATAGCTCCCAAAACGTAATGATAGCTCCCAAAATGTAAAAAATTAAGTTGGACCAACTTGATGTGTTACATTTGTTTCGTAAAAGTCCAAATTTGCTATCTAAGTCTGCTGCTCTGAGCTTCCTTGTCACTGACTACTTTAACAAAAGGCACTCTATAACATTACAATAGCAGCATTAGTCTTCAAGTCTTGATCATTTTTAAATAAGAATTAATGCTTCTCAGAGCATAGTCTATAGACACCTGGGTATCCTCAATATTGTTCCAGAGGCATCCAAGAGAGTAAGAAAATTTTGCTAGTAATACTAAGATATTATTTGCCTCTTTCACTGTGATGGCATTGATAGCTCAAAAGCAATGGCACATAAAGCTCCAGGCTCTTAAGCATGAGTCAAAGAAATGGCACCTAACTGTGTTGGTAGTCATTGACTTCCTTACAGCAACAAACTTGAAGTGAAAAAAAAAATCCAGTTTCACTTCAGAATGTCTTTGATCAAACAGTAAAAATTATTCATTTTATTAGATACTGATCATCTAGTAAATTTTTTTTCAATATTCTATATGATGAAATGGAAAGTGTGCATAAAGGCCTTTTATTCAGAACTGAATCACTATGGTTGTCTGGAGGAAAAGCACTTGCACAACTGTTTGAGTTGTGAGCAGATCTAGCCACTTTTTTTGTGAAACACCATTTTATTTGAAAGAACTATAGAAAAACCAAGTATATTTGTTCAGTCTTGGATATTCAACAAATATTTTCTTCAATATGAATTGAACAATCTGCCCTTTCAAAGAAAACAATTGAATTTAATGATTAATGATAAAATTTGAGCTTTCAAGTAAAACATTAGAAATTTGGAAAACAGATATTCATCATCATAAGCTTGATAGCTTCCCAATGTAGAGACTTTTCTGATGAGATCAGCAGTGATAAAAATGAAGGTGATCTAATTTTTAGTAATTTTAAAAAATGTCATTATTGGGATATCTGCATAATTCAATGAAACCACATTTTTTTGTGTGTGTGAGGAAGATCAGCCCTGTGCTAACATCTGCCAATCCTTCTCTTTTTTTGCTGAGGAAGACTGGCCCTGGGCTAACATCCATGCCCATCTGCCTCTACTTTGTATGGGACGCTGCCACAGCATGGCTTGCCAAGAGGTACGTCAGTGTGTGCCTGGGATCCGAACCGGCGAACCCCGGGCCGCAGCAGCAGAGTGCGCGCACTTAACCATTTGCGCCACCGGGCCGGCCCTTGAAACCACATTTTTTTTTTTTAAATATTCTTTTTTTTGTTTGTTTTAATGAGGAAGATCAGCCCTGAGCTAACATCCATGCCAATCCTCCTTTTTTTGCTAAGGAACACTGGCCCTGAGCTAACATCCGTGCCCTTCTTCCTCCACTTTATATGGGATGCCACCACAGCATGGCCTGACAAGCGGTGTGTCAGTGCGCACCCAGGATCTGAACCTGGGCCGCCAGCGGCCGAGCATGCACACTCAACCGCTACGCCACAGGGCCAGGCCCTGAAACCACATTTTTTAAATGATCAATCCACGTGTAAAAGGATGCATTCACAATGCAAGATGGACCATCGGATTTTAGTGTAATGGAGTATGAAAAGGTCCATGATGTGGTTTCAGAATCCACACTGCAACTAACTTTTAAGAAAGTATCACTTGTCTAGTTTTGACATAGTAACAAAGAAAAATATTCTTAATTATATGAAAAGGCTATTAAAATACTCTTCAATTTTCTAACAACATGTGTTGGAGGCTGAACTTTCTTCATATATTTAAACGAAAATAAAACACTGCGACAGATTGAATACAGAGCAGATATGAGAATCCAGGTGGCTTCTATTAATCCAGATATTAAACAGATTTGGAAAACTATAAAATAATACCAATATTCTCTTTTTTTTTTTTTTTTTTTTGACAGGCAGAAAATATAATAAGAAAAGACAAAAGAAAAGCTGGCAGAAGATATTTTCAACAAATACCATAAAGGATGAGTTTCTCTAGTATACAAAGAATTGTTAAATTGAAAGAAATTATTAAAATTTAGAGAACCCAATAGAAAAATGGGCAAAACACATGAACAGACTTTTCACAGAAAAAAAAGATAATTTTTTCTTAAACATGGATAAAGTTATTCAAATTAAAATTATACTGAGATACTATTTCTTACCTATTAGACTGGCAAAAATTCAAATGCTTGACGACAAATGACTATCCATAAAAGACAGATTGAACCAATATTCTCTTTAATGTTTTCTCCTGTTTTGGAAAAACATAGTTATTTTTCATTAAAAAGGGGGTCTTTATGTTAACATATGGTAGATTTATTATTATTATTATTATTTATTTATATATTTTTGGTGAGGAAGAGTGTCCCTTAGCTAACATCTGTGCCCATCTTCCTCTATTTTGTATGTGGGTCACTGCCACAGCGTGGTTTGATGAGTGGTGTAGGTCTGTGCCTGGGATTCAAATCCAGGAACCTTGGGTCGCTGAAGCGGAGCACACCAAACTTAACTGCTACAACCACTGGGCTGGCCCCTGTTATTCTTATTTTTAATGAGTTGATTCTGAGCTGTAATTGTGAAAGAAATCCCAGAAGAAGAACCTTTGCTGTTAGTCAATCTGGCAATGTTTCATTCATTCACTAAATTACTCATTCAAGAAACAGTTTTGTACTAGATTCTGGGAATACAGAGATGAGCAAGTCACCATTCTGTTGTCTAGGATCCCACACTCCTGTTGAGGGGCAGATATGTCAACAGTTACAAACAGTGGAATGTTAAAGGTGCCACGGGAGAATTAAAGAAAGAGTGCGGAAAGGACCACAGGAAGGCAGGCACGGTGTCCATTTGATCACCACTTTACCTTGGCCTGTAACACAGAGCCTGTTACATAGTAGGCATGCAGCATATTACTGAACACAGTGTTTAGGCAAAGCGTCATGGATACGGTTACCTGGTAACCTGAGCCTTGACCGCTGATGCCTCTGGTTAGTGCCTCTCTTCCGCTTGCCCTTGTTTTCTCCTTGGTAACATCAATAACTTTTAGGTGCTCTCTGACCCACCACTAACTTCACTCTCATCACATCCACCACATGTCCTTGCATTTTTATTTTCGCCACAATGGTTCTCTAATTCTGCCTTCATTTCAACTAAACCTGTTCTTTCCTCCTAATTTTCTGCTCCTACTTCAAAAATGCCATGTCTTCATGTGTCCTAACAAAGATGCAGATCAGTTTTCTAAAATTCTCTCCTGGTTCCTGAAGTATATTGTTTTTAGAAATATGTTCTTCCTCTAGACTTCAGGATGACAGTTCATTTTCTTTAATCTGCAACGTTCTAGAACTTATCTTGCGAGGAAGGGAGATGTGTCCAGATCTACTAATTGCCAAAAGATATGCTGTGGCTTTTTCTCTTGAAACCCCTCACTGTCCATTTGGATGTTGGTGGAATCTTTTTCTCAGATATTCAACTGGAAGATAATATAATGTGCACAGCTGAGTGAAATTTCTGATGTCAGAAAATATTTATTCCTTTAGTGTAGCTTTGTAGGCTTGAGTTAGAGTCTTCTCCTGCATCTTGTATGAGGCTAGTTGACATTCTGACTAGATGAAATGTGCACACACATACACAAAACTATAGTCTCCAGAACATAGTATCAGAACTCTTTCTGTATCTCTTATCACCAAAAGCATGATATTTGTTGGAACTATACTTCCCCCAGTGTGGTCTATCTACCATCAGACTATGCCTAACTACCTTCTACCATCATGCACATATGTACACAGATTTCTGCACTATTGTTTTCTGGAAATATAATTTATTAAACTACGACTTTCAGTTCCTAACTAAACGCATAAATAGAGAACTGTTGGTGAGGTCAGGAAGAGGAGAATAAGATTCCGCCTTGAAACACAGAACCCAAGTAACTGAATAATGGATTTCCAACATTTTGGTCAATCCAGACCCTAGGCTTCTAAGCCAGAGGACAAAAATCTAGAGATAAATAAAATGTCTAGCTTCCTTCTTTGGCATTATAGGCTTGTTTCATTTGAGGTGATGGAGCATGCACTGTTCCTGACTTTGATTCTCAAGTTGGCCATATAAGACAGAATTACTCTAATTTCTTCCAAATTCAGGCAATGGATTTTCAAATTGTCTTAGATTCTAGTGGGATTATGAGTTCTTACTGTTTTGTACATGCTAAATAGGTATTTTAGGAGAAAGTTGACAAAGGTTATATTAGGTACTGATAAGCAAATTCTATTTAAAATCAGAAACCCTGACTTATTACATCTTTATTCATTCATTGATTCATCCAACTAATATTTATTGGATACAAACCACATGCCTGGCACTATGGTAGACACCGATAACAAAAATCCAGGCGCTGTACTTTTGAAACTTATAGTCTAGAGGGTATTTTAAACTGCAAGGAATTACAATTCAAGGTAATAAATGCTTCAAGATAAAATACAAGGAGCTGCTTCTTTACTCTACGTTCTGGTCCATGAATTAGGTACAATGGGAGAAAACACTAGAATAAGAGGTTGGGGCTTGGTATTGAAGGGTCTTGAATATCAAATTAATAAGTTTAGACTTTGACGGGGAGCCACTGAGGAATTTAGTGCAAGAGAGTGACCTATTTAAAGCTGTGGTTTAGGAAGTTACTCCAGTAGCCAAGTGAGAGATGGAATCAAACGAGAAAAGAATGGAGTAGGAAGAAGCTAGCCCCGTCATCCAGTACAGATGTACTGAGAACTTGAATTAAGCACAGGAGCTGTCAAAACAGAGAGGAGCAAGACGTGTTAAAGAACGTGGCAATCAACTGCAGGTGATGATGAAGAGCAGGAACACTAAAGATAACACCAAGGTTCTAGGTACCTGGGAAGATAGGGGAGTCATGCACCCAAACAGGAAAGCCAGGAGTAGAAGCAGCACTGGGAGGAGATGGAGAGCGTGGCTTTGTACTTGAGAGCAATAGTACCCACCTGTCTACTCTTTGCTTTACACTTTTATTCACTGTATTAAATCCACTCTTAGGTTCTAACATGAGGGTTAGACGGGGTAGAGGATAGAAAGGTTCTACAAAGAAAAGTCCAAATAAACTGCTTGAAGAAGAGATCAAGGCAGAATCAATGCAATTGTGCACACACATCATTTGCTTGGAGTCAAATGTAGCTAGCTGGTGATTTTCATCATCAAAATGCCCCCTACTTCAAACAAAGCAATTAACTTTCTTTGCACTCCCAAAGGGTAGGTATTAGTCATAATTTTCCATATGGCACCAGTTGGGGCAGAAATACAGGGGCCTTTGCCCAAATCACAAAGAATGTCAATTGTCAGAACAGAAACAGTGTTCCAGAAATCTGATTATTCAGTCTTAAATATTAAAAAACTGTTACTAATTTGCAGAGAGAGGGTACAAATAAACTGTACTCTGCTTTAGATTTATTAAAATCTGGTTTAGTCTCCAGCATTTGGGTTCCCAGTGAAATTCCACCCTGATTTGCCAATCCCTTAGGTCTGGGGGTATAATAAATGAGAAGTCACAGATTAATTTCCATCATGAGATTCAACTCTTGATTTTCAGGGAGAGAATACAGAAGGAATGACATGGGCAGTTAAAATCCACAGACAGCACAGACACCCACATTTAACCAGCAATTTCAAATCCTCCTCCACTGAATTTTTTTTTCATTAGAGGTGCCAAATAGCAAGGCACAGCCCACCTTCTGGGGCTTGATCTAAAGAAAAGTGAACTTATCAGAAGGCCAGCAGGTGGCCGCAAGAAGAACAAGGAGAAGTTGGGGATTGTTGGCTTTTCTGAAACGGAAAATCGTCCATTCTTTCTCACTCCGTTGGTTTCTTTAAAAGAATCACAATATCAGCATTGTTGGTGTAAATTGGGGGCTGCCAGGGAGAATTCTTAAAAAGGGCAGCTTAATCTTTGCTCTCCACTAAAAAGCAGCTCACAGATAGAGGACCCTCTTGCGTAAAATGGGTTTTCAGTGATTGCAGGCGGAATGAAGTGATGGAGCAGAAGCTGGCCTCCCAGAGCAGAGGCCCTTCTCATTTGCTTCAAGCTTTAAACTCTACCAGTTTGAGCCTCTAATATGACACAGATCCAACCCAGGCTGCGACTGCCAGCACTTTAGACTTCCTTAGACCCAGCTCTTCCCAAAGGCCTTCATAGGGGCTCCCATTTGCCTGCCATTCAAGGCTGCACATTATCTAACCAGAGTCAGACCTTACTTCTCACTGTTCTCTAAACCACCCACATCAACCTCTGCCCAGATTTACCCTCTGGTGCTGGAACCTATCTGCACTTCCCACCATCTTTCCTTTGCTCTTCTCATTCCTTAAACCCCCAAATATAGGTATTTTTCAAGGTTAGCCCTTCCATAAAAACTTCCCTATTTCCCCAAACTCAAGGTGATCACTTTCCCCTATGACAGCACTTTATCAGTGTGTCTTTTATGACACTTACTATATTATGCACTCTATTATATCACGGTAGCCTATGTCCTTTATGACTTGAACGTTCTCAAATATATAAGTCATGACCCACTAGTGAGTTTGAAATAACTTTAGTGGGTCATGACCTAAATTTTATTTTATTTTTAATTCATTCAAACTAAAAAAAAAACAAAATAGTTTACTCATTTTTCCCACCCCCTCCCCCCGACCTCTGGGGAACCACCAATATGTTCTCTGTATCTATGAGCTTGGTTTATTTGTTTGTTTATTTTTAGATTCCATATATAAGAGACATCATACAGTATTTGTCTTTCTCTGTCTGTCTGATTTCACCCAGCAAAATGCCCTTGAGTTCCATCCACGTTGTTGTAAGATTTCATTCTCTTTTATGGCTGAATGATATTCCATTGTCTATATATACCACAGTTTATTTATCCATTCATCTATCGATGGACCCTTAGGTTGTTGCCATATCTTAACTATTGTGAATAAAGCTGTTATGAACAAAGGGTTGCATATATCTTTTCAAGTTAGTGTTTTTGTTTTCTTCAGATAAATACCCAGAAGTAGAACTGCTGGATCACATGGTAACTCTATTTTTAACTTTTTGAGGAACTTCCATACTGTTTTCCATAGTGGCTACACCAATTTACATTCCCACCAATGGAGCACAAGTGTTCCCTTTTCTCCACATCCTCACTAACATTTGTTATTTCTAATCTTTCTGATAATAGCCGTTCTAACAGGTGTGTGGTGATATCTCAGTGTGGTTTTTTTTTTTTTTTTTTTTTTTTTTTTTTTTTAATCCATTTAGCTTTCAGCTCAGTGTGGTTTTGACCTGCATTTCCCTGATGATTGATGATGTAGAGTGTCTTCATGTACTTGCTGACCATCAGTATGTCTTCTTTGGAAAAATGTCTATTCAGAGCTTCTGTGCATATTTTAACTGGATTGTTTTTTGTTACTGTTGAATTGTATGAGTTCTTTATGTGTTTTGGATATTAGCCTCTAATCACATATATGATTTTCAAAAATTTTCTCCCATTCACTAGATTGCCCTTTAATTTTGTTGATGGTTTCCGTTACTGTGCAGAAGCTTTTTAGTTCGATGTAGTCCTACTTGTTTATTTTTGTTTTTGTTGCTTTTGCTTTTGGTGTCAGATTAAAAAAATCATTACCAAGACCCATGTCAAGGAACTTACTGCCTATGTTCTTTCTTTTTTTTTTTTTTTTAGGAATTTTATGGTTTCAGGTCTTACATTCAAGTCTTTAATCCGTGTTGCGTCCATTTTTGTGTATGGTGTAAGATAGTGGTTCAGTTTCCCTCTTTTGCACGTGGCTGTCCAATTTTTCCACCACCATTTATTGAAGAGACTGTCCTTTCCCTATTGTATATTCTTGGCTCCTTTGTCGTAAATGAATTAACCATATATGTGTGGGTTTATTCCTGGGCTCTCTATTCTATTCCATTGATCTGTGTGTCTGTTTTTATGCCAATACTATATTATTTTAATTATTATAGTTTTGTAATATAGTTTGAAATCAGGCATCGGGATGCCTCCAGTTTTGTTTTCTTTTTTTTTTTTAATAATTTTATTTATTTATTTATTTATTTCCCCCCAAAGCCCCAGTAGAGAGTTGTATGTCATAGATGCACATCCTTCTAGTTGCTGTACGTGGGACGCGTCCTCAGCATGGCCGGAGAAGCGGTGCGTTGGTGCGCGCCCGGGATCTGAACCCTGGCCGCCAGCAGCAGAGCACGCGCACTTAACCGCTAAGCCATGTCGCCGGCCCATGTTTTCTTTCTTAAGATTTCTTTGGCTATTTGGAGTCTTATATTGTTCCATAAAAATTTTAGGATTTTTTTTTCTATTTCTGTGTAAAATGCTATTGGAATTTTGATAGGGATTGCATTGAATCTGTATATTGTTTTGGGTAGTATGGACATTTTAACAGGATTAATTTTTCCAATCTATGAGCATGAAATATCTTGCCATTTATTTGTCTTCTTCAATTTCTTTCATTAATATCTTGTAGTTTTTGACAGATGGGTCTTTCACCACCTTGGTTAAATTTATTCCTAGGTATTTTATTCTTTCAGATGCAATTGTAAATGGGATTGTTTTCTTAATTTCTCTTTCTGATACCTTATTAGTAATGTATAACATATAATTGTTATATATTTGAAACAAACGTGAACAGTACATACACTTTTACATACTTGAAAATTGATATTTGTAACTACATACTTGGCTAAATAATTACTCTGAACAGTTTCATGAACTGTAAAATGTTTTGGAGGGACCTGACAATTTCTAAGGTCATCTTCTGTTTTAAACATCCATTACTTACTTCATCAAAATTCTGGCTTGCCAAAGTTTAGTTATATATAAAGACTAATTTAAGTGCTCCCTTTAGATTAATGAATTTGATTATATAAATATTTTGTAAGGGAAATATTTATGTTAAGAAAAGTTAAAACTTCCATCACATTTCTTAAAAACCTCTTAATTTATAATGGAAAAATTACTTAAATTTTCTAAAATTATAACATGTAGTTGTGCCTGAATGTTTCAAACTGTTTTAATATGAAAATGTAATGGTATTCTTTCTTTTCTTTGCTATGTTAAAAGGATGGAACATAAAATTTCTCCTCACTTCTACAGAAACTTTAAATATTAAGCTTTCCCTTTTCCTCTAGGAAAGAAGAAATGGTTTTAGGGTTGTTGATATTTCCAAATCTAGATTTAATAGGTCTTAAGTGTGTCTTGGTAAGAAAGAATAAGAAGAAGAAAATATATATATTTTTTTGTGTGTGTGAGGAAGATCGGCCCTGAGCTAACATCTGTCAATCCTCCTCTTTTTGCTGAGGAAGACTGGCCCTGGGCTAACATCCGTGCCCATCTTCCTCCACTTTATATGGGACGCCGCCACAGCATGGCTTAGCCAAGCAGTGCTTCGGTGCATGCCCGGAATCTGAACCCGCGAACCCCAGGGCCGCTGCAGTGGAGCACACGTACTTAACCACTTGCGCCACCAGGCTGGCCCCAGAAAATATATTTTTAAAAGAGATACGAGATATATGGTCCTTCTGGGGGAAGCAATAAAGAAGGAATAATTTCCCCTCAGAGAGGTCAGTCAGAGTATTAGGAAGACAGCTACCGAGCCAGAGAGTTGATCCTGGTGAAGTTCAATATTACTCATAGCCTGGAAAGAGCTGAGTGGACCAAGTAAAGAGCCACTGTGAAAAGCCTTCTGGGAAAGCCCTGGAGCCCTCCTGGAATGGAAACATTGCCCAAACGCTTCACAGTCTTAACTTGATAGAGAACTCATTGTCTTAGCCCAAAGGATTATTATCATCTCCAAGTGGTCATTATCAAGATGCAGTGAATAAAAAATCCACTTATTATAGCATATTTTCCAAACAACCTTAATAATACATTTACTCAGATTGGATAAATTTTAAATGTACAAATTAAATCAGGACAACTGGAACTTTCGAGATGATTGCCTAGGGATCATGTATAATAGCCATTTATTCTGCACATTATTACTTTTTCAAAGAACAACTAAGCTCATGATCTTATTTACTCTCCATAATAAAAGCTGACAGTGAATTACAATTGAAAATTTCTAGCCTAGGACTCCGGAATCAAAGACCCAATTTGGCTTTGTTTCCAAAGTCACTTAACTTCACTGTGAAAAGTCACTTAATTTCAGTATGCATCAAGAGCTGGAACGTAGTCCTGTTGTTTTTGCCTGTCCAACATCAAATCCCACTTATTTGGTAACAAAATACCATTTTCCTTAATTTAGTAGAAGTTTGTGTTGTTTATATGGGAGAAGCCCCTTCATTGGTCAAGAGATGAGGTCATTGCCTGGATATCAGTGATTTATTCATGAATGAACATACAAACCAATTATGAACAGTAACAGTAATACCTGGGACTTTCATTAGAGCTATAGAAAGGAGATGTTCTTTTCCTTGGGTTTACTGAACTGGTAGAATGTAAGCCTGGAGGCCTGGAAGTCCCCACGTAGACAGCCTGCCAGTATACAAGGCCAATGTGAGGGAAAATAGAATAGGTACTGGGAAAGACAGGGACCTCTTGATTCAACATGAGTTCCTGTATTCAGCCATGTTTGCCCAATAATTGTTTTTTTAAAGCCAGTTTGAGTTGGAATTCTGTCATTTACAAGAGGACAAGTCATGACTCAGTATATATACTAACTTCAGCTATAAAAATCATAGAAGTAACTAGATGATGATTTCTAAAGTTAAATCACCGTAACGCAAATCCTAAGGGAAAGTAATTCAATACAAAATCTAAGCTCTCTACATGCAGGGATTTTTTTTTTTTTTCCTTACACTGCTAATTCATCAGCACCAAGAACAGTAAATTGTAAATGCTCAACACATATTTGTTGAATGAAGGAATGGGTTTTCCTCTTAAGATAGGGAAGTTACTTTCTAATTCTGCCCCTCTAATCAGTCTATTAGAAGAAAAAAAAATACACTATCACATATTTGCAATTGAGTGTGGGACTAAATTAAGTCTTATCATTACTTGGCTATCAGGCTTCCTAAGCAGTTTGGGTACCCTGGGGGTCTTTCTTATCTTCATAAAATGAAAAACACAGACAACTCTGTACTCTTCTTACTGGTATGGCTGACCATGAATAGGGTTAATCATATCCATGAAGACAGAAAACATCTATTTTATCACAATTAGATCTTTATTTCAACACATATTGTTTTACAGGTTATATTATGCATGACTAATTCCATGGTTATCAAATATTTATTAAGCACTTAATATGTGCTAGGAATTGTGCTATCTTATGTAGAAATAGGAAAATAACTCCTCAATTTCCTTCTACATTAGATATGAACAATATAATGTTTACTTAATAGAGTTTGTAAGGATAGAAAGACAAAAATATATATGTGAAAATGCATTGCAAACTGCAAAAAATAATATGTACATCTAAGGTGTTTGTTAAGGGCAACCCAAAATAGGAATTAAAATTGGGTCATATTTCATGGACATGAGCAGTTGCACTGCTCCATGGAATGTGGGACCATTTCTGTAGAATATAGTATGAACATAGAATATGGTAGAATGTAGAATTCTACAGCATGGTCCCCATAGAACACAACTCTATAAAGTATCATTCACAGGAATGACACAAAGTTGTTGTCCTGGGTCACATCAGTAATAATGACCCATTTATCTCAATTGTCCCCTCATCTTGCTGTCACTGAAACTTTACTCCCTGTTAAAGTATCCTAAAACATATGTATATTCCAAAGGCTACTTTATATATACTCATGGATAAGTCCTGCAACCACATGGATTCTGCCCACTTTCTCATCTCAATTCAGCTTCCCACAGGGATGTCTGTTGCCAAGGCCACTCTGTTTGAAAACTGTAGGAAGGCACTTTGACTTGCACTCTGCCCCCAAAGGCTGAACAGTCTCCATAAGGCACTGATATCACTTTTACCCATCTTTACTGCTGTCATTGGTACTGTCACTTTTGTTGGGCATTATTGATACCACTTCCTCTGCCAGGAACTTCCAACCCTGCTGAGATGGATATCTCAGAAAGCCAATATGGCTCTTGTAGAAGGAAAAAAACATTAGCTCAAGGCATTTATTAAAATATGGCAACATGGGAACAGCTCATGACTGTTTTATGGAAAGCAAGAAGGTCAAAGCCTTTATAAGAAAAATTGAGGTTGACCAGGCAAAGTCCAATATTTTCAGAGAATTTTCACTGTTCAAATTCCTGAAGATATGAAGAAATTGAGGTTGTATTAATCATGGGACAAGATGCAGGGACAACAAGACTGAATCCGTGGTTTAGTAGCTATTGATTAACTGGGTTTAGGAATAGATGTGGGGAGGAACAGGTGGGAGCTAAATTCTGGCTAGTGTCAGTGGAAATTGTTTATTCCTTCAGTGTCTTTAACTCTCTGACCCCAGTAGATTCTCCATGGGCACTACGTTCAATGTAAAAGTGAAGAATGCTTCTCTCACTTTTGCTGTTATGTTTTATCACAGGGTTATTATAGTGTCTCGCAACCCACATCTCTCAAACTCTCCAGAGGAATTAGACATAAATCTATGGGCATCAGAGTCAGGGACTAATTTTTTGAAAAGTACAATATTGTGCTTAGAATAATCTCTTCTAATATGAGCTGAATGGTATTTCCCCAAAATTCATGTCTTGAAGTTCTAACCCCCATACCTCAGATGTAACTATTTGGATATAGGACATTTTAAAGAGGTATTTAAAGTTAAAGTGAAGTCCCTAGGGTGGGCCCTATTCCAATATGATGGATGTCCCTGTAGGAAAAGGAAATTTGGACACAGACATGTACAGAGGGAAGACCACGTGAAGACATAGGAAGAAGATGGTCAACTAAAAGCCAAGGAGAGAGGCCTGAGAAAAAAATCAACCTTGTCAGCACCTTCATCTCAAATTTCTAGCCCCCAGAACTGTGAGAAAATAAATTTGTGTTGTGTAAGCCACACAGTCTGTATTACTTTGCTATGGTAGCCATATCAACTAATATATCTCTCTTCTTAGATCTAAAGTTTTGTTAATGGAGGAGGCCTGTTCTCATGTCCCTTAAAGTAAATTCTCCCTCAACGGCCTCTCCACTCCTCTGCCACATGAATCCCCTTGACATACCCAGCAGGTCTGAATCCCAGCGTTGGATGTAGTTTAAGTTTGAGATGAGCCACACGTTCCCTCTTCTTAACCCATACATTCTTATTATACTTTTAATGAACTGCCACAGCACTATTGTTGGCCCCATCATTATAATAGATGCTCCTTTTAAAAGGTAAGAATGGAGGAGAGAAGTGCAGATGGCGGTGTAAGCAGACTCTGAATTCAACTCCTCCCGTGGACCCAGCCAATTTACAACTACTCATGGAAAAATTACCCCTGAGATAGAACTGAAAACTGGATAAGAGGAACTCCTGCAAGAAACGACAGTCCTAATTGAGGTGAAAGAGGCAGAAATTCCCTTCTGGAGAGGAAAAACGCCACCTTCACCAGCCGCAGTACCTCACGGCCACCCGGGAGCAGCCCACAGGTACGCAGCCCTCCCTGGAGGAGAGGGGCCCTGAGCCGGGCAGAGCCCCCGCTGTGGGCATTTTGTGGACCCAGCACAATCGACACCAGCGGCATAATATCTGACTTTGCCTGCTACTAAAACATAGGGGAGTACCCCCAGAAAAGCTGGTTCACAAAGAAATTAAAACCGGCTCTTAAAGGGCCCACACACAAACTCACCCATTTCAGAAAGCAACCTAAAATCACCAGAAAGAAAGGTGCACAGTGCTTTGGTGAAAAGAGACTCACCTAATAGGCCCTGAGTGCATCTCGGTGAGAGGTGAGACCTCTCCAGGGACTGGGACATTGGCGGCAGCCATTGTTGTGGCCTGGTGTGGGTGTGCTGACACAGACGCCATTGGAGTTCTCCCTGGGGCCTGCTAGCCCAGGTCTGCCCCACCCGCTAGAGCACCAATTTAATCCAGCTCAGCCAGGGCAGGCAGCCCACCCTAGAGACTAGCCCCACTCAAGAACAAGCCTTCAGGCAACTTGTGGGCCTGCATAGATTGGTGACTGGATTCTCTGCAACCTGGCAACTGAGCCCACTTCAGTGGGGCAGGGCATGCACAAGGAGCCAGTGGAGAGTGTGGGGTGGTGGTGGAGTGTGTGGGGCTCCCGCCGTGGAGAGACTGGGTCCACTTCAGGAGGTTGGGGCGCTCACATGGGGCAGGACTGTGTTGATTGTGTGATGGACCTGTGGGTGGCAGGGCTTGTCAGCTGCAGAAGACTTGTGCTTCTCCAAGACTCACATAGGGAGTTTGCCCCACCTTCCAAAGCCTGAAACAATTGGGTGCTCCTGTGCCTGAGACCAGCGTGACCAAGCTGCAATCCTCAGAGAGCTGACAAGAGACCTAAAGGCTGGAGGCTTATAGCAATTGTAAGCCCCTGAGCCTAACAACCTGCCATGCTAGGGGCCTCCGCACTTAAAAGAAATACTGCAACACAAATGTGGTATTAGAACTTGCAGCCAAATGTGCTGGGGCTCCCCACATCTGATAAAGAGACTGAAGGGCCCACAACAACTACAAGCAGCTGAGCATTACAACAGCTGGCCAGGAACATAACTCGGCCTCCCTGGGCACCTACAGGGAGAGCAAACAGGCGACAACATAAGGACACACGAAGCCCACATAGGGGTCAACCCTGGAACATTGAGAACTGAGGAAAGCACACTGCAGGCCTCCTAAGGCATCACTTATATAAGGTCACCTATCCAAGAGCAGGAGACATAGCTGACCCACCTAATACATAGACACAAGCACAAGGAAAGAGGCAAAATGAGGAGGCAAAGGAATACATTCCATGTAAGGGAACAGGACAAAACCCCAGAAAAGGAACTAAGTGAAATAGAAATGAGCAATCATCTACCGACAGAGAGTTCAAACAAAGAGTGTTAAGGATGCTCACTGATCTGGGGAGAAGAAAAGATGAATTCAGTGAGAATGTCAACAAAGAAATGGAAGATATAAAAAAGAACCAATCAGAAATGAAGAATACAATACTGGAAATGAAAAATTCACTAGAGGGACTCAAAGGCAGAGTATAAGATACAGAAGAATGGATCTGTGAGCTGGACAAAAGACTAGATGAAATTACCCAAGCTGAACAGGTAAAAGAGAAAAGAATTAAAAAGAGTGAGGACAGTCTAAGGGACCTCTGGGACAACATCAAGCGCACTAACATCCATGTTATAGGTGTCCTGGAAGGAGAAGAGCAAGACAAAGGGGCAGAGAATCTATTTCAAGAAGTAATAGATGAAAACTTCCCTAACCTAAGGAAGGAAACAGACATCCAGGTACAGGAAGCACAGAGAGCCCCAAACAAGATAAACCCAAAGAGGCCCACACCAAGACACATCATAATCAAAATGTCCAGAATAAAGATAAAGAGAGAATCCTAAAAGCCGCAAGAGAAAGACAAGTTACATACAAAGGAAACCCCATAAGGCTATCAGCTGACTTCTCAGCAGAAACCTTACAGGCTAGAAGAGAATGGCACGATATATTTAAAGTGCTACAAGGAAAAAACTTACAGCCAAGAATACTCTACCCAGCAAGGTTATCGTTCATAATGGAAGGAGAGATCAAAAATTTTCCAGACAAGCAAAAATTAAAGGAGTATGTCACCAAGAAACCAGTGCTACAAGAAATGTTAAAGGGACTGATTTAAGGGGAAAAGAGAAGACCATAAATAGGAAAAATTATCTATTTCCATGATAAGAGGGTAATGGATACAAATGCACAAAAAAGAGGTTAGATATGATATCAAAAACATAAAAGGAGGGAGGAGGGTGGTTAAAGAGTACAGCTTTCAGACAGAGGTCAAACTAAAGAGACCATCAATTCTGTATAGAAGGAGAAAGGAACAGAGAAGGACTACTAAAACACTGAGAAAAAAAAGTTAAAAAATGGCAGTAAGTACATACTTATCAATAGCTACTAAAACATCAATGGACTAAATGCTCCAATTAAAAGGCATAGGGTGGCTGAATGGATAAAAAAACAAGACCCATATGTATACATACAAGAGACACACTTCTGACCTAAAGACATTCACAAACTGAAAGTGAAGGGATGGAAAAAGATACTCCATGCAAATGGCAGTGAAAAGAAAGCTGGGGTTGCAGTACTCATATCAGACAAAATAGACTTTAAAACAAAAACTGTAAAAAGGGAAAAAGAAGGGCATTACATAATGATCAAGGGAACAATCCAACAAGAGGATATAACACTTGTAAAGATATACGCATCCAATGTAGGTGCACCTAAATATATAAAGCAATTATTAACAGACATACAAAGAGAAATAGACAGTAACACAATAGTAGTAGGGGACTTTAACACTCCACTTACACCAACGGATAGGTGATCCAAACAGAAGATCAATAAGGAAACATTGGCCTTAAATGACACACTAGAACAGATGGACCTAGTAGATATATACAGAGTATTCCATCCAAGAACAGAAGAATACACGTTCTTTTCAAATGCACATGGAACATTCTCCAGGATTGATCACATATTAGGCCACAAAATAAGTCTCCATAAATTTAAGAAGATTAAAATAATACCAAGCATCTTTTCTGACCACAACAGTATGTAATTAGAAATGAACTATAGGAAGAAAATCAGAAAAGCTACAAATATGTGGAGATTAAATAAAATGCTACTGAACAATGACTGGGTCAATGAAGAAATCAAAAAATACCTGGAGACAAATGAAAACAAAAATACGACAAGCCAGAATTTATGGGATACAGCAAAAGCGGTTCTAAGAGGGAAGTTTATAGCAATACAGGCCTATCTCAACAAACAAGAAAAATCTCAAATAAACAATCTAACAACGCACCTAAAAGAACTGGAAAAGGAAGAAAAAACAAAGCCCAAAATCAGTAGAAGAAGGGAAATAATAAAAATCAGAGCAGAAATAAATGAAATAGAGACTAAAAAAATCAATAGAAAAAGTTAATCAAACGAAGAGCTGGTTCTTTGAAGAGATAAACAAAATTGACAAACCTTTAGCTAGACTCACCAAGAAAAAAAGAGAGAAGGCTCAAATAAGTAAAATCAGAAATGAAAGAAGAGAAATTATAACAGACACCTCAGAAATACAAAAGATTATAAGAGAATACTATGAAAAACTATATGCCAACCAATTCGACAATCTGAAAGAAATGGATAAATTCTTAAAATCATACAACCTTCCAAAACTGGATCAAGAAGAAATAGAGAATTTGAATAGACCAATCACCAGTAAGGAGATGGAAACAGCAATCAAAAACCTCCCCAAAAATAAAAGTCCAGGACCAGATGGTTTCCCTAGTGAATTTTACCAAACATTCAAAGAAGACTTAATACCTATCCTTCTCAAACTCTTCCAAAAAATTGAGGAGGGGGGGAAGCTCCCTAACTCATTCTACAAAGCTGACATCACCCTGATATCAAAACAAGACAAGGACAACACAAAAAGAAAATTACAGGCCAACATCGTTGATGAACATCGATGCAAAAATCCGCAAGAAAATACTAGCAAATCACATACAACAATACATTAAAAAGATTATACACCATGAACAGGTGGGATTTATTCCAGGGATGCAGGGATGGTTCAACATTCGCAAATCAATCAACGTGATACACCACATTAATAAAGTGAAGAATAAGAATCACATGATCATCTCAATAGATGCAGAGAAAGCATTTGACAAGATACAGCATCCATCTGTGACAAAAACTCTGAATAAAATGGGTACAGAAGGAAAGTACCTCAACACTATAAAGGCCATATATGACAAACCCGCAGTTAGTATCATCCCCAATGGTGAAAAACTGAAAGCTATCCCTCTAAGAACAGGAACCAGACAAGGATGCCCACTGTCACCACTCCTATTTAACATAGTACTGGAAGTCAACCAGAGCAATAAGGCAAGAGAAAGAAATAAAAGGGATCCAATTTGGAAAGGAAGAAGTAAAACTCTCACTATTTGCAGATGACATGATTTTATATATAGAAAACCCTAAAGAATCCACCAGAAAACTTTTAGAAGTAATAAATGAATATGGTAAAGTTGCAGGATACAAAATCAACATACAAAAATCAGTTGGATTTCTATACACTAACAACAAAGTAGCAGAAAGAGAAATTAAGAATACCATCCCATTTACAATTGCAACAAAAAGAATAAAATACCTAGGAATAAACTTAACCAAAGAGGTGAAAGATCTGTACATCGAAAACTATAAAACTTGCTGAAAGAAATTGAAAAAGACACAAAGAAATGGAAAGATATTCTGTGCTCTTGGATTGGAAGAATTAACACAGTTAAGATGTCCATACTTCCTAAAGCAATCTATAGATTCAATGCAATCCCTACCAAAGTTCCAACAACACTTTTCACAGAAATAGAACAAAGAATCCTAAAATTTATATGGAACAACGAAAGACTCTGAATAGCTAAAGGAATTCTGAGAAAAAAGAACAAAGCTGGAGGTATCACACTCCCTGATTTCAAAATATACTACAAAGCTATAGTAACCAAAACAGCATGGTACTGGCACAAAAACAGACACACAGATCAATGGAATAGAATTGAAAGCCCAGAAATAAACCCACACATCTATGGACAGCTAATCTTTGACAAAGGAGCCAAGAACATACAATGGAGATAAGAAAGTCTCTTCAACAAATGGTGCTGGGAAAACTGGACAGCCACATGCGAAAAAATGAAAGTACACCCTTACCTTACACCATACACAAAAATTAACTCCAAATGGATTAAAGACTTGAATGTAAGACCTGAAACTATGAAACTTTTAGAAGAAAACTTAGGCAGGATGCTTTTCGGCATCGGTCTTAGCAACATATTTTCAGGCACCATGTCTGACCGGGCAAGAGAAACAATAGAAAAAATAAACAAATGGCACTACATCAAACTAAAAAGCTTCTGCACAGCAAAGGAAACCATCAACAAAACGAAAAGACAACCTAACAATTGGGAGAAGGTATTTGCAAACCATACATCGGATACGGGGTTAATCTCCAAAATATATAAAGAACTCATGCATCTCAACAACAAAAAAACTAACAACCCAATAAAAAAATGGGAAAAAGACCTGAACAGACATTTCTCCAAAGAAGATATACAGATGGCCAACTGACACATGAAAAGATGTTCAAAATCATTAACTATCAGAGAAATGCAAATCAAAACTACAATAAGATATCATCTCATGCCCATCAGAATGGCTATAATTAACAAGACAGGAAACAACATGTGTTGGAGAGGATGTGGAGAGAAGGGAACTCTCATACACTGCTAGTGGGAGTGCAACCTGGTGCAGCCACTACGGAAAACAGTATGGAGATTCCTCAAAAAATCAAGGATAGAACTACCATACGATCCAGCTATTCCACTGCTGGGTATTTATCCAAAGAACTGGAAAACACCAATGCGTAAAGATACATGCACCCCTGTGTTCATTGCAGCGTTATTCACAATAGCCAAGACTTGGAAGCAACCTAAGTGCCCATCAAAGGAGGAATCGATAAAGAAGATGTGGTATATATACACAATGGAATACTACTCAGTCATAAGAAACGATGAAATCCAGCCATTTGTGACAACATAGATGGACATTGTGGGATATTATGCAAAGTGAAATAAGTCAGAGGGAGAAGGTCAAATACTGTATGATTTCCTCCATTAAGTAGTAAATAATAACAACAATAAACAAACACATAGAGACAGAGATTGGATTGGTGGTTACCAGAGGGGAGGGGGGAGGGTGGAGGGTGAAAGGGATAATTCGGCACATGTGTGTGGTGATGGGTTGTAATTAGTATTTGGATGGTGAACATAATGTAATCTATGCAGAAATAGAAGTATAACGATGTACACCTGAAATTTATACAATGTTATAAACCAATGTCACTGCAATAAACAAAAAATTAAAGGAAAAAATAAAATAAATAAATAAAAGGTAAGAATGACTTTGCAATAAATCAGTCTATCATTATAGTTCACAGACATGACCTAATATAGAGTAAAGGGCAAACTCTTCTTAATAGAGAGAGCAATGCATCTGTTCAACTGCTTCCACTTTGCAGTAACATATTTAGGAGAACCTCCCAATTGCTCTTCTGTTTGCAAGTTTTGGTCAATACCTGAAGTAATGGTCTTGTCATTAGGATCACTTAAATATATAAGCTTTGTGGTGTCAGAGAGAATGCTCATTGAAAAAGGAATTGACTATATGGCACACCTGAATGTGCTTGTACTTCTAAATGAATTTGTAAGCTCATCCTGACTGATGGCACATTGGGCAATACCTTGCAGGGTTTGAGAAGAAAATTAAATACACTCAGATTGCACACTGATAAAGGGTGAGTGCTCTTTTCTTTGCTCAGTGTAATTTAAACTCTTGTTACATGTTAGAATAATTCATTTTTATCTCATTATAAATTAATAGGTAGACTATAAACACTGGAGTTAAACAGAAAAGAATTTATTGACTCTCCTACTTAAAACTGTAAGACCCCTCTCTCTCCCATACAAATTAGAATATCCTGATCTGTAAACTAAGGATAATAATGCCTATTCCACAGTACTTGAGAGATTTATTAATGCATAGTGCCTGAAAATTCAGAAATAGTCAATAAATGTTAGTTGCTTTCAATAATGTTAATCAGCAGAGGCAAAAAATTTGGCATTACAATAAAATTAAATTGAATATAAAATGTGCTTATATTGCATATTTTCTTTGAGAGAGTATAATAGTTTCCTAGGGCTGCTATGACAAAGTACCACAAATTAGGTGGCTTAAGACAACAGAAATTTATTCTCTCACAGTTCTGGAGGCTAGAAGTCTGAATTCAAGGTGTTGGCAAGGTTGGTTTCTTCTGAAAGCTCTGAGTGAGAAACTGTCTAATGCCTCTCTCCCAGCTTATGGTGGTTACCAGCAATCCTCAGTGTTCCTTGGTTTCTAGCATCATCACTCCAATTTTTGTCTCTATCCTCACATGGCCTTCGCCCCTGTGTATCTTCACATGGCCTTCTTATAAGTACATCAGTTATCAGATTTAGGGCCCACTAATCATGTGTGACCTCATCTTATGTTAACTAAAAACATCTGCAAAGGTACTATTTCTGAATAAGGTCAATTTCTTAGCGTCTAGGTGGGCATGAATTTTGGGGGTAATACTATTCAACTACATACAGTCTGCCCTCTATTCCACCCAAATTCTCATCTATCCCACATGCAAGACATTCACCCCCTCCCAACATCCCTGAAAGTCTTAACCCATTCCTGCATTAACTCTACATCCAAAATTATTAACTCATAATGTTCCAAATCCCATCATTTAAATCATCTAAATCAAGTATGGTTGAGACTCTGGGGATGATTCATCCTGAGGAAAGATTCTTCTCTACCTACGGACATGTAAAACTAGAAAAGAAGTCGTCCGCTTCCAAAATACAATGGTAGGACAAGCATCCAATAGACATTCTCATTCGGAAAGACAGAACCTGGAAGGAATAAAGAGGCTATTGGTCTAAAGCAAGTTCACAACTTGGTAGGGCAAGTTCCACTAGGTTTCAAGGCCTGAGAATAATCCTCTGTGGCTGAATGCTTTGTCCTCCGGGCCTGTGCAGTCCCTTTCCTGGCCACTACCACTGAGCCACCCTCAGTCATTCTTCCTTCATTTCATCCCACCTCTGTCCCTTTAGTCCAGGCTGTCAGTGTTTCTACCAGTAAAAAAATTAAAAAACCTTGTCAGTCTTCCATGTATGTCAAGGGGATCTACAACATTAGACAGAATTTTCCAACGTTTCTTTCTGGATCATCCTCTTTGCTTCTGCTGAGATGGTTCATTGGATCCATGAATTACACACCTAAATCTCTTCACCAAAAGGTTGTTCAGCCATAGTCTTGGAGTTTTCTCCAGTAAATGCTTTAGCATCTTTTACAATATGGATAGGCTGAGATTTTTCCAAATAATCAAGTTCTGGTTACTTTTTACTTTTTAGTTTGTTCCTCAATTTACCCCTCTCCTCTTTCATTTTTACAATATACAGCAAGGAGAAATCAGGTCACAGTTTTCCACGTTTTGCTTAGAAATCTTCTCAGCTAAAAGTATCCAAGGTCATTGCTTACAAGTTCTACTTTCCACTCAAGAATAGAACACCATTCAAATAAGTTTTCTGCCACTTAATAACAAGAATGAAGACTCACTTTCCATCCAGTGTCCAATAACATGCTTTTGCTTTCCTTCTGAGAACTCGCTAGAAGCACCTGTAACATTCATATTTCCGCCAACATCCCGTTCATGATGAACATTCTATTCACATATTCTCTAAGAAGATAGAAGCGTTCTCTACTGTGCTCTTCACGTGCATCTAAGCCTTCACCACAATCACCTTTAATATCCATTTCTACCAATATTCTCTTCAAGGCAATAGAGGCTTTTTCTATGAAGTTCCTTTACCCATTACCCCATTCCAAAGCCACTTCCACAGTTTTAGGTATTTGTTACAGCAGCATCTCACTCCCCAGTACCAAAATCTGTATTAGCTTCCCAGGGCTGCTGTAACAAAGTACCACAAATTGCGTGGCTTAAAACAACAGAAATTTTTTCTTTCACAGTTCTGGATGCTAGAAGTCTCAATTCAAGGTGCTAGTAGGGTTGGTTTCTTCTGGAGACTATGAGAGAGGAACTGTCTCACGTCTCTCTCCTTGCATCTGGTGGTTGCTTGCATTCCTTAGTGTTCCTTGTCTTATAGACGCATCACTCCACTCTCTGCCTCCATCTTCACGTCTGTCTTCCCAGTGTGTCTTCACGTGGCCTTCTTATTTCCAAGTAAGGTCACATTCTGAGGTTCCAGGTGGGCATGAGTTTTGAAGGACACTATTCAACCCAGTACAGGGGGATATGTGTTTCAAATT
Source organism: Ceratotherium simum simum (assembly GCF_057802395.1). NCBI lineage: Eukaryota > Metazoa > Chordata > Mammalia > Perissodactyla > Rhinocerotidae > Ceratotherium > Ceratotherium simum. The sequence continues at coordinate 55,018,014 of NC_141914.1, forward strand.
AGGACATAAATCCACAGTTAATGTAGTGTCTATGATGAATGGAGACCACTTAATAAAGCATTGATTAGGACAGAAATTACCAAGAAGAAGCATTATTCTCCTCCTTCTACTTCCTGCACAAAGAATTTTTTCAATACAATATGCTTTGATAGGAAAATTTAACTTTGTTAGCTCAAAAGTTTTTCAGGTTTCCACAGAAAACTGGCATTGAAGATACAGTCATGAATATATATTGAGCAAATACAAAACAATAAAAAATTAAAAAGATTTTTCTGCCCTTAATTTCAGAGTAGTAAAGGCAATAAATGCTAAAGGAATTTAGGAAAACAAAATTAACTATAGGCTGAAATCATCACTCCTTCCAATTCTTTATATTATGTTTCAACTTAAATGTAATATTTACATAATAGAGAATTAATTTAAAGTTGCTTATTGTTTGATATTCCAAACGAATAATAATCTTGCAAGGGTAATGGCTGCTTTAATCCCTGACCACGCAGACTTGAGGTGCAAAGGGACAGGGAAGGAGGGCAGTGGAGGAACATGCTGCTTCCTGTGGTGCTGGGCTGCTTTGAAGAGACTCCTCCAGGTGGTTGGCCTGGTCCTCCAGGGAGCTGCAGAACCGGGAGGAAGGTCTCCCGCGCCTCCTGCCAGCGCCACTCCCTGACTAGGGCAAAATGACTTTGAACAAGGACTCAGAAGAATAGCATGACTGAAGCAGAGTATTGTGGGGGATAGAATAGAGAAGCTGAAAGTAAAATGAAGCAGAGTAAGCAGGCAGGAGTGGGAAACTGATGAAATACCCAAATGCCACCTGTTTCCCCTCTTTCCCAACGCCAGCCATTCCTCACAGTGACACTGACTTAGATCTCAATCCTGAGTATTTGGGTTAGAAGCAAGAATATTCCTAAATTTATCAGGTGCTTCTTTTGCTTGGAGGGGCCATTTTTTATGCGTTGTTTTAAAATTTACTAATATCTGAGGACTTGGGCCCAAGTATGAGCTCCTGGGTAATTCTAATACACATTTTTTGTTGTTGTTAAAAACTGCTAGAAAAGAAGTATAATTTGTTACTCTATGTGCCCTACCATGATCCTTTTTGCCCTGACCACACTAGCTTGAGCAGCACAAGCATTAATACTACTCCCCAACCTGCTTGTGTAAAACCTCCAGTTTCTTGCCAAGTCTTCCTCCGTTTCAGGGGTTATCCAGGGGTAGGGGTGCAGAGGGATTTCACACATGCTGGCAAATAGTCCTGACAGCCTCAAGGTGAATTCACCTTCTTGTCATTTTCTTGCTGAGATTTGTCTTTCGTTGTATTCATTGATAAGTTTTTTGCTGCCTACATGAAGCTGCCCTGCCAATGCTTCCAACAACATTAGTCCATCAGCCTCCATCCAGGCACCACTGCTGTGGCCGTTGGGCACTGACTCCCTGCTGCAAATGCGTGGATGGAAGGAGCTTCCCTTCTCTGCAAGACTCATTGTGCTTGCGCTAACTGTCCACCATGCGGAAGTGGAGAAAAGACCTCTTTCTCCCTTTAAATTTATTGTCCTCCATTGGTTATAATGCAATACCACCCAATGTTCCAATGTCTTACAGAGTTTTTGGTGAAATAAGCTACCTTTTTCAATTTCATTGGTGTGAAGGGAGGGTTAACAATAAATGCATATTTCTGGGCAAAGAATTCAAAAGATTCTGCGGTCAAAAGTACTTCTCTCCCAGGGCAGGCCCAGTGGCATAGCAGTTAAGTGTGCGTGCTCCAGTTCGGCGGCCTGCGATTCCAAGCCGGGGCGTGCACCGACGCACTGCCTGCCGAGCCATGCTGTGGCGGCATCCCGTATAAAGTAGAGGAAGATGGGCACAGATGTTAGCCCAGGGCCAGTCTTCCTCAGCAAAAAGAGGAGGATTGGCAGATGTTAGCTCAGGGCTGATCTTCCTCACACACACACACACAAAAAGTACTTCTCTCCTTAAACCATTTAGTTGACTTCAGTGGCAATAATTTTTACACAGATCTTGTGAATAATACATCTATATGTTTTCCCACTAAAATCATAGCATAGAAATCACACTTCTGTGCAATCATTTTTCTTTAAACTTAACATAACTAGGACATTAGTAAATACCTTATTATTTACAATAGCTGCCTTCATTATTTCATTTTTTTATTGTACTATAATAATGGATATTTTAAATGTTTTAATCCTTGCTATTTCCAGAAATAGCCAAAACTGATAACCTCATACATATATATTTTTCCACTTATGGGAATATATCTGGAGGATAGATTCCTGGAAGTAGAATTCATTGGTCAAAGCCCATGTGCATTTAAAATTGTAATAAATATTGCCATGTTGCACTCCATAGAAGCTGTACCCAAACAAACTCTACAATAATGTTGTTTCCCTAGTTATGCTACTTTCTGATCTCTGCCAGTTAGAATGGTAAAAAAACAGAATTTCTCTATAATTTTAATAAGCATTTCTGATAATATAATTTATGTCGAGCTTATTTTCATGCATTTTAAAGCCATTCTTTTCATTTGATGTCAATTTTTTTCATGTATGTAACTCTTTTCCAATTATGTTTTTTCTCATTAACTTGTTAGGGCTTTAAAATATTTAGGTAAATAGTATTTTTTCTATGATAAGTACTCAAAACTTTTTTCCTTTTATCATTGTTCTTTGATTTTGTAGGTTGTTTTCCATATCAAGTTTTTAAATGGCTTCAGATCATCAACTGTCCACAATGGACTACTAGAAAAACTTTTTGATCAAGCAAAGCTGAATGTAATAAACTTACTACAGCAAGTTACTACTATATTTACTACCTTGACAGAATCTTAGTAGTGTCTCAAAAGGAGGATGGTAGGAAATGGTATTCAGGGAGTTTATGGGTCTACACTCAAATGGTTTAAGGCGTGTCTATCAAAATGAAGAACTGATTGGAAATGGGCAAAGTCCATGACAGCAAAGCAAGAGTATTGAAGCAATCCTTGGTGAGCAAATTATTGTCCCAATAGCTGAGTTGTTCATTCAGGTAAGCAAACTGTTTGCCCAGATGAATTGATTTGCAAAAATTTCCTAAAGCAAACAGAGAAGTTTTTTTTATTGATTTTCCATCTTATCTTCCTGGGCAAAAATTTTATGGAGCAAACAGTTAAATTATGTTGACACAGGTGGACTCAGTTCTCAATCCTAGCAATTAGTTATATCAATGCAGGTGGTCTCAGTTCTTGTGCTTTTTGTTCAATATTTATAGAGGCCTTCCCTGTTTCAAAATTATTTCTAAAAATCAAATTTTCTTCTAATAATTTTATACATTCCTCTTTCTCTCCCTCTCCTCCTTCTCCTCTTCTTTTGTATTCTTAATTTAATTATTTGCTCCAACTGGAATTGATTATGATATAAGAAATGAAGTTGTTGTACAAACTTATTTTTTTACATGCCTAACCAATTGCACAACACCATTATTTATTAACCTACATTTTCTTTACTGAGATAAAATGCTACTTTTATCATATACTAAATTCCCATTATAAATAATTTTAACTTTGCCTTCACTTTTCCAATTTTTATACCTCATTTCTTTCTCATGCAAATTCCATGAACTAGCACATTTACAAAAATGTTAAATATAAGTGATGGTAATCAATTTTCTTATTTTTTCTCAACTTTAATACAAATTCTTATTTTCTCTCATAAAAGACATATGTATATATATACTATGTACATATAGATATGTTCACATGCTATATATATATACACACACACACACACACACATAAACATTTGTATACACATGCAAAATATACACCTAGAGAGAGCAATTGCCTTTATCTATACAATATAACATATTAAGGAAGTATATACCTTAGCAATCTTATCCAATATGAAAGTAGCCTTTGATCAAAATAATTCTAAGTATCAATAGATATAATCTTTTCTCTATATTTATAGTAAATTGTGCCTATTGGCTTATTAAGATTGAATCATCTTTCAACTGCTGATGTAAACTCTAATTGGTGGTTTTTTATTATCCTTTTAATTATTTGGAATCACACTAAAAAATACATAATTGCATAATTTTCATGAAGATAAAGTGATGGGATTGACTAAAAGAGCCCAACAAAGGAGGCAATTTATCTGCTCATGGATAGCTACTTGTAGCCTTACCTTCTGTTGGCGGAGCAAGTTGCTAATTATATTGACTGTTCAAGGTGAGGATATTGTCAGGGCCTTCAGAAAAACTCACTCCCCAAGTCCTCAAGTAGACTTGATACCTTCCTGATTGCTTCAAACTCTTCTAGAGACTGTGATTTGAATATCCCTGCTTATAATGTGCACATCCCATGCACATTTCTGGGTATTTCCTGAGAATCGCGGATAATGGAACCTCAATTTCTATTTCTATTTCTGAAGATATATATCAACTAGATATACTTTATATATTACATAATTTTGGACTATTTATTTTTGATCTACTTGAAATGCCATTGGCAAAAGAGACAAATTAAAATATCCTACTCCTGAAATGTTACTGAATATTTCCTTATAGTTTTTATTTCACGAATTTCATTGTTATATTTATTTATATATTGTTATATGTAACTGTAAAATTTTTATGAATTGAATCTTTTGTATTATAATGCACTTGCCTTGAATCAACCTTACCTCATTAATATCGTATCTCCTGCTTTTTTTGTTGTTGTTGCTCTATTCACTGCTAACTCCATCCATCTTTTTTTTTTTTTTTTTTTTTGAAGTTGATTCTCTTTATTATGCTTTTGTGTATCCTTATTTTTCTTTTTTTTTTTTTTTCTTTATTAACACTTTATTGCAGTAACATTGGTTTATAACATTGCAAAAATTTCAGGTGTACATCATTGTACTTCTATTTCTGCATGGACTACATCATGTTCACCACCAAAATACTAATTACAACCCATCACCACACACATGTACCGAATTATCCCTTTCACCCTCCACCCTCCCCCCTTCCCCTCTGGTAACCACCAATCCAATCTCTGTCCCTATGTGTTTGTTTATTGTTGTTATTATCTACTACTTAATGAAGGAAATCATACGGTATTTGGCCTTCTCCCTCTGACTTATTTCACTTTGCATTATACCCTCAATGTCCATCCATGTTGTCACAAATGGCTGGATTTCGTCGTTTCTTATGGCTGAGTAGTATTCCATTGTGTATATATACCACAGCTTCTTTATCCATTCGTCCCTTGATGGGCACTTAGGTTGCTTCCAAGTCTTGGCTATTGTGAATAAGGCTGCAATGAACACAGGGGTGCATGTACCTTTGCAAATTGGTGTTTTCAAGTTCTTTGGATAAATACCCAACAGTGGAATAGCTGGATCATATGGTAGTTCTATCGTTGATTTTTTGAGGAATCTCCATACTGTTTTCCATAGTGGCTGCACCAGTTTGCACTCCCACCAGCAGTGTATGAGAGTTCCCTTCTCTCCACATCCTCTCCAACACATGTTGTTTCCTGTCTTGTTAATTATAGCCATTCTGACAGGCGTGAGGTGATATCTCATTGTAGTTTTGATTTGCATTTCCCTGATAGTTAGTGATTTTGAACATCTTTTAATGTGTCTGTTGGCCATCTGTATATCTTCTTTGGAGAAATGTCTGTTCAGGTCTTTTGCCCATTTTTTAATTGGGTTGGTAGTTTTTTTGTTGTTGAGATGCATGAGTTCTTTATATATTTTGGAGATTAAGCCCTTATCAGATGTATGGTTTGCAAATATCTTCTCCCAATTGTTAGGTTGTCTTTTCGTTTTGTTGATGGTTTCCTTTGCTGTGCAGAAGCTTTTTAGTTTGATGTAGTCCCATTTGTTTATTTTTTCTATTGTTTCTCTTGCCCGGTCAGATATGGTGTTTGAAAAGATGTTGCTAAGACCGATGTGGAAGAGCGTACTGCCTATGTTTTCTTCTAGAACTTTCACAGTTTCAGGTCTTACATTCAAGTCTTTAATCCATTTGGAGTTAATTTTTGTGTATGGTGTAAGGTAAGGATCTACTTTCATTTTTTTGCATATGGCTATCCAGTTTTCCCAACACCATTTGTTGAAGAGACTTTCTTTTCCCCATTGTATGTTCTTGGCTCCTTTGTCAAAGATTAGCTGTCCATAGATGTGTGGGTTTATTTCTGGGCTTTCGATTCTATTCCATTGATCTGTGTGTCTGTTTTTGTGCCAGTACCATGCTGTTTTGGTTACTATAGCTTTGTAGTATATTTTAATATCAGGGAGTGTGATACCTCCAGCTTTGTTCTTTTTTCTCAGGATTCCTTTAGCTATTCGGGGTCTTTTGTTGTTCCATATGAATTTTAGGATTCTTTGTTCTATTTCTGTGAAAAATGTTGTTGGAACTTTGATAGGGATTGCATTGAATCTATAGATGGCTTTAGGAAGTATGGACATCTTAACTATGTTAATTCTTCCAATCCAAGAGCACGGAATATCTTTCCATTTCTTTGTGTCTTCTTCAATTTCTTTCAGAAATGTTTTATAGTTTTCGGTGTACAGATCTTTCACCTCTTTGGTTAAATTTATTCCTAGGTATTTTATTCTTTTTGTTGCAATTGTAAATGGGATGGTATTCTTAATTTCTCTTTCTGCTACTTCGTTGTTAGTGTACAGAAATGCAACTGATTTTTGTATGTTGATTTTGTATCCTGCAACTTTACCATATTCATTTATTACTTCTAAAAGTTTTCTGGTGGATTCTTTAGGGTTTTCTATATATAAAATCATGTCATCTGCAAATAGTGACAGTTTCACTTCTTCCTTTCCAATTTGGATCCCTTTTATTTCTTTCTCTTGCCTGATTGCTCTGGCTAGGACTTCCAATACTATGTTAAATAGGAGTGGTGACAGTGGGCATCCTTGTCTGGTTCCTGTTCTTAGAGGGATAGCTTTCAGTTTTTCACCATTGAGGATGATATTAGCTGTGGGTTTCTCATATATGGTCTTTATTATGTTGAGGTACTTTCCTTCTATACCCATTTTATTCAGAGTTTTTATCATAAATGGATGCTGTATCTTGTCAAATGCTTTCTCTGCATCTATTGAGATGATCATGTGATTTATGTTCTTCATTTTATTAATGTGGTGTATTACGTTGATTGATTTGCGAATGTTAAACCATCCCTGCATCCCTGGAATAAATCCCACTTGATCATGGTGAATAATCTTTTTAACGTATTGTTGTATGCGATTTGCTAGTATTTTGTTGAGGATTTTCGCATCGATGTTCATCAGTGATATTGGCCTGTAATTTTCTTTTTTTGTGTTGTCCTTGTCTGGTTTTGGTATCAGGGTAATGTCAGCTTCGTAGAATGAGTTAGGGAGCTTCCCCCTCCTCAATTTTTGGAAGAGTTTGAGAAGGATAGGTATTAAGTCTTCTTTGAATGTTTGGTAGAATTCACCAGGGAAGCCATCTGGTCCTGGACTTTTATTTTTGGGGAGGTTTTTGATTACTGTTTCGATCTCCTTACTGGTGATTGGTCTATTCAAATTCTCCACTTCTTCTTGATCCAGTTTTGGAAGGTTGTATGATTCTAAGAATTTATCCATTTCTTCCAGATTGTCGAATTGGTTGGCATATAGTTTTTCATAGTATTCTCTTATAATCTTTTGTATTTCTGAGGTGTCTGTTGTAACCTCTCCTCTTTCTTTTCTGATTTTACTTATTTGTGCCTTCTCTCTTTTTTTCTTGGTGAGTCTAGCTAAAGGTTTGTCTATTTTGTTGATCTTTTCAAAGAACCAGCTCTTGGTTTTATTAATTTTTTCTATTGTTTTTGGTCTCTATTTCATTTATTTCTGCTCTGATTTTTATTATTTCCCTTCTTCTACTGTTTTTGGGCTTTGTTTGTTCTTCTTTTTCCAGTTCCTTTAGGTGCATTGTTAGATTGTTTATTTGAGATTTTTCTTGTTTGTTGAGATAGGCCTGTATCGCTATAAACTTCCCTCTTAGAACCGCTTTTGCTGTATCCCATAAATTCTGGCATGTCGTATTTTCATTTTCATTTGTCTCCAGGTATTTTTTGATTTCTTCTTTGATTTCTTCGTTAACCCAGTTGTTGTTCAGTAGCATTTTGTTTAATCTCCATGTATTTGTGGCTTTTCTGATTTTCTTCCTATAGTTGATTTCTAGTTTCATACCGTTGTGGTCAGAAAAGATGCTTGGTATTATTTCAATCTTCTTAAATTTATGGAGACTTGTTTTGTGGCCTAATATGTGAGCAATCTTGGAGAATGTTCCATGTGCATTTGAAAAGAACATGTATTCTTCGGTTTTTGGATGGAATGCTCTGTATATATCTACTAGGTCCATCTGTTCTAAGGTGTCGTTTAAGGCCAATGTTTCCTTATTGATCTTCTGTTTGGATGATCTATCTGTTGGTGTAAGTGGAGTGTTAAAGTCCCCTACTATTATTGTGTTACTGTCTATTTCTGTTTTTATGTCTGTTAATAATTGCTTTATATATTTAGGTGCACCTACATTGGGTGCGTAGATATTTACAAGTGTTATATCCTCTTGTTGGATTGTTCCCTTGATCATTATGTAATGCCCTTCTTTGTCTCGTTTTACAGTTTTTGTTTTAAAGTCTATTTTGTCTGATATGAGTACTGCTACCCCAGCTTTCTTTTCATTGCCATTTGCGTGGAGTATCTTTTTCCATCCCTTCACTTTCAGTTTGTGAGTGTCTTTAGGTCTGAAGTGTGTCTCTTGTATGCAGCATATATATGGGTCTTGTTTTTATCCAGTCAGCCACCCTATGCCTTTTAATTGGGGCATTTAGTCCATTGACGTTTAAAGTAGCTATTGATAAGTATGTACTTACTGCCATTTTTAACTTTTTTATTTTTTTTCCTCAGTGTTTAAGTAGTCCTTCTCTGTTCCTTACTTCTTCTATACAGAATTGATGGTCACTTTAGTTTGACCTCTGTCTGAAAGCTGTACTCTTTAACTACCCTCCTCCCTCCTTTTATGTTTTTGATATCATATCTAACCTCTTTTTTGTGCATTTGTATCTATTACGTTCTAATCGTGGAAATAGATAATTTTTCCTATTTGTGGTCTTCTCTTTTCCCCTTAAATCAGTCCCTTTAACATTTCTTGTAACACTGGTTTCTTGGTGACAAACTCCTTTAATTTTTGCTTATCTGGGAAAATTTTGATCTCTCCTTCCATTTTGAACGATAACCTTGCCAGGTAGAGTATTCTTGGCTGTAAGTTTTTTCCTTTTAGCACTTTAAATATATAGTGCCATTCTCTTCTAGCCTGTAAGGTTTCTGCTGAGAAGTCAGCTGATAGCCTTATGGGGTTTCCTTTGTATGTAACTTGACATTCTCTTGCGGCTTTTAGGATTCTCTCTTTATCTTTAATTCTGGACATTTTGATTATGATGTGTCTTGGTGTGGGCCTCTTTGGGTTTATCTTGTTTGGGGCTCTCTGTGCCTCCTGTACCTGGATGTCTGTTTCCTTCCTTAGGTTAGGGAAGTTTTCATCTATTATTTCTTGAAATAGATTCTCTGCCCCTTGTCTCGCTCTTCTCCTTCCGGGACACCTATAACACGGATGTTAGTGCGCTTGATGTTGTCCCAGAGGTCCCTTAGACTGTCCTCACTCTTTTTAATTCTTTTCTCTTTTACCTGTTCAGCTTGGGTAATTTCTTCTAGTCTTTCTTCCAGCTCACTGATCCGTTCTTCTGTATCCTCTACTCTGCTTTTGAGTCCCTCTAATGAGTTTTTCATTTCCAGTATTGTATTCTTCATTTCTGATTGGTTCTTTTATATCTTCCATTTCTTTGTTGACATTCTCACTGAGTTCATCTATTCTTCTCCCCAGATCAGTGAGCATCCTTAACACTCTTAGTTTGAACTCTCTGTCAGGTAGGTTGCTCATTTCTGTTTCACTTAGTTCCTTTTCTGGGGTTTTGTCCTGTTCCCTTACTTGGAATGTATTCTTTTGCCTCCTCATTTTGCCTCTTTCCCTGTGCTTGTGTCTACGTATTAGGTAGGTCAGCTACGTCTCCTGCTCTTGGATAGGTGACCTTATGTAAGTCATGCCTTAGGAGGCTTCCAGTGTGCTTCCCTCAGTTCTCAATGTTCCAGGGGTGGCCCCTATGTGGGCTACGTGTGTCCTTCTATTGTGGCCTGTTAGCTCTCCCTATAGGCACCCAGGGAGGCTGAGTTATGCTCCTGGCCAGCTGTTGTAATGCTCAGCTGCTTGTAGTTGTTGTGGGCCCTTCAGTCTCTTTATCAGGTGTGGGGAGCCCCAGCACAGTTGGCTGTAAGTTCTAATACCACATTTGTGTTGCAGTATTTCTTTTAAGTGAGTAGGCCCCCAGTGTGGCAGGTTGTTAGGCTCAGGGCCTTAGAATTGCTGTAAACCTCTAGCCTATTAGGTCTCTTGTCAGCTCTCTGAGGATTGCAGCTGGGTGGGGTTGGCCTCAGGCACAGGAGCACCCAATTGTTTCAGGCTTTGGAAGGTGGGGCAAACCTCCTATGTGGGTCTTTGAGAAGCACAAGTCTTCTGAAGCTGACAAGCCCTGCCGCCCAGAGGTCCACACACACAGTCAACACAGTCCTGCCCCGTGTGAGCGCCCCGACCTCCCCAAGCGGACCCAGTCTCTCCACGGCGGGAGCCCCACACACTCCGCCACCACCCCACACTCTCCACCCGCTCCTTGTGCACACCCTGCCCCGCTCAAGTCAGCTCAGTTGCCAGGCTGCAGAAAATCCAGTCACCAATCTATGCAGGCCCACACGTTGCCTGAGGGCTTGTTGTTAGGTGGGGCCAGTCTCTAGGGTGGGCTGCCTGCCTTGGCTGAGCTGGATTAAATCGGTGCTCTAGCGGGTGGGGCAGACCCTGGGCTAGCAGGTCTCAGGGAAAACTCCAATGGCGTCTGTGTCAGCACGCTCACACCAGGCCACAACAATGGCCGCCGCCAATGTCCCAGTCCCTGGAGAGGTCTCACCCCTCACCGAGATGCACTCAGGGCCTATTAGGTGAGTCTCTTATCACCAAAGCAGTGTGCACCTTTCTTTCTGGTGATTTTAGGATGCTTTCTGGAACGGGTGAGTTTGTGCGCGGGCCCTTTAAGAGCCAGTTTTAGTTTCTTTGTGAACTGGGTTTTCTGGGGTACTCCCCAATGCTTCAGTAGCAGGCAAAGTCAGATATTATGCCACTGGTGTCGATTGTGCTGGGTCCACAAAATGCCCACAGCGGGGGCGCTCCCCGGCTCAGGGCCCCGCGGCTCCAGGGAGGCTGCGTACCTGTGAGCTGCTCCCGGCGGCCGTGACGCTGGCGGCTTGTGAAGGCGGCGTCTTTTCTCTCCAGAAGGGAGTCTCTGCCTCTTCCACCCCAGTTAGGATTGTCCGTTGTTGCAGGAGTTCCTCTTATCCAGTTTTCAGTTCTGTCTCAGGGGTAATTTTTCCACGAGTAGTTGTAAAATGGCTGTGTCTGCGGGAGGAGGTGAGTTCAGAGTCTGCCTACGCCGCCATCTTGACTCCGCCCTCTCCATCCATCTTTTTAATTTCTACTTTCTCTATACTGTGTTAACACATTTTATAGATAATATCTATTTGATTTTACTTTGTCATCCAGATTTTTTTTTTAGTTCTTTACACTAATTTACTTTAAAAAATTAATATATACATTCATTGCTTGATTTGTCAGTTTTAAAAAACCTCTTTTGACTCAGCTATAAAACAAGAGGAAATCATCAGTTATAATACCTCTCCCTTCTCTCCCACTTATATTATTGACATTTGATAGTAGTGATGATTTTTTCTGTATTGACAGACTTTATGATATTTGTAACTAAAGTCTATTGGAAGCTATAATTTCCACAACTGGATTAATTTTCATACAGCAATTAAATGAAAAAAAATAAATAAATGAACACAATGATCATTGCCAATCTTGCACCCTAATGTCTATATTTACTACTGTGTTGACCAAGTTGTCCTCTAGACATTTCTTCCACAGAGCTCATGAGGAATACATTCTTTGTGTTCTTCTGTATTTGAAATTGTGTATCAGGATGAAATTTTGACAGTATAAAATACCCAGGTTCCTCTTTGCTTGAAAATTGAAAAGAGTTGGAATATGTGAGGTTTTCTGTTCTTTACCCACTATAGGCATCTTTATCCTTTTTCCTCAAAGCCTGAAGGATTATTCTTTAACTGTGAACTCAAAGAAGTATAGTAGGCATTGTCGCACAGTTTTATTTTAGACGTAGTTTGCCCATTCAATCTACACATTAAAGCTTTTCTTATCAATTTATACATTAAAGATTTTTTTATTGTTCTAGGAAAATCTTTGAATTATATCTTGAAATTTTTGTTTCCTTTGGTTCTTTTATTCAAGGATACCAATTATATGTATTTTGGATCTGCTTTGGGTGTCTTATTTATCAGTCAGTTCTCCCTAATTCCTTTAATTCTATTCATTGTCTTTCTACTTTAATTCTATTTTAGTCTATTTTCCAGTCTGACCTTCCCCTCCCTTCCCAGCAGAGTCTATCCCTTTGATGTTTTCTGTATGGACTCATTTCTCTGAAGGTTTTATTTTCTCTTCTTCTTGTCTCTTGAGCTCTATAGTTTCTTTTATGTATATATGTATGTATTTATCCAATATCTTTCACATTCTCTTATATCCCTGCTTTGAGCTCCTACTTTATATTTTCCATATAGTTTGGTCAAAATTTTGCATCTTCTCCAAGGTGATATTTTTCTGCTATGTTTTCCTTATTTGCCATTTTCGTTTTTTCTGTTCCTTATTTTTTAACTTGCAGAATATTTGTGGACGCTGTGTTGAATATTTTAAAGTATTAATTATCTTTGAGTGAGGTGAATTCCGCCCATACCACCATCTCTTGGTAGGAGGTTTCTGTGGCATAAGAATGAGAACAGTTTACAGGCTACCAGGATATCTCCCTGGTTCATGAAGAAATTTTTTTGTGTGTGTGTGAGAAAGATAAGCCCTGAGCTAACATCTGATGCCAATCCTCCTCTTTTTTATGAGGAAGCTTGGCCCTGAGCTAACATCTGTGTCCATCTTCCTCTACTTTATATGGGATGCCGCCACAGCATGGCTCGACAAGCAGTGCATTGGTGCGCACCCGGGATCCGAACCAGCGAACCTCAGGCTGCCGCAGTGGAGCACGCACACTTAACCACTTGCACCATCAGGCTGGCCCCCATGAAGAAATTTTTTATACCATAAGGTTTCAAGTTTATGTGTGTGTATGTGCATATGATTTACACAAGCACACATGCACATATACAACAGAGAGAGAAATATACAAAAATAGAGAAGAATTATTTAGCTTTTACTTCTCCCAGCTGAGAGAAAGCAGCAGTGGCAGGGCTGCTTGCAGCATGTTTGTGTGTTTTCTTCTTCAGCCTCATCTCCTTAGTTCTCTGTGATGCTAAACAACATCTAGAAAAGTTCCCACAGCTCATCCTACCATTCTAGAAATGCAGTGTTGGTGATATTTTATCCCTCAGGGTGACCACCTACATTGGAGAGTTCTCTATGCCAGCATTATCTGATGGTGCAGCTGTAGGTTTCTTTTCTTAGCATTTTCTTACATCATATTATTATTGTCACTGGATTTAGTAGGCATTTTTCATGTTTTTTTTTAGGGTTACTGACAGTTTCTAGCTTCACCAAAGATGGAGCTGTATTTCTCGTCTTTTTCTTACAATTCTCATTGTTTTGGAATGATTTCGGAGAGGAGAGGCAAAGACAATAGAGATGTCATTATTATGCCATTGTAAACCACAAGTCAGTTGCTAAAATTTTATATTGTTGTTACCTTCTATGTCCATTGTCAATTGTGGACTTAATCAGTCTTTGGTCCATTGAGGATTAATGTGGGGAGAAGTCTGAGACAAAGCTATTGGGTCAAACAAATGTCTTCAGGATACTTGGGGTATGCCTTTATCAGGAGACTCCTGATAACCTGGTTCCAGTATAACACTTGTCCTGCCAATATAGAGGTCATAGCTTCAGTTTAAAATCAGAATACTATGACTCTAAAATAATAGACATAGGAAACATTTCATGTTAGACAATGAAAGCCACTGGGAGGAGAGTGATGAAGCTTGGGGAAACAAACTAGCTTGGGTTGAGAGAAAGGTGTTTTGCAGAGGAAGAATTGCTAAAGAAAGTAATGCATGCATTGGATCTTAAAGGATGGCTGAGTATCTACCAGGCAGACGTAGACTGAAATTAGAAGGAACAATGGGTGAAAGGCAAGGAGAACTGAGAAAGCGTAATGGATTAGTGTTCCATTGCTGCAGAACAAATTACCACACACTTAGCAGCTCAAAAAAACACCCATATATTATCTCACAGTTGTGTAGGTCAGAATTCTGGGTATATTTCCACTGAGCTGTCTGCTTAGTCTCTCACAAAGCAGCAATCAAAATGTCAGCCTGACTGGGGTTCTTATCTGGAGTTTTGAGTCTGTTTCCAAGCTTATTCAGGTTGTTGACTGAATTCAGTTCCTTGTGATTATAGGACTGATGTCCCTTGTGGCCAGGAGGGCATCTGCTGTAGCTTTGAATACCTCTTACTTCTTCCATCTCTGACTTCCACATCTTCTTTTAAAACGGCTCACCTGATTGAGTCAGGCCCACTCACACTCAAAGGGAGGCATTATACAAAGCGTGCACACCAGAAGGTAGGGATATTGTGAACCATCTTAGAATTCTGCCTATTGGTTTTCTTCCAAAAAACATGGTTTTTTGGAAGAGACTGGAGATCTTGGGTATGATTATTTTACAGACTGGAAGGAGACAAGTTGGATTAGCAGGTAAAGGCCTGATGTCTACCATACAATGCAGTGTGAATTTGCCTTTGTAGGCACTACAGTAGAGTGCTATACTACACTACTATAGTATAGTACTATATACTACATGCTATACTATACTACTATAGTATAGTACTACAAACTATATTATACTACTATAGTAGGGCACTGTAGACAGATTTTAAGCAGCTAGGATCTTTTCTGCTTTAGCAGCAGTGTGGAAGATGAATTGATGGAGTATAAACTATAGAAAAAGATATTTTGATAGAGAATATTAAAGTATTTCTGGAAAGAGCTAATAAACTAAAGCTGTGATAGTAAATGAGAAGAGAGATGTTTACCTTTAGATATTAAGGATATAAATTTGATATATTGAATGTATTCATCATATATTTTTACATATTTATTCAGTATCTACTATGTGCCAAACAACATTCTAGACATTGGGTCAGAAGTGAATATAAAATAGACAACGTTCTTTGTCTTAAAATGCAGGGAGACAGACAAAAAAAGGAAATGCATAAATAAGCATGATAATTTCAAATTTTGTTGCCTGCATTAAGACAACTGGACAGAGTAATGAACTAGAAAACATATCAATTAAGCTACTTTGGTCTACAGTTAACATGAGACCCAACTTTAAATGGCTTAAGTAGCAGGGAGATTTATTATCTCATATAAATGAACACTAGAGTTAGTGTAGTGTGAGTAGTTGGCAGGGTCAGTTCCTGTAGTCCTTGAAGGTCCTAGTGAGGAGCCTGCACTAGGCACAGTGACACGTTATTTCAGAGGATGAAGCATGGCAGTAGCGGGATAGGATTTACTTTCTTTCTAATCACTAGGGTGTGAGGGAATGAATCACCCAGAGCACTTAAGTGAGAAAGGGGAGTCCATCAGCAGTTTATTCAGTTGTCCCAGTGATGCTTTGGAGATGAGTAAAATGAATAGATTTAAGAATAAAACTAGTAGGTTTTGCTGATGAATTGGTGAGAGGTGAGGAAAAGAAAGAAAAAAAGATACTGGATCCCTCCTATGTTTAAGGGGCTGAACAACTGTCCAAACGTGGGATGGTGTGACTGACTAACAGAGGAACAAAATGAATAGAAAGTTAAAAACAGATTTTTTTAAAGAAAATTAATATTGGAGAAAGATATCAAGGTATCAGTTGATAGAAATAACAAACATGCTAACTACTGCATGTAAATCGAACCAGGCACCATGACAAAAAACACACAAGGCTCTAGGTTATCGCAAATCTGAACTACAACTTTTAAAAAACCAATCCAAGAACAAACTCTGATGAACATTCAAGATAAACCCCAACAACTTGTAAGGGTAGTTTAAGACTAAAAAGTATCAAAAAAGTCCAGAACATTTTAGGGAGGTTGTTAGTGCCATACGCTATAAAACTGTAGGCAAGAATTTCACCAAAGTTATCAAATAGAAGAGGCCATTTGTGTTGGAAATATTTATGAAATCACTGCCTGGAAAGGAAATTAGAGAAGTTCTTAGTTCCATCCAGCCCACCACGCTCCTTCACAAGCACACTATTACATATTCATGCATTATGCCCATTACTTTAAGATTACCAAGAAAGAGCAAATCAGATTGTACTTTATATTCTTGACAAGTTAACTGAAAACTGAAGAATATATCAACTACTACCTTTAGGAATTTGTTGGCTAAAAGAAGGAAAATTTGCTAAAAGCTTATTTTTCCTGTTAGTAGCTGACTTGCAAAAATTAAGAGTAACCACATAGTGGAAAATGTACTTTTCAGTTACCAATACTGTGGCAATATCTGCTAGTTATTCAGATTTAAAAGAATATCTATGAAATAATTTTTGCAAGCCCAATTTTACTAACTAAAGTTAAAAAAATAAAAATACCATAAATGTCATGCTCATAGAGATGTACAATAGCTGTTTATAAAATTGAAACAACTAAGATATTTCAGGATCTTGTTCTATGATATCACAATGTTCTGTTTGAGGGATAAAAAATATGACATCATTCATTCATTCAGTGAATATTTATTGACTGCTTACATTCTACAGACTCTATTCTGGGTACCGAACAAACATAAAATTCTAGTTCTCATAGAGTTCATATTCTAGTGGTGTAGGAACAAAAAATAAACAAACTCACAAAGAAAAAAATAGACAAAAAAGAAAAATACCCAATATAATCTCTATGTAGGAATTAAAGTAGGCTGATGTGGTGGGGAGTAAATGCCTGGCTACTTTCATTTAGGTCCTCAGGGAAGGTCTCTGGCCTAAGTCCATAAGGAAAAGCAAACGCCAGCCATGGGGGGATCTGAATAAAAGTATTCCAGGCAGAGTGAACAGCCTATGCAGGACTCAAGGCAGGAAAATACTTCATGCATTTGAAGATCTAAAAGAAGGCGATTATGGTTGGAATGTTGTGGATGATACAAACTGTATTAGTTTCCTAGGGCTGCCATAACAAATCACCACTAACTGATGGCTTAAAGCAAAAGAAACTTACTCTCTCACAGTTCTGGAGACTAGAAGTCTGAAATCCAGACATCAGTCGGGTCATGTTCTCCCTGAAGGCTCCAGGGAAGAATCTTTTCTTGCCTTTTCGTAGCTTGTCATGGTTGCAGGCAATGCTTGGCATTCTTTGGCTCCAGCAGTATCACTCCAATTTCTGCCTCCATCTTCACATGGCCGTCTCCTCTCTGTGTGTGTCTGTGTCCCTGCATCCAAATCTGCCTCTGCTTAAAAGAATACCAGTCATTAGATTTAGGGGCGACCTAGTCCACTATGACCATATTCTAACTTGATTATGTCTACAAAGGTCCTATTTTCAAATAAGGTCACATTCTCAAGTACCAGGGGTTAGAACTTCCACTTACCTTTTCGGGGAACACAATTCAACCAACACCAGAAACAAAAAAATCTGTTAGGAGCTAAATATGAAAATATGACATCGACTAGGTGAGTGGAAACATATTCACAGTTTTCTCTTGTGAAAATGTAAAACATATTTTTTTCTCTAAGTAAAAAAAGTGACCACAGAGTAATATTGTAACTGCCATCTCATGGGGGCTTACTCCTATTACAGGAGGTTATGCTCCCTACAACTCTTTTGGTAACTTACATCTCTAATCGATCATATTTAAAAACATGCATATTCACTGTTTTGCGTATTATTAAAGGCAAGTCAAAGACAAGGAGACAATCAGTTATATGAAACTCTTGCCAATGAAGAGAAAATATTCATTCCTGTTCCTCAAGGGAGGTACATTTTTTCCCTAGAACTCTGCTAGGTAAGCAGCTTCTCACTTGGCGGTACTTGGAGTGGATTTACACCCTCCTGTTGAGGATTATATTCCACAGCAAGGTTCAAAGGTTGTTTCAGAGAGCAAGTCAAAAACCCAAGCGAAGAAATCTACTATTTAGTTAGTTAAGGTCACGTGATGCAACCCTACTTAAATCAATGCTTCTAATCTTTTTCTGCCTTCACATCATTCACATTTACAAGGCAGTACTGTAAGTAAGATCTCTCCTTAGAACATATGATTCTCAACTGGGAGGAAGATAAAGAACTTGGTGTGGGGTAGGGTGGAGTGGGGAGAGAGAGATTTATAATTTCCAGGGAGATTTAAATAAAGAAAACCTTTTCTCCATCCTTGCTTTGATAAGTCACCTTTTAACAATTAAAAATCAGTGATTTAAAATAACTAGTGTATCCTTCTATCTCACTTAGGGGTATCTACATAAAAACCATAATAATAGTGACTAACAAGATTTAGTGCTCACCATGTGTCAGGCATTGTACTAAGTGTTTAAGTACTTAACTTTTTTAATCCTCAAACCAACCCTTGATGAGAAAACTGAGGCACAAAGAGGTGAAGTGGCTTTGTTAAGGTCACACAGCTAAAAGTGACAGATTCAAAATCAGGCACAGGTACCAGAGATTGTGATGTTAACCACTATATTATTCTGCTTGTGATTGCACAGAGATCTACAATGATTAAAAAACATAAATACATAACCACAGTAAAAACACATCATCATTCAATTGCTCATTCATGAATGCTTTCATATTTAGTCCATTTCTTTTTGGTGAGATCAGGAGAATCCAATCCTATATTCTTGTGAGTATTCAACAAGCCCTTGAAGTTTCTACAGCTCTGATTTGGATGCTGTGAGCTAAGCCCACACTTCTGGGTTTACTGATCACTTTCAAGAAGTCTTGCCTCAAACTGGGTTCTCATCCTTCAAGTGGCAACACTTACTTATTGTTCACTCGAACAACTTTACTGATTAACAGTATCTTGATTTGGAAGTCCAGTAGATCAGGAAAACATCAACCATAACAATAAAAACAACACTAGGAGCCACCCACTTCCTCCTTTGTGTCTAGACTTGCATCAAAAGCTGTCTGGGATACAGTGATTAAATTCATAGGCCCTGTTCTATGGCATTGTAGAGGGTCCTGTACCTCTTTGTGACAGTTTCCTCATTTATAAAAAACCACAGGAGGACAGTGAGAAATAAATTTTAAAATATGAATATATAAACACTTGGCAGAGTGCCTGGCATATGTAAATAATCAATAAATGGCATATGTCAGTTTTATTAACCTACATATCTATCAGAAACAGGTTTTTGGCTAATTAATAATTTTATAGAGTGCCTACTCTTAAGGTACTCATTAACAGAAAATAGAAGGTGCTTGAATATAAACATCAGTTATTGAAAATAATTATTTATTCTTATAAATTTATTATTTCACTTTTTTGCACTTTTTTAGCTCATTTATAGGTGCAGAACTTTTATATAACACATACACACACTGTGTATAAACACACACACACACACACACACACACTGAATATGCAGGTAGACTTATTTTGACATAGTTTGCTTTCTTTTTTATACCTAATTACTTATGGTGCTCCTTCCTAAGTCCTAGAAATTTATCTTGTTTTTTCCCTGCCTACTGAAATTTAACTGTACTTCATTATTCTCTTTCAGAACAAAACTCTCTGCTTTCAAAGCTGTTACTTACCAAGTCTGATGATAATGTCCCTGTTAATAGTGTGATGGCAAAGTGTTCCAGCACCTATTTCTAGATTCAGATAATACATAACAGTCCCCAAAATATACAGCATGTTCCTGCTAAACTCCCGAAGACAATGATTTCATGTCTGCTGTCATTTCCACAAGAGTGATTTCAATAGCGGGAATTTAAAGCCAGCAAAAAGAGGAAACCCACAAGGAAACCCAACAAGGTGGGATGCAAAAGGCAATTTGAGGATTCTCAAGGATTCTCCAGTTTCGTCTTTATAATTTCTTTCAATTTAGCAATGATCATATATTTACACTAATTCAATAAAGTTACTTCATACTCACTTCAGGCATTGCTAATATAAAAAGTTTTAGGATTTTTAGCAAAAAATGACAGAGGTGTTTTTAATCACACAGAAAAAGAAAATTACATGAACAGCATTTATTATGTACCCATTCAAACACTCATTCCTTTGAAACAATATCCTATGAGTGCCAGAATGTTCAAGGCACCATTAGTTACTATGTGCTCCAGAATACATATGCTCTGTGGGCAAGAAGCTTACAGTCCAATTGAAAAACTAAAAGCAAAAAATGAGAGTAATGATACATATGGGCAAACATTAAATTATTTGATTCACATTACAAGGACTCCGGATGGCTACCAATGTCTTAAGTTTGACTTATTCAAATCCCAATCCCATCACATGCTTCTCAAAAGATCATTGTACCTGTATCCTATACTTCCGCTCTTCCATTTGGGTTCCTCCCAAGCGTTTTGCCTTTTTGCCTTCTATCCTTCTAACACCAACTTGACCACCAAAACACTCCTAAATTCTACCTCTGCCATTTTGATTTTCCCTTTTTCTGATCTTTGCGATATTTTCAATTGAATCTCAAAAATCCACCGGCACTCTTTCACAACTCGGCAGTTATTTTATGTATTAGTCTTGCTTCTTCAAATAGATGCAAACTCCTTGAAGGCAGGAACCACGTCTCTGTTTTTTGAAATATAACTAAGAACATCTTACCAAGTATGTGCACACAATAAAATTTTGATAAACACGTTAATTGAAAAGATCAAAGAGCAGCATTTCTTTTAGTATTTACTTTTTTCCATACAACCGTTAAGCATTATTAACTTTAAGAGTCCTCTGCTTCAATATTTTATTTTTCATGTTAGTAGTGCCCAAAATTCACTCAAAATATTAAGGCTAGATATTTTGGATTCCTATGAATTATTTCTCAAGTAAATTATATTGCTATTGTTATTTGACTAAATGATATAAAATATATATAGCCTGAAGAATATGAGCATAAATAAAGATGACTCACATCCACAAGAATAAACATGATTCAGTTGATAACCAAGTGGTACCCTAGTACCCACAGGTAATACTGATGGTCACGAAGCAACATTCATGATATGTCACACTTCAATGAAAATGATTGCAATCAGAATAACATGCAATTTAGTTGGCTCTGATCAGATGATGACTATGACTGACTAAATCTCAACAGATTTCAGTAGACGGCCTTAGACAAAGGTTGCCACCACCAACATTTTCACATATAACTAGAACATATTCATGTTGTGTAATATTTTCATTCTATGGCTTTTATTCACAAATGGTATTTTAATAGACGACTATTCCATTAGTAAACAGACTAGTCTTGCTGACACATATTTCCTTTTAAAATATACTTTGGCTGAATTCTAACAAAACCATTTTGAATGCAAAAGGGATGCTTTTCAAGCCAGATGGTTTATCTAATAGGAATGTTTTCTGATTAGAGAAACAGCAGTAGACTCATGATCACAGCAGGTGCCAAACTGGTCCTATAGTTTACATGAATTTGCAACTGAAAAAGTCATGAACTAAAGGGAATCTATTTTATAATGTGCCACAGTCTATTCTGAGAGAAAGAGGGAATGTAATAGATGCTACCGTATCAGACGGAGTTCATATATCATTTCTTGCTATGATGTAGCCATTATTGCATTTGTATAACAAAATTTATCTCTATACTAAATTTCTTGAGTATTTTGTGATTATTAATAACATTTCAAAATCATAAAAACTTTCAGAGGATTCTATGATGGAATAATAATCCAAAGTATATTTTTTATCAAAATAATTTGGAATCTTTTAAATTAAAAATATATCATTGTTTTTCTTTCTCATTGTCCTTATTTCTTGTACCTGTATTTTCCCTTTGTTTCAAGAAACAATTTTTCCAGGTACTGGTAATTAGAGAAGCAGAATATTATTGGTATGATAGGCCCAGCTACGCCTAAGTGTGCATAAAAGTGAACCTCCTAGGTCCTGCAGAGATGGCGTGGAGATGAAGCTTCCTGAAAAATGGAATTACTGCCTTTTAAAATAGTGCAAGTTTTTTCTGAGTGCAAACATGACTATCGGGACACAAAAGCCAGTGAGCCCACAGGTCCACTCTCTGACTCAGCAGCATCTCATTCCCAATGGTTTGCCAAGACCATCAAACCCTGAAGCACCTCCCTGAGGTAATATACTGCCTCCTATACCTCATTAGTACCTAGTGCTAGTACCTATACCTTCTATACATATACCTCCATTAGTAAACAGACTAGTCTTGCTGACACATATTGCTGACACAAATAATGAGGTGGTATAGGTATAGGTACTAATGAGGTATAGGAGGCAAAGTGTGTTGTCATATCCACCCACCTACTATCTTACCTCATTTTCATCAGGTGCTCTGTTTATTTGCTGCTTTGGAAGAAAATTAAAGTAAAAGTAACCTAGAATTGACTCCAAGTTATCATTCTCAGTCATCCTCACCCGAGAAAATTCCATGGTCTGCTCTAGAACAGTTAGTTAAACAGTAGAGACTCTTGGTACCTGGAAAATGTTCAAATCAGAGATGTATTATCCAGAAGAATCATAATTTCCTAGTTGTTTTAGTAATTATATAATCTTATAAATATAATTATCTAAATTAATCCTCTCTAGAGGTGTTAAGTAAGCATCAAAATATGTCTAAGTTAAAATTGGAGATCCCATTTTTTGATGAAATATAATGGCTTGGCCAGTTTTTTTCATACATGGATTTGGTATTATAGTAATAAGAATTTTACTATGATTCATTGTTATAAGAATCTTTACTACAGCAAATTCCTGTATCTTATATCATTTGTCCTGTATCTTATATCATTGATTAGTTAATCAAATTCCTTTAGAATTTTTAAAGTATTTATTATTTTTACCACTTATTTTGGCAGTTGTTCATACACAGACTTGAAACTCTATACTACGTAACTATTTGATGTAGTAACTTTTGTTATTTTAGGTTAGCTATAAGCGTTTGCAGTACAGGAAACATATCTTCCATATTCTGTTCAATTCCTTCGTAATTCTGTATTATGCAGAATTGACAATTAATGTGCTTATTTTATTAAATTGGTTAGGTTGCCGATAGGAGGATGGATACTGTTGTAATAGAGGGAACTGTTTGTGACTCTGCTCAAGTTTTAGAAGTCTATAATAAAAGCTGCTCCAGCATTAAGTAACATTATAGCATCTTTCACCCTTGCCTTACTGAATGAACTAAGTGACCAATAACCTGCGCTTCCTTTCTTTTAAAATATTTTTGCCTTTGCTGTGGGTCAGCTTTTCTTAAACAGAATGGTGTGCAAATGTATTTTGGTAATCTACAAGTTCTCAATGAGAATAGTTTAATTTTCCTCTTCATTTTAGTAATATTCTAATATACATACATGAGCTCATATCAAGTCACCTGGATGGTCATTATAAACAAGGACTGCCGTGGGGTTCCAGTGCCTGCATCGCATACCAGTTGGGAAACGAGTTGGTATCATGAGGGAATACATTAATGGTCCTGAGAAAAGGAGAAAAGAACAGAGGCAGTTTTAGAACACCAATTATCTGATCTTTCTCCATCTATAATATGCTTACTAAAGAAGTCAAGCCCAAATGATGCCATTTTTTTCTGTTCTAAAGCAGGTTTCATGGCAACGTTAATGGAGAAAAACAGAGGGATAACTAAGGCATCACAGGGGGTGCAGTAGGGCCTATGTGCCAAGCTCAAAAGACTGTCATTCAGGTGGTGCCGTTTTCATGCTTCAAGCGCTGATTTAGTTTGTGCACAATGACATCATCGTTAAACCCACTTAATGTTCATTTTGTTTCTTAGTACTTTAAATGTATCTTGGAATAAACTAAAGCTATAAATAAAAAGAAAGTATACCTAGTTATATGTTTATTCATATATATAATAAAAGTAATTTAAGTCATTACTCATGGTCCAGAATAGTTTTTATCTTTCAAAGGGATGATCTACATTTCTCAAGTATAAGAAATGCCGCTGTAGCCCATGTGTACGCTCCATAGTTTCTGGGTATTAGTTTATTATGGTGACAGGGCAGGACACAAGGGTCAATGAGTTCAGTTCAGGAATGAACAAATGTTTTCTGTAAAGCGCCAGATAGATTTTAGGCTTCGCAGTCCACATAGTCTCTGTTTCAACTACTCAACTCCACTGTTACAACGAAACAGCAGCCATAGACAATATGCAAACGAACAGGCCAATGTGTTCCAATAAACTTTATTTACAAAAACAGGCAGTGGGCTACGAGCTGTAGTTTTTTGACCCCTGAACTAGTTGAGCGGACACAGGATATAGTATTAATAGAATATTTCAAGAGTAAGTTACCTATTACCCAGCTTCTAAAAAGGGGAAACTAGTGCTACTAGCGTAGTTCTCCAAAAGAAAACTGAAAAGCAACACAAAATTTTCCAGTTGTTTCCTACATTGACTTAGAAATGGTTTATTATTCAGAGAGATTGAACAAAATCTACCTGAAGTAAAAAAGATAAGCTTTGTACAGCTCAAAAATTTGACAGTGGCATAAATTAGCCACCCTATTAAACATTTAAAAGGAAGCGATCACCATTCCTAAAGCCCGCATTTTATTTTCCTCTCTTACACATAAATTTTCAGAAAGTTTCAGGGTTATGTTTTTATGAATGTGTCTACTTTTCTTGGAAGAAACAACATGGTAAAGTAACACATTTAGTAATGGGAGCAAATCAGCTTTCTGATGTCAGCATGGATGTGTCTAATGCATTCTAAGCACCCTGGGTTCTGGACCATGCCTTTTACATCTTTTGAACAGTAATTACCTATAGAAAAAATAAACGTAACACATCAGGTACTTTCCCTTCTTGCCAACTGAAAGCTACTAATTGAAAAGCAATACACAAATAACCAAGGAAAGTGTATAATTTTTAAAAATAAGTTTTCATATTAAATATGGTTAGTTTAACTATGATATGAAAAACTGATGTCAATTATTTCAGCAAAATAGCAATTTTTCTACTCACGATAACATCTATTAATTATGAGAAAATTCTAATGCTTTGAAGAAATCCAATGAATGAAATGTGTTATTACAATTTAAGCAACTTTATAGCAAAGTTATTTTGTTATATTTAATAATGTACGTGATCATGTTCTATTTTGTTTGTAAAATAGAAAAAAACTAGTAAATAATTTCCATCAATGTCTAATTGCTATTACTTCCACCTAGTTAAATTTTGATGTTTAGCATGCTTTTCATTTTTTTAATTCTTTGCAGAAGATTGTAACTTTCTAATATGTCATACTCATTTTTCTTATTTCCTCTACTATTACTTTATTCTTTCATTTATCCTTTATCCTACTAAATCATTTATTTATACATTATTTTTTATTTATTTCATTGTCCAATATTTACTAATAATTTTATATTGAATTAAGCATTAAGGGTATTTTGTGGTCATAACACACCTGGTATGCTGTACCTGATGGCTTACATAGAAAGCAGTCATGTATAGAGTGATAAATGACATAACAATGGCAGGAGCATCTAAATTTATTGAGGCAAGGTGTGGAGGGTATTAGGTTTCCAGTAACACTTGCCTACAATTTAAAATAAGTAACCTTAAAAGAAGTGACTGCTCATTGAAAATATTCAATAACACGGAAGTGTGTAAAGTGAAAATAATTTTTCCATATCTATCCCTCCAAGTTGTTATACACTAGTTATAATCTGTGAGCATATTGATGTGTACAATTTAGAATTTGCACATGCAAGTATATATGTGTATATGTATGTGTGTATATGCATACATATATGTATGTGTCAGAAAAATACACAAGAATATATTTATTTTTACAAAATGAAACCTGACTATGTACACTCCTCTGCAATTAGCATTTTTCTCCACCTCACAAACAAAATAACATGGGCATCCTTGCACATCAGTACATCTCATTCTTTTTTATTTTTATTTTTTTGATTGGTATCTTGCAATTAATTTTATTTTACATTTTTTCTATCAGTAGAATTGCAGAATGACTAGTCAGAAGGTTCTCTATTCCATGATTTCAAATACAAATTTTCTTGTATTCTGACATTTCAATATTACACAATGTTAAGATCACCTTCCATGAATTTCTATCAAAGACTACTTTAATTTTAAAGTTCTAAACCATTGTTTTTATTTGTGAATTGAGTTTGCTAATGTTCCATTTCAGATAACAGGGATGCATATATACATAGTTTTTAAAAATAAGTATATGTATTTTTTTTTTCAAAGTCAATTTCTTTTTTTTTCCCAGGGTTTCTGATTTTATAATTTTATTGCTAGTGTTTTATATGTGAAAAGTATTATAAAATTATTAATATTTTAATATTATTAAAATTGTATTTTAAAATCATCATGATTTATTTTCTTTTTACTTTATTTTTTATTTTTTTTAATTTTTAGTTTATTGCAGCAACATTGGTTTATAACATTGTATAAATTTCAGGTGTACACCATTATACTTCTATTTCTGCATGGATTACATCATGTTCACCACCCAAATACTAATTACAATCCATCACCACACACATGTGCCTAATTAGCCCTTTCGCCCTCCTCCCTCCCCCCTTCCCCTCTGGTAACCACCAATCCAATCTCTGTCTCTATATGTTTGTTTGTTGTTGTTATTGTCTACTACTTGATGAGTGAGATCATATGGTATTTGACCTTCTCCCTCTGACTTATTTCACTTTGCTTAATACCCTCAATGTCCATCCATGTTGTCACAAATGGCTGGATTTCATCGTTTCTTATGGCTGAGTAGTATTCCATTGTGTATATATACCACAGCTTCTTTATCCATTCGTCCCTTGATGGGCACTTAGGTTGCTTCCAAGTCTTGGCTATTGTGAATAACGCTGCAATGAACACAGGGGTGCATGTATCTTTATGCATTGGTGTTTTCAAGTTCTTTGGATAAATACCCAGCAGTGGAATAGCTGAATCATATGGTAGTTCTATCCTTATTTTTTTGAGGAATCTCCATACTGTTTTCCATAGTGGCTGCACCAGTTTACACTCCCACCAGCAGTGTTATGAGAGTTCCCTTCTCTCCACATCCTCTCCAACACTTGTTGTTTCCTGTCTTGTTAATTATAGCCATTCTGACAGGCGTGAGGTGATATCTCATTGTAGTTTTGATTTTCATTTCCCTGATAGTTAATGATGTTGAATATCTTTTCATGTGTCTTTTGGCCATCTGTATATCTTCTTTGGAGAAATGTCTGTTCAGGTGTTTTGCCCATTTTTTAATTGGGTTGTTAGTTTTTTTGTTGTTGAGATGCAGGAGTTCTTTATATATTTTGGAGATTAACCCCTCATCCGATGTATGGCTTGCAAATACCTTCTCCCAATTGTTAGGTTGTCTTTTCATTTTGTTGATGGTTTCCTTTGCTGTGCAGAAGCTTTTTAGTTTGAGTACATCTCATTCTTATAACAGCCAGCTACTCCAAATTGTAAACGTCTCCCTTTATTAAACCATCCCCATATTAATAAAATATACGATGACTTCATTTACTTTGTTTCTTAAAAATGACTCAATAATGAACAGCTAAGTGGGAGAATTTCTATGGGATTAAATTCTGAAAGTGGATTTTTTTTTTTTGTGAGGAAGATCGGCCCTGAGCTAACATCTGCCAATCCTCCTCCTTTTGCTGAGGAAGACTGGCCCTGGGCTAACATCCATGCCCATCTTCCTCCACTTTATATGGGATGCCGCCACAGCACGGCTTGCCAAGCGGTGCGTCAGTGCACGCCCGGGATCCGAACCCGCGAACCCGGGCCACTGCAGCGGAGCGCGCGCACTTAACCATTTGCGCCACCGGGCTGGCCCCTGCAAGTGGATTTTTTGATTCAAAGTGTTTGCACATTTCAAACATTGGTAGGAGAACGTACTTTGTTCTTCAATTTACTTTTCCACCCACTGTGTATATTTCCCCACTCTGTTATATTCACTAATCATTGCTTTTTTTAAAAAAAGTTAACCTGATAGAGAAATTTTGAACTACATTATTTTCAAATACATCCCTTATCACCAATGTTTGACTTTTTCTTATGATTGTTGCATTTATTTATTTCTTCTTCTATGAATTACTTTCACTTCATCCATTGCTCTTGTATGTTGTTTAAGTACTTTCTCACTGATTTGATAATTTATTAATATATAATGGCCATTAATCCATGGTTTACTATGTTGCTTACCATTTAGCAACTAACCATGGCTATACTTATCCACAAATAACTTTTAACATAATTATATGTACGGATCTTTCTCAACTTACAATAGGGTTATGTCCTGATAAAACCATCATAAGTTGAAAATATCATAAGTTGAAAATGCACTTAACACACCTAACCTACCAAACATCATGGCCTAGCCTAGCCTATCTTAAACGTGCTCAGAACACTTACCGTAGCCTACATTTGGGCAAAATCATCTAACACAAAGCCTATTTGATAATAAAGTGTTGAATATCTCATGTAATTTATTGAATACTGTATTGAAAGTGAACAACAGAATGGTTGTCTGAGTACAAGACGATTGGAAGTTATTGGTTGTTTACCCTCATGATCGCAGCGCTGACAGGGAGCTGCACCTTGCTGCATCACGAAAGTATTATACCCCATATTGCTAGCCTGGGAAAAGAGCAAAATTCAAAATTCAAAGTAGTTTCTACCAAATGCATAGTGCTTTTGCACCACCATAAAGTAATGGAATTTCCCTCTTCCTCTTTTTGC
This sequence comes from Ceratotherium simum simum, assembly GCF_057802395.1. Taxonomy (NCBI): domain Eukaryota; kingdom Metazoa; phylum Chordata; class Mammalia; order Perissodactyla; family Rhinocerotidae; genus Ceratotherium; species Ceratotherium simum. Next base: position 55,047,058 of record NC_141914.1, read on the forward strand.
ACATGAAAGACCCAAGAACGCTAGTAGCTTACTCAGTCCAAAACTGTTGGGAGCAGCTCTACTGCTTCCTACTGCTGGTCCCACAGATAGAGAGCTGTGATAGTTCATACTCATATGGACAGCCATTAAAGCAAGACATAGTTGTGATAGTTAATTTTATGTGTCAACTTAGGTAGGCCATGGTACCCAAATATTTGCTCAAAAATTATTCTAGATGTTTCTGTGAAGGTATTTTTTTAGATGAGATTAATATTTAAATCTGCAGACTTTGAGTAAAGCAGATTATCCTCATAATGTGGGTAGGCCTTGTCCAATCAGTTGAACACCTTAATAGGAAAAATCTGACCTCCCCAGATGAAGAGGAAATTATACTAACAGACCATCTTTGGACTCAAACTGCAACTCTTCCCTGGGTCTCCAGCCTGCTAGCCTACCCTGAGATTTTGGACTTGCCAAGTGTCCACTACCTCATAAGCCAATTCCTTAAAGTAAATCTCTGTCTCTCTGCATATATACATATATATATGTCTATACATACACATACACACACATATACATATATATACATACACCGAAATACATATACATATACATATACTATTGGTTCTTTTTCTCTGGAGAACCCTGACCAATACCACAGTGTCAGCTTGACTGGATCCAGAGGGCCTTCCTGTTTCATTCACACACATTATTGAACCAGCCCTGACCAATAAACAACCCTGAGGTTCTCGAGATGCTGCTGCCTTCACTCCTGATGAGTTCCCTTCTATGGTCTCTGGTGACCTTCCCTGCTAGCAGACCTTGGTCAGGGCCATATGAGTCCATCCTTTTAGAACTATAAATCTTCAAATCTCAGGGTCCAGGAACTTAAGCAGGTATTTTCCTTCCCAGAGTATTGCTATAATCTTTATGCAAATTATATTTCTCCGGTGTATATACATGCTTTACTCTTCCTCTGTATTGTTTTAATTAATATAACTGTATAGAGTGTTTGCTGTCTACCAGAGACATCCCATCACTTTGAGTAATTTATTTCCTACATTCCAAAATATTCATGGTTAAGTTTTGGTATTTTAAATTACTTTTTAAAGAACTTTTTTATTTTATTTAAATTTTCAAATATGTACAATAAAATTCTCGATTGTTATTTTAAAATCAGCTCGGATCTTTGGTTATGCCCCTTTTTAAGTACTACTTAATTTTTTCTCTTTGTTTTTAGTCAAAATTATCAGACGTATTTTTTTGTATTTATCAAGTAACTTTTCTTTTGTTTTCAGTTTCAATACTTTATTTGAACACTGCTATAACTAAACTCCAGACTTATTTGGATTTCATCAGTCCTTCCTTTAGTGTCCTCTTACTGATCCAGGATTCAAACCAGGCTACCCCATTGCTTATAGTTGTCCTATTTCCACGGTATCCTCTGATCTGTGATAGTTTCCCAGTCTTTCCTGATTTTCACGACCTTGAAACTTCTTGGGGCATACTGGGCAGGTATCTTGCTGAATGTCCCCAAATATGGATCTACCTGTTGTTTTTCTCAAGATTAGACTGGGGTTCTGCATTTGGGGAAAAAATGCCACAGAGTGCCCTTTTCCTCACATCATATCGGGGGCTAAGGATGTCCACATGGCATCACTGGTGATATTAACGTTCATCATTTGGTTAAGGTAGTGTTTGCCAGGGTTTTCCATTGTAAATTTACCCTTTTTGCCTCTCTGTATACAATTCTTTGGAAGATATCAGCCTCATCTAGCCCATCCTCAATGGGGAGATGTGGGGAAGGGATAAGAATTAAGCTCCACCTCCCGGACGGGGGCATGAGTATTTCCATATATTATTTGGAATTCTTCTGTGAAAACGATTTGTTACTTCTCCCTCATTTAAATAGTTTTTCATATATATTGATTTCTTTCTTTTTCTTCCCTTGACTGTTAACTCCCTAAAATTCCTCCAGAAATATCATCAGTCAAGCAAAGTTGAGTTTATTAGACCTAATACAGTAAAGAAGAATAACACCTGGATAGAGTACTAGTGTAGTGTCTCAGAAAGGGAAAGTCAGAGGGAGAGAGAGATGTTTATTAGGTTGTAGTGTCTGGACTGAATGATTTTAAAGTGAGTCTTGCCAGGAGGGAAACTGGTTGGGATTTGGCAGGTTTAAGAAATAAGATTGATGGGCACCATGAAGTGAGGATCTTGAAGTGAGTATTGATGAACAAGTGACTAGTTTTGATTAAAAAGCTATTTTAGTTAGTTCACAGTCTTATCTTCCAAGAACAAGTATTTCCTAGAGCAAGAAACTGACTTGTTTTTACTTGTTCTCTGTATTGTTTAATAGAGGGTCAAAAAGGATGCTTAGACCTAGTTTATGTAACATAATAATTTCTGCTGGTTTTGGTTCTCAAATTTTTTTTTTTTGGTTTATTTTGTTGTTTTCTAGATTCTTGAGGTGAATGCAAATTTCATTTATTATCAGGCTTTTAAAAAAATGCATTTAATGTGTAAAATTTCTTTTGAGTATGATTTTAATATATGATTTGATATGTAGTAAAATTCATTTCTAAATAATCTTTGATTTTGGTTTTGATTTCTTTTTTGACACGAAAATATAGAACAGTATTTTTATTTGGAAAACATTCATTAATTTGGGGTATTTTTGCTTTTAACTTTTAATTTTATTCTGTCTTCCATTATTACAACACATGTGAATTTTGCTTGGATTTTATCAAATTTTTTAACTAATATATTCTATGAGCATTTTGGCAAAAATTCTACATTCTCTGTTTACTGGAAATTTTTTAATCTATTATTTTGTGAAATTCTTCTATTTCCAATAGTTTTGCTTCATATGATTTGTAGCCACGTTTTTTAGTACATAGATGCTTATGATGGCTGCATCTTCCTGGTGGGTTGTACCTGTTGCCTTTTTGTTCCAGCAATTGCTCCTCTAGCGCCACTCTTCACCTCTGCCACCTAGCTCACCACTGCTGCACTCAGAGTCCCAGAAGGAGTCTCAGGAAAACAGCTCCTTTGCTTTTCAGTATTTAGTCTCTAATTTTCCATCAGCAAGTACTCAGAATTCTCCACAGGACAAGCTGTTGTTTTCTAGAACAGTCAAGTCTCATCCTATTAACAAAAAAATCAAATGTCAGTCTGCAGAGATGTACCATAGTGACCATATTCTCCATTATTATACAGAGCATTTTTACTGCTTATAATGAATAATTTGAAATAGCTTTTCTGATAGTAGAGTCTGCTTTTTATTTACCTAGTTATAGGTTCATTCAAGTGATTTTTCTGAAAAAAAAGGATCTGTCTTAAAGATATATCTGTTACCTCTATTTCAAAACAGAAACTCACTATTTCCTTTGAAACATCACAAGAGTCATTGCGGTTCTACTCTCTCTTTCAAAATTTCAAAGAATCTAGGGGCCACATCCGAGTTCAATTTCAAAGCAACCAGTCTTATACTCCCCAAAGTTTCTGCAAGAAAGAAGCTTCCCCCAAGCTTCTCCTAAGCCCGTGGGAGCAATTTAATATAGTAAATGATGTCAGTCATTAGAAGCAGGTGGCACCTGGTTGAGTTTTTATTGTTCTGCCATTTATTGTGAGACCTTGAGCAATATACCTAATTTCTTTACAACTAAACTTATTTAAATGCAAAATGGAAATAATACCAGAACTTGCCTTACACCACTGTTGTCAGGATTAAATGAGATAAGATCTGGAATGTGTTTTGCAAGAGCTTGGCACAGAGTGAGGGCTTAATACGAGATAGCTATTACTAGTAATGGAAGTTCCATCCTGAGATGATAAATATATGCCTGGCTTGCATATCGTGTTCCCGGGATCATTACTTTCTCCCCGGGCAGAGATCACCATTACACCTAGAAGTAAGGGCCAAGGACCCATCAGTATCTGGAGAAGCACATGGAGTAACAGAAGACAGGATACCGGAAGCAGGTGCTGAGTGATCCACTTCATTCGGATGGATGGCCTGTGTCTGGCCTAGGGCTATTTTTAACAGGCCCAGCAAAACTGCAGCAGATCTTACTCTGCAGCCTCTTAAAAGCATTGCCAGCACTGCCAGGCTCCAGGACCAACGGGAGCTTCGTGTAAGCTGTTTGTTATCCTTTCTGGCCAAGGACTGTTCTTTAATTATGACTTAAATCCCTTGTCACATTATTTAATAATATGCTTCATTCTCACTATTCATCTATCCATTATAATGCAAACGGTAAAGAACACATCACTAGTGCTAGATACTCATTTTCTTTTTTATACTCCTTAAGTTTCTGCGAGTTGGCTGCTGCCTCACACCAGCGAGGTGAGTCAGCAGATAAGTGACCACGTGTGTGCACTGCAAAATTCTCTCGTTATCCTCCTGAGAATAAAAAGAATATGGTTGCTGCTTCACTTCTGCCTTCCAAATCTCACACAAAATGTCTCTTTTGACCCATCTAGAACTATTCAGGGAAGGGAATTTTGGGAAACATAATTCTCGATTAGCTCAATTGACTCCCAATACAAACCACAATGACCTCTAATTGGATGTCTTTAGGCACCTCAACTCAACATCTCCAAACATAATGTCTTGATTCCTATTATTTTCTGCCCTCAACTTTCTTGTCTTCCAATGTTTTCTATGAAAGAAAATGGCACCACCACTTATCTAGTTGCTCAGGATTAAAATGTTGCAGTCACATTTCATCCTTCTTTTTCTCTTAAACCTCATATCTAATGCCTCAATGAACAGTAGTCAGAGCAAAGGTAATCAGAGCTACCTCAAGCATATGTTCTTATTTTCACTCTTCTCACCACATCCACCACCACTACCAACAATAACCCAATTGAAGTCATCACCTAATCTAATGTGGAAAACTTCTGTAGCCTCCTAACTTGTCTCATTGCTTACTGTCTTGCACTTCTCAGTCTATTCTCCACATAGCAGCAAGAATGGTACTTCTAAGTGGCAAATCACATAATGTTACTCCTCTGCTCAAAACCTTTCAATGATTTCCCATCATACTTAGAATAAATTCCTCAGTTCTTACCACTGCTTACAAGTCACCAGTTGGACTGATCTCTAGCTTTCTCTGGGTCTTCATGTCCTACAATTCTACCAGTTGCCTACTTCACTCTAGTCACCATGGTTCCCTTGCTATTCCTTAAGTACTGTGAGCACACTTTTGTCTCAGGACATTTGCACTTGCTACGCCCCACCCCGCAATACTATTCCTCCACAGAGCTTCATGGCAGGCTCACTTACTCACTTCATTCAGATTTCTGTTCATATATCCTCTTACAGAGTAGCTTTTCTGTTTATATCTCCACTCCTAAGAGAAGTTGTGTTTTTTTCCTAAGATAACATCCATGTCTGTCTACCCGATTATCCTGCTTTACTTTCCTTCATAGCACTTTTTACTCCCCAATGTTTTGCTCTATTTTTTACTTTATTATTATCTGCTCCTCCCCATTACACTAGAATGTAAGCCCCAGGAGAGTGCGGCTGGGCCTGTACTATTCACTTTTGAGTTCCCAACACTTATCATATACCTTGTCTCCTTGTAGACACTCATCAAATGAATCTTCTGTTTGTTGGTAGGTATAGGTGTGTTTTCTCTTTGTAGTAGTTGGAGTATGTTCTGCTAAGGGCCCTAATAGAAACTGTGCACTTCAGAATCCCAGTGGCACCCCTTGGATATGCATCATATGCAAACTCTGTAGCTGTTCACATTGGCCAGGTAAACAAGAAGTAAACGATTGGACAGAGACCCAACCTTGAGACTGACAGAGATACACCAGGGAAAACTGATAACTTCCGAGCAGGTGGAGTAATAGCATCCTTAAGTCCACTACTAGGGACCATGATCTTTATGGAAGTCATTTTTTTCCCAGATAGGTAAAGTATAATAAATGCATAATTTTAGACCCCTAAAATGTGTGTGATTAAGATTTAATAAAAAGACTGTGTCAGCTGAACAATATCATGTTAGGTAGATAAGGTTAAATAACATATGAAATTGAATTTATGAAATGTATCTGGAGCAATAAAAAGAAATGGCAAAAACTGATATAAAACTAAACATGTTCATGGTACTTTTGCTTTCAATATCTTAGGAATTTTGTGAATTTGGGAAGCTTCAGGAAAAGATAAATGCTCTGTATGTGTTTTTTTCATCCGTCCCCATGCAATGAGGTCATACAGATTTCAAATTGAAATGCACTTTGAAGTTATCAGAATAGAGGAGTCATCAATTTTAAGGTCTTTCCCTCTTTTTATTTCTACTGTTCTTCAGGTCATTTTATGCCCTGGACCATTTAACTCCCTCTTTCTTAGGTCTCTATCACTCATCTCAGTTCTCTCTAACTTCTCTATTCTGGCATTTCACCCCTGCCTTCCTCCCATTAAACTCACTACAAGGGCCACAAACCATGGCCTCTGGGGAGTCATTTATCTCCCGTACTTCAGTTTCATCATCTATAAAATAAAAATACTACCAATCTTTTAAGTATTTTACAAATATAGTATGGCATAAAGCAAATAATATATGTGAAGAATGATGGAAGACACTATGAGACCATCTGAAGGTAAGGAAAGTGGAGGAAGCTAGATCACCAAGGGAGCTGTCCCTAATAGAGGAACAAGACCAAGCAGGAGTCTAAAGAAAAAGACAAGGAGCCAACAGTGGGAAGCAGAGGATGGAGAAGGTGACTGTACATAACAGCTTAAGGGAACAGTATGGAAATCAATGGAACATCTTGTGAAACAGCAAGATAAGCACAAGTAAATATAATCTTTTTGCTCATCAGGGAGAGTTAGGCACCATGATAAGCTAAATATATGTTAATATTTAGGTGCATTGGAAATTGGTTAATAAAAGCATAGGCTGGCTTATTTACAGTGAGTTAGGAATTAGAATTAAGTAATGATTGCTGTTGCTGTGTTTGTGTTTAAGTGGAATTGCATTATGATTAGGCTAATAAAATAAGACATAAGTGCAAAATCTATTAAAGGCGCAGCCTCTCGCTCTTATCAAAGGCGAAAGAAAATGAGCAAGAAATAATAGCCAATTAGAGTCTACCAACTACTAATCCCAAGAGATTCTTGTGCAAGAGCCAACAGTAGAGGTTGTTCAGAACAGGGATGTGGATGATCAGAGTAGAAGACTGTCTGCTGGCCTAAGGCTGTGACTATTCTTCATGCTTCTTAAGCCTAAAAGACTTGGTGTACCTCTCTCAGTAGGATATATCTCAGGAAATCCCAAGGAAAGTGGATGAAAGCTACAAACATTAGGTTTTGATATAAACAGATCCCCTGATTCTTTCAGAATTAGATGCTAATGAGATTTCAGACTACTGTCCCTCCCCAGGGAGAAAATCACTAGGGCAATTCCTCTTTCTTATTTTGTGACTCTGAAGAGGTGGCTAATTCTTGGTGAGAAGAATTATTCTAACTATATTTGTGCACTCAGTTACCCAAGCTTTGGAGTGCAAGGAAGTAAATTCCATGTAAATAATATCATTTTTCTATTTTACACATTGATTAGATAAAAAGCTATATCACTGCTATGCCATGGATCCACATCCCAAATTCTTGGAAATTGGAGTCTTTTCTTTTATTGACTATTATCTATACATGTTTTCCTCTATGGAAAAGAACTTTTAACAGTTTAACACTCAACTCCAAACATGACATTGAAAAAAAATTGCAGAATTATATTTTTATTTGCCTTGCAGGAAGTAAAAGACTCATATCAAGAGAAAAAAATCAAGTAACTAAATATGTCAAGTTTTATCTGACAATTTTATTTTATTTTGTACTATTTATTGATATGGAGGAAGTTACAGAGATGATCCAAGTGGTATAGACTTCAACTTAATTTTCAAAATATCACAAAATTGTGAACCTTTTTGTAAGTCAATTTAATGGATTTAATTTAAAAAGAAAGCACCATTTTTTCTAGGAAATATGTATTATATTAAATCTTAGATTTCTATTTTGCTTTATACTGTAAAACTGAATTAGTATTTATTTCCATTGGTTTGTTCACTCAACAAACATTTGTGTAGTACCTACTATGTGCCAAGAATTGTTCTAGGTAATGGAGATAGAGAAGAAAACAAGAACAATGTCCCTGTTCTCAGAGAGCTTGTTTTAGTAGTGGGAAGAATAGATAGACAGATAGATAGATAGATAGATGGATAGATAGATAGACAGACAGATCGATTAGATAGATTAGATAGATAGACAGACAGATAGATAGATAGAAATGTCATCATAAAAATACATAGGTAAATGGGCTAGAGTTTTTGGTAATCTATAAACTTCAACCTGAATTGTAAGATTTGGAGAAAGAATATTATCAGGAGGGTGACAATGACAAAGTCTAAAGAAAAGAACTAGCTAAATTTTAGAAAAGAGGAGAAAAGTCAGCGTGATTGGAACAAAGCGAGCACAGTAGAGAACAGTATGACATGAGGTTGGGGAATAGGTGGGAATAGGTAGAAAGATCATACAGGGCCTCATAGGATGGGACAGGAGTTTGATTTTATTCTGTGTTCAATGTTGTATCAGTTGTCTATTCTGTGTAACAAACCACTCCAAAACTTAGTAGCTTAAACCACAACATTAATTTATTTTGCTTACAAATCTGCAAGCTTCCATGCAGCATTAGCTGAAAGTGGTTCAACTGGGGGCTGAAAGATTCAAGATGGCTTACTCACATAACTGCCAAGTTGGTGCTGGCTATCAGATGGGAGCTCAGTCTGGTCTGTAGGCAAAGGTCCTACGTTCTTTACATGGCCCTCTCCACACAGGTCTCTTAGGATTATATAAACCTAGTGGCTAGGTTTTAGGAGCAAGCATTCTAAGTGAACTAGAAAGATGTATCATGCTTTATAACCTACTCTCAAAAGCCATATGGCATTCATTGTCACAATCCTGCCCAGGCTCAAGGGAAGGGAATAGCTCTTGATGGGAGGAGTATCAAAATCATATTGTAAGAAGAAAAAGTGAGATAGGAGATCTAGTTACAGCCTTCTTTGAAAAATACAATCTGCCACAGTTTGTCTTCAGGCTACAACAATTTATATCCCTCCCACATGCAAAATATATTCATTCCTTTTTCCCCAAGACTGAAAAGTCTCATTCCATAATTGCATCAGCTCAAAGTCAAGAATCTTATCATCTAATCATATCTAGGTATAGGTCACACTCTTTGTGTGTAGTTCCTCAGATACAGCTCTTTGAGTACTCTTTCCCATGATGTAATGAAATGTGACACCTCTGACCTAAAGAGAGAATTTTTCTAGGCCTCAAAATTTAATGGTGGCACAGGCTTTGAATAACTGCTATAGACACTACCATTTAAAATGGCACAGTAGTCACCGGTCCATATCAATTCTGAAATCCAGCCAGGCACATGTTGCCAGTTCGTTTTCAGTCCTACTCCCTGGAATTTATTCTCCATGGCACTGGGCTCAACTCAGCGAGCTCTTGGTCCTTCCCTCTGAGTCCACCTTCTTTTTCCCTAAGCATCTTAAGCCTATTTCCTACTTTTAAAGGTTTGAGGGTTCAGGGCCCTTTTTCATGTTGTGCTGTTTCTTTTCCTTTTATTACAAGCTGATACAATTCCTTTAACAATTTTGCTGGGCTTTCTGTGTATTGATTTAGAATTCACTTCATCAGACAAAAGATATAACCACAAATCTTTTCTGGATAAGCCATTCTCTTCCTTGACCTCACCATGACACTGCTGTGGGATGACATCTTCAAAACTCTTATAAGCCTTATTGTATAATGGAAAGGACTGCAAATTACACTATTATGATCCTTTGAAGGGCTTTTGTCTGTTTGAAGGATTCTATGAGGAACTCTCTCAGATTTAATAATGGATTTTACAGTACACTTGATCTTCTCCCTTAAGCCAGTCCTTAATTTGAGCATCATTTGCCATCTACAGAGATTTGGAAAGAAAGTAGATTTATTTTGACACTAAGAAAGTTCTGGATCCCTTATATTTAAGAGTTCATTTTTAGCACGTTCCTCTCTTCTCACATTATATCTTAGGCAATGAAAAGAATTCAGGTGACACTCAATATTCTGCCTCAAAATTCCCTTAGCTTGATCATTGAGTTCATTGGAACATTTCCTATCTTCCGTGTACTTCAGGCAATAGTGTTGCCAAAATTTCCATCATTACAACCATCTTCCAATCACATTTTCCTTATTTTCCTTTGAGCTGTCAGAGACAGACTCCTCAAGAATCTTCAGGCTTTTGTTAACATTTTGCCAAGCCTTCTAGCTTCCTCATATGGCCTGTTCCCAAGCCAATGAGACATGTTTTAGGGTTTTTACAGCAGCATCTCACTTTCAGGGACCAAAATTTGTATTAGTTTTCTATTACTGTATAGATATTTTAAAAACTATCCCACAACTTAGGGACTTAAAAGAAGAACAACAATAATTTCCTTTGCTTATAGTTCTGTAATCTCAGCAGGGCTTGATGTGGCTAGCCCATCTTTGTTCCAGATGTCAAGATGGCTCACACACATGGCTGCAAATTAATACTGGTGGTTGGCTGGGAACTTAGCTCAGACCGGGGGCCCTCAGTTCCTCTCTATATAGGCCCCTCCACAGGCTGCATGGGCTTATTCAGGGTTCAAAAGCAAGTATCCCAAGAGAACCAGGCATGGTTTTATCTGATTTTATTACATATGGTATCACTTCCACTGGAATCATGGGGCTATCCAAATTTAAAGGAAGGGGACATAGACTCCCCCCTTTACGTGGTAGGAATATCAAGTCACATTAGAAGAGCAGAATGTGGGAGGCATCTTTGGAAAATAAATATTTGCTCATATGAGAAGACATTGAATGGCTTTGAACCAGATTAGCAATGTGATCTAATTTTTGTTGAAAAAGATCACTCTGGTTATTATGTGAAAGATAATGTGTGGTAAGACTAGAAGAAGGGATACTACTAAAGAGGTTATTTCCACAGTTTAGGAAAGATATAATGGCAGCTTGTCCTAGGGAGAAGAAGGAGATGAAGAAAAGTTTGGAGATATGTTGTAGACGTATAGTCAGTGGAAATGGATTAGGTGCAGTCACTGAGAGAAAGGAATCAAAATTTACTTCTAAATTTTATGCTTGAGAAATTGTGTGAATTGTAATCCTGTTTACTGAGATGAGGACGACTAGGGAACGAACACGTTTTATGAGGACGACTAGGGAACGAACACGTTTTATGTTCTGTTTTACAGGAAGAAAAGTTCAAGAGCTCAGATTTGTATGTGTTAAGTTTGAGTTCTTATATAAATATCCACGTGTCAATGTTAAGTAGGCCATTTCATACATATGCCTAGAATTCAGAGGAGACATCCGAGATAGAAACGCAATGTGGTGGGTGAGAAGACGTCATCTGCATATAAATGCCATGAGCTATGATGAAATAAAGCAATGTAGATAGTGTATATAGAAAAGAATGGGCATCCCAGGATCTTGGAACACTAATAGAACGCTTGTCACAGAAATAGGAGCCAATGGGAGAGAATTAGAAGGAGCAGCTAGTGAAGGTGGGGGAACTCCAAAATGCCTATTATTTTAGAAGTCAAAACAAGTGTTTCAGTTACTATGGCTATGTAAAAAAACACTCAAATACTCTAAAACTTAGGCTGCTAATTTTTTTTTTCTTTTTTTTTTTGCTATGAATCAGCAACGTGAGCAGCGCTCTACTCTACTCATTTTACTAAATATCAGCTGGGGCAGTCTGGGGCAACAAGCTAAAATCACGTGAAAGCTTGTTTTCTCACTCATGTGTCTGGTGCCTGTACTGTAAAGACTCACAGCTGGGAGCTGGAACAGCTAGAGTTCCTAGGGCATCTTTCTCTATTATTATGTAGTACCTCCACGTTATCGCTCCAGCATGACGGCTTCAGGGTAGCTACACTTTTACACATCAGCTCAGGGCTCCCAATGTGTGCATCACAAGAGAGAGAGCCAGGTGGAAACCACATCTTTTATTACCTAGCCTCACAAGCCACGAACATTAAATCCACCACATTTTACTGGTCAACTCCCTTTCAAAGATACACTGAAGTTCAAAGAGAGGAAACATGGACCTTATCTCTCAGTGGAAGGGAGGAGACATAGACACCATCTCTCAATGTCACTTCGTTGAGAGCATGTGAGAAATATTGGTGCAGCCACTTTTGGAAAATATAATCTGCTACAATAAGTAAAGTATATCAAGTAAGATCAGGAATAGTTGATTCCATTAAGAAATCTAGTAAATTGAGCCTATAAGAGTGAGCACCGGATGTGGCAACTGTTGGAGGTCACCGATAACTTTGGAATGAGCAATAGCAGAGGAGATAAAGAGATGAAAATTAGACTGGGGATGGGTAAAAAAGGAGAGAGAAAGTGAGAATAGTGACTATAGACGACCTTTTTGAGAAAGTTTGCTGTCGAAGCGAGCTACAAAATACAGTAGAAGCTGGAAAGATACGTAAGTTCAAGGGAAGTCTTTTTGAAAAATAGGAAATATTTCTATGCTAATGGGAATGATTTTGGAGAAAGAGAGAGAGATTGATGATGGAAAGAAAACAGGGGGGAGGTGGGTGGACACAAAGTCTTCAAGAAGGAAAGAGAGCCAGAGGTGCAGAGAACAGCTGAAGGAAGTGGACTGTTATGGGAGAGTGGACTCGATCCATTGCCTCCTGAGGGAAGTTAGAGGGTGTAAGTAAAGATGCACTATTTACTAGTTCAATGAAAACGAATTGTGGTTTTGGGTATATAGGGAAAGAAAACCCACTCCAAGAAATTAGCTATATCATTTTTGATTCACGTATTTTTAAATTTAAAATTAAGGTAACAGCCATCGTAGGCAAGATCACACAATTATTCCTTCATCTTAATCATGTCTCTCCCTCTAACGATCTGAAACAAAACTCCACACTTCCTCAATTTAACTCATCTTTACTCTACTAGCTCTTTGGCTCTTGCATTTCTGCAAAATTTTAGCTGAAAGAATATAATTGGGAGTCAGCCAAAATAGATTTTGGTCTTTAATTTGTTTAGTTAGTGTTGACAACTCAATTTTGTTAGTCTTCAGTTTCTTCTTCTGGAATGGGATTTTTAGACTACATGATAATGGTGATAAAAATAGTATCTTGCTTTATATAACAATGAAAAATTTTAACAATTTTAGATACATCTCTTTTTGCTCTAAATTATTATGCTCTAAGAGAAGGTGTAAATTTAAGATAAGACTAACTTCATATTTCTCAATACTTTATATTTTAACCTCATATGCAATATTTTTTTACGATATGACTCTATAATTAATCTTGTGGTTTACGTGTAATGTGTGAATGTTTAACTTTCACTATTATGTCGTAAGTCTCATAAAACTGGAAAAGCTTGCCTCCTCTTTTTCTTTTCCTTTAAAGTCCTGAAAGCCCACGGCAGACACATAATATTCACTTAGTGATGGTAATGAAGGCAGTGTGTCAATACACTGTTTTATTTTTGATAACGAAGACATCACTTTGTTTATGTCCAGTACTCTTCCAAGTATTTGAAACACATTATTTCATGCTAGCAACAATATGAGATAGGTACTATTTCTGCAGCAACTGAAACGAGGTACAGAGAGGCTAACTCAGGTTAAACAACTAGTAATTCTGGATGCAATGTCATAATCTTAACCACTAATCTAAACTCCCTCTCTGATGACGGTGAAGTTAATCATGATGATGGTTAAGCAAATGATGCTGAGAATTGTCTAGCTGAGAGTTAGTTAAATAAATGAAGCTTAATTCTAAGAATAAAATTCTAAGAATAAAGGTAAAAGAGAGTTGTGCAGAGGAAATTAGCTTGCAAGTGGACTAATACCTCAAGAACACAGAGAGTGGCAGGGAGAAAGACTAGGTAACCAGTTCTCTGAAATGAAGGTGTGAAATACAACACCTTTTATGCCATTATTGGTGTATAATTGATCAAAATTTGATCATTAAACAAAATCAACCTCTTTCATTATGGATCCATAAGGAAAACACATTTAATCCCTATTTCTAGCAAGACCCAAAGTTAAGTTGAATTGATGATCAAAAATATAAGGCCATAATTATTTTTGTCACTGGTATATATATATATTCATGTTTGTATTTATATTTATATATATATTTATGTATATACACAGACTAATACAGAAATATTAGAATATAATATAAATACATATATGATGGTCATATATATTTATATAGATATATAAATACACAAAGAGATTTGTTATAAAGAATTGGCTCATGCAGTTATGGAGGCTGAGATGTGTCAAGATGTGCAGTCAGCAAGCTGGAGACCCAGGAGAGCTCATGTGTAATTCCAGTCGGAGTCCAAAGGCCTGAGAACCAGGAGAGCTGATGGTATAAGTTCTGGTCCAAAAGCTGGCAGTCTCGAGACCCCAGAAAAGCCAGGGTTTCAGTCTGAGCGCAAAGGCTGGAAAAGAACAATGTCCCAGCTCAAACAGTCAAGGCAGGAGGAGTTCCCTTTTATTTAGCCTTTTTGTTCTGTTCAGGTCTTTCGTTGATTCGCTGAGGCCCACCCACATTAGGGAGGACAATCTGTTGTATTCTGTCTACAGATTCAAATTGTTAATCTCATCTAGAAATATCCTCACGACACACCCAGGATAATGTTTGGCCAAATATTTGGGCACAATAATACGATGATTTTATTAAAAATTATAGACTGGCATATTTTCATTAATTATTCTGTAAATAAGATAAATTTATATGTATTTTCTAATTTATTGAGGTAAACTTTACATACTGAAATGCATAGATCTGAAGTACACAATTCAATGAGTTTTGATAAATGTATACGCCTGTGAAACTCTCATCCCAACAAAGAAAAAGAACATCTCCACCATTCCAGAGAGTTTACTTCGACCCTCTTCCAATCAATCTCCCCACCCCTGGGTAACGACCTTTCTAATTCCTATCATAACAGATGTGTTTTGCCTGTTTTTGAACTTCATGTACGAAAATATAAAGTATGTACTTTTTTGTGAATGGCTTCTTTCATTTAACATAATGTTCTTGAGATTCTTCCAGGTTGCGGTGTATATTAGTAGTTCATTCTTCTTTTATTACTAAATAGTATTCCACTGTGAGCATTTATCTATCCATTTACTAGTGGATGCACATTTGGGTTGTCGCCAGTTTGGAGCCGTTATGAAACAAACTGCTTTGAACCTTTTTGTACAGGGCTTCTTGTGGACATATGTTTACATATCTCTGATAAACAAATAGGAGTGAAATTGCCAGGTCAGAGGCTAGGTATATGTTTATTTAAAAGGAAATACAAAACCACAAAGTAGTTAATCCATTTTAAACACCCACCAGCAATTATAAGAGTTGCAGACATTCCACATCTTTACCAAAATGTGATGCTTTCAGTATTTTTAATATTAGCATTCAACTAGGTGTGAAATAGTATCTCATTGTAGTTAATTATAATCTAAATAAACCAAATAAATGTGCTGACACATTTGATTGTCAAAAAACAGAACTTGCAGTACCTAGTGGCAAATTCCCCAATTACAAATGTGAGGTCTTTGAATAAAGAATATAGATCTTGAATATTTAAACTGCAAATATGAAATTAAATTGTGATAACTTAGACTCCATATCTGAGACCTTCAAAATAAGAAATAACTTGTTTTATCTCCTTTCCTTCCTTTCTTTTTTCTGTCTTTCTTTTTTGTACAGTTTGCCCTAAATCTTATTTTTGCTCACCTCCATGATTAAGGAAATAAAAGTTTTTAATTCCATTGTCCTTATTGATTAAAAGCAAATACCGTTGCAAGATTTTGTTTAAAGTTTATTTGGTATATATTTCCTAACTCAAACAAAACCACTTTGATGACTTCTGGTTGAAGGTATTTTTTAATTAAAAAAAACTGAAACAATTTATGAACAAGGATGACACATTAGGGTCTGAATTCTGTCAGACAAAAGTAGGAGAAATACATACGGGCTTTACATGATTTTTAGATTAAATTTTAGCCTCTCAAGTGTTAGCCAGTGTTTATGTAAAAGTTGTTTGTGGGTCAAAATCAAACCAGTCAGTTTTTAGTTATCTCGTTTAAAATCAAAACAGATGATGGGATCCTTCTCTGCAGTCATGTAAAGCTAGGAAGGATTTTGAGACTGACTGACTACAGACATGCTGTGTTTGACTTGCACAGTATTTAACACTTAAAAAAATCCCAAATTTAAAAATTTGCTTATTTAACATAAAAATCCTGATCTGACCCCCCTTGAAAAACGAGGAGATCTGATTGGAATGGCACTATTACATTCCCACCAGAAATCCCCCGAGGGTGGTAGCGATTTCCACCTGCACAGGAGCAGCATGACCTTGTCTCTACTTGCCCAAGCACTCCCATTTCCTCATATTCTGTTTCACTAATTTATCTTGTTTATCTAGGCCATATAGGCATTCGAGTGTGAGACCTCATCTAGAGTGTATCTCTGATTTAAATAAAAAAAAATTGAGTCATAGAGATATCATTATTGCTAACACTTACATTACTTTTACTATATGCCAGGCACTATTCCAAGCGATCAATAGATATTTCCTAATTTAGTCCTCAAATTAACCCTTTAAGGTAGTATCTTTATTATCTCCATTTTAAAGTTAAGAAAACTGAGTCACAAACAGCTTAAGAGACTAGTCCAAGGTCTCACAGTGAGTTTCTCATGAACTGGTGCTAGGGCATGGGTATTATGATTCTCAGTGTAATTGTTTGTCAGCAACATCCTAGATGCAGTCCTCTGATCACTGATTTAGTTCTCAACAGAGAATTGATACATTATGCCCAGCCACTTAAGCTGAGGTGGGAAGAGGATTAAATCTAGAGGATAGGTTATCCAATATTGCAATTTTTTTTTTAAAGTCCCAAGAAAAGGAAAGTATACTGTTTTTCATTTGTCTGGAGGGTTTTCCCTTCTTTTCTGGTTTCAGCCCCATCCTTTCTTGTTGACCACAGGGACATGCACATGACTCAGGCTTTTCAGACTCAGTTAATGGCCCACATGTGAGCAGATGACCCAGGAACTCCAATTCTTTACTGGGATTGATTTTCAGGTGTGGTGGAGAGCAGCTTTCTTTTTGCTTCCTCCTAGATCCTAAACAGGCAAACCTGAATTTGCTGCTGGCAGTAGTCACTTTCCCTCAAAGTAGAGAAGGCCTATCGGCAGGTGTAACCAAAGAACTACAGAGGACAGTGGAGGCCAGGAAGTGGGGATGGGGGAAGCTATGGAAACCACTCTTTCCCCTTTAATTTTGCTTAAGCTAGCATATTTTGGAATTTGGCCATTTGTCTTTGCCATAGTACTGATTAATACAGTAGAAAGTCAGACAAGCTGAGAATCCTGGGAAAGCAGCTGGCAGTCCTAAAGTCAAACTGGTATAAAGCTGAAAAATCTAATCACCAGCCAAATACAGAGACCTAGAAAGATCCAGTTCAGGAGATTCAGGACTGGGGCCCAGATCTGGGAATTCGAATGGACCACATAAACCCCGAATTCTGAGCATAATGACAAGAGGAGGATGTAGTCCCTGTAGCATTAACCAATATCAGCCTGTGGCTTGAGATCACAGTTAGCACTTCCCTAAGACTTTAGTTACCAGGAGCTAAAAGAGAAAGCCCACATATTTTTAAAATCTGAGCAATAGGAGGCTATTTTCACATTCACTTAGCAACACCACAGCAAGTCCATGTCAAGAGAACACGGGAGGGTCTGGAATTGCATGAAGCTACTACCATTCACTTATCTGTGAAGAAGAGGTAGCGCTGCCAGTAAACACCTGTCCGTACTTCTGGGAAATAGTTGCAACAGGGTAACAGCCTAATAACATATGCTAATAATTGCAGATCATTTAAAAAATAAAAACAAAAAGCCATCTTTGACCTCCAGCTTGATTTTTTTAAAAAATTCTCAAGAGTATTATGGAAGCCAATTGAAAATAAACATCAAATGCCCCTGAACTGGTCTCATTATGGCAAACCCACTGATTGTGGATATGGCATAAGAAGATGCTATACCCACTTGCCTCCAAGCTGATGGAGTGCTTCCAAACTTACCTTTATCATCTACTTTCACCCTAGCCATACAAAGGTCTCCTAAAAGCATGATTTTGTGTTCTTAACTCCCTTTTCTTGCTTTGGCGCTATTGGATTTTGTAGACAGTGTTTCTTTTAGTTCTTTTCCTACGTATAGTAAATGGCAACCCTCTACCATGCTCTTTCATTGGGCCATCATCAGTCTTGACTTCTTACCTATTCAAGAGGGGAAGAAGATGAGTAAATATAAATATAGACAGACAAAGAAATCCATGCACAACACAAAAACTAGAACTGTTACTGAAGATCAGCAAATAAGACTATTTTCCCTCTTTCAGATAATAGCCAGAGAATCTGAGAAAGAAAACTCAAAAGCACACAAATGAGACTATGCAGTGAAGATAGCCATTGAGACAATTCATGCTGTCTTTTTATTTCAAAATAAGCAAAGTGAGTAGAAATTCCAGCTGAGCACTGCTCATTTAAATTTAAGATTTTTTTTTTTTTTTAAAGATTTTATTTATTCATTTTTTTCCCCCCAAAGCCCCAGCAGATAGTTGTATGTCATAGGTTCACATCCTTCTAGTTGCTGTACGTGGGACTCGGCCTCGCGCTGGACGGAGAAGTGGTGCCTTGGGGCGCGCCCGGGATCCGAATCCGGGCCGCCAGCATCAGAGCGCGCGCACTTAACCGCTAAGCCACGGAGCCGGCCCTAAATTTAAGATTTTTAAGAATTAATAGGAGACCATCATTGCACTCTGGCTAATGGCTAAAATTCTTCTATTTACATTTTCGGTTGTGTTCACTCTCAGTCCCTCCTGGAGGTTATTGAGGAAAAACAATGTGTCTACAAGCTTTTAATAGAACAAAGAGTGTATCTGTCAGCTCTACCCACGATTTTAGGCATTGACGCCTCTGATCATCAATTTACTTTAGCTTTGCTTCTGACTCACAAGAATGTAAAGCACTCAAGAGATTAAATTCTAGTCCCTTGGGGTTTTGTACACAAATAGGCTGATTTGATCTAGTAATTAAATGAGATTTGTTTCACAAGTACATACGAGCACAATTACTGAAACTAAACACAAATAGAGGAGAGAGTTGCCAAGACAAAAAGAGTGTCTGTGTTTTAGCACAGGGAGATAAAGACTATAATAGGGCATCCACTATGAATGAGACAACTATCTGCCCAGTTCTAGAAGCAAGTCCTGGCTAAAATCCTCCTCTTAAACATAGACATTTTATAACATGCAGTGATACAACCCTATTTAAATTCCCACCTTTTTTTACTCCCTACTAACAAACATAGCTATAGCTTAATTCAGCAGTATCGAGACTCCCAGAAGAATTTACGAGTAAAAGAAATGAAAATACATCCAAAAATGTGGGAAGACTACTAGAGAAACATAAACAACTCTTCTTTTCATTCTCATATTTTTTTCCAATATCTTGTATTTTTCTAATTTATGCCCACATCTAGGGACTGTTGGAGGGGGAAAGAGATGAGGTTCTATTTAATTACTTTGCACACAGATCTCAGCTGGAAGCTAAATAATTTAATGTTAATTTATTCCACGTATTAGCCTAGCACTATGCATATTGGAGGATTTGCAAAATAATAAACAATTTTATAATAGTGTGGTTTATAAATACAAAAATAACATAAATAGTAATAAATGATGAGCCTAATAATATCAAAATGATGTTTAATACATATTTCAAACAAAATATAAATTAAAAAAGATGCTTTTTGTATACATTACGATTACAATGAATCAGAAAATAAGCTAATTTCTTATTTATTGCATATATCAGTGGCTGGTTCCTTTTTATTGCTGAGCAGTTTTTCATTGTACAGATTTATCTCAATTTGTTCATCCATTCACCTGTGGATGGATGCTTATATCGGTTTCAGTTTTTGGTTATTATGAAAAAAGCTACGGTAAACATTAATGTATAAGTCACTGTGTGGACATACTGCTTTCATTTATCTTGGGTAAGTACCTAGGAGTGATGTTCTTGGGTTGTAAGGTAAGCATATATTTTATTTTACATGCAGGAGCCAAATTGTTTTCCATATTGGCTGTATCGTTTTCCATCTCCCTCAGCACTGTATGCGAGTTCCACTTGCTCAGCAATTCAAATTCTCAGGGATTTTTTTCCTGTCATTCATTTGCTTGTTTGCCATTCCAATAGATGTGTGGTGGTACTCACTGGGTTTTGAAGTACATTTCTCTAATGGAGCTGCTTGTGCTCCATCATGCAGAGTGATATGCAAAGGAAGCCTGTCTGGAGAAAGCAAAATCAATAAAGATGAGAAGTAGAGATGTAGAGAGAACACTCTCAAGTCTCCTCCAGCCATCGCCACAGAGACTGATGCTTCAAGTTCTGAGATTCATCAGTCTACTTCCCTTGACTTCATGAAATTCTCAGTGAATTTCTTAGTGATTAGTTAAATTCAATCCCTATAATGAACAGTTGTTTGTTTGTATAAACCAGTTTGAGTTGCCAATTATGTTATACCAAGAGTCCAAATTAATACCCAAAGCTAAGACTTGTAGTGGTCAAATTATTTCAGTATATAAAAGATAATTTTGTTGGGAGATTTTTGATTACAGATTCAATCTCCTGACTAGTAACAAGTCTATTCAGATTTCCTATTTCTTCACGATTCAGTCTTGGTAGGTTGTGTGTTTCTAGGAATGTATCCATTTACTATAGCATCAAAAAGAATAAAATATTTAGGAATAAATTCAACTAAGGAGGTGAAAGATCAGTACACTGAAAACTGTAAAAAATTGATGAAATAAATTGAAAAATACACAAATAAATGGAAAGATAGTCCATGTTCACGGATTGGAAGACTTAATATTGTTAAAATGGCCATACTACTCAAACTGATCTACAGATTCAATATAATCTCTATCAAAATTCCAATAGCATTCTCACAGAAATAGAAAAGACAATTCTAAAATTCATATTAAACCTCAAAAGACCTTGAATAGCCAAATCAATCTTGGAAAGAAGAATAAAGCTGGAAGTATCACACTTCCTGCTTTCAAATGATATTACAAAGCTATGGCAACCAAAACAGTATGGTATTGGCATAAAAATAGACGTATAGATCAATGGAACAGAATAGAGAGCCCAGAAATAAATCCACACATATATGGTCAGTTTCTGACAAAGGAGCCAAGAATATGCAATGGGGAAAGAATAGTCTTTTCAATAAATGGTGCTGGGAAAACTGGATATCTATATGTAAAAGAGTGAAACTGGACCCCTATCTTACACCATACACAGAAATCAACTCAAAATAAATTAAAGACTTAAATGTAAGACCTGAAACCATTAAAATCTAGAAGAAAACATAGTGAAAAAGCTCCTGGACATTGGTCTTGGCAATGATTTTTTTCGTATTTGATACAAAAGCAAAAATAATCAAGTGGGACTACATCAAACTAAAAAGCTTCTGCACAGCAAAGGAAACCATCAACAAAATGAAAAGGCAAACTATGGAATGGGAGAAAATATTTGCAAATCACATATCCAATAAGGGGTTAATATCCAAAATATGTAAGGAACTCATATACCTCAATAGCATAAAAAAACTAAATAACTCAATTAAAAAATAGGCAAAGGACCTGAACAGACATTTTTCCAAAGAAGAAGATATGCAAATGTCCAACAGGTACATGAAAAGGTGCTCAACATCACTAACTATCAGGGAAATGCAATTAAAAACCACAGTGAGATATCACCTCATACCTGTGAGAATGCCTATCATCAAAAAGACAAGAGATGGGCTGGCCCTGTGGCTTGGTGGTTAAGTGCGCGCGCTGCAATGCTGGTGGCCCGGGTTCGGATCCCGGGTGCGCATCGAGGCACCACTTCTCTGTCCATCCTGAGGCCGAGTCCCACATACAGCAGCTGGAAGGATGTGCAGCTATGACATACAACTATCTACTGGGGCTTTGGGGGGAAAAAATAAAATAAATAAAATCTTTAAAAAAAAAAAAAAAAGACAAGAGATAACAAATGCTAGCAAGCATGTGGAGAAAAGGGAGCCCTTGTACACTGTTTGTGGGAAGGTAAACTGGTACAACCATTTTTGGAAACGATATGGAAGTTCCTCAAGAAATTAAAAATAGAATTAACATATGACCCAGAAATCCCACTTCTGGGTATATCCAAAGGAAACAAAATTATTATCTTGAAGAGATAGCTACACTCTCATGCTCATTGCAACATTATTCACAATCCAAGGTATGGAAACAACCTATGTGTCCACCAACGGATGAATGGATAAAGAAGATGTGATACATATATATAATGTAGTATAATTCAACCTTTAAAAAGAAGTAAATCTTGCCATTTGCTAAACATAGATGGACGTGGAGGGCATTATGCTAAATGAAATAAGCCAAACAAACACTGCATCGTATCAGCTATATGTGGAATCTAAAACCAAAAAATGTCAAACTCATAGAAACAGAGCGTAGAAGGGTAGTTGCCAGTAGCTGAAGAGTGGGGGAAATAGCAGGAGGTTGGTAAAAGGTGACAAACTTTCAGTTATAAAATGAATAAAGTCTGAGAATCTAATGTGTAACACAGTGAATCCAGTTGATAATAACTGTATTGTATAATTTGAAATTTACTAATAGAGTAGAACTTAAAAGTTCTCACCAAAAAAGAAAAAAAGTAAATATGTGAGGTGATAGATGTGTTAATTAACTCACTGGTGGGAATCCTTTCACAACATATATGCATATCCAATTATCACATTGGACACTTTAAATATATTACAGTTTAGTTAAATATACCTCAATAAAGCTGAAAGAAATATTAATAAGGTACTCTGTTCCCTAAATTTCACCCTTAAAATATAATCCTATTTTACCTTTTGATTTTAATGATGTGAACAAAAACTCTGGTCATTAAGAAAGTAACAGGCTATGTATTGCACGACATCATTAATGATAAATTATTTCATAATCCAGTATACTAAATATTTTCCCAATGGCAGCTGTGAGGAAATTTGGAGCATATATTGATGCTTTCAAGCAAATAGATTATGATCAAATACATTGGAATAATGGTTAGAAGAATATGATTTTGAACTGAATTACGTTGGTTTTAATTTAACTTTATACTTTTCTGTGCTTTCTTGTTTGCAATAAACATAATAAATTTCCAATAGAAATAGGCGTACATGAATCTACACCTATGCAGACACATGCGCGTACACACACACACACACACTAGCTGGTGTGCTCACACACAATAGCGCTAGCTGGGCTATTATTTCTCTGAAAAATCATTAACTATTATTACACAAAGAAATCTGCAAGGCTGTTTACAATGTGCTACTGAGAGTTGCCCCTATTGCAAACAGTGCAGCTGAAAATCAGCACTTGCAGTTCTGAGTATTTGCCTTTGTGACTTTGATTTGGGGGATCATATTTCAAACCCCTATTTATTTTCTCTAAGATTTCTTTTTCTTTTTAATTGAGGTATGGCTTTTAGCAAGATGCACAAACCATCAGTGAACATTTAAATGAATTTTTACATATTTATTCATATGCCCTTATTAACAACAAGGCACATTTTAGAATATTTCCAGCTTCCCAGCAGGTTCTCTCACCCTTTTCCCCAGTCAATAACACCACTTCACTCCTGAGATAATGGTTATGACGTCTTAATACACACTGTCTCTCTCTATAAGTATAAAAGGTTTCTTACATTGCCTCATGTTTGGCTGCTCAGGAGAATGACTGCCTTTCTGAGGTGTTTCCAGACTTTACCTTCCAAATGAATTTTGTATATTTCACATAGCACATAATTTAATTCATACCATTCTAAACATATTCACTAAATTTGATGAGAATTTAAGATTCGTTTTTCAATGCTGTTGGAAGATGACTGCATCTCTCTGAGCTCCAAAAAACAAAATTTCAAAACAGCAAGTTTTGAAAATAGCCAATCCCAAACATATTCTCCCAACTTGGTAACAATCTATCTAGCTGATTTCTAATGAGATGATAACAGATAAACAGGCTGAAATTTATAGACACAATATATTTTAATTTATATTATATCTATACTATCTGTAAAATAGAAGTCAGTCTGCAAAGGCTGACAATTTCTCGTAGAAAAGTTGAAGATGGTAATGAGATAATACAAGGGGAATATGGAGAAAGTTTGTTCTTCACCTACTAAGGCCAGAACCAAAATAATAATTATAATCATCATCATCATCATCATCATCTGAAACCGAAACATGAGCATTTTAGGTTAGGAAGAATTAAACATTTCTGACAGTAGAATGGTTAAAAATATAGAATCTCTCTCTCTAGAGATCTATAAAAGTAGAAAAGATATCAATCTGTTGGAGATGATTTAGTTGCAGTACTTTCTGGAAACTGGATAATGACCCCTAAAGACCCCTTTTATCCCTAGGATATTTCATTTCATTTTAAAGACATATTTTAAAATATATATATTAAAAATAAAGTTTATCCTTAGCAAGTTGATGTTAAAAAATCAACTTATGTAATATCAAACTTTCTTCACCCTGTTAATATTCAGTTCACAGCATATTTATATGGAGTTACAATGAGTCACAATTGGAAAGATCAAAGAGTCAGATTTTGTGAAACAAGAGAGAGGCCTTTATTTGACATAAACTTAAAATCAAGTTATTCTTCAAAGAGCCATATTTCCTAGTAAACTTAAGTGAAATTGAACATGTTACCCTTTGGGAAAGTATATACAATACTTTTGTTTTGTCCTACAAAGAAGTTTTATACAAAATGCTTTAGTAGTTACTCATACTAATAGATGTTAATCATCGATTATGTAAGTTATTTTCCACAACTTTTGCAGATGGGTCAACATGTTCACAGAATATTTTAAGAGTTTTGTTTTCCAATCAGAATTATAGTCATACACTCCAAATGTAATAAACAATTAATCTTCCTCAGATACTATTTAGCAGTAAAAATGACTATTACGATGAGCTACATTTTTTTATTTAGATTTCAGAAGTTTTGTTTCTGTTTGTATCTGTGTGTGAATGTTCCTCCGAGTTATCTGTTAAGAATGGAACTAATACAAATATATCCAACAGCTGAAATTTTTAATATAATAATAATAGAATATATAAGAATATAACAATGAAGGGAAAACAAAATATGACAATATACATCCTTACTTGATTGCTAAAATATAAAATACAGAAGCATTTAATGGATTCTTGGTATGTTACGGATTCTCAATAGTAATTAAAATAAAATAATGAGAAAAACTGATCCAGATATTTCCATTTATAAACCCTATCCTAGGAAAATATTTCACATATTTGATAAGACAGCATTGCAAAGAAAGACATATCCTTGGGCTGACTGGAAAAAGAGAAAGAAGCTGATAACAGGGACCAGAAAACAAAATACAGAGTGAAGTGTCTAGCTTGAGGTCACACTGCTAGCTAATTACTGATCTAGTAGTAGATAAAATGCTATTATGCTAATAGTAATTTGTGATTGTTTGAATAATCATGAGTTACATATTTTGTAGCTGCAGGATAAAATAATGATTCTAATTCAAAATAGTGAAGGCTGCAATATGATTTCAATTGTAAGAGAAAATCACTTTATGGAAACAGATTATAAAGAAAGAAAATGAATGAATGAAAAAGTTTGTAAGACAAATATATGCAGAAAATTTCTGTCAAAAAATTTCAACAAAACCTATCATACAAGCGTATTTTTATGCAAAGAGACACCGTGTAGCTGCTGTCACCAGACCACAGAACAACAGCAAGACATCCTGAACCCTGGAAATAAAAACTAATTATGCGACTTTGCATCAAGCATTGGTATGGCAGAACTGGAAAGTGTCAATCAGGGAAGCACAATTTTTAGACCACACAGAAAACAGAAATGATCACCTTACACAGGTATCTTTACACCCAGTAAAATGATCTCTAACCATGGTAATTTCCTGGAAACATTCTATCAAAACATGACTAAAGTTATCTCTACTAGACGGACCTTGTGGTCAACTCACCAACCCAGGGGAACTCTGAACTGAATGTGTGTTGTGGGGATGAAATTAAGGATGAGACTTATATAATGGACCTCTAACTGAAACTCTGTATCTACTGTTGGTTATTCCTAGGATTTTTAAAATATAACAGTTGTTTAATTTAATGATAAATATGAACACAGGAATAGTTATATAATGAATTGTTATTTGTGATGTTTCAATAGGAAAGAAAAAGAGCACTGTGGAATCCTGATGGAGGTCGTTAACTACTCTGTGAGGCAAAACTGTAGGTAGGTAGCAAATTCTGATAACCAAAGAGTTTGAATGTATTATCTGTGAATGATTTGCTTTTCATGAATTGTATTCTTTAGTGCTTTTTTGTACAAAATATATCCAGTAATTAGTGGTTCAGTCCAAAGGGATAAAATCCTATAACTAAATGTTTTCCATTAAACATTCTGGATTCAGTCAGGGCAGGGTTATAGGAAATTATTACAAGTAAATCTTTGGAGAAGATTGGCTTGCCTTCAAAACTGGTGGCATTCAAATGGGATATAACATTTCAAATACTCAAGGAAGATGATACAAAAGAACCCTATGTCTTTAAAAGCAACGCTTTTTAAAATTATTATTATTTTTACATTAGGAATCTCTGAGTATGATCTGATCCTCAATGAATCCCACAATGTTTCTT
The DNA here is from genome assembly GCF_057802395.1 of Ceratotherium simum simum. Taxonomy (NCBI): domain Eukaryota; kingdom Metazoa; phylum Chordata; class Mammalia; order Perissodactyla; family Rhinocerotidae; genus Ceratotherium; species Ceratotherium simum. The sequence continues at coordinate 55,073,935 of NC_141914.1, forward strand.
AGAAAAGTGAGCCAAAGGAACATACTATGCCCCTTGGTGCACAGCATCATCAAATTCCATGTGTGACATGGCCAATGATAGATGACTCCAAAGAAAATGTAAAAGCTCCATAATTCATGTAATTTAATAATGCTAAACCACAGGGAAATTCCTTTTCAACCAAAGTTTATGCAGTAATCCCTGAAAGCACATTCTTACTTCATCCTAATTCTAGATACAATTTTACTCTACATAAACCTTTCATCTCTCAAAATACTTTGTCTTAATAATATTAGAGTATCTCTCAATGGCTCAAAGCGCTGCTTTAATCTTTCTAAGCAACATTCTATTCCCAAATGGTGAATTTAACTCAGATCCATGGAAAATTCTGCCCCAGCAGCAATAACAAAAATTATAAAGAGAAATGCCAAAAAAACGCTTTTAAAACAAACATAATTATAAACAAATTATCAACTGTGAAAAATATGTTATTACGTTAACATTTTTAATTCTATAATCACTCGATGTACTTACTGTGTTTCATGATAGATTATAATATTGTTAACTTCTAGATATACCCTAATACTGAAAATATATAAAATTGTGATCACCATCATCAAACAAAATTCTAAATATTTTTAAGTACATGACGGGAATATATGAAAATAGATTATTTCTTATGCAATGTTTTTTATTTTTTATCTTAAAATATGATCTAAACATTAGTTAATCTAAACAGTAACTAATTCACATTAACAAAATTGATACTCACATTGGCCCTCCCATGCCTATCCTAAGATTTTCACACCAATAAATGACTATCTTAAATTTATACCCTTAAGCATAAACTTTCCAATCACTAGTCTTAAAGAGCAATTGAGTCGAAATGTTTATTACATAGCATCAATTATGATGTAATCCTTAATTGAATAGATTTACTCTGTCTACTAGGAATGTTAGTCAATATGTGACATAATAACAGGAAACCAACTTACACTTTTCACAATAAAAGGTCATACATTTATTTTTAAAAATCAAGCTACCTGCATGATTACCACTACAGACTAAACCTTTATTTTTAATATAAACAAAAAATTAAATTATATTTGACATTTATGAGAATTGTCCCTTTAAGAGTTGCCAAAAAAGTGTTAATCTCAAATTCTGTCAGCCTACCACCACCATTGCTACCCCAATAATCACCCAGTCTTTATTGGCATTGACCCTAGACATGGAAGTTTCTTGGATCAGGTGATGTGATGTTATTTCTGTGTTTAATAGTAATATCACAGGCAAGCCTTTATTAATCATATGAGCAGAGGTTTCCCATTTTGTTGATTCAGTCTTTAAGCTCAGTTCCAAATGTGTGCCTTTTTCTCAGCTGTAAAAGTAGTCCTCATACTTTCAAACTGTTTAACATAAACTTTTAAATTCACAAACACAGATCTCCCACAAGGACTTTTACTCTTATCTTAAACCACGTCTAGAAACTACAAATGTCAAAATTATTTCTACTCTGCTGAATCAGCCCAAAAATAAAATTACATTTTGGAGATAGAAAATTAAAATGATTTTTTTCTCTTCATATAATTGAAGTATCTTAAAGATATGTTGAATATATAGTACATTCAATATGTTGTACAAAATCTAATTTACCCTTCAAATCTTCCTAGCATAATGAACTGACAAGGCATGTAATTTTCACTTTCATAATTTAATGCTCTTGAAATATACACATACCAATATTTTCAGAAAACCAACTTTTCAAACAGTAATCTTGGCAAAGGGTAATGAAACTGTTTACTTTCCTATATAAACAATGAAGTTTATTATGAACATTTGAAGTCTAGTTGAAATATCTCAGCTATTCTCACTGGAAATCAACCACTGTAATTACCCCAAATCCCATGATAATATCTCCTTGTGAATCAGAATTGTATGTTGTAATCAGAACTCCAATACAGACAAACTACGTTACCCCAGATACGATTTCTTCTTAGGTTGTGTTCAAGCGCATTATTCTTATTGGCTAGTCTGATAAATATGTGTTGTTTCATCTGGTTGATGCTTCATTCCCAGTCTTCTTGTCCCTCTGTCACACTTACAGCTAAGTAAGTGGCTGGGGAAAGAGAAACTGAAAGGTATTTTTAAAAATGCCTTGGCATCTAAAAAGTGGTGGAAACAAGGCAAAATTTAGAGGTAAATAAAATAGATACCGTGTTTCCTTAGCAATTTGTTATCCTGTGACCCTCTCTGAAGTGTGGGCTTTTAATTTCCTTTCCTTATTCTGGTTTCTGATTAGAGAAAATCTCCCACTAAACATTTTACCCAATTCCACCATATTGAAGATGTTTCCCATTGTATTTGTTAACTATAGTTGTGTAACAGAGTTCCCAAAACTTCATTGCTTAAAACAAAACATATTCATTATCTCACAGCTCTTTGGGTCAGGAATTTCTGTACTGCTTAGCACAGTGGTTCTGGCTCAGTATCTCTCAAGAAATAGCACTCCAGGGCTACAGTCATCTCAAAGCTCAACTGGAGAAAGACTCCCTTCCAAACTCATGCATGTGGCTGTTGGCAGGCCTCAGGTCCTCAGTGGCTCTTGGCTGAAAACATCAGTTCTTTGTCATATCGGCTACTTATAACATGGCAGCTGGATTCCCTTAGAGCAAGTGAGTGAGAGCGCAATAGAGGGCACCCAAAACAGAAGTCATTATCTTTTTGTAACCTAATTTCAGAAGTACCAACCTAGACTTTTGCCCTATCCTATTCGTTAGAAGCAAATCAATAAATCAGCCACACTCAAGTGGAGGGAATTACACAGAGCACAATACCAGGAGGTGAGGGATCATTCGAGGTCATCTTCGAGGCTCTGACCATACCCATGTTCCCAAAAATGGGTTCTTTTTCCACTCCTCAATTAAATATTATCTTAGAGCTAAAATGGAAAATTCACCTAATTAATTGAGAGTCTACTATGTACCATGTTTAGGCTCTGGTAAAATGGTACAGCTATGTATAGCTTTCATTTTAGAGAAGAGAGAACAGAAAAATCGGAAGCCAAAGTGCAAGTGCCATAAAGAAAAAAAATAAAACAGAATAATAGAATAAAATGACTGGTTGATAGGATGACGGGCTAATTATTTTAAATAGTTAGGAAAAGTTCATCTGAGGAAGTAATTTTGAGATGAGAACTGCATGGTAAGAAGGAACTAGCCTTATGTTCTCATTGGCACATTTTCAGGAGTAGAACATTACAGGCAAAGGGAAGAACAAGGGAAAAGATTCAAGAATAGGAAAACCCTTGACAATTAGGAAAACTGTGGGATGTCCTTGAGACTTATATGAAGTTAAAGGGACCAGATCATATAGAACCTTGTAGGCCATGGTAAGGATTTGGACTTAGTGAAAGTACAATGGGAAACCACTGAGTCTCCTAAGTGGTCGGATATCAATTTTTTTTTTAAAAGATCATTCTAGCTACTGTGTAGAAAATGTATTGATCGGGGGAAATGTGGCCACAGAAGATCAGTAGTTATATTAGTGTTCCACATAGGAGATGATGGTAGCTTGAACTATGGTGATGCAGTGGAGCTAAAGACATGGATACAAGATATATTTTGAAGGTAAAGCAGAGGATCTTTTGTAATGGATTATATCTGGGGAGATATACTGAACTTTTGTCATCTTTCAGCCTCCAGCATGTTTAAACATATTTCTATAATTTACATTTGCCAATTATGAGTCCTCTCTGACTAAAAGATAAGTCTGAAAATTCACTTTCCCACCTGTCTTTGGAGGTGAAGATCAAGCATGTGAACTAGGTTTTGCCAATCAGACATACAAAGGACAGACTGATAGAGAAGAGCAAAATCTGAGATAAGAGGTACAGATGAGTCATCTGAAAAGCCAAGAGAACAGTGTGTGTCCAGAAAGTAGGGAATGTTCAACTATGTTGAATGCTGCTAGAAGGTTTGAATACAAAGAGGACAAAGATGTGAATGTTCTTTTCACCACAAAAAAGCCATCAGAGGCAGGAGGATAGGTGTAATTGGAAACCTTATTTGAGCAAGATATGGCATAGATGAGATGTTAAGAAGAGGAGACAGTAACTATACAGAGATATCTTTTACATTGTTTTGCTATTAAAAGAGCAGAGAAAGTGTGTGGTAACTAGGGGAAGTTAGAGATTTAAGGGAGATTCTCTGTTTAAGGTGCGAGATATTAAAATCATGTTTGTATGCTGAATGGAATGATCTAGAAAGACGGAGATGCTGATAATGCAAGAGAAAGAGATTAGGTTCATTATTCATTTTTCAGCAACTATTGATCGACTATTACATGCCAGGCACTGTTCTATACCTAGGAGATATGGAACTTATTTTCTAGTTTGGATGAAAAAATAATAAACAAAGAGTATTAAGTAAAACATATGATGTATAGGTTTACTAAAGAGAAAAATAATGCAGGCAAATTTAGATAGGGTGGCCAGGTAAAGTCTCACTGAGAAAATGATATTTGAGTAAAAGTTCTGAAAAATGTTAGGAACTATATCATGTGGAACCACATCATGGAGGGAAGAACTTTCCAGAAGAATGACCAGCAAGTGCAAAGGTCCTAATTCAAGAGCATGCCTACCATGCTTAAGGAACAGAAAGAAGGTCAATGGAGCTGAGGTCAAGTAACTAAGAGCATGGAGAAAACATCAGAGAGATAACAGGAAGCCAGATCTTGTGGACTTGGTAGATCAGTTAAGATTTTTAGTTTCTATTCAGAATGGGAAGGGAAGCCACTGGAGGATACTGAGCAGAAGAACAGCACAATTTCAATATATTTTGAAGGTAGAGTTGTGATTATGAAATATAGATGTGAGAGAAAGGAGTCAAGTATGATGTATGGGTTTTTGACTGAACCGAAAAAATGGAGTTGTCATTAACTGAGACGTGGAAGACTGAGGTTGGATCTATTTGGGACAAATGTCATGAGATTAGTTTTGAATATATTAAAGTGAGATGCCCATTTGACAGTTAAGTGGAGATATCGATTAGGCAGTTCTATATAGAAGTCTATAGTTCAAAGAAAATGTCTAGAATGGAGATAAAAATTTTGGAGCCATTAGCAGATAGATCTGTGAAACTGGATGATTACAGAGGAAGTGAGTGTAGATATTGAAAAGAAGGATTCCAAGGCCTAAGCCCTGAGGAACAAATACATATATTATATAAAATATATATAAATATCAAGGAAATGAAGAGGAATCAGCAAATGAGATGGGAAAAAAGTAATCAGAGAGGTAGGAGGGAAATGACAAGAGAGTAAAGTCCTGGGCACCAAGTAAAGGTTTGGTCAGGAGTTGTGCAGGGTGGGGGTGAATGGTGGAAAGTAAAGCCAACATTTCAAGAAGGAGAAAGCATATAATTGTATCAAATGCTGCTGAAGGGCCACGTTAAATGAGATCTAAGAATCAACCATGGCTTTTAGCAATAAGGATGTCATTGGTGACCTTGAAAAGAGCATTTGTGGTGGACTGTGGGAACAGAAGCCTGATTGAAGTGAGTTCAAGAGACAATTGTATAACAGTAAGAAAAGACTCTTTCAAGAAGCGTTGCTTAAAGAGATGGAAAAAAAATTGTGGTGAGAGCTGGAGAAAAATGTGGAATCAATGTGAATCCACGTGAGTTTTTTAATGGAAGAACTATCAAAACACTTAACGCTAATAGAAATGGCCCAGTAGATCAATGTCTTTTTCCTTCATCTCTGACCATATGTTCTTGGTCTCCTTTTCTATGTGCTCTTTCAATTCTATAACTTCTAAATATTGGAGTGGCCCAAGTCTCAGTCCTTGGACCTCTTTTCTTCTCCCTTTTCACTAACTTTCTAGGTGATTTGCTCTTGACTCATGGTATCTATGTGGTGATGGCTCCCAAATTTATATCTCCAGCCCAATCTCTTCCCTGAGCTCTAGACTCACATACACAATTTTGTTTTCAACATCATTACTTGAATGTTTAAACAAACACCAAACATAGCATGTCTAACACTGAACACCTGATCCACCCCCACCCACACTGTGGACAAACCCTGACCACACTGCACCTTCCACTGTCTTCTTCCCCATAATTTAAGTAAATAATCATTCAATCCTTTTAGTTGTTCAGGCCTACATACTTGGAATTCTCCTTGAAGTTTTTCTTCATAATCTTCATTCAATTCACTAGCAAATGCATTCAGTTCATCTTTGGTATATAAAACAGTTCCAATCACTTCTCACTACTTCCACTGCTACCCTTGGCCCAAAACATCATTTCTAACTTGAATTATTGCAATAACTTCCAACTAGGCTCCCTTTATTCACTCTTACTCATTTATAGCCTATTCTCAACCAATAGCTAGAGTAATCCTATTGAGACGTAAGTCATGAAATTTTATTCCTATTTTCAAAACTCGCCAATGGCAACCCATTTTATTCAGAATATTCAGTTTCGACGTTATATTTCTACATGTTGATATCTTCTGTAAAATTTTTATAAGCATGACTCAAAGTTAGCCCATGAACTACTTTTCAATTCTTGGACATGGGCCTCAAGAATCAATGATTTAGGGAATATGGCTCTAAAAGCTCCCTTTTACCAAGATCTTCTGGTGCTTTTATGCACACTAGGGTTTGAGAACTACTGATCTATGTCTTCACATCTGACCTCTTTTCTGAGCTTCACACTTGAATATCCAACGGCCTATCTGACATTTCTGACATTTGGGTGTCTCTAAAGCAGCTCAAATTCTACATGTCTGGTGCTAAACTCATCATCTCATCTACCCCCTAGATCCTCCTCCTGCTAGACCCTTATCTTGATGAATGGTACAGTTATCCACTGAGCCAGAAATCAGGATATAATTAGTATTTCCTTTCTTTCCTTTGCACCCACATTCAATCACTCACCAGATCTTGTTGTGCCTCTACAATCTCATTGTATTTAAATTCCCACATCATCTCCAATTGAAAATATTATAATAACCTCCATGGTCTCACTCTTGTCCACATTTACCTTTTTTTCTCCATGCTCCTGCTAATTTGATTATGTCAAATTTCTTTCTTAAAGCCACTTATATAGTAAAATATCTGTTCTATTGAGGATACAGCATATATAATGAGCATTGTGATAGATAATTCAAGTGCGTTATCTCAGTTAACAACACAGAATGCTTTGTATAACGTTCAAGATGATATCCAGAAGTCTTACTATGGTATATACTGCCTTTATAGTCTGACTTTAGCTCTCCTTACTGACTTCCTCATCTCTTCCCATCTCACATGCTACAAGTGAAATAAGTTGAATCATTTGCTGCTCTCTGAATGAGAGATGCTTTCCTTGGATCTTTGTCTAAGCTGCTTCCTCTGCCTTCACCCCTTTTTCAACCTCTCCTGGCTACTCAGGACAGACCCCTCCTTTTCCTATGTCCATGGTCTGTGTTCAAAAGTGTCCACATCTTTCATAGTACAAGCACAGTCTAATAACATCATCTGTCTACCCATCTTACTCTGATGGGTAGAGTAATAAACTCTCCAAGGGTGGTATAATAGTTTTTTGATATGTCAACTTGGCTAGGCTATAGTCCCTAGTGATTCAGTCAAACACTAATCTAGGTTTTGCTGTGAAGAGGTTTTGCCAATTCCTAATCAGTTGACTTTAAATAAGGGACATTATCCTGGATAAACTGGGAGGACTTGGCTGAATCAGTTGAAAGGCTTTTAAAGTAGGTCTGAGGTTTCTCTGAAAGAGAGAAGAAAGCCGCCTGTGGATGAGAGCTCCAACCCGCCTGTGGAATTTCCTCCTGCTTGGGATCTTTCCTACTGGTTCTGCTTCTCTGGTTGAACTCTAACTGATACATATGGGTTCTACTTTTTTTGTTATGCATGTCCTGTGCAAAACTCAGTGCCTGGCAAATAATATGCACTCAATGCCCTTAAATGAGTTAAAATGAAAGAATAAATCAATTCTTGAATAGCCAAGACTTCTTTCAGCAACTAGACCACTGAGAGCCCTTGGAGAAAATTACACAGGTCAGTACCACTGCAAATACATATGCTCTCTAACTTCTCTGGGGTCATAAAAATTGCTTGGAAAATTTTTAACTGTCTCTTAACTGCTCCCTCTCCAATTCTGCTCAGCAAAAATTTGCTTCATTTCTCTTATGTTCCTCAATAGTCTGTGACCCTTATGTTAAACAGATAATTTAGCCTCCTATGTCAGAAAGAAAATGGAGGACTCTAGGTAGGAAATCCTTTACCTAAAAACATAAACTTATATACCTAACTGTACTCCTTTGCCCCAAGTTTCAAAGGAAGAAGTTTCTCTCTTTCAGTCCAAATCTAAATCCCAAATCTTGTCTTAAATTATTTGCTCTTTCATCTATAAAATTTTGCTTCCTCAATTTCACTATCTCATATTGGTTTTTTTTCCTGATAATCTCTGTTCTTCTACTAAAATTATAAATAACTTGCTCTTTTTACTTGTCTATCCCATACATTTCTCTACTGAATTTGCTCTTACTGAGGTCATAAACAACCTCCCAACATGATGGACTTATCTTAAAGAACACAAAATTAGTAAGAGAAAGCCCCTTTCAAAAACCAAACAAACATTGCACACCCATGTTCATGGCAGCATTGTTCACACTAGCCAAGAGGTGGACGCAAATAAATGTCCATCAGTGGATTAAAGGATAAAGAGAATGTGGTATATACATACAATGGAATATTATTCAACCTAAAAAAAGAAGGAAATTCTGTCATATGTTACAACATGGATGAAACTTGAGGACATTATGCTAAGTGAAATAAGCCAGTCACAAAAAGACAAATACTGCCTGATTCTACATATAGGAGGTATCTAAAGTAGTCAGACTCTTAGAAACAGAAAGTGGAATGGTGGTTGCCAGGGGCTGAGGGGAGGGGAGGAAGGAGAATTATTGTTCCATGAGTATAGAGTTTCAGTATTCAGTAGAGATCCATTGCAGGGCAATGTGCACATAGTTAACACTGTACACATAAAAATGGTTAAGATGTTATGTGCTTTTTATGTTATGTTTTTACCACAATAAAATAAAAAACCAAGAAACAAAACTAAAGAAACTAACTCCTGTGCTGTTTGTTAATACAATATCTGATGATTCAAAATTTGAAAAGATGCACCTATAGAGAGAGGCATATTAGTATGTGATTGCAGGTATGCAAAGAGAGAGCTTTTAGTGTAAGAAGAAATGTACCATTAGTACCAGTTTCCTTTTGTTTTGTATCTTTCTTAGAAGTGATGAACCACCTTTATCACTTACTAAAACTCTTGCTCCAAAAAATAATACTATGGATACTTAGAGGTTGGGATCCACCTCATTTAAAAGCCAGGATGATTCATACTCTATCAGTCATCTTGAGCATTCTGATTTCCTGGATCATACCACTTCTTGCATTCCCTTATTTGTGCCTTCTTCTAGTCACAGTCATCTTCCTGAGTATTCCTCAAAATACTGCCCCATATCCATAGAAAAATCTTGTTTCTCACTTTTGGAACAAAATGACTTAATTAAGGCAACATAGACACCAAAAGTGAGGGTGGTGGGAGCAAATTTGGAAAGTGATGACAGTTCACCCATTGGTCAAGGGCATAGAGCGTCCTTCACTTTCAGGCAAAGATAGTAACCAAAATTAGGTTTAGATAATTAATCTTACTGAAGCCTAAATACATGTTAATACACCAAAGGACCAGAGGAACAAAGTATTTGAAAGAAATTCAATCTTCAAAAGCCCTGGAACAATAAAGATGTCTGCAAATTTTAATACTGGTTCTTTTCCATTTATATTTTATGGTTTGCACACACACAATTAAAGATATACTTATTCAGAAGGCTTTGGTATAAGGTAGGGTGAAATGTCTCTGAACTGAAAGGTTTTGTTTGTCTTTTGTTTTTATTCTTTAAAAGTCTTTAAAATTGCTTTGCTTCTTTACAGTCTGGAACTTTTTTGATCACTGCTTCAAATGATCATTGGAGGAAGTTTCTCATCCATTTTAACTTTTGCCTATATCCTTGTTATTTAGATGTAGGTGCATCCTCTGGGGCTAAGTGCAGTGGTTTCACTTCGTGGCACTATCAGTGTTGCTACAAGCTTCTTTCCCTAATATTTTGGACTTCTCTGTGTGCAATTGATGACCCTCCACACCTTGATTAATTGTTGTGATAAAACGGCTACAAAATCATTAGAATTCCTTGAAAAAAAATTTTTTTTTGTATACTTGGCTTCTATAAGGTGTTTTAGCACTTATTGAATTCTTGAATACTTAAAGTAATTATATAATTATCAAGGCTTTTGGAATCCTGGCCTGAAACTTCATTTCTTCATTATCTCAATTTCCATAATTTCTCAAGTAAAGTTGTTTTATAGTATACTAAATAATAAATTGGGCCGGCCCCGTGGCTTAGCTGTTAAGTGCACGCGCTCCACTACTGGCGGCCCGGGTTCGGATCCCAGGCACGCACTGACGCACCGCTTCTCTGGCCATACTATGGCCGCATCCCACATACAGCAACTAGAAGGATGTGCAGCTATGACATACAACTATCTACTGGGGCTTTTGGGGAAAAATAAATAAATAAAATTATTAAAAATAATAATAATAAATTGTATTAGTGTTGGCTTATACTTATTATGTGATAGAAAGAATAAATTCTCCCTAAAATAAATATGAATTTTTTTTTTAAATGAAAATCAATTTCAAGCGTGGGTTTATTTTTAAATGATTAGCAGAAACAAAAATTCTAAACTAATATTTGTTTGATTTTTATATTCTAAATGTATAGATTTTATGCTTATTATTATGCTTATGCAATTAGGAAAGTAATTCATAATTATCTTCATTGTAGATCTTTGTGGTCAGTTACTCAACCAGATCATTGCTCAACCCTGTATTGTACCTCATTCAACAGTAACAATAGAAGGAATCTGTAAAAAGTTCTAACCCAGGGTTAGACACAGGTTGCTAATTTAACTGGCAGTAGAACAATAAATCTACATAGGCTTCATATGTCTTGATACAGCACCCAATTCTTGTCCAAAGCAACATATTTTACATCTTTCTCAGGAATCTGCAGCATAACATTCATGTAGCTGTGCAGGAGTGGATGTCATCTGCCAAGAGCAGTTCCTAAAAAGGAGGGGGATTCACTCCAGGCCCCACACAGTTTCTTTGAAATATAGTGATCATCACTGTGTTTGGATTTTTCAAATGGCTCTATTTTCCTTTTTTGGTTGATGAAACTCAATTTTTCAAAGAAGTCAGCCCCCATTGTCTAATCCTAAATGTGGGGGCAGCTTTATCACTTACATTTGGCATGTAAGGCTATACAAATCTATTTGGCTGATTTAATTCACTTGAAAGAGGTAATTTTCTAAATAACCTCTATTGGCCTAAAAGAGTTAAGGTGCTGCCAGGTGGGTAGTGTAGTCCTTTCTCACTGGCACAAGCACATCAGGACATAAATGAGATCCTTACTATGGGTTTCTATATACACAGACAGTGCAACACCTAAATAAGCAAATGGATTAGTACATTTTCTATATTGGTAGACTTCTTTTAATCTTTGGAACCAAAATATTTATTTTAAAAAGTATTTCTATTATAGTAACAATCAAGATTTTTAAATGTTTGTATTATGAAGTATAATACAGACAGAAAAGTGCACAAAACAAATCTATTGTGCAACAAATTATCACAGAGAACAACCATGTAACAATTATCCAGGTCAAGACATAGACCGCAAGCAGAGAAGGCCCTCTATGTGTCTTCTCCACACTTACTACTTCCCTCCTCCCCAAAAAGAATCACTACCCTGATATCTGATATTATACTTTTAGCCAGTTTTTGAATTTTTTATAAGTAGAATAATACAGTTTATATTCCTTAGTATCTAACTTGTATACTTAAGACTCACTTTTTTTTTGTAGCCATAGTTCACTCATTTTCATTGCTGCATATCTTCCCTTGTATGGGGGCAGCTATGAACATTTTTATACAGTCTTTCTGTGCGTGCCTTTCTCTTGCTATAGACCCAGGAGTGAAATGGTTGGTATGCAGATCGGCAACACAACTAGACAATGCTAAATTGTTTTCCAAAATGTTTGCACCTATTTAGCCTCCCACTAGGAGCATATGATAATTCCTGATGCTCAATATCTTCTCCAATACTTTGTATTATAGTTCATTAAATTCTACTCATTTTGATGGATTAAAATATGGTAATTTGTGAATGACTTTCCTTGTATTTCCCTGAACATTAGTGAATTCATTTTTTAAATGAATTTATAGGACCTTTTTTTTTTTTTAATTTATTTTTGTGAGGAGATCAGCCCTGTGCTAACATCTGCCAATCCTCCTCCTTTTTTGCTGAGGAAGACTGGCCCTGGGCTAATATCCGTGCCTATCTTTTTCCACTTTATATGGGACGTCGCCACAGCATGGCTTGACAAGCAGTATGTCAGTGCACACCCAGGATCCCAACCGGCGAACCCCGGGCCGCCGCAGCGGAATGCACGCACTTAACTGCTTGCGCCAGCAGGCCGGCCCCTATAGGACATTTTAACATTGTCTTTTGTAAAGTGTCTCCTCATATTTCTTGTTCATTTTTCCTATTGAGTGGTAAACACACTTAGCCTTTATCAGTTTCATGTATTGAAAATATTTTCTCATATTTTGTTTTACAATCTTAACCTCTTAACAGGGTTTTATTCTGAATAGATGTTCTTAATTTAACATACTCAAATTTATCATTCTTTGACTTTATAAATAATGCTTTCTTGGTACTACTTTAAAAATTTTTCCATCTCCAAATATCATGAAGATATTCTACTCTATTATTTTCTGGCTATACTTCTTGCATGTCATATTTAGATATTAAAATCTCCTTGGGATTGATTTTGGAGTATGGTGTGATATAGGGGTCAGGTTTACTTTTTTATCAAATTGATATTCAATTGATTTATAAAATAGATTGTCCTTCCTCCACTGCTCTTCAGTCTTACCATAAATCAAGTGTCAGTGTGTATGTGGGCTCTCTATTCTATTTCATTGATCTATGTATCTAACTTTGCTTTAATATCATAGTCCCTTATTTACTGAAGCATTGTAAAGAGACTTGCTGAAAGTCCTCGAACAATGTTATTATTCATCAAGAATGTCTTGTCTAATCTTGGCCCATGGCATTTCCCTATGAATTTTAGAATCAGCTTGTCAATTTTCACAAAAATGCCCATTGGAGGTTTCACTCAGTCTGCAGTTTATCTATATAAAAATATGTGAGGAATTTAACACATTTACCACGTGCAATCTTCCAATTCATGAAAAGAGTGTATCTATTCATTTATCTTTCACTAATACTTTAAGCTGTCTGAGTAGACTTCTTGACTGATGAATTAATCAGGGTTAAAATAAACTATCACATATGGTTTTGACTAATTTCTATATAACAAGTATTTGTTATATTTTATGCATTGAAAATGGTGTCTTTTCAAAGATATTTTATTTTTCCATTTGTAATTGGTATGTAGATATACATTTTTCTATTCCAAATATTTTTATTATTTTAAGTTATTTTTATTAATTGCAATTTCACTGAGCCTTTGGCCTAACAGAAAGGATTTCCAAATATTTATAATACCACTTTAGTCTGGCTATTCTGTATTATTCAAAAGACGACTTTGCACATTTCAATATTTTCATTTCTCTGGCTATATTTTTTCCAATGAAATCTATTTTAGGAATGTGATTAAAAGTCATAGTTTTTAATTTCCTTATTTCAAACTAAAACATCAATGTGACATGTTAAACATTTATCCATTTGCACCTGTAAAATTTCAGTTTTAAACAAAAAAAATTCCATAGTTGGGAAACTCCACAGCAGTTTTTGTGATATTTAGAATGGATTACAATTTCATAGTTTTATAAGTTTCCAGTTTAAAGTGATCCTTGACCTAGCACATTTAACAAAACCTCTACACTCACTATGTCCCAAATAGAAGAATATAAATCTTTTTAAATTTAACTTTTTGATAAAAATTGTATATATTTGGTGTACAACAGGATAATTTGATATACATATGTATAGCAAAATGATTACTACAGTCAAGCTAATTAACATATGGACTCCTCACATAGTTACCGTTTTTATGTATGTGTGATGAGAGCCCCTGAAATCTCCTGTCTTCGCAAATTTCCCGTATTCGATACAGTATTATTAACTATAATCATCATGCTGCACAGTGGATCTCTAGACTTGTTCATCCTACATAACTGCCAGTTTGTACTCTTTGACCAACATCCCTCCATTTTCCCCACCTTACTGCCCATGGTAACTACCCTTCTATTCTCTATGTATTCACATTTTTTAGATTCACCATATAAGCAACATCATGCAGCTTTTTTCTTTTTTGTGTTTAGTTTATTTCACTTTGCATAATGTCCTCCAGGTCATCCATGTTGTTGTAAACAGCCGTGTTTCCTTTTTTAAGACTAATATTTCACTGTTGATTTTTCTCGTTCTGTCCATTTCATCTAGATTTTAAAATTTAGAGTAAAATTGTTCATGAGGGGCTGGCCCAGTGGTGTAGTGGTTAAGCTCACATGCTCTGCATCCGTAGGCCAGGGTTTGCAGGTTTGAATCCTGGGCGCACGGACCTATGCGCCGCTCATCAAGCCATGTGTGGTGGCATTTCACATACAAAATAGAGGAAGATGGGCACAGATGTTAGCTCAGGGCTAATCTTCCTCAGGAAAAAGAGGAGAACTGGCAACAGATGTTAGCTCAGAGCCAATCTTCTTCACCAAAAAAAAAAAAATTTGTTCATGATATCCTCTTGGTGTGTTAATGTTTACAGTTTCTGATATTAGTTATTCCTTTGTGCTTTCTCTCTCTCTCTTATTTTCCAGAAATTTTAATGTATTTTATGTAGGAGTGGTTTTCTTTCCTTTTTTTTGGCATTCATAAGGTCATTGTGGTTTGTTATTTGTTGTGGTCAGTTTTGGAAAATTCTTGGAAATTATGTCTTTCAAATATTGCTTCTACCCCATTTTCTTTATCTCTTTCTGGGACTTCAGTTACGTACTTATTTGATCATCTCACTTTGCCCTGTTTGTCTCTTAAACACTCTTCTGTGTTTAAGATACTTTGTCTCTCTTTGCTTCATTCTGGAAATTTCCTTCTAACCTATTTCAAGTTCACTATTTTTTTAGCATGTCTATTTCATTAGTGAACCAATCTATTAAATGCCTACTTTTAATTGTTGTGTTTTTTGGGGGGTTTTTTTGGTGGAGAAGATTGGCCCTCAGCTAACATCCCTTGCCAATCTTCCACTTTTTGCTGAGGAAGATTAGCCCTGAACTAACATCTGTGCTCATCTTCATCTATTTTGTATATGGGATGGCGCCACAGCACGGCTTGATGGGTGCTGGGTAGGTTCGCTCCCAGAATCCGAACCTGGGAACCCTGGGCAGCCAAAGCAGAACGTGCGAATTTAACCAGAACGCTACCAGGCCAGCCCCTAATTCTTGTTTTTTTAAGTTCTGGAATATTCATTTGACTATTTAAAAATTTTTTTTCTCGTAGTCTTCCGAAAATTTCAATCTTATCACTTATCTCCCTGAATGTAGTAAGCATGGTTGTTCAAACTCTTGAATGCAGCTAACGGTACCAGCAACCTGGGATTACCTTAATTCAGTTTCAAGTTTGAGATATTTGAGATTAGGCATCAATTCATGGGAGAGCTAAACTACATGCTGTTCAAGTTTTCCCTCTAGCCTTGAGAGGTTCACAGGACTGCTTAGGTTCTCAAACACGGAGCTACCTCTTTCAGAATACGCCAGTGCTCCTCAGGAGAAAGTGGCACCAAACATCAACCATCTTTAGATTTCTACTTACCAAATCTTTGCCTTGTAACTTTTCACAGCCTTGTTAGCTCTACGGTGCTTTCAAGCAATTTGTTTTTAACTTTTTCCAGCTTTTTGAAGTTGTCTTCAGTATGAAGATTGGTTCAAATTACCTAATTTGCTATTACAAAAATTGTAAGTCTCAATAATCAGTTTAAAACTCTCCGAAGAATAACATCAAGACAAAAGATCTTTATAAGTCTTCATAATTTTCAGGTGATATATTTCTAAAATATGAAGAAAAGAATATTTCTACAGACTGGAGAAGGATGAATTATATTAATTGTTTTTTTAAAAACTTTATAATACATGAGCACAGAAACATTCATTTCCATAGCATTTTCTATTGTAATTTTTACACATCTTCCCATAATATAGCACATAGCACTGGTAAAGCATGTCATCGTTAGTGTCTCAGCACAGCGGACAGTGCCTGGTATATTGTAAGTGCTCAATACATCTTGCAAAGTTGAATGTATTTGATAAAATTAAAAGAATTTTTATCAAAGAACTCAGGGGCTACTTTAAAGTGGCTACTCTTACTCTAGCTGTCTACAAAGATACATATAAAAATACAACTAAACATCATTGTAAAATTATCTCTTTGTTTTAGTAGGTTCTGAGGCCTAAATTGTGAATATAACAACCCAATAAAGAAATTCATAATGTCAACTTTATATGCTATAAATATTATATACATTTATCCAAATGTATCAGTAAAAATAATAATTTCTTTAATAGTCTATAATGATCTACAAAAATACATGCATTTTAAATATTATATAATATTTATTGATAATTTTCTAGCTTCTCTGTGATTCCCTAATTCACTCAAATTCATGAACTACACAAGTTCAAGGTTTTTTGTATTCAAGTATTAGAGTCACTTGAAGATGTAGCCTTCGTTATTATCCTTTTCAAGATAACTGGTCTGTCTGCTTTCTTTTGAGTCAAGAACTAGACAGGATTTATCCTTGGCAGCATATACAGTCCTGCTATGGCTCATAGTGAAATCGCTTTTGGTTGTGTTTGATTCCATCTTGCTCACCAATATACTGTCTAACTCCTTCAACCTATGTTCATGATATACTTAATGGTGCAGGACTATTGGACAGAGTTTTGTCTCTAGGTGATAGACTGGCAAAGAGTCCATACCTAGAGAAATGTTGGTGCTCAGCCCCTTTTGCTTGTGGCTCTAGCCCTTGAAAAGAAAGGTACCATTTCCTCTTTTTCTTTCAATGTCTAGGGTCTCCTTTCTCTTGTTTGAGTCAGAGTCACCCCAACCCCTCCTCATTCTCTTCTGTATGCAGTCTACTCTTCTGTGGTCTTAGGCTGCTCTGTAAGCATGTGGCTGAACCTCTCTGTCACATACATGTATTTGTTTCTGCTTATCCACCAACAAGTTGAGAGGGGATAAGACGGCCTTGGAAAACAACGTGAAGTGGAGGAGGAAAATACACAGAAAACAGACATTAATATTTAGAGATATAATCCTGTCATGTACCTTATTCTATTTATGTATCTAAAAATATGAAAAGACAGAAAAGTAGCCTTTATTTTATGCCTACTATGTGTCAGACAGCATGGAAAAGGTGTTTAACATTTAATAGGAACCACAATCCTTTAGGGCAGACGTTTATAGAAGAGGAAACTAAATTTCAGAGCAGTTAATTTATTTGCCAAATGTCACACGTGAGTAAGAATAATAGTCAGAATTTAAACCCAGGTCCTGCTGGCTTCTAAGTGAGGCCACCATTTTTCTATTTCATACTTATATTTCTGTAGGAGATATAAAAATCCACATGTCTTAATCTATGTCTTTTCTCATTTTAGATGTTATATGTGGCTCCTTTCTCACAGACTAAAGTAATTTTTCACAGGCCTAAATATCTGGAACTGAAGAATTTTCATAGGCAATGAATTATTCTATATAAAAATATCAATAAATATTAGATATTTTAATTAGGTTAAGCTAGGATCCTTTTTTCTTATTCTATTCCCTATGCTCTGGCTAAAAGAGGGACAAAACATGGGTTGCTTCTCCTCCTGATCCACTGTGGCTGCCATTTCAAATGATTAGTTGCACCAGAGTACCCAAGTTATTATACAGATGTTATTTAAAGAGGATTACTGGACAAATAGGAGAAAGGAGTCCTTGTAGAGGAATGGGCTAATAAAGAATAATATTGATCATATTTACATTTGATAAGCATTTATTATTAGCCAACCAGACAGCTTTACATGTATTATCTAATTAATAATGATGTGGGTCATTAAATCTTCACCTTAACTATATGAAATAGGTGGTATATTCTCCTCATTTTACAAATGATGAAACAGAAAGGAGAAGCATAAAAATCGTTTTACTGTAGTATAACTTTAAGTAGTTTCGAATTTTAATTTGGCTGCCTTTCCAATTTTTGTTGTTTGTGCTTTAGATTGGTGCTTCTAAAACCTTAGGGTACACATGAATCATCTGGGGATCTTATTAAAATGCAGATTCCAACTTAGTAGCTGTCAGGTGGGGTCTGAGATTCTGCATTCAAACACCTCCCACAGACCATACTTTGAAAAACAGGGCTTTAGATCACTGATTTTTCCATCAAACTAAGTCTCATTCCTAAAGAGCCTTCATACTGATTTTATGTTCGTTGAAAATTAACTGAGTATTAATATTTAGATTTAGTAAATAAAATTGATGACCAGATAGATTTAAACACCAAAAGACTGTTTTCACAAAGACAACAGTTTAATTTAGAGAAAATTTAAGAAGAGACATCTCCCTTTCCCCCTCCCTCAATATGCTTTCTGTATACAAAGCACTCTGGCATATATACCCTATACCAATAAAAAGCAGTTGTCATTTATAAAGCATTTCCTATGTGCCAGAGACTATACTAAGGGCTTTAAGTGTATTATTTTATTCAGTACTATTAGCAACCTATGAAGTGCTATTATTATCCAAATTTTACATACAGAGAAGTAGAAGCATTAACAGTTTAACTGTCCAATGTTGCTAGCACTGACTAATTTCAGCTTTTTCTGATTCAATTCTTACCTTGCATTTCATGTTCTCTCTCTCTGAATTTTGCCATATACCAATCTCACTGTTTACTTCTGCTCTATACTTTGCCTCCTGATATTAAGCACAGAGATCTTTCTGAGTTATCTTCTGGGTCCAGAGGTCAAGGTGAGAGTCTTATAAGATAGGCTGGAGCAGACAGTGGAACAAAGCAGTCTGCAGGAGAAGAATCAAAATCATAGTCAAGCTGGGACTGGATTAAGTCATAGCTAAGGTGACAGCCAGTAAAGCTGTGGCAAGGTTCAAGGCAGCAAACAAAAGAATGAGTGACAGGAACAGAATATGGCAGGATCCAGAGCAGAGAAGCGTCAAGTACATGAAGCTGGTTATAACAAGAACCAAGGCATACATGATAGAGCATTGGTGGCCCATGTGGACTGGGTGCTAGCTCTGTAATCCCACAGCACTCCTGATGATGGATAACAGACTGTGCAAGAATAGATGATCATAAACTTTGTACTTCACGACTATGGATCTGGCTCTCCATCCTATCTGTGTCTCCAGAGACTGGCTTGACTTTCCTGGCTTTATACACGTTAGACAATGTTCTCAATCAGGCACTGATCCATGAACTACTGATTTTGTTCTAGTCTTGTATTAGTTTTCTATTACCATAAATTTAATGGCTTGAAACACTACAAATTTATTATTTTCCAGTTTTATAGGTCAGAACTCTGGTGGGCTCTAGAGTAGATTCCATTTTCTTCCATTCAGGTTGTTAGCAGAATTCAGTTCCATTCAGTTGTAGAACTGTCTCCATTTCCTTGCTGACTGCCAGCTGAGGGTCACTCCCAGCTTCTGGATATCACCTGCATTCCTTGGCTCATGGCTCTCTTCCGCCATCTCCCAAGCCAGCAAGCACAGACAGAATCATTCTTATGCTTAAAATCCTTTCTACCTCTTCTGTCACATCTGTCCATCTTTCTTTCTGGACCTAGACAAAAAAAGGTCTCTGCTTTTAAGGACTTATGTGATTAGATTGGGCCCACCTGGATAATCCAAAATACTCTCCACATTCCAATGTCTGTAATCTTAATCATATCTGCAAAAATCCCTTTTTACCATGCAACTTCATATATTCACAGATTCCAAGGATTAGGACATGGACATCTTTGGGAGACAATTATTCTGTCTAACACTATCCTGCTATGTAGGCTAGGTTTATTTTAATTAGGTTTAGTAGCTGCAAAAAGAGAACAAACTAGGTAAATAAGAATATTAAATGATATAAGGTAGTCTTTAGAAGTTCCTTGAGTTTAAACAATTGAGTTTAGAGATTACACCACCAGAAATAATACTAAAACCACACCATTAAACTCCTCACAGGCTTGATTTCAGCACAGGCATTGTACCCCATGAACATGGGACCCTATCCTCAGCAATTCTGTCACAGTTGCTTCTCAGACTCAGCGTCTCTGCCAAGCTCTACCACATTCACCAGGTATGACTTTCTCAAAAAGCCTGTTTCTTCTGTTTTTTTCCCTGCTGAACTGGTACATTTCACTGGAGGAAATCTTGGTCAAATATCTGTCTCAACGCCAAGAAGGTAGGGAAATTCAATCTTATAATCTTTGGTATCATTTTAGCCAAGCATAAAGGGAAAATATACAAAAAAGAAAAAAAAATGCCAGGCCACAGGTATGACCCTACATACTTACATGATCCTCTTTCTCAGATGAAGCTCTAAGAGGGTTGGCCTGGCTAGTCTTCACCTCCAAGGTAGAATGATAATGCTTATCTGGGCTTCCCTAAATGCCAGAGAGTTCTGTCTACACTGTGCTAATAATCATGGTTGTACTTTGAAAAGATTATACCATTTAAAGAATCAAAAAAATCATAGAATCATAAAAGTTAAGTCCTAAATATTTAAGAGCTCCTATAATTCTTCAGCAGGGATATTTTTGATATTTGTAGAATTTTGTATCAACTCAGGAGGTTTTTCCCCAGTTGCTATACTCTGAATCTTGGATTATATGACACTAATAATAGCTTGTGTTGCATATGTTACTTTTCAGCTTACAAATCACAGTAATATTTTCTGTCATATTTGATGTTCATGAAATACTGTGAGCAATATACTTATTGTCATCTTTATTTCACCGAAGAATAATCACTTAAGAGTAAGTGTTTAAGTTGGGAAGACCTAGGTTTGAATTCCCTCTGTGTCTCATTTTCCTCATCTCAATGTGAGATGTTAGTATTTATTTCATGGACTTGTTTTCAGAATTAAAAGAGATAATATGTACATAACCTGATTGCTATTAATTTAATATAAATTCAGAACCAGGAAAGAGTTCATAGAATATTTAAGATAATTTCTTAACAAACAGTGGCCCAGTTGGTCAACTGATGATTCAAGGTTGGCGACTAGACAGGGCTGATGTTTACTCACATTTGGTCCAGGATTTTTCCTGTAGAACAAGATAGGCATTTCAGCTAGAGATGAAACTGGGGTTGGGGGTATGGACTCTGTGGAAAAAGAAAGTTTCCCTGGAAAATCTAATTTTCCCTCTGAGAATTGAATCAGTGGCCCTAACCCTAAACTCTCTAGAATCATGATATGCAGTATAAATTATAACTTAAAGGCATTTCCATAAATAGCTAACCATGAAATCTTGTCACAAAAACAGATCAAGTGATTTTGTCAAGCCACTCACTATACACATGGCTTATTCAATAGTAATGTTTGAATTCACTGAGAAATATATCTGTGAATTTTATGCTCACATCCTGTCTGTTACCAAAACTGACAAATATTCAAAACAGTCCCTAAAGCACTGAGCATGGAGTTAGCAGCGTGGGCTTGAGTTCCCTTCCCTCCCAGTTACTAGCTGTGGGCCCACACCGTCATTTAATTAATGATTGATTCCTTATGGAGTGCCTGCTGCATGGCCCTATGCTAGGGGCTGCGGCTGGGTTCACCAGGCAGACACCATTTCAACATTCACAGAGCTTATAACTTAGGCATGCTAGTTGCTGAATGACAGCCATTCAACAACTAATTACACAATTCAATTACAGTTTTAATCAGAGCTATAAAAACTAAATAATATATTCTTCTCTATAACAAATCTATTCCTAACTGCAAAATCTAGAAAATAGATTTCCTCCAAAGCAAATCATGTCCTATGCTACTCATTATAAAAAGAATAAAGTAGAAACTATAGTTTCTAAGTATACTAATTTTAGAAGTGGTTTAAGGATGCCAAGTAAAAGAAGAAGTTACTCTCTAACATTTTACCAGTGAACTCTTTTCTTAAATGTCACTTTTAATTTGAATGTAGCTTCTTTCAGTTTCTTACAGCTGGGTCAGAATTTATTCCACACTGCACTACCATACAATCTAAAACAATAGCTTCATTATCAATGTGCAATAATAATTGCTGTCTGATTATCAGCACCAATCTATGATAGTTGGGCTCATAGTGTTATTGCTGGTCTTATAAAGTGAGTGCATGAATACTAATATATTCTAAAAGAGTACAAGCCAATTAAACCTTTGACATACATTATCCTATTTTGGGTGCTATGGATTCTATTATTTTAATTCCTTAATTGTTAATAAATATAACCTGTCTTATTTATCTACCTGTCCTAAAATAGCACTGTAATTTGAGACACTAGAATTTAGCACCCTTAAATAAATAAGGTTTAGGATGACCATCTCAAAGCTAAATATTAAATATTTTTGCATAAGTAAATGTGATTAGGGAGTGATGTCAGCATCATGGCAGAGAGAGTTGTTCCCTTAGTCTCTCCCCTTTAAGTTACAACTAAATAGACATTCCTTAACCAGCAGAAGATTCCCTGCACAGCACAACAGGACATCTGAGAGATCCACGGAGCATACCTCTGAGGGTGTATGGACTGGATCTCTAGGAGGCAGTGGAACTAGGTGAGCACATCCATTTCCCTTCCCAGTGGCAGACAGCCAGGTCGCAGATCCTCACACAGTGGCCAGAGCAACTATAAGTGGAGGCAGGGACAGCCTAGCCTGTGCAAATGCTTTCAGAGTGGCAGTCCAGCCCACGGGAGCACCCACCATGCTATGGCAGCCCTGCCAGTGGGAACACTCTAAACTCAGAGGTGGTGGCTAAGCCCTTGCAAAGGCACCGCCTGCTGCGCATAGCACAGGTGAGAAGGCATCCCATCCACTCAGAAGGTGACCTTGCCCGCAGAGTACAGCAGTCTGTGGGATCCACTAAGTGGTGGCTCAGCCCCTGCATGAGTGCCCCTTCCCCCTAGCACAGCACAGGCAAGAAGGCACCCCGCCAGCTCAGAAGATGCCCCACCTGAGGAGCACAGCAGCCCACAGGACCAACTGGGTGGCAGCTCAGCCCCTGCATAGGTGCCCCTCCTGCCTACAATACAGCAACTCAGCCAGTCCCCTGCCAAGCACAGAGGCCCTGCCTACAGTACTTGACCCGCCCACCCAGCACAGAGGCCCTGTCCACGTGAGCGCAACCTGCAGAGTGGCTGCAGCCAGCCGAGCAAGTGAAGAGTAACCCTACCTGCACAACTTCCAGCAGACAAGACGGGATCAGAAAACACAGCTCCTGCTCCCCTCCAACGGTGGCAAGTGGAATTTGCAACCTGATACTACCACAAATGTACTGGCAAAGGATCAACTTATTAAACAGCATGAAGAACTACAGTAACACTTCAGAGCAGAAGGAAAATGGCAAGTCTCCAGAAACCAATCCCACAGCCATAGAAATTTACAATCTAAATGACAGAGAATTGAAAACAGATGTCATAAAGAAACTCAATGAGTTATAAGAAAACTCAGAAAGACAGGTCAATGAGCTGAGGAATAAAATTAATGAGCAGAAGGAATACTTCACCAAAGAGATTTAAACTCTGAAAAAAAAAAACAAACCAGAAATTCTGGATATGAAGAACACAAGTAATGAGATAAAAAATAATCTAGAAACCATAAAAAATAGAGCTGATGTTATGGAGGACAGAATTAGTGAATTACAGGACAGAAATATAGAAATGCTTCAGGTAGAGGAGGAAACAGAACTAAGATTTTTAAAAAAATGAAGAAATTCTTTGAGAAGTATCCAACTCAGTTAGCAATATAAGGATTATACATATTTCAGAGGGAGAAGAGAGGGATAAAGGAGCAAAGAGCTTGTTCAAAGAAATAATAGCTGAGAACTTCCCAAACCTGGGGAAGGAACTGGACTTACAAGTACTTGAAGCCAATAGAACTCCTAATTACATCCATGAAAAAAGAACTTCTCCAAGGCATATAACAGTAAAAGTGGCAAAAGTCAATGACAAAGAAAAAATAGTAAGGGCAGCAAGGCTGAAGAAAATAACCTACAATGAAACCCCTATCAGGCTTTCAGTGGATTTCTCAGCAGAAACCTTACAGGATAGGAGAGAATGGAATGATATAGTCAAATACTGAAAGGCAAGACTTTTAGCCAAGACTACTCTATCCAGCGAAACTATCCTTCAGATATTATGGAGAAATAAAAGCTTTCCCAGATAAACAAAAGCTGAGGGAGTTCATCACCACTAGACCTCCTTCACAAGAATTGATGAAGGAAGCACTTCTACCTGAAACAAAAATGCAAAGGTTTACACAGCTTTGAGCAAGGAGATAATAGACAGACAAAATCAGAATACTGCAGCTCTCTATCAGAACAGGTTAGCAAATGCTTAATTATAACACAAAAGATAAAGGGAAGAAAAGCACCAAAAATAACTACAAACAATTCAATGTAGTCACAAACTCACAACACAAAAAAGAAGAATTTGTGACAACAATAACTCAGAAGGAGAAGAGGAAAGGGATGGAACCTGCTTAAGCTAATGGAGATAAGCTATCAGAAAATGGACTATCTCATCTATGAGATCTTTGATACAAACTTCATGGTAACCATTAAACAAAGAATCAGAATAGAGCCACAAATCATAAATAAAGAGAAAACCATCACAGAAAACCACAAAACCAAAATGGAAGTCAGAAATACAAGGGAAAAGAAACAACAGAAATATAGAAGAACCAGAAAACAAGAGATAAAATGGCAGTATTTAGCCTTCATATATCAAAAATCACTCTAAATGTAAACGGATTGAATTCTCCAATCAAAAGACACAGAGTGGCTGGATGGATGAAAAAACAAGACCCAACAATATGCTGCCTCCAGGAAACACATCACAGCTCTCAAGACAAACAGAGACTCAGAGTGAGAATATGGAAGACAAAACTCCAAGCAAATGGCAAGCAAAAGAAAGCAGGTGTTGCCATATCTATATCAGACCAAGACAATGAGAGACATAGAGAAGCAGTATATAATGATAAAAGGGACATTCCGCCAAAGGAAATAACACTTATGAATATATATGCACTTAACATAGGAGCAAAAAGTATATAAAGCAACTACTAACAGATCTAAAGGGATAAATTGAAAGCAACACAGTAATAGTAGAGGACCTCAACACCACAGTTACATCAATGGAAAGATCATCCAGACAGAAAGTCAACAAGGAAACAGTGGCCTTAAATGAAACACTAGACCAGATGGACTTAGTAGATATATATAGAATATTCCATCCCAAAACAGCAGAATATACTCTCTTCTCAAACGCACATGGAACATTCTCAAAGATAGACCATATGCTGGGAAACAAGGCAAATCTCAATAAATTTAAGAAAATTGAAATCATATCAAGCATCTTTTCCAACCACAATGCTATGAAACTAGAAATCAACTACAAGAAAAAAGCTGGGAAAGCCAAAAATATGTGGAGACTAAACAACACACAACTGAACAATCATTGGATCAATGAAGAAATCAAAGGAGAAATAAAAAAATACATAGAGACAAATGAAAATGAAAATACAACATACGAACTCTTATGGGATGCAACAAAAGTGGTTCTAAGAGGGAAATTTATAGCAATACAGGCCCACCTCAACAAAGAAAAATCTCATATAATTAATCTTAAACTATACCTAACAGAACTAGAAAAGAACAGCAAACAAAGCCCAAAGACAGCAGAAGGAGGGAAATAATAAAAATTAGAGAAAAAATAAATGAAATAACGACCAAAAAAACAATAGAAAGGATCAGTGAAACTAAGAGCTGGTTCTTTGAGAAGATAAACAAAATTGAAAAACCTTAGCCAGACTCACTAAGAAGAAAAGAGAGAAGGCCCAAATAAATAAAATTAGAAATTACAATGGATAGCATAGAAATACAAAGGATTAGAAGCAAATACTACGAAAAACTATATGCCAACAAACTGGATAACCTAGAAGAAATGGATAAATTCTTAGACTCATACAACTGCCCAAAACTGAATCAAGAAAAAATAGAGAATCTGATTAGATCAATCACAAGTAAAGAAATTAAAAGAGTAATCAAAAACCTCCCATAAAACAAAAGTTCAGAACCAGATGGCTTCTCTGGAGAATTCTACCAAACATTCAAAGAAGCTTTAATACCTATCCTTCTCAAACTATTCCAAAAAATTGAAGAAGATGGAATAATTCCTAACTCATTCTGTGAGGTCAACAGTACCCTGAAACCAAAGCCAGACAAAGACAACAGAAAGCAGGAAAATTACAGGCCAACATCGCTGATGAACATAGATGCAAAAATCTGCAACAAAATATTGGCATATAAAATTTAATTTAACACATTAAAATTATCATACAACATGATCAAGTGGGATTTATACCAGGGATGCAGGGATGGTTCAACATCCACAAATCAATCAATGTGATAAAACACATTAACAAAATGAGGAATAAAAACCAGATGGTCATGTCAATAGATGCAGAGAAAGCATTTGACAAGATCCAACATCCATTTATGATAAAAACTCTCAACAAAATGGGAATAGAAGGAAAGTACCTCAACATAATAAAGGCCATCTATGACAAACCCACAGCCAAGATCATACTCAATGTGGAAAAACTGAAAGCCATCCCTCTGAGAACAGGAACAAGATAAGTGTGCCCACTCTTGCCACTCCTATTCAACATAGTACTGGAGGTTTTGGCCATAGCAATTAGGCAAGAAAAAGAAATAAAAGTTATCCAAATTAGAAAGGAAGAAGTGAAAACTCTTACTGTTTGAGGACTCTATATCTAGAAAACCCTAAAGAATCCACCAGAAAACTATTAGAAATAATCAACAACTACAGCAAAGTTCCGGGTACAAAATCAACTTACGAAAATCAGTTGTGATTCTATATACTAATAACAAACTAGCAGAAAAAGAAGACAAGAATACAATCCCATTAACAATCTCAACAAAAAGAATAAAATATCTAGGAATAAATTTAACCAAGGAGGTAAAAGACCTATACACTGAAAACTATAAGACATTATTGAAAGAAATTGAAGAAGACATAAAGAAATGGAAATATATTCCATGCTGAGGGATTGGAATAATAAACATAGTTAAAATATCCATATTACCTAAAGCAATCTACAGATTCAATGCAATCTCAATCAGAATCCCAATGACTTTCTTCATAGGAATAGGACAAGGAATCCTAAAATTTGTATCAAACAACAAAAGACCCAAAGCAATCCTGAGAAAAAAGAACAAAGCTGGAGGCATCACACTCCCTGATTTCAAAATACATTCAAAGCTATAGTAATCAAAGCATCATGGTACTGGCACAAAAACAGACACACAGATCAATGGAACAGAATTGAAAGCCTAGAGATAAAACCACACATCTATGGACAGCTACTCTTTGACAAAGAAGCCAAGAACATACAATGGAGAAAGGAAAGTCTCTTCAATAAATGGCGTTGGGAAAACTGGACAGCCACAGGCAATGAAAGTACACCATTATCTTACACCATACACAAAAATTAAGTCAAAATGAATTAAAGACTTGAATGTAAGACCCGAAACCATGAAACTTCTATAAGAAAACATAGGCAGTACACTCTTTGACATTGGTCTTAGCAGCATCTTTTCGAATACCATGTGTACACAGGCAAGGGAAACAAAAGAAAAAATAAACAAGTGAGACTACATCAGACTAAAAAGCTTCTGCAAGGCAAAGGAAACTATGAACAAAATGAAAAGACAACCCACCAACTGGGAGAAAATATTTGCAAATCATATATCCAACAAGGGGTTAATTTTCAAAACATATAAAGAACTCATACAAGTCAACAACAAAAAAACAAACAACCCAATCAAAAAATGGGCAGAGGATATCAACAGACATTTTTCCAAAGAAGGTATACAGGTGGCCAACAGGCACATGAAAAGATGTTCAACATCACTAATTATTAGGGAAATGAAATCAAAACTACCATGACATATCACCTTACACTTGTCAGAATGGCTATAATTACCAAGATAAAAAATAACAAATGTTGGAGAGGATGTGGAGAAAAGGGAACCCTCAGACACTGCTGGTGGGAATGCAAACTGGTGCAGCCACTATGGAAAACAGTATGGAGATTTCTCAAAAAATTAAAAATAGAAATACCATACAATCCAGCTATCCCACTACTGGGTATTTATCCAAAGAACATGAAATCAACAATACAAAGATATTTATGCACCCCCATGTTCATTGCAGCATTATTCACAATAGCCAAGATGTGGAAGCAAACCAAGTGCCCATCAACTGATGAATGGATAAAGAAGATGTGGTATATGTATACAATGGAATACTACTCAGCTATAAAAAAGACAAAATCATCCTATTTGCAATAACATGGATGGACATTGAGTGTATTATGTTAAGTGAAATAAGCCAGACAGAGTAAGACAAACACTGTATGATTTCACTCGTATGCAGAAGATATAAACACGTGGATAAAAAAAATAGATTAGTGGTTACTAGAGGGGAAGGGGGGAGCGGGAGGGGTAAAGGGACACATATGCATGGTGATAGATAAAAATTAGACTATTTGTGGTGAGCATGATGCAATCTATACAGAAACTGATATACAATAACGAACACCTGAAATTCCACAATGTTATAAATCAATATGACCTCAATAAAATAATTGAAAAAAAAAGTACATATGATGATTACTTATACTCCATCTAGAGTACTTTTACTAACTCAAAACTATTTTATTGCCTATAAAATTAATCATTATACTCTAAAGTTCATTTTTTATTAAAAAATAAATTATATGAAAACTCTTTGGCAAATTTTATTTCTTTATAACTTTGCCATGAAATTTTAGCTAAGTCCCTAAATAAGAATGTCTCCTTCTTTCAAATTAGGTTGCTATTGTAAAATCTAATCATTCATGTCATCACTTGTCCTGATTCAACACATTAAAACTATAGCTCTCTGGCACTGACACCAAGAATCATATGCTTCTCTTTAACACCACAGTGTCTTCTTTTGAAGCTGTTACAATATTACTGGACATGGTTTATCTTGTCTATGTGATACATTTTCATTAAAAATATCTCATTTGGAGTAAATCATAGTGACTCAACTGACATCTGCAAAAGGCAATAATGCACACAGCTGATGAGCGTTAATGTTACTTTTAATACAGGGTGTTTTACTTTGCTGACAAAAAGATTCCGTTTATACTAAAGGAAAGAGGATTATCATTTAGTGTCACAAATATTTTGCATAATTCAAGATGTTAAACAAACCTTCATGTTAAAGAAACAAAGCACTTGGCTTTTGTGATTTTCTTGAGCATTCAAAATGAAATGCTTCTGACTTTAGAAAGAAATGTTCCTACTACATTTCTATTTGACAGCATAGCCCTGTTTGAAAACTGATTTAAGATTCAGCAAGTTACTAGAGAGCAGCTTTAGCTTTATAAGCACATGTGAGGAAAGTATTTTTTCCATCACGATATCGCACAAAACTAATACGCATGCTTATTTAATTACTGCAACACATATTAGAGGAAAAACAGTTAAAAGAGCTTTCTGTCATAGTAATTATTAAGGATAAATCTTTATCTGCTTAGCAATGGGAGCTTGTCCAATTGGTTTCTGTGGCTCTCAGGTTCTGCATAAATATGATAAAATTTGCTTGTTTCCATCGTGATTTTTCTGAGGCTCTCTTTCCTGGGCGAATCTCCAGATTGGCAAGCTCAAGCAGATTTTAAAATATCCTTTCCATACATCACCCACACTTGTCCTGCTTGCGGATGGATTGACGTCTAAGCTCAGAGGGTTTGTAACTAAGCTGCTTTTCTCGGCAGAAAAGTTCATTTTGCTTCAGCTGTTGCAGATACCTCCCTTACCTCCCACTAACTCAGTGTTTTCTGATTGTTTCAGCCTGTTTCCAACTGCTCAGGCACACTGTTCAAGGATTACAGTGAAGAATGCCAAGTAAGGGCATCCTTTCCAGAGGGCAGGTCCAAAGTCATTTTTCTCTCTTGACACATTACATAACTTGTCTACATGCATAGGGTATGATAATGTATTTTATTTGTCGTTCCAGTTCAGGCAGGGACCAATTGATAGACTGGCTGATTTAAGGTTTGTTTTTAGAAATTTAGACATTTAATTTCTTATTAAGTCTTTGTAAATTAGCTTGTCAAATAATTTAAAAATACTCAAAGAACTACCTCTATTCACTCCATGCACTTTGGTTCTTTTCTAAGATCAAAGGTTTCCAAACGAGCACAGAGCCAAGAAGAGGATCTCAAAACGGAAATTAAAAATTAAAAATCTCAAATCCAAGAGTATCTGTCACATATAAAAAGCAATCTAATGATTTCATTTGCGCCTAATTTTGACTATTAACACACCACTAATGAGGCCTAGGTCATAGAATCATAGAATGTCAGAATAGACCTAAAGGGAATCTTCCAGTTGATCTAGGTCAAAACTCCAACCTCCTCACTTTAAGGGAGAGAAAAATGATTCTCATAAAGTTAACTGACTTGGTTAAAGCCAAATGGCTACTTACAAAGCAGAAATTAAACCTAAAGCCCCCTGACTTCTGTGCCATTGCGCTTTCTTCTAAGAGTGATTGTTACAGCCTATGCAATCCCTCACTAACTGCAAACCCAACCCCACAAATATGCCCTTTGATGGTGGATCAGGACCATCATCTTCAGATTCACATAGCAAACTGCATTACTCAAAAACTGATCAAGAGTCGTGCAAGCACAGGATTTTCCACTTGATCACTAAATTACATCTAACAGTCCATAGTTTTACGTTCACAAGCAAAACTAGAAACGCAGTGAAATAGTATTCATAAGTTCATAAGTCTCTGGCAAATGTGTATGAAAATGGTTTAAGTGTGTATTCAGGTGTTTTAAATAGCAGTAAGGTGTTCACAGTATATTTGTTGTACAGAAGAATATAGTGGTTGAGAAGATAATTTTGTGAGCCAGAGTGACTGGGGTCACATTCCAGTTTCCCCACATGTAAAATTTGGGGGAGGGGGAAAGTACTGCCCTCAAGGGATTGTTTGGGCATTAAACAAACGAATATGCCTATGCTGTTGATGTTGTTGTTGTTGCTGCCATCATTATTATTATTTTCTTCAAAGATTTGTGATGATAAACTATTTTTAAAATCATGGCTATATTTTGTTCCTAGTGGTCTGTTCTCTATAAAGGATACATTCTTTTTAATAAAACATTTACCAGAAAACTGCATCTGAGGCATTTTCTGAGTTGAATTTAGAGCCATGAGCAATAAGATTTCAACATTAAAAATGTATTGTATATAAATGACTTTATACTGAGCTCCAACTAAAAATAATTGCTGATCAAGGTGTTAAAAATGTAAAGTAAAAAGCTATCTCACATATATCCTCTGTACCTCAGTTGACTTCATATTCTCTTCCTCAGTGTACTTGTCTGGAGAAAAAGTATATTGGACAAGTTGATCTCGAAGGAACTTCCAGTCCTAAAGGTTTATGATTGTATTCTTTGATTCTATTATTTTCAAAGGCAGCTTTTCCACTCTCAGTACTAAGTAATCAAGCATCCCAATTTTTTCTAAGAAGTATTTTACCTTCAAATAATAAATTGATCATCTTTTGGATTATCTATGTCATTTTTAAATGTCTTTCTGAATTTTTCAGAGACCTCAGTCTCCAAAAAGAACACTACAGTAATTTGGCACAGGGAATAGCTTTGTTGAGAGTATAAGGTAGGGAATCTACATAAAAATTAAGTAAATTTAGAATCCTAAAAATCATTTTAGAATAAATTATGAGCTAAATATGGGCATAAAATTCATAGGAAACAAAATTTACTCTAAGATAAGTTGAGATTTTTATAAGTGCATACAGAGAACTTCAACCTTCACAAGGATTGGCTAGAGTATTGGTTGGGAGAAAAAGGCTAGATGGAGATGCTATTTGTATGTAGGCAGTTTTCTAGAATACATAAAGGAGAGCCTAAAGTGATATGAATCACCTAATAAAAGCAGGATTTTCACTTGTAGCAGATATTGTTGTTGCCCCACCCAAATCCCTTGGGATTGTTTTTACTGCTTCCTGGGGGTGATTCTGCCAATGCCTCACACTGACTGACATTTTCTGGAGGATTTTACTTAGGTTATGGAATTCATCTCTCACTGTATTAGTGATGGTTCTCCAGAGAAATAGAACCAATAGGATATATATATATAGAGAGAGAGAAAGAGTTTTTATAAGGAATTGGCTCACCCAATTATGGAGGTTGACAAGTCCCAAGATTTGTAATTGGCAAGCTGAAGACCCAGCTACGTCGATGGTGTAGTTCCAGTCTGAGTCTGAAGGCCTGAGAACCAGGAAAGGCAATGGTGTAGTTCTAGTCCAAGAACTGGCTGGCTTGATATCCAGAAGGAGTCAATGTTTCAATTCAAGTCTAAAGGCAAGAACAAAGTGAATGTACCTGCTGGAAGGCAATAATATAGGAGGAGTTCTTCCTTACTCATGGGAGAGTGAGCCTTTTGTTCTATTCAGGCCTTCAACTGATTGAATGAGGCTCACCCACATTGGAAAGGGTAATTTGCTTTACTCTATTGATTCAAATGTTAATCTCATCCAGAAACACTCTCACAGACAAACTCAAAATGTTTGACCAAATGTCTGGGCACCCTGTGGCCCAGTCAACTTGACATAGAAAATTAACCATTACACTCATCTTCCTAAAAGTAACTAGGAGTTAACTCGGGCACCCTCTCCCTCCCTCCGCCCTGAAACTCATAGTCAATGACAAACTGGGATGTTGAAAGTGTACAAAAGCCCTTCTTCCTGACCTCAGGTCATGACAGACCATCTTGCCATTTATACTCCCAAGCTCCTAGGGGATTAGAGAGAACACAGACTTTATCTGAAACCACATCTTGTGCAGCTCCTTCCCCTTCCCTATCCTGCTTCTCTCATTCTCTTATTGATTTCTTCTGAGACCACCCCCTTAATAAATCACAAGCATAAAATTTCCCATTGCAGGTCTGCTTCTAGAGAACTAGACATAAATGATAGCTTTGCAACCTTTGAGGAAACCTTAGGGGAAAACTGAGAAATTAGACCGTTTGTGCTTTCTTCAACCTCTTCTCACCTATTCATCACCCAATTTTTGTATTGATAAACTTTAATTATATACAGGTATTACATATAAACAAATTAATATAATTTAAATATATAAAAACTACTTATACAAATTAATATCTAGTATTTATGTACTGGTTTGTATTTATACTTCTCTTCGATGCTTTATTTATAGGTTTCCTAAAATGAAAGACCATTAAACAGCATTTAAAATCTAAGACCATGTGAACAAGTATCCAATGTAGAATCAAGTCGTGGGATTGGATCTATAGGGAAATAAATATAATCTGATATTCTTCAAACATTACCACTCAAAGAAGACTCTTCCAAGTCTAAAGTCAATAGATCTTCTTTTTGATCTCCTATCTTCTGCAATGTCACGGTTAGCTCATGCTGCCTCTCATACGCAATGTCATCTGCTCTGTTTCCTTTTTTCATTTTGCTGAAGTAACTTTTTTTTCAAATAATGTCCTTGGTTGGTTAACATTCCACAACCAT
Source organism: Ceratotherium simum simum (assembly GCF_057802395.1). Taxonomy (NCBI): domain Eukaryota; kingdom Metazoa; phylum Chordata; class Mammalia; order Perissodactyla; family Rhinocerotidae; genus Ceratotherium; species Ceratotherium simum. Next base: position 55,107,952 of record NC_141914.1, read on the forward strand.
GTCTCTTTAATAGAAAAGAGGAACACTTTCCATCTCATTTTATGAGACCAGCGTTGCCCTGATACCAAAGACAGACAAAGATACCACAAGAAAAGAAAACTGTAGGCCAATGTTCCTGATGAACATAGATATAAAAATCCTCAACAAAATACTAGCAAATCACATTTAACAGCATATTAAAAGGATCATACACCACAACCAAGTGAGATGTATCCCTTGGACGCAAGGATGGGTCAACACATGAAAATCAATATATACCATATTAATGGAATTAAAGATAAAAATAATGATCATCTCAATAGATTCAGAAAAAGCATTTGACAAAACTCGATACACTTTTATGATAAAAACTCTCAACAAACTATAAACAGAAGGAAATTATCGCAAATTAACAAAGGCCACATATGAAAAACCAACAGCAGATATCATAGACAATTGTGAAAAACTGAAAGGTTTTCGCCTAAGATCAAGATCAAGGCAAGGATGCTCTACTCTCGCCACTTCTATTCAACATAGTACTGGAAGTCTACCCAGAGCAATTAGGCAATAAAAAGAGAGAAAAGTCATGCAAATCAGAAATGAAGAAGTAAAATTTCCTTGTTTTCACAGGACATGGTCTTATATAAAGAAAACCCTACAGACTCCACAAAAAAACTGTTAGATATAATAAATGAATTCTGTAAAGTTGCAGGATATCAAGTCAACATGCAAAAGTCAGCTGCATTTCTATACACTAAAAATGAACTATCTGAAAAGGGAATTTGGGAAACAATCCTATTTACAATAGCACCAAAAAGAATAAAATACTTAGAAATAAATTTAACTAAGAAGGGGAAGGATTTGTGCACTGAAGGCTAAAAAACACTGAAGAAAGAAATTAAAGAAGATACAAGCAAATGGAAAGACATCCTGTGTTCATGGAGTGAAGATTAATATTATTAAATGTCCATACTACCCTACCTGATTTACAGATTCAGTACAACCTCTATCAAAATTCCAAAAGCATTTTTTACAGAAATAGAAAAGACAATACTAAAATTCATATAGACCATAAAAGACCCTGAATAGACAAAACAATTTTGAAAAAGAACAAAGCTAGAGGCATCACATTTCCTGATTCCAAAATATATTACAAATCCATAGTAATTAAAACAGTATGGTACTGGCACAAAGACAGACATATAGACAAATGGAACAGAATAGAGAGCCCTGAAATCAGTCCACACATATAAGATCAACTGATCTTCAATGAAGGTACCAAGAACATACATGGGGAAAGGATAGTCTTTTCAACAAATGGTGCTGGGAAAACTTGAAATCCACATGCAAAAGAATGAAATTGGACCCCTATCTCACACCAAAAACAAAAATAAAATCAAAATGGATTAAAGACTTAAATGTAAGACTCGAAACTGCAGAAGACCAGAAGAAAACATAGGGTAAAAGCTTTGTGACATTGCTCTTGGCAATTATTTCATCAATATGACACCAAAACCCTAGGCAACAAAGCAAAAATAGACAAGTGGGACTGCATCAAACTAAAAAGCTTCTGTACAGCAAAGGAAACAATTAATAGTGTAAAAGGAAACCTACAGAATGGGAGAAAATATTTGCAAACCATATGTCAGATAAGGGATTAATATCCAAAATATATAAGGAACTCAAAGAACTCAACAGCAAAAAACCAAATAACCTGATTTTACAACAGGCTAAAGATTTGAATAGACATTTCTCCAAAGAAGACATACAAATGGCAAACAGGTATACGAAAAGATACTCAATGTCATTAATCATCAGGGAAATGTAATAACAAATCAAAACCACAATGATTTTTACCTCAAACCTAGTTAGGATTGCTATTATCAAAATAAATAAATAAATAAATAAAGACAAGTGTTGGGGAGGACGTGGAGAAATTGGAATCCTTGTATACTGTTGGTAGGAATGCAAAATGGTGCAGCTGCTATGGAAAACAGTATGATGATTCCTCAAAAATTAAAAATAGAACTACCATATCATTCAGCAATCTCGTTTCTGGGTATTTATTCAAAAGAATTGAAATCAGGATCTCAAAGAGATATTAGCACTCCAATGTTCATTGAAGCACTATTCACAAGAGCCAAGATGTGGAAACAACCTAAATGTCCTTTGACAGATAAATGGATAAAGAAAATGTAGTATAAACATACAATGGAATATTATTCATCCTTTAAAGAGAAGGAAATCTTGCCATATGTGACAACATGGATAAACTTGGAGGACACTATGTTAAGTGAAATAAGACAGTCACAAAAGGCCAAATGCTGCATAATTCCACCTATATGAGGTATCTTAAATATTCAAACTCATGGACTCAAAGAGTGGAATGGTGGTTGCCAGGGGTTGCGGGGAGAGGAAATGGAGAGTTACAAATGAATGGGCATGAAGTTTCAGTTATGTAAGATGAACAAATTCTAGAGCTCTATTGTACAATACTGTCCCCATAGTTAACAATATTGTATTATACACACAAAAATTTCTTAAGAGGGTAGATCTCATATTATGTTCTTACCACAACAAAATAAAATTAAAAATAGTGGAGGTGGGCCAGCCCCGTGGCTTAGCGGTTAGGTGCGCGCGCTCTGCTACTGGCGGCCCGGGTTCGGATCCCGGGCACACACGAACGCACTGCTTCTCCGGCTGAGCTGAGGCCGTGTCCCACATACAGCAACTAGAAGGATGTGCAGCTATGACATACAACTATCTACTGGGGCTTTGGGGAAAAACAAGGAGGAGGATTGGCAATAGATGTTAGCTCAGAGCCGGTCGTCCTCAGCAAAAAAAGAGAGGAGGATTAGCATGGATGTTAGCTCAGGGCTGATCTTCCTCACAAAAAAAAAAAAGTAGTGGAGGAACCATATATTACAGAAACCACTAAAACATCAGTTCAAAAGAGTTAGATAAATGTAAGATAAATTCCTAGTCCAGTGTGTCTCAAAGTGTGATCCACAGAACAGTAATCCCACAAGATGTCCTATAGGGGAGAAACATTTTTCAGGTTCAAATAGAATAGGGAAATACTGATTAGTATACTTCCACTTTTAGAAAGTCACACTGCACAATGGTATATTAAATACTCTAAGCTTTTCCACATTTAAAACAAGGCAAATCAAAACTAAATGAAAAACTAACAACAAAAAAATTTCTGTTTATCTTTATTCAACCAAGCATTACCTACAATGGATCTGGGACATTATTTTCAACTAACACCTATTTATAAGCCCAAGAGTTCTGGGTACTATATTTTGGGTAATCAATAAGTTGGGTAATAGTTTTTAGTTTTACTCTAAAAAACTAAAAGTTATTGAGGATTAGGGCCTTGCCAATCATTTTTAAATACATAAGAGAGTCTACTAATTAGTACTAGAATCTCCTTGATTCAAAGAACTAACTGAACAACAGACAGGACCCGTTCTGAGGTATTTTTGACATTACGGAAAGACAAATTCTTGAAGCCATACAGTTTCTACTTTCGGGACACATTTACCACAAATAATTGTGTATTTCATATGGTGTACTATTTTTTAGACATTATTTTCATGAAATGAGGTAATGATATTTGTGGCTCTTACATAATTATTTAATATCGTCAAAATTTCTCAACTAACAGTAAATTCTGATGCCTTAAAAAGTCCTGTTTACGGAGCCGGCCTGGTGGTGCAAGCAGTTAAGTGCGCATACTCCGCTTTGGTGGCCCAGGGTTCTCAGGTTCAGATTCCGGGCATGCACCGATACACCGCTTGTCAAGCCATGCTGTGGCGGCGTCCCATATAAAGTGGAGGAAGATGGGCAAGGATGTTAGCTAAGGGCCAATCTTCCTCAGCAAATAAAAAAAAAAAAGAAAGAAAAGGAGGAGGATTGGCATCAGATGTTAGCTCAGGGCTGATCTTCCTCACAAAAAAAAAAAAAGGGCCTGTTTACTTACTAAGTAGGCAGAAGACCAATATGTAATCATAGTTCGTCAGTTAATTCAGTGTTCTCAGAAAATTCACTTGAGCTTGGACAATTTAGCATATACATTTATTAAAAGTCACACTTGCTTTATGCATCTTCAGAATTATTGCTAGGATCAAATAAAATATAGAAAAGAGTACTGAAAAGTATTACAAAACATGGTATAATGGAAGACACTTATTTAAATTGTGGCTTTCTCTTTGAAGTATCTTAAGTTCTGTTAATCTTAGCATTCACATAGAAAACAAAATTCACATAGTCAACAAATATTTATTGAGCTTAGTGTCAACTATGTGCTAGTCCTTGTTCTAGGGGCTTTAGCTACATCATGGAGCAAAATAGACAAATATCTCTGTGGAATGATTATCTTGCAGGATAACTTGGTTATAAATCTTACCACGCTTTCTGCCAACTCCAGAATAAGAAAAAGGTTGCCAGACAGAGAATTCTCAGTTAATGAATATAATTTTTTATAACTAACTGTTGTACAACTAATACCGTGACATAAGTAAGAACACTCATTGAAATGATCACTTTAGGCTTATAAGTTGTGTGATGTTGAATAGTTAAATTTTAATTTCAGTTTACACAATAGTAAAAATCACTCATTCATTCAACTAATATTTATTCAGTATCTTCTATGTTTCCAGCACTGTTCTAGGCTCTTTAGATATGTCACTGAAGAAGTAGACAATACTCTTCCCCTAGTGAGCTTTATATTCCAGTGCAGGATACATGCAGATCCTATCTCCCTTGTAGAAATTTTGAGAAAGAAATAGGAAAATGAAAACTACTTAGCACACTGCCTGGCAAGAAGTTGATGTTCATTAAATGGTAACAAAAAAATAATCTTTCTATAAATTATGTTTCATTATCAAGAGGAAAATTTACTTTTAATATTTTGAACTCTCGAGATGAATAATTTTTTTTTGGGGGGGGGAGGAAGATCAGCCCTGAGCTAACATCCATGCCAATCCTCCTCTTTTTTTTTTTTTTTTTTTTTTGGACAGGCCCTGGGTTAACATCTGTGCCCATCTTCCTCTACTTTTTATGTGGGACACCGCCACAACATGGCCTGATAAGCAGTGCATTGGTGCGCGCCCAGGATCCGAACCCCAGGCTGCCAGGAGCGGAGTGTGTGCACTTAACCACTACGCCATGGGCCCGGCCCTCGAGATGAATAATTTTATTAGTCACAAACTTAAGACTGTATCTATTCAGATTTTTTTAAGGTTATTGTTGTAAAGCAGGGAGATATTAGGTGAATTCATCAAAAACCAAATTTCAACATTTTGAAGTTATACAAAAATAAACTATTTCACCAACTGAGAACTTTGTGAATGGTCGCCTTTTTCTCATTATGGAGTTGGCAGGTAACGACTGGGCAGAATGCATGGTGAGATTGCCAATCAGCAACAATGCAGGCAACATGACATTGCATCCAGTAAGACACCAATTCTGCAGAGCAAATTACTAAGAGAATGTGTTTGTGGTAGAAATTGTATTTGTATTGTCCAGGAGATTGAAAAAGACCACTATGCAATCACAGGCTGCTTAACACCAGCCCTCCACAGGTGTAGGGAAAGCCCTGAATTACAGCATTTGCAAATGTCTGCGGTGCTCTGATTTTGTATTGTTCAATTATTATAATGACTTATTTATTCAGCATTCCCAGGGAATGAAGCAAAATTATTATTGAAACATAGATACACTTAAGAAAATATTTTACACGTGCAGAAAGATAGAGACTATATAATGAAACACTCATGTCTCCATGTCCCAGAGAGAAAAATGTTAACTTTCTGTCATATTTCCTTTAGATAAGGATATCTTAGGTTGTGAAAACTATATTCTCATAAAATAAATAAAATAATTCATTAAAGAACATTGAGAATAACATAAATTAGCCTTAAAAATTTTTTTAAACAATCAAGACAAAAATTCTAAGATCTGGAAATATCCTTGATTATTTAATGTAAAAATAATGCAAAACTTGAAAAAATATGAAGTAACTCCAGGTGTTATTTATCTTTACCTATGAGTCAAAAGGATAAGAAAAAAGGTACTTTCTATATTTTACATATGTATGTACGTGCATGTGTGTATACATATATATATATATATTTTTTTTAGGGGAAGATTCGCTCTAAGCTAACATCTGTTGCCAGTCTTCCTCCTTTTTTCTTCCTTTCTTCCCCCTCAAAGCCCCAGTACATAGTTGTGTATAGTTGTAGGTTCTTCTGGTTCTTCTGTGTGAGTTGTGGCCACAGCATGGTTACTGACAAGTGGTATGGTTCCATGCATGGGAACTGAACCCAGGCCTCTGAAGCGGAGCATGCCAAACTTTAACCTCTAGGCCATCAGGTCTGGCTCTCTCTATTTTGTTAAAGTATGTTTTTGAAGTAACTTCTGACACCAACTACCCAGAGTTGGGCCAAACTTCAGAGGTGAAGGACACACTCCTCCAAAGGAATGCCCTCACTTCAGATACCAGCGGCAAGTTTGGGGGTCCCCAGGTCACCCACCCTTCTGACTTCTGACTAGCTGACTACAAATTCAGGGGTTTCCATTACCCCCTCAGGTTTAATAGTTCGCTAGAAAGACTCATAGAACTTGGGAAAGTGCTATACTTATGATTACAGGTTTATTATAGCAAAAGGAGACAAATCAGAACCAGCTAAAAGAAGAGATGCATAAGGCAATGCATGGGAGGGTCCCAAATAGGAAGCTTCCATTGTACTCTCCCCATGGAGTCAGGACATGTTACTCACCTGGCACATCCACGTGTGCCAATATACAGATTATTGCCAACCAGGGAAGCTCACTTGAGCTTTAGTTTCTAGAGTTTTTATTGGGGTTTCATTACACAGGCATATGGATTCAATCATTGGCTATAAGATTAAACTCAATCTCCAGCCACATTCTCCTACCCAGAGAGTAAGTGATTGATCTCTTTGGCTTGGCCAGCTCCTATCCTGAGTCATCTCATTAGCACCAACTATCTAGGGGGCCCCCATTAGTCACCTCCTTAGCATAAACTTATCTTCAGGGCCACCATGAATAACGAAGACACTCCTATCACTAAGGAAATTCCAAGGATTTAGAGACTATCTCCCAGGAATTGGGCACAAGGGCCAAATTCCTTATTACAGAGGAGTTTACTTTGATTTTTTTCTCCAATCAACATACTCTAAAACATATTAATTATTATTCAATACTATGTCAACTATTATTATTGTGGATTGAGTATTGAGGAAATCAAAAATACCCACTTCTACAAACGTTATTGTAGTAGGAAAGCTCTGGCTAGAAAGGCTATCACCAAGTTTATGCTTCAAGGTGGTGGAAAAGAGTGTGATGTTCAAGTCAGAGGCCACTGGTTCCAGCTCTAGTTCTGCTATAGTAACAGGATGATCTTGAATAAATTAGCCGTTTGGGTCTTGATTGACTATTGTGAAATAGATGTAATAATAATTCCTACCCTGCCTGAATAATAAGCTGGTTGTAAAGTTTATAGGAAATAGATACAAACATAGATAACGAAAATAAAATTGTAAGACTCTTTATAAATGTTACTTTTAAATTCCAGCTCTGCCACTCTTTACCTGTCTGACCTGATGACACTTGTAAGGAATGAAGGGGTACGTAAATGTCCTGTGACCACAATGTCTGATTGATTCACTTAAATTACTCACTCAATCTTTTAAACAAACCTGACAAGAAGGTGTGATTATCTGCATTTTTACAGTAAAGGAAAGGAAAGTCAGAAAGATTAAGTACCTTGGCTGAGTTCACATGAGAGACTGCCAGAGCCTACTTAAGTTATGCTTTTCCATATGACCTATGTAAACGGCGGAGTTGAACTACATAATCCCTAAAATCTCTTTCAGCTCTAAAATTCCATGACTTTTTTTTTCACAAGGGATTACAGACCATGTGGCCCAAACATACTAGTGGCCATCTGACCTCAGCAGAGTAGAGGGTCAAGGTACTAGGAGGGGGTGAGAAATGGTGTATAGCTCTGACAGCAAACAGTGCAATTGTTTTACACAGAAAGCTGTGTACTTAAGTACTACTTAAGAAGGTTATTTTAGCAGTTGATATAGGCTGGGTTAGGCGAGGTTATGTTATGATAACAAAGTACATTAAAATCTCAGTGGCTTAACATTATTACTAAAATTGATTTCTCACTCATGCTACATAAAGAACAGCAGGGGTTCCACTCATATTAGATACTTAGCAGCCCAAGTTACACAGAAGTTTAATCTTGATTCAAGCTTTCATGGAAAAGGAAGGTGGAAAATCATGGACTGGCTTGTAAAGTTTCTGCTTTGGCCATTTGTTTAACTTCAAAGGGGCAACAAAGGATAATTCCATTGTATGTCCAGAAGAAGGAAAGCTGGACATATTTAGTAAACAGCTGTAATGACTACTATTTTGATTTGTAGTAGTTTTACTTTCAGTTTTATGATATTTTATAAGTTACAAATCACTTTCTTACACATCATTTCATCCATGATGACAATGAGAAGCTACACTGGTGATGGGCTCAGAAATAAGCAGACATCCCAAATATAACTTGAATGCAGTGCATTAAAATGTACCTATCCCCTTTCCATTTCACTAGTGTTCTCCTGGAAGATTAACTAGTTTTTCTGATCATATAATTCAAGCAGAGAGCTGGCATTCAATGCCTTGACTCAAATAAGTTAATGATATGAAAATTTTGGCCTTAGGTTTTTGCAACCAAAGTAATGTTTTGAGGTAGAAACTGGTCATATCCATATAAGAACCATTTAGTTCAGGGTCTAGGAAAGAAACGAATATAGTGAAGCAAGCAAGGTGTTTCTCTATTCTCTCTCATACACTCAAATACAAGTAGAAGAACCATATAACTTAATTGCCCTGTGGGCATATTTGAGAGTAAAAGGAGATATTATTAATAGTTACAGTAGGAAAACAAGGATAAAGCAGGACTGTTCCACATAAAGCAGAATATATTATCATCTTAAAAGAGTTCAGAGGAAAACTATCTATCATTTAAAAATCAGTTTATCTTTTCTTTTTCTTCTAGGCCATAAATATATATACATAATAGTTCCAGTTGGGAATGCATTTGTTCATCTGCTTGCTCATTTGATAAACATTTGTCTGTATACTTGATGCCAGGCACTGTTCTACTACAGAGGAGAGAAGTATTGTTTGGTTTAGATGAGAATTACAAAATGGAATTCATAGTTAAGATATATTCAGCTGATATGTTTTATATGCTTAAAGGTAGATGATGATGTAATAATTTTGAAGGAAGCTCTAAACAACATTTTCCAAGTCTTATGGTTAAATTATTTTCTTCAATTTAAAAATTTAAATTATTTTCAGTATAAATTTGAACCTAAATATATATGTATATATAATGTATATTTTTATGTTTAAAACTAATATAAATATAAATAAGGTGAATTTTCAACTACAACCTTTGCTTAGTGATCCAAGTCTCATTAAATACCTTTTATTTGTCTTAAAGATATAAAATTTAAAAACAAGAACCATGCAATGGATAGAACCTTTTTAAAAAGTTCAGTAATGGTGGAAGCATTTCATACTTGAACTTGAAATGTAATAACATGAAGATTTTTAAGGCAGAATTTTCCAGCTCTAACATTCTTAAGTCTACAATATATCTGAAAACCAGCCATAGATGATTAAGTAGCTAGGAACTAAAGTTTTTTTCCTTTTTGTAATTACTGATTATAGCTCTTAGCTGTTTACCCACCCATTGTTAATTGTGCTGTTTAGGCAATATGCTGTCTGACTCCCACTAGGTTCCTATAGATAACATCTTCCTGGAGCCTGGGTCACCATGGTAATGGGTATTTGAGCTGTTTTTCAGGAATTAGAACCCCTTGTCCACTTCAGGCCAGTTGAGACCACCAACCCATCAACTGGGACCACACAGATGTCCAATAAGCGATCTTTTGATGTCAGGAGGCTAAAAACTCCACCCTCAGGTACGCTAATGCCATCATTTTGTGAACGTCCATCCTACGAAGAGGCATGAAGTCTGACTACGCTTGCGCAGATCATCAATTACCTCACCTCTCCTCACCTCCAATTACCTGTCTCCACATTTCAGACCACTGTGCCCCCTACCCCATAAATACCACTGAGTCCCCATTATCGGGGAAGCAGATTTGAGACTCATTCTCTCATTTCCTCACTTGGCTGCCTTGTGATTAAAAAACCTTCTCTCTGCTGCAATCTTGTCGTCTCGGTGTTTGGCTTTCTGGGCAGTGGGCAAAAACAAACCTGGTTCAGTAATATATTTTTGTTTTGTCCTTTTTTCTTTTGAAAAAGTAACATTTTTCTTAAATTATTTTTAATTATTTCTAGACAAATTAATAAAACATGGTATTATTTGAGGTAGTGAATACTTGAAAAAATGTTACTCTATTTTAAAAATAGGAAGATCAGTTTTTGAAAAAAATTAGTTGTGAGATTAAAAAAGGTTATGTGATTTTAAAATGACATGGGAATTTGGAATATATAGAGAGTTTAATGTAAATATTTTGGTAAAAGAAATATTTTAATCATGAATCACTTTTAGTTGTGAAGAGGAGAATTTAAAAGTTATCTAAAAATATAATAAAGATAAATCCAAACACAATAACCATAGTAAATGATTCCCTGAAAAATAAATAATGTATATGAAATATTTTAAAAGCTAATGTAAAATAGTAGTGATGGCTTGGCTACTCACTCAGGACTTTCTGCACTTAAGAAACTTAAAACCAAGGCACCCAGCAAATAGACACAAAACCACTAACATATCGGATTCCCACAAACACAGCTAATAGCTCATAGATAAATGTTAAATAGCACAGAGGAAATCCACCTCATGAGAGTTAGCAGACACAACAGTTGATTTTACCTTTTATTTGAAAATTATCATTTAATATTACCCTAAGAGACATTAAAAAAATATTTTCAAATAGTTAATAAGGTGGTTTGATAGCAAAGGATAAGCAATCAAGAGAGGGGATATTATTCCCAGCAACAAAATATCCAAGAACCATGGCAAAGAAGACAGACATATGTGATTCAGAGGTCTCTGTGGCACAGAACTGCCGAAAACACCAGAATGAGTGGATGTCAGTGTAACAAGGAAGAAAACGAAGTGAAAGAAAGGAGGGAAAAGAAAGGTTGTTCAGTAACTTATTGCAAAAGAGAAAACAGATGTAGAGACTATGAATTTAAAAAAAGCTACCAAAAGGATCTGATAAGAAAGACAATAATATGTCTGTGAATGACAACAAACACCTCCTCTGAAAGTTCTAAAGACACCAGGAGAGTGAACAGGAGAGTGATAAGGCCCAATTTCCCTTTACAAATGCAAGACGAGGTAAACCACAGAGGAAACACCAGATGAAGATGAATAGAAATAGAAGAAAGTCACATTTCCTTTATCATTAAAATTCTTTCAGATTGCACCAAACTATCAAATACTTGCACTTCCTCTTCATCCTTCATCCACCACATTCACTTTCCCATGCTCTTGAGTAAAATGAGCATCTTCTTTTCCTTGGCGTCACTCCACCCTCCTCATCCTTCTCACCTCTTTCTCCTTTCCTTTCAACTGTTATCTCTTAAAGAGATTCAGCGCCAGTCAGCATTGCAGTTTAATGCAGGAAATCTTCAATTTTATGAGTACAAGTCTGAAACAAAAATTCAAAAGAAAGTGTCAATGGAAGTGTAATACATGAACAAGGAGGTTGTTTTCCATATTTTAACATTAACACAACCACAAAACAAGCAGAAGTCACCATTCCAATAGTCTTTATAAGGACAGATTATGACTGTTTTCTCAGTACTAGTAACAAACTCAGCCAATACATATGGGTTTGAGTATTGTCACATTACCCGTGGTGGCCTGTCTTGTATAATGTCTAAGAGGACACATTTTAAAACTTTCCTGGCTCTTAGATTTAGACTCTTGGAAAATAACAGCAAATTTTAGCAAAGTATAATTAAAGAAAAGAATCAGATTACCAAACTCCAGTACATGATCAGGAAACTGTTTTTTTATCTATAGAAAAACGTGTAACAGGCAAAAATGCATGCATCACCTTATTTGAAATTGTTTTCTCATCATTTTTCAAAATATAAATTTCATATTATAATAGTAGTAAGAGTAATAATAAAAACAATGGCAAGGAACATATCCAGATATTCTATCAAGTATTTCATTCAGAATAACATATGAGCAGAAAGAGTTTAAATCAAGTTTTTGTCATGGTAATCATTCTCTTGAGAATTAAGCTTTATTAAAATTTTATAAATTTTCTTGTAAGACATGTTTTTAAATCATGCATTTAAAAAATTAAGATACTGATATTGTTACTGCCCAAGGTGGCGGCGGGGGGTCATCTGTGCACTGCAAGACATCCCAATAGTCAAGAGGCAAGGTGGTAGGAGAGAAAGGGCTTGTTATTACAGCCTGCTAGCAAGGGGGAAGATGGCTGACTAGTGTTCAAGAGAACCATCTTACAGCACAAAGACTACAGGGCTGGTCTCTGGGTGGGGGAGGTAGCTGGTCTTAGTCCCTGATAGTCTTTTGTTTTACTGGATATGCATCAGAGACCAGAGCAATGCCCTATACCCATATCTTTTAGTTGTCATTGATGATGGCTATCAGCATAGACTCTCTGCCCAGGGTCATCACATTCCTAAGGAACTCAAAAGAACAAAGTTATCAACTTATAGCAGCTGGGAGGGGCCATAAAATCTACAGAGCATGTCTGGGTTAGTTAATCATAGGTCATTCAAAGTTACAATAGGGTTTCTTTTCTACAATATGGCTTCCCTTATGTCAACCTTGTGTTGAGCTGGTATCAATATTGGTTACATTTCTACTGTTATTGATAAGAATTAGCTAACATTCAATTCATTTATATTTATAATTATTTCATATTTTCATATAAACTGAGAAAAAGAGCAATGAAAGAAATTTTCCTAGAATGTATTTGTATATTTCTAATAATTTACTAATTTTATCTGTGTTATGCCCTGAACAATTAATTTTGTTTTCAATTCTCATCCCTACCTTAGAATTCACATGCTTTTGTTTTTAAGTTCAATTCAACCTAATTAAAAATTTCCAAAATGTTATATAAAGCATCTGTGGGGACCCAGTTGGACTCCAGAGTTCGTATCAAGACTATTATAAAGCAAGAACATTTGAACTATAAAGAGTGTAAAAAGAAAATTTATCTGAACTTCCCTTATCTGACTAAAGCAGAGCCTCCTGAAAATACAGCTGCCATTAACCCTCCTCTGGGGGAGAGTCCTGTGAATTCAGCTGCCATGGAGACAGACTTCCCATTGCCATTAGCATCAAAAAAGCCCAGTAGAACCTTTCCTACATTCCCATTGATGCCTTAAACATCCCCCCTCTTTTGTTAAGTTTGGTATATAAACCTTTATCTCTGACTATTCAGTTAGTAACATCACTGAGCAACTCCTGCTTGCAAGTGTAAATAAACTTTGTCTCTTCTCCTGTTAATCTGTCTATTGTCAGTTAATTTGCAGGCCTCCATCACTGGACCCAAATTGGAAGACGAAAAAGTTTTTCCTCCCAAAAGTTCTGTTGACTAGGATCCAATGGTTGGGACCCCTCCTTGCTCCAGAGACTGCAGCTGAGATCCCAGGACCTCTGACAAACAGAGGTAAACTGCTTTTACTAGTCAGACTCCTGGATCTGTGCTCAGGGGTTCTGGTTGAGCAAGAGCAATAAAACCTTCTCCTTGTCTTTTATAAAAGGGATTTTTAAAAATTTAGATTTATAGTTTGTATATATAGCCACTCTGTCCTGTTTGTCTCTGTCTTTTGTGCTGTTGTTTCTCATAAGGAGGAGAATCATAGAGTAGAACACAGGAATAGGTCTCATAAGTCTGCTGTGCAAGCCGGCCTCATAGGCTGGTGAGTTTGTGGGTCACCATTAAACTACATGAGGTTCTCCTTCCATCTTGATTTTGTGTTCGAAGAACTTGGCTCAGATCCAGAAAGTGTTCTCTGTGGTTTTCTGCCGCCTGGTTGGGGGAGAAGATTGTCATATCTGTGATTGGAGTTCAGGTTGGGGGCTAAGAATTTGTAGCCAGCTGGGCAGAAATGCGGGCAGCATGAACACCCCATTTGTGGCTGGCATCTTACTGACCATTGTCAGCTCTTGGGAATTTCATTTGACTCTAAATAAAGGGTCTCAGGGGCCGGCCGGGTGTTGCAAGCAGTTAAGTGCTCGCGCTCCACTATGGCGGCCTGGGGTTCGCTGGTTCAGATTCTAGGCGCACGTCGACGCACTGCTTGGCAAGCCATGCTGTGACGGCGTCCCATAGGAAGTGGAGGAAGATGGGCACAGATGTTAGCCCAGGGCCAGTCTTCCTCAACAAAAAAAAAAAAAAAGAGGAGGATTGGCAGATGTTAGCACAGGGCTGATCTTCCTCAAAAATAAATAAATAAATAAATGAATGAATAAACAAATAAATAAATAAATAAAGGGTCTCAGCCCAAAGGACTCTTGCCTGTATTCTTTGCTTACTATCTGTAGCAATGAGGGTCCTTGCTTTCTTTCCCCTTGGCTATTTTTGGGCATGGGGGCTGCATCTTCTGAGCCTTTTGTGTCCTTAGTTAAGCCATAAAAACGCTTATTGGTTTGAGTCACATTTAAAATCAGTACACTTTCTGAAGCTAGGTTAGAATCTCAGGCTTCTTGGTTTGGAAGGTACCTCACTTCTAAGGATATTTTAGAAATTCAGTAGCTCCTTTAAAAAAAACATAAATCTCCCAAGCTGGTTCCACTAAGACCCTTCCTCCTTACAAGTTTCCATAGTTATTGGAACTTTAGACCCCCTGGAGACCCCTCTGGGGCTCAAGGGACTCAGGGACCCTCAAAAGATTAAAAAAAAAGGGGAGAGCCAATCGGAAACAGAATTTAGTCCACAGTCTCCATAAGTCTATATATCAGGACAAAAGAAAATCTTAAAAGTCTCCAGAAATATTGATGAAAAGCTTTAGCCCTCATATCGTGCAGGTAACAACTGTTCCATCTGCCAGAAACACAATTCAAATAAAAATATAAAGTGAGGCAAAGATGAGAAGCAACTCATATATAAACTAGTGAATTTTGTATTACTGTATTTATGTCTGCTCATTGCTAAAATTTTATAATGAAAGCCATAAAGCTCTCTACTTGCATTTGTCTATCTGTATGTATGCACGTCATGTATATGTGGTATTTTCGTACATTCGGATGGTTACCAAATAACTAACGGAGTTCTATTCTCATTGGCTTAGAGAAAATAAGCACTTATATAAATTAACTATTTCTAAAACTCTCAGAAATATAGGAACTAATCCAAATGCTTTTCAAATTCATGTGATTTGGATAAACTTTTGGTAAATAAGACTAGTTTAATATTGTTGGCTTAATAAAACAGGTATGTCTTCAGAGTTGTCAGCATTAACTATAATACAGACATAAATTTTTATTCTACCTGAGCTTACAAGTCAAAGTAATATTATATCTACCGGATGTCTAAGATTATAAAACTTATAGATTTGATTTTAATCAAATTGAGTCATGTTCTGACAAACTTTATTTCATAAATAATTTTATTTTATAATATGTCTGCTTAAAAGTAGTCTCCAAAATATTTTTGATAACTTGAACCCTTAGCATTATTCTAAGTAATAGATATTAAATAAATACCTAGATTATTTCTAAATAAGATAACATGCTGAAACAGTAGTTACTAAACATAAGTTTAAATATATATATTTTGATTTTTTCTTACAGAGAAACTAAGGATATTTGGGTCAGTTAATAAACATGTTCTCCCTATCACATTGAAAAATTGTACCATAAAGAAGCATATGCCTCTAGAAATTGTGAGATAATGCATTCATAAAATTTGCTATTCTACTACAGAATGCTGGTATATGACAGGCAACTCATAATTCTCTACTTCTTAGTTTTCTCTGTAAAATAAAGATTACTAATGGTTAAAAATTATAATCAATATATGTAAATGAAACCAATATAAACATTGAGGATGAGGGAAAAAAACTTTGTATGAAAAGTGTATATTAGTCAGCGTTCTCCAGAGAAACAGAACTATATATATACATGGAATTGGCTTATGCAACTATGGAGGCTGAGAAGTCTCATGACCCAGGAAAGCCAGAGGTGTAGTTCTAGGAATAGGAGAGTCAATGATACAAGTCTCTAGAGGGCAGGACAAGACTGATATCCCAGCTCATCCAGTCAGGCAGAGAGAGTGAATTTGTTCTTACTCTGTCTTTTTATTCTATTCATGCCCTCAGTGGACTGGATGATGCCCAGGCACAGTGGGGAGGGCAATCTGCTTTATTCAGTCCACCATTTAAATGCTAACTTCATCCAGAAGCACCCTCACAGACACACCCAGAAATAATGTTTAATCAGGGTACCCCATGTCCCAGTCAAGTTAACAAATAAAATTAACCATCACAAAAAGTATTCAAGGAATGTAGGGTGTGTTTTTGTTAAGGGAAAAAAAGAGTAATTTTGTCCTAAAGTAGTTGTTTACAGGTTGTTCAAAGGTTATTTCAAAATAAGGAAAAGGATAGCGTAGCACAAAAACCTGAATGGATATAGAAAGTTGTAAAGGGTCTGAAGTAAGGGGGAGAGAGAGACAGAAAGAGAATATCTTATCTTGCATGATCAAGATAGCTAAGATTGAATGGATTTATTATAAGGTTTTAAAATGGGCTTTAATATCAATAGTGTACCAATGCAAAATTTGAGTTTCGTTTTCTCTCCCTTAAAAAGACAATGTTTCGGGGCTGGCCCAGTGGTGCAGTGGTTAAGTTCGCACATTCCGCTTCGGTAGCCTGGGGTACATGGTTTTGGATCCCGGGTGCGGACCTACACACCACTCATCAAGCCATGCTGTGGTGGCATCCCATATACAAAATAGAGGAATATTGGCACAAATGTTAGCTCAGCGACAATCTTCCTCAAACAAAAAAGAGGAAGATTGGCAATAGATGTCAGCTCAGGGCCAATCTTCCCCACCAAAAAAAAAAGACGAGGTTTCTTAGATTATTGGTCTGCTCCAAATAAGAGAGTAAAAAGTTTTTCTTTTGAGTAATCTGCCTAGGAAAGAAAGATTCTGTATCTTATCAGAATGATTTCCTGTGCTTTATGTTGTCTTTATCACATCTTTGATTATTTAAGAGAAACAAGTTTTCTGCTAAAAGATTTAAGTTATTTTGTTTGTTTGTTTTACAGCCATGTTACCTCCTACTTATACTTTCTAGATCTTTTATGGTCACTTTGGTTGAACGGATAACCAAGAATAGTTCTATAGTGACCTGTGTTCCTATTTAATCAAGTGTTCAGAACTTTTGACATTTTTGATGACTTTTGATATTTTGCCTTCCCAAAATCAAATCCTAAGTAAAATCTTGATCTTGAGCTGATTTGAGGCTTCCCAGAGGGCCTCAAAATATCTCAAAGAGTTTGCTCTTTCACCTTGTAAAAAGAGATGTTTAAATAATAGTTAGGCTTATTTGATATATTGACTGGCATGTAAAGCACAGTCAAATAAGAAGAGATGCTTAACCTTCCTCAGGTTTTATTTGTATGAGTAAATGTTATCAATATAAATATTTCAGGAATTATATGAAATTCCTAGAAGTTGTTCAATGCCCTTGCTGTCCACAATAGGTGCTTATGCTGCTTTGTCTCATAGTAGAAAACAACGGCATAATGTTATCACTCAAACTTCCACTTATTATGTAAAATGTTGTATGTCACAGAAACAACCAAATTTCCTGTTGATTACATTATTTTAATAAACTCTATTCAGATCTTTAACCGCAGTTTTTTCAAGGCTCTTGATATATACAGATATTTATTGTTTTACTCTGATGCTTTCCTAAAAGCTTACGCAATCAGCTACAAGCCAGAATGCTTCATCTTCAACAAAAGGTTATGTCTCAGAAACCCATGGAAAAGCCTATGGCAGGTACTCTGGGGTGTAGGCTTCTGATAGCATTAGTAACTTTGAAATCATGCCACTGAACTGAGTAAGGATTTCTGGAACTCTAGCGGAGAAGCTGATTGTTCATGAAACTACTAACCCAAGATCGAGCAGGACAAGAATTAATTACATGGGATTAAATGAAGTGATAAATAACTGTTATAAGTTATTTATGAACTTTTTTGGAAAATAGCTGGTTCTTTAATGGTCTATTTTCCAGATTTAAAGAACCACTTTTCTCTTAAGCTATCTATAACTTACAGATATTTAATAGATTATACTTTTGTAAACAGAAATGAAACATTTATCTTTTCTCCCTGCCTAATCCCTCTAGAATTTAGAAACTTTCATTGAGTATTGTTACATGGCAATATAGTTATTTGCATAAATTCAAGAAGAATCTGTTCTCCTTGTAACAGCACATACTTGGGAAAATAGATCATATTATCAAAGCTTTAACTGGAATGTCATATTTGAGAATGATGTGCAGAGAAATAGATGTGCCTACACAGTTTTAAGGAACTAAGTTCGACTTTATGAGCCAATGCTTACAAAGCCCTCTTGGGAAAAACTGGCCTGATACTTGGCATATAAGGGTTCTGATCCTTACAGGTAAGTGAGGAAGGTCACTTCCTGGCAGGCCCAGGAAACTTAGCATATTTGGGGGGACCTTGAGAAGAGAGGAATTCACCCAAAATCTATAGGTACTACAGGTGAAGCATGATGATGAGTACTTGGCTTGGCTTCTAAAAGTTCAATCTTAGGCCCAGCCCCGTGGCAGAGTGGTTAAAGTTCCACACGCTCCACTTCGGCAGCCCAGGTTCACAGGTTTGGATCCTGGGAGCGGACCTACTCTACTCACCAGCCATGTTGCGACGATGTCCCACATACAAAATAGAGGAAGATGGGCACAGATGTTAGCTTAGGGAGCATCTTCCTCAGCATAAATAAATAAATGTCCAATCTGAGACTCAGTATAAAAAGTCCCAGTGAAGCAAACTTTTAAAAAAAGCCTTTGTGGTCAATTACTATTCTTCCCACACTTATGTAAATAATTAGGCCAAATTTAATAAGAATAGACTTAGTTTGTAAACAAAAATCATCTTACTTTGATTATCTTTGATCAAAATGGGAGTTATTTTAGGGATAAATTTTATGTTTCAATGGAAAACTATAATCTACTATGTGGCTTATCAGATTCTGGTTTTGTTCATTGCCTTTGAGCTGTTTTTCACCTCTTTGTAAATTGGATCCTGCTATCTTGAGCACTTTGTCAGTGATTAATTTGTCAATAATTAATGTTTCCAATTGTTCTTCTACCCTCTCAACTTTATGTCACTAAGAACTAAAAACTGATTGCCCAGATATTTATTGAGACTCTAGGTTGTACAATAGCTTCTCTTTTCCTAAAGCCCTGCATGCTAAAGCTGGACCGCTTGAGATAAACTTCGAAGGACTTACATCACAACAGAAAGTTCACCAGAATGCCTGTATCTTTCACGTTCTCCTCCCAAAAATAATCATGACTATGACATTGATGTCTACGTTAGCACCAAAGACACTCAAGCTATAAACTGGGAAATCCACCAGATTGCCATTGCTGTCTTCACTCCATCACCTAAAGACACTTTGAGCCTAACATCTAGAGTCTTCTTGACTATCTGCACTCTGGACTCAAAAACTAGGTTTATAGTTTGCTCCAATTATTGCTCTTTATTTTTTAAATCTTTTTTCCTAGAGAAATGCCCCTCATAGAATGCTTGAGTGCTCCCACCATATAGAAGCCTAACTCTGAAGTGTGCCATGCTCCCACCTGCACCACTGCCTCCTTTCAATGAGACACAACCATTTAACTGGACTGATCTACCTATTCCCAGGACTGGGAGACTGGTTCAACTGGTTATGGGACAACGTCCTTAGATTTGTCCTTTTCTGTTTATTCATCCCTGTTTTAATCAATGCTCTCCTTCCCCTTTGTGAATTTCTTACCTAACAATTTCTAACCTGAATCTCTCTCCACATCAATCAATATAACTTCTTCTTTTGTGAAACTTCTAGGGAAGTTTCAAATGGCGGAAATGTAGGGACCCCCTTGGACCTTAGGAGTTGGTATAAACATCTCTGTAAAGTGAAAACATTTGAGCTACAGAAGATGCAGAAAGAAATCCTATCTGAACTTCGTTTATCTGATTAAAGCAGAGCCTCCTGAAAATACAGCTGCTATTAACTTCCCTCAGAGGGAGTTCCCTGTGATTTCAGCTGTCATGGAGACAGACTGCCTATCCATTAGCATTATAAGAGCCCAATAGAACCTTCCATTCCTTTCCAATGAAGCCCTAAATGCCCCTCTCCATTTTTGTTAATTTTGGTATATGAACCTTTATTTCTGGCTATTCAGTAAATCACTCACCACTGAGCAACTTCCACATGCAAATGTGAATAAACTTTGTCTTTTCTCTTGTTAATCTGCTTATTGTCAGTTAATTTGCAGACTCCCAAACACTGGACTCAAGCAGGAAAAGGGAAAATTTTTTCCTCCCAACACATCTTACATATATTCCAAATATTTGTACATAGTGAAAATAATAGATTATAACAAAATACATGTTTCTGTTATTCAACTGTACATTTAACAACTTTATTTCAATATAATTCATACTGTTTAATCAAAATAAAAATGTGTTAGGTTATGGTAGGTTAAATTCTGGTTGAAAACAGCAGACTAAGCACAAATATTTTCCTACTCTCCATTCTAAGTTTTGAATTTAAATGACAAAAACATATTGTAAAAATAATATTAAGTTAAAAAATAATGAAACCACAATAGCACTGGGAAAAGGAGAACTTCCATTAAGAGCATCTGAAAGATAAAAGGCATACGTAATTGGACGGTGGAGAAATCACAACTGTAAAATCTTAGCCTGAAAAAAACAAGGTACGTACTGTCCTTTCCAAGAAAACTTTGGGGATACCACAATCTCAAAATCAACAAATACACAGAGCAGGAGGATGAGGAAGAACAGCATTCAGAACAGCTGATCGAGTTGGGCCTTGGCCTCTTTTCCCTTCTTAAACCAACTAGCAAGAAGGAGTGGACTTTGCCTTAAGGCCTATCCCTCTACAGAAGGAGGGCTTTTTGTCTGCAGAGGACTCCGGGTTAGAGCTCTGAGACTTGAGAGAAAAGCTGAGCAGAACTAAGCCACTTTATCAGTTTGCAAAAAATCCTAAAATAAAAGGAAAGCAAAGGCATCCAGGGAAGAATGACATTAAAAAAACACCATCTCACAAATCCCCTTTAATTTGGAAATGGTGGATGTCACCAACTTAATCGACCTCTTGCTGTCCATCCATTCCACAGGAAACTCTGATTGTCAAAATGTACAATCCACTTACACAGAACATGCAGTCACTGTCCCACGCAAAAGTGAGGCCTGTTAAGGAGATAACCCCTAATGCCACAACAAACACCATTGCTAGTCGCTTATACAGATCAACCTATTTTACCTACCAATGTGAATGAAGAATCAAGGATCATTAGACATGTCGGGGGAAGAGGGAGAATCTCCCTGTGCCCTTTTCCTTAAGGTTCTTATGGCTGGCCAAATAATCAACAAGACAGGTTAGCAGGAGAAAATAATACCAAGTTTAATAACATGTATACATAGGAGGAAGCAGGGACGCTGCGTTTCTCAACACAATCGCAGAAATTCTCGTCTTAAATACCATGTTCAGCCAATGACAAAGGAGGATGTTGGAGGTGGGGGGGAGTCAGTTACAGGAGATTACCACTAAAGCACAGTAAACAAGAGTAAGGTTATTATGCAGATTTAAGGCCTCACCTTCCACGTTGATAAGCCTCTAGAAATGAGGCCATCCCCCCCTCTTCCCAAAACAGAGAGGGAGATACCTTTACAAATGGAGATTTCCCTTATAAATGTAAATGATTGTCTGGCAAAACCTCGCAGGGCCATCCAGAGAATGTGGCCAGAGAGACAGAACTTCTGATAAGAGGGGCTTGTTGGTGCCTTTCCTATTGTAACCTCCATCCTACATTATCTTTACAGCCATCATGATAATCTGTTCCAGGAAGGAGCCACCATGTCAAATTCTTTAGGCAGTTAGTGCGGGAGGTCAAATGTCCCTAGAGAAAACAACCAAGGTAAAGAGATAGATTTCAGGGTGGCCAAATCTTGATCTCCCACAGACACTGGGGGTAAGTGAATGAAATGAATGTGATGGACAAAAATGAAAAATGGAATAAGTGATACTAAGAGACACAGAAAAACTTCAGGACACAAAGATAACAGAAAAGATTCTAATTATTATACTCAATGAGATTTAACATAAAACCATTAAGCAAGAAAATAAATAATAGAAAAGGAACAATTTGAAATAGAAAGATCCTGGTGAAGAAAATTACATAACACATGGAGACAGAGAAGACAGGTAAAACATGGAGATTATTAAGTGCTCTTCAGTGCGGTACTGGGCCAGACTTTCTATTTACTGGGCTCTTTTATAACTCTAAAGGGTCTGAGGTTAATGTATGACTTTTTGACTGGAGGAAATGCAAATATTTTTTTTCTGTTAAAAAAGATCTCTCCAAAGCTTACAGGTTATGGGCATTAACCAGATTGAATTGAACCCAGCAATATTTTGCTATCATTGTTACTACCCAACGTGGGGACTTCTGCTTGCCACAAGCCATGCCAATAGTCAAGAGGCAAGGTGGTAGGAGAAAAAGGACTTTTTTTTATTACAGCTTGCTAGCAAGAGGGAAGACAGCCAACTAATGTCCGAAAAAAACCATCTTAAAAGGGCACAAAATCTTATAGCAGTTATATGGGCAGGTGAGTTATAAGGGGAAAGGGTTAGGAATGTTGACATTCTAGTGTTACAGAGGGGAGTGCCACACCAGATCTTTTGGTTTTCATTGATGATGGCTATTAGCATAGATTCACTGTTCGGGCATCACATTCCTAAGGAACTCAAAAGAACAAAGTTATCATCTTATCGCAGCTGGGAGGTACACATACAAGCAGGGGTCATAAAATCTACAGAGCAATTAGATTTCCTGGAGGGTGCAGATCCGGCTGGGTTAGTTCGTCAGAGGTCATTCAAAGTTACAACAGAGTTTTTCTTTTCTACAGTATGGCTTCCTTTATGTCAACCTTGTCTTGAGCTGGTATCATCATTGCCTAAAAATCCTCACTTCATAAATGCTCCTTGGTATGGCTTTATCATGGTATTGGTTCCCTCATCAACTATAAAGTTGAATAAAATCTTTGACATATGTCTACTTTATATTTGCATGAGAGTCAGGTTTTTTAACCTTTAACAATTGTGGAGGTCACTTGTTTGTTAAGTCCAAGTGGACTTACCTGATGATGTCAAGAAAACCTACATTGCCAGAAAAGTGCACCTCAGGGGCTGCTTAAGCCCTGGTAAATCTTTTTTGACTCTCAGAATGAAGCCCAGAACTTTATATTTCCTGACTCACTGGTAGTGCTTTCTAAATAGTTTTTTCCTGGTAATTTTGTGTTTTGCTTTTGTGTCCAATTTGTGCAGAGCTGATACGTTGTTCCCATTGACGGCTGCAGTAATCAGGAATTTGGTTTTACGGTTTAACCATTTGAAGATCTCTGTAGGATGGATGATGGTGATCTATTTTCTATTGGGTGAGAGATGACAAAGAATGTTTTGCTAGTCTTAATTTATTTGTTATCTACATATGAATTCAAATCTTTTAGGAATGCTGTGCCCACTGGGAAAGGAAATAGCTTTTTGATATCTGAACTGGTGAATTTTGTGTTTATGGGTTACTTCTGACCTGTGATTGATGTTGTAGAACTAAAACTATAAGCTCTCTATGTGTCTGTAGTTCAGAAAAGCTTTGCTCTTTCCTGGTGTGTGAGTGACATCTTTTCCTACCGCCAGAGGGCATTAATAAATAAGATGATTAGGTTTCTTAAAGTAGCTCTGCTCTGATTGTTTTATACAGATAAATACACTTATACATAGATCTAATTCCAAAAATCCCAAAATCCACAGAAAATAAGGAAAGTGAGCTTCTAAGACCTTAAGGATGCTAGACATCTTAAGAAAAAACTCTTCTTACAGAAATTGCTATCTCAGAAACATTTTAAAAATCCAAATTCACATAATTAAAGGGAATCTTTG
The DNA here is from genome assembly GCF_057802395.1 of Ceratotherium simum simum. Taxonomy (NCBI): domain Eukaryota; kingdom Metazoa; phylum Chordata; class Mammalia; order Perissodactyla; family Rhinocerotidae; genus Ceratotherium; species Ceratotherium simum. The sequence goes on from NC_141914.1 coordinate 55,132,203, forward strand.
GACAAATCAGGCTTATTTAATACTTTGGATTTAAAAATATAAATAATAGCTCTATGTCTTTGGCTTGGGTTTATCACTATGGGAATAATGTAAACATATGTTCTATTTTTAAAAGATTTGGGCCAGTTTTTTCATGAAGAGATTAATTAACCTGAACTCCTTAAACTTCTTATAATGGTTTATTGATCAAATAAACTAATATTGCTCCTACATAATGTTTAAGATTATAAAAAAGTAAATTTGTATTCAATTAAATTGAATCATAATTATGACAAACTTTTCCATGATAGTAATTATATTTGTAGCATGTCAGACTAACCAGAAATTTCAAGATTCTTAGGTAAATTACAACTATGGATATTCATTAGAATCTTAATTTCAGAGTATGATTGAATATTGAAGCACTGATTACTAAGCATCATTTTAAATTTATATAGTTTTTGCTCTTATTTATATACTACAAAGAGGCTATATCTTTGGGTTGTGATAATGAGTGAGTTCATATTTGCAACTTTAAAATGGTGTCAATTGACTTGTATGTCAGCCTTGGTGATCTGGTATAATGCTTATACATGATAGATCTCAATTATCTACTTCTCAGTTTGCTGTGTGAAAGAGAAGTTAGTTATTTTGGTTAAAAGTTATAATTAATACAGGTGGTTGAGACTATACTTGGGACAATGGTAGCAGCGACATTTGAATATGTAGCCAAAGTAATGGAGTATATTTTTGTTCATCAAGATAAAAAGACAGTAGCTGGGTCTTAAATTGTCTGCAATCTAGAATGTGAAAGAGGATAGTGAAACACAAAACTGGAATACCTGTAAAAAATTGTAGGTTTGCAGAAAGGGAATTTTTATTTGCCTTGGTTTAAACTACCTACATATATTAAGGTTTGAAAAGAAGCCATGAAATGTGTTAAAATTTTGCCAAAGATCACTCTGTTTTGATGAGTTTATTCATAAGAAATAAAAGCCTATATTCTTTACTGCCAAATGTTATATTTGACTTTTTATCTGTCAAAATGATAGATTGGTTTTAGGATTATTAATATAGAATGGTAAAATTACTCATTACCGTTTGTGTAATTTACCCAGATAGACACAAGATTTCAGGTCTCTCTAGAATAATTTTTTCCATTTTGTGTTACTTCCTCATATCCTTGATTATTTAAAATAAAAACAACATAAAAAAACACAAAGAACAAAGCTTTCTCCTTTGTGAAGGACTAAAGTTCCTTATAATATTGCTACTTTCTTCAATGTATATTTTCAAACATTTCATCGCTATGATTAAATAGTAAATAAGTACAGTTTCTCAGGCACCTAAGATCCTAACTTTATTAAAGGACCAAATCTCCTTTGACATTTCTTTTGATTTTGTCTTCCCAAGATCAGATCCTAAGTTAAAAACTAAACTAAAATAAAATTTTTAGGTTATCTTTCACAGACAAAACTATCTTTGAGTTTTCCCAGAGGACCCCAGGAAAATCACAAAGATTTGTTATTTCATCTTATTAAATGGGGATGGGTTCTAAAATGATTAGGTTTATTTAGCAGGCTCCATATTTCTTAATTAGCTCAATATCATTATAAGAACTGCATGGGAAGAACTGTCAAATCAGAAGAGACACTCGCCTTTCCTAGGTTAACTTTACAGGGAAAATATTATTAATGTTAATATTTCAAAAAATGTATTCTTTTTAAGAAGGCCCTGTAGTTTGGTTAATGTCCTCACTCTCCATAAAATATTCTTGTCCATCATGTGAAATATTACTCAAACTCTCATAAAACAGTTATTTACAGTACCCCAATAGAGAATTTTGCTTTTTTACATTCCAATATTATTGGTTGTTGTAATAAATTAACACTCTCATTATCAAACAGGTTTTCCCTTCCTGATGTTTGCCAGAAGGTTCTGCTATCAGTTACAGACTAGAATTAACGTCTTCAACAAAGACAGTCTCAGCAGCTCATGGAAAGAACTATGCCAAATATTCTGAACTATTAACATTTCAACAGTTCAAAGAATATACTCTTGGGTAAACAGTTTTATGCTTACATTGCTTATACAACTTTCAGACTATACTACTGGATTGAGTCAGAAATTCCTGGAAATGGACATACTGCGTGAAAGTTCACTGCTAACCCAAGATTCAGTGGATCAAGAATTGATTAATATAGGATTGAATAAATGGATAAAGGGAATTTTATTGTGGTTATTTGTTTGGAATATTCTTAGAATTATATTAACTTATATTCTTTTATGTATATATGAAAAGGCCCAGTCACTTTCTTTTTTATCTATCTCTAATCCTCAATTTAGTAAACCATACTTTTGTAAACTGAAATGAACCTTTCTAAATGGTATCTGATTCTCTCTAACAAATCATAATTCAGAATACATACTTTTACTGAGTTTCATTATTTTTCATGGCAATATAGTTATTTGCATAGGTTCAATAGAATCTATCCTATTTTACCAGGACATATTGAACAAATTGTGCACCTAAGGCCATAACTGGAGTTTCATATTTGAGAATAAATCTCATTTACTCAGGTAGGACAAGCCTACTACTAACCACTGGTTTATTGATAAGTGGACTCAACCAAAGGTGAAGAGAAACAACTTCATTCTTTTGCACTACTCTCCCTGAATGTTGCTTTGTGGACTTTTCCTACGCCTCCCAAATGAAGATTTTTCCCATAGTTTTTTCAGTAACTTAGTGAAAACGTCTGTCGAATTTAAACCTCCAAACTTTCGTGCAATTAAATCTTCTTACTTCTGCCAAGTGTAACCTATCTTAGATCAGATAATCTATGATGTGGAAACTTGGAGTGATTTTTTTAATTTCCTTGCTCTAATTTATTCTCCTCTCACTAACTGCTCTTTTAGGCCCTTCCAGGGTCAGAAAAGGAGCCATCCTGATAACGTCATAAAGAAATTCCCAGTGGGCCTTTTCAACTTTCTTCCTTTTATATAATTTCTAGGTTGTAAAGATCAAAAGCTAGGTGAAAGGTCAAACAAACTCACTATGTCCTGTATAGATGAGTCAGCACCTTACTTTGGAACGAGGGGCACTCACACCCATCGTATTATTCTTGGCCTCAGGGATCTCTGCCTCAACCTGAGATGACAGAAAAGTGACAGTTAACATCCTCCCACCCTACAGATGTTAATGCTTATCACAAGACAAGCACTTTTAGGCCCACTTTATGTGTATTAACTCATTTAATTCTCAAACCACTGACAAACTTAACCCATTTAAACCTCAATCTTACTAAAAGTTCATATAATTACCCCCATTTAAATATAATCAAACTGTGATATGGAGACATTAAGTTACACATCTACATTAGTGGCTGGGTTAAATTAAAACTTTTCCCTATACTGAATTTAAGGGTAAGGAGGTCATCATATACTGAAAATAGTAATAATAGGATGTAACTATCATGATCTCCTGTGGTCTAACAGAATAATCTTAAACATATTAAACACCGAACAAAAATAGAAGAGATTTATAGTCCAAAAACATAGTGAAAGATTTTAATGCACATCTTAGAAACTGATAGACTAAATACATTTTAAAAATTAGAAAGGATGTAAAATATTTAAATCACACTATTATAAGCAAATTAGATATTATAGTCAATTAGAGGCCATACTTTCTTTTTTTTCCTCCTTAACTATGGTCCAGAAAGATGCACTCCAATTACAGGAAAGAAAGTATGTGTGAGAAGAGAGGGGGAAGAATGGGATGGAGAGGGGCAGGCTTTAGATATATTTGTAATGTTTTATTTTTTAAAAAAGAAAAGCCATCAGAAGTAAATATGGTAAAAATCTTAACATGTGATATCTAAGTGATGGGTACCTTAACGACTGTAACCTTACGCTTTTTATTTGTTTTGGCTTTACTATGTATTTAAAATATTCATAACTTAAAAATAATAACTAAAAAATCTTCTGAGGTAAACATATTATCTTCAGTATCTCTGCCAGCTAGAAGAAAATTCTAGTTATAAAACATACTGCTTTTCTTTCACAAAGTGCACTCTGTCTGCCTGTGCAGGAAAGTTATTTGCATCAGTTGGTTGCAGTTGTTGTCTGTGCAGTGGCCTCCTGGAGGAAACTAAGGCTTTTACTTCTTTATTCTTAGCCATACAGCTCCCATTCAATGCTTTGGGTCAAAACTGGCTTCTCAATTTGTTGTCCTTTTTGCCAAAACAAGGGGTGAGTGTGTGTGTGTGTGTAAGATGGAGAGAGCAGGTGTGCAGGGTTGGAAAACAAAATTAATCATTTTTGTATGCTCTTACATTAAACATGTAAGTGTATAGTAACTAATTTAAAGGAGATTATGTTAAGTTAAAGATGCATATTTTTAATCCATGGAAAAATATGGAAGATAGATGATTATCAATAGCTCAAAAGTGAACAGAGTAGATAGAATGGAACACTACAAGATATTCACTTAGCTCAACTAAGTCCATAAAGATGAAAAAAGAAGTAAAATACAAGTGAGACAAATAGAAAACAACTAGAGGGTAAATTTAAACTAATCCATATGTATAATTACATTAAATTTAAGTGGCCTAAACCTCTAAAATGTAGAGACTGACAGAATGGATAAAAGCAAGACTCAACTATATATCGCTTACAAGATATGACTATCAATATAAAAACTTAGGTAGAGAATAAAAGGATATGGAAAAAGATACACCATGAAAGCACTATGCTTAAGAACCTTAGTGTGGTTATAATAATATAAAACAAAGACTTCAAAGAAAGAATTGTTAATGGTGATAGAGTCATTTTTATGATAAAAGTTGAAGTCACCAAGAATAAATAACGATCCTGAATGTTTAACACTTAATTACAGAACTTTAAAATACATGCAGCAAAAATTAAACTAAAGGCAGAATTGAAGGCAGGAATAAACAAATCCATAATCTTAGATATTTTTAACATCCCTCTCTAAGTAGAAAACATAGACAAAAAAATCAGTAAAGGTATTGAGAATGTGATCAAAACTATGAAACCACTTGACCTAAGTGTTAGAATGATAGCATATATAGAATGTTCTACCCAACAGCAGAAGAATACATATTCTTTTCAGGTGCAGATAGAACATCCACAAAGAGCAACCATATGGTGGACCATAAAATGAGTCTCAATAAATTTCACAGTACTGAACTATATAGAGTAGGTTCTCTGATCACAACAAAATTAAATTAGAAAGCAAGAAAAACAAGACAGAAAATCCCCAAATAGGCATAATTTCTGCAATATACTTTTAAATAAGAAATCAAAAAGACCAGAAGTGAATTAGAGTTTATGTTGAACGGAATGATAATGAAAACACAGGACAGGAAATAGAAAGGTAAGAGTAAAGTAGAAATCAGTGTAATAGAAAACAAAACATAGAGAAAATTAACAAAGTCAACATGTGTTCTTTAAAAGGATTAATAAAACTGGTAAAATTCATAGAAAAACTGAACAAGAAAAGAAGGGGAGAGAGGGAGGGGGAGAGAAGAAAGAGAGAGAAAGAGAGAGAGGTTTACCAATATCAGATAAGAAAGAGGGAATATCCTACACATATACTGAAGGAAGAATAATGAGATATTATTTAAATTTTTTTCCAATAAATTCAAGAACTTATATAAAATGGACAAAAATATCATGGAAAATAAAATTTAAAACCAACATAAAGGGGGGAATAAAAGAAATTTTGAGATCCCTATACATGTTGAAGATACTGAAATTGTAATTATAAACCTTTGCAAAAATAAACTCCAGGCCTAGGTGACATGACTGATGAATTTTATCAAACATATAAAGAGAAATTAATATCAATATTACACAAATTCTTTCAGGAAATAGAAGAAGGACTATTTCCCAACTCATTTTTTGAGGCCAGACTACCTCAGATATCAAAACCTAGCAAGGACATTTCCATAAAGGAACATTATATATCAATATCTTTCATAAACATATATGCAGAAATCCTCAACAAAACGTTAGTAAATCAAATCCAGAAATACCTAAAACAGATAATACTTCATGAAAATACCAGGCTTACTGGAGGGATCAAAGGTTGGTTTAGAACTTGGAAAACAGCTAGTACAATTCACCACATTATCAGAATAAAAATAAAAAATTATATGATGATCTAAATAGAAGAGAAAAGGCATCTGACAAATTTAACATTCATTCATGACTTTAAAAAAATCAAATTAGAAATAGAGGGAAACTTCTTCAGTCTAAGAGGACAGCTCTGACAAACCTACAGCTAACATCATAGTTATTGATAAAATATTTTGTACTTCCCCAGAAGATTGGAAACAAGACAAAATATTTACTCTCGCCACTTCTATTCAACATTGTACTGGAGTTCCCAGCCAATGCAACAAGGCAAGGAAAAAAGTCATAATATTTGGAAAGGAAGAAGTAAAACTTTTTATTCAGAGATGACTTGACATATACAATATGTCATAGAAATCCTAAGGTATATAAAATATAAAGGTATATTAATGTATATATAAAATATACTAAGGTATATATAAAATATAAAGGTATATAAAATATAAAGGTATTTAAGGACATAGAAATCCTAAGGTGGATAAAATAATCAAGTGAATTTAGCAAGGTCTAAGGATACAAGGTCTACATTAATAAACAAATTGTATTTTTATATATTAACAACACAAAATTGGAATATAAACATTTTAAAAATACCATTTATTAGCATAAAAATCATAAAAAGGAATAAATGTAATAAAAGGTGGACAAAGATTCAACAATGAAAACTACAAAACACTGCTATGTAAAGTTAAGCAAGGCCTAAACACATGAACAGATATACCATGCTCATAGATTTCAAGATTCAGCATTGTTAAGATGTTAATTCTTCCCAAGTTGATCCATAGATTCAATGCAATCTCACTCCTCTAAATCCTAACAGGTTTTTTTTTTTTTTTGGTAAAAAAATGACAAGCTAAAATTTGTATGAAAACGCAAAGGAATAGAATTGCTGAAATAATCTTGGGAGAGCAGAACAAAAGTTGGAAAACTTACATTATTTGACTTCAAAAGCTATAGTAATGAAGATATTTTGGTACCGGTTTGAGGATAGACAAATTGACCAATGGAACAGACAAGCAAGTTCAGATATATGTATATGGCTAGGCAATTTGACAAGGACTCCAAGATAATTTCATGTTGAAAGAAAATTATTTTCAACAAATTGCCTAGAACTGGAACAATTGGATATCTGTATGGAAAAAAATGAACATCACCTAAAATGAAAAACCCAGTCTTTCCCTCCTGTTATAGGGAAAAACCTCAGTTCAGCCTATCTCCTGTGTGTTTCTTTTACTATTCACACAAAACACTTCACTTTTGACACTTCTGGTCACCAAATATGTGGGGGATTTTCCCCCCAACAAGAAAGCCTCGGATGCCATCTGGGTGTCCTACAATTTAATTCAGTTCTGACACTATCTACTCAGAGATAGCATCAGATCCCACAGGTAAGGGCTCTGTCCCACAAGACTGCCCCCTTCCTGTCCTCACTTCAGAGGCCAGTCACAAGCCCAGGTTACCACCTGTGCTTCTGATCAATCAGCTATAGATCAGAGGTTCCAATGATCCCCTCCTCAGGTTCGATTAATTTCCTAGAGCTGCTCACAGAACTCAGTTACATTTACCAGTTTATTAAAAGATATGATAAAGGACAGATGAACAGCCAGATGAAGAGATACATAGGGCAAGGTCTAGGAGGGTCTTGCGTGCAGGAGCTTCTGTCCCTGTGGAGTTGGGGTGTGTCACCCTCCCAGTGTGCATGTGTTCACCAGCCTGGAAGCTCTCCTAATCTCATGCTGTGGGAATTTGATAGAGGCTTCCTCATGTAGGTATGATCAATGACTAATTCCATTTCTAGTGCCTCTCCCCTTTCTGCAGGATGAGGCGTGGGGCTGAAAATTTCAAGCTTCTAATCAGGGCTTGGTTTTTCTGGTTACCAGCCCCCATTCAGGAGCCATCCAAGACCTACCCAGAGTCATCTCTTTAGAACAAAGATGCTCCTAATGCTCTTATCACTTAGGATTTACAAAGGTTTTAGGAGCTCTGCATTGGGAACTGGGAGCAGAGACCAATATATGTATTTCTTATTATTTCACATTAACACATACTGCACTTTATACAAAAATTAATTTGAGATGGAGCATAGATGACATGTTAAAACTAAAACTATAAGGCTTCTAGAAGAAGATATAGGAGAATATCTTTGTAACTGTGAAATAGGCAAAAATAAATAAATGAACAAGACAAAAAATACTAACCAAAAAACAAATTGATAAATTAAAAATCCATAAAAATTTAAAAATTTTGTTCATCAAAAGGCACCATTAAGTAAAATCTTGCAGAGTGCACAAAAAGAAAATGACAGATCAATGTCACTTATGAATATTAATACACATTTCCCAAATATCACCCAGAAGAACACTAAAAGGTTTATTATCATAACCAAGTGCAGTTGATTTCTGTAAAGCAAGATTGGTTCAGTATTATGAAGTCTATTAACGTAATTCATCAGATTAATAGATATAAAGAGAAAAATCATATCATTAACTCCATAAATGGCAAAAAAGAGTTTGACAAAATTTAATAGCCACCCTTGCTAAAAATATTGAGTGAAATAGGAATCAGTGGGTATGTCTTTAAAATCATGGTAGTCACAAAGGCAGGGTTTCACATAATGCACGGATGCTCATAGGCATTGCTATAATTTACCACTGTACTGGGGCTATCAGCCAAAGAAATTAAGTGAGAAAGATATTAAAGTTATAAAAACTGGAATAGAGGATGTAATACTCTCATTATCTGCATATGCTAACTGTATGTCTGGAATACACCAGAGAATAAACTACTCACCTACTATCAATAACAAAATAATGTGATAAAGTATTAGGGTACAAAATTGATATGCAGAAATCAATAGCCAACTTATCACACAAAATCATTATCCATTAGAAGATACAGTAGAAGAAAAAGACCTATTAAAATAGCCACAAAAAAGCATAAAGTACCTAAAACATACTTAAGATATACAGATACCTTCTATGAAGAAAACCTTAAAACACAAAAGTCATAAAAGTACATTTGAACAAATTGAAAGTCATAACATATTCTCATATGAGAAGACCCATCTTCATAAAGACGTCAATTCTCCCTTAGCTAATTTTTAAATTCAACATTACCCAACAAAAAAAAATAATAAAACACACACATAAATTTGGATAAGCTGAATCTAAATTTCATATGAAAAATTAAATAAACAAAAATAATTAGGAAAATCCTGAAGGATGACAATTGAAGAAGAATGTAATAGCCCATCTTCAATATGGCCCTCAATGATCCTGTCTTGGTATTCACATCATTATGAAGTCCCCTCCCATACTGAATAGGGCTGACTTGTGTTATCAATTGAATATATTGTTATAGTTGGCCCTCCAGAGCCATGAGCTCCAAGTCTGCAGATTCAACCAACCACGAATCAAAGACTTACAATGGTTGTGTCTATACTGAACCATACAAACGTTTTTTCTTGTCATTATTCCCTAAACAATACAGTATAATGACTATTTACACGGCATTTACATTGTGTGAGGTATTATAAGTAATCTAGATGATTTAAAGCATATGGGAGGATGTGCACAGGTTATACGCAAATACTACGCCATTTTATATAAGGGACGAGCATCTGCAGATTTTAGTATCTGTGGTGGGGGAGGGTTCTGGAACCAATCCCCCATGGATACCAAATGATGTGTGACAGTCAAGGATATTTCACAAAAGACTGCTACTTCCTCCTTGCTCTCTCTTAGATCACTATCTCTCAGGGAAGTCAGCCACCACGTAGTGAGGACACTCAAGTTGCCCAGTGGAGAAGCACGGGTGGTGAAGAACTGAGGCCCTGGGGCAACAGCTGGTATCAACTTCCAAGTTACCTGAGAACCAATCTGAAAATAGATACTCCATTCTCAGTCAAAACTTCAAATGACTACACTACTGGGTAAAACTTGGACTGAAACCTCTCGAGACTCTGAGTCAACTAAGTTGCTCCCGAATTTCTGACCCACAGATATTGTGAAAGATAAAAATATGTTTATTGTTTTAAGTCAATATGTTTTGGGGGTAATTTTCTATATGGCAATAGATAACTGGTAAAAAAGTGGAGGTGGCCATACTGTATATTCAAAAATTTTGTAAAGTCTCAATAATTAAAATGGTTTGAAATTTGCTGCAGCATTTCATAAACCTCTGAAACATCTACATGGAAAAAAAAAATTTTAAACAGTCAAAAAACAAATGATAGCACTTTTGCTTTTAGCTCTGACATGTCTTGGAAGTTGTCACCCCCATCCTTACAATAAGAAAAATGCTGAACAAACAACATTAATGACTCTTCTTGGACCCATAAGCGAAACCAGGTTGCTGGGTAATTGCCACCCAGAAATCTGGTGAGACTCGTATATATAGAGAATCACAGCTGAGATTAGCTTACATGGAACTGAAGTGGCTGGAGCCATAAACTGATAGGAAAACTTAAATAATAAATTTGACAAATTGTTGAAAGTTGAGTGTGGACTAGTATGAGTGTGAGAAATTCCTGGGGCCACTGTCTTAGGAAGACTCTCATGCTTTTGTGTGTTTTACTTACAGAAATCCATGAGATTATCAAAGATAAGCCAAGAAAAATTCCCTTGGGTCCCTGGCAGGGATAGGAGAAAAAAACATTTTAAAATATACCCAGAGCATTCTCTATAACAAAGTCCTTTTCTTCAAGGGAAAAGACCTTATGTCTTCTAGGAGGAAGGGCATTTACCCAACTCCAGCTCATCTAGCCTTCCTATCTCACCTAAGGGGGTGGGGGCGGAGGGGGGCAGGGTGGGGAAGGTTAACAATTACTTGTGAAGGTCACAGCCCAGTGATACAGGCCCAGTAAAAGATTGAGATTAAATCATGAGATTATAAAATGCTTCCCCTCCCCTGCAACTTCTGCCATACTGACAGTGGATTAAAATTGAAAGACCTACAAGGCCTGATTTCGTGTAAGGAGGAGTTCTTTGAGAAACTCAAAGACAACAGGAGAGACAAAAACAAGGACACTAGAGGAATTTGAAGCTTCTGGCACCTGTAGCCATAGCAAACATTAAAAAACAGCCCAACCTCTAGCCAGATTAACTTCATACCTTATACTAAAGGCCCATTTAGCTTAGTTCTTGTTATCCAATACATCATGTCTGGTTTTCAAAAAAATATTATAAGCCATGCAAAAAGGCAAGAAAAAATGCAGTCTGTAAAAAAAACAAACAAGCATCTGATATGACAGATTTTGGAATTATCAGACAGGGAATTTAAAACAATTATGGTTAACATGTTAAGGGCTCGAATGGAAAGACTTGACAACATGCAAGAACAGATGGGTAATATAAACAAGGAAATGGAAATGCTCCCCTTGCTCCTGGTAACCACCAAACAGTTCTATCTGTCCGTGTGTTGGTTTATCTTCCACATATGAGTGAAATCATGCAGTGTTTGCCTTTCTCTTTCTGGCTTATTTTGCTTAACATAATACCCTCCAGGTCCATCCATCTTGTTGCAAATGGGACAATTTTGTCTTTTTTTTATGGCTGAGTAGTATTCCATGGTATATATATAGCACATCTTCTTTATCCAATCATCAGTTGAGGGACACTTGAGTTGCTTCCATGTCTTGGCTATAGTGAATAATGCTGCAATGAACATAAGGGTCTATCAGCCTCTTTGGATTGTTGATTTCAGGTTCGTTGGGTAGATACCCAGTAGTGGTATAGCTGGATCATAAGGTATTTCTATTTTTAATTTTTTAAGGAATCTCTGTACTGTTTTCCATAGAGGCTGCACCGGTTTGCTTTCCTACCAGCAGTGAATGAGGGTTCCCATTTCTCCACAGCCTCTCCAGCATTTGTTGTTTTTTGTCTTGGTGATTATAGCCATTCTTACGGGTGTAAGATGATAAGTTAGTGTGGTTTTGATTTGCATTTCCCTGATGATTAGTGATATTGAGCATCTTTTCATGTGCCTATTGGCCATCTGTATATCTTTGAAGGGTCTGTTCATTTCCTCTGCCCATTTTTTGATCGGGTTGTTTGTTTTTTTGTTGTTCAGTTGTGTGAGTTCCTTATATATTATGGAGATTAATCCCTTGTTGGATATATGGTTTGCAAATATTTTTTCCCAGGTGGTGGGATGCCTATTCATTTTGATCTTGGTTTCATTTGCCTTGTAGAAGCTCTTTAATCTGATGAAGTCCCACTTGTTTATTTTTTCTTCTGTTTCCCTTGTCCAATTAGACATGGAATTTGAAAAGATCCCTTTATGGCCGATGACGAATAGTGTACTACCTATTTTTCCTGCAGGAGTTTTATAGTTTCAGGTCTCACCTTCAGGTCTTTGATCTATATTGAGTTAATTTTGTGTATGGTGAAAGCAGATGGTCTACTTTCATTCTTTTGCAAGTGGCTGTCCAGTTTTCCCAGCACCATTTATTGAAGAGATTTCCTTTCTCCATTGTATGCTCTTAGCTCCTTTGTCAAAGATTAGCTGCCCGTAGATGTGAGGTTTTATTTCTGGGCTTTCAATTCTGTTCCATCGACCTGTGTGTCTGTTTTTGTACCAGTACCATGCTGTTTTAATTACTACCGCTTTGTAGTATGTTTTGAAGTCAGAGATTGTGATGCCTCCTGCTTTGTTTTTTATCTTAGGATTGCTTTAGCTATTCGGGGTCTTTTGTTGCGCCATATGAATTTTAATATTCTTTGTTCTATTTCCATGAAGAATGTCCTTGGGATTCTGATTGGGATTGCATTGAATCTGTAGATTGCTTTAGGTGGTATGGACATTTTAACTATGTTTATTCTTCCAATCCAAGTGTATGGAATATTTTCCCATTTATTTGTGTCATCATTGATTTCATTCAATAATGTCTTATAGTTTTCATTGTATAGGTCTTTCACTTCCTTGGTTAAATTTATTCCTAGATATTTTATTCTTTTTGTTAAGATTGTAAATCTTCTTGAGTTCTCTTTCTGTTAGTTCATTGTTGGTATATAGAAATGCAACTGTTCGTTGTTGGTATATAGAAATGCAACTGATTTCTGTAAGTTGATTTTGTACCCTGCAACTTTGCTTTGTTGATTATTTCTAATAGTTTTCCAATGGATTCTTCAGGATTTTCTATATATAAGATCATGTCATCTGCAAACAGTGAGAGTTTCACGTCTTCATTGCCTATTTGGATTCCTTTTATTCCTTTTTCTTGCCTAATCGCTCTGGCCAGAACCTCCAGTACTGTGTTGAATAAGAGTGGCAAGAGTGGGCACATTTGTCTTGTTCCTGTTTTCAGAAGGATGGCTTTCAGTTTTTCCCCACTGAGTATGATGTTGGCTATGGGTTTGTCATATATGGCCTTTATTATGTTAAGGTACTTTCCTTCTATACTCATTTTGTTGAGAATTTTTCTCATAAATGGATGTTGGATCTTGTCAAATGCCTTCTCTGCATCTATTGAGATGATCATATGGTTTTTCTTCCTCGTTTTGTTAATGTGGTGTATCACATTGATTGATTTGCAGATGTTGAACCATGCTTGTGTCTCTGGTATAAATGCCACTTGATCATGGTGTATGATCTTTTTAATGTATTGCTGTATTCAATTTGCCAATATTTCGTTGAGTATTTTTGCATCTATGTTCACGAGTGATATTGGCCTCTAGTTTTCATTCTTTGTATTGTCTTTGTCTGGCTTCGGTATCAGGGTGATGTTGGCCTCGTAGAATGTGTTGGGAAGTGTCCATTTTCCTCTATTTTTTGGAATAGTTTGAGAAGGGTAGGTATTAAATCTTTTTTGAATGTTTGATAAAATTCTCCAGAGAAGCCATCTGGTCCTGGACTTTTATTTTTTGGGAGGTTTTTGATTACTGTGTCAATCTCTTTACTTGTGATTGGTCTCTTTAGGTTCTCTATTTCTTCTTGATTCAGTTTTGGGAGGTTGTATGAGTCTAAGAATTTATGCATTTCTTCTCGATTGCCCCTTTTGTTGGCATATAGTTTTTCATAGCATTCTCTTATAATCTTTTGTATTTCTGTGCTGTCTGTTGTAATATCTCCTTTTTCATTTCTAATTTTATTTATTTGAGCCTTCTCTCTTTTTTTCTTGGTGAGTCTGGCTAAGGGTTTGTCAATTTTGTTTATCTTCTCAAAGAACCAGCTCTTTGTTTTATTGATCCTTTCTACTGTTTTTTTTCATTTCAATTTCATTTATTTCTGCTCTGATGTTTATTATTTCCCTCCTTCTGCTGATTTATGCTTTGTTTGTTCTTATTTTTCTAATTCTGTTAGGTATAGTTTGAGGTTGCTTATTTGGGTTTTTTTTTTTTTTCTTAAGGTGGGCTTATATAATTGCAACATTCTTGATTGTTAATTCCAGTTATTTAGAACATTAACGTAAAGATGTCTATAGAATATGGATTTATTCTGAAACACACGCCAGTTTTCTCACTCAAGGGGTACTGTTTAAAAACGTAGGTTCTGAGTCTTAACTCCTGAAGATTCTTCATCAGTTGGACTAGGGATGGGATTGAGGATTTTTTTTCAACAAGTGATTAATGCAGGTAGTCCTTGGAACAGACTTTGAGCAACAGTGTCCTTTTATTTTTTTTATTTTTTTTTTTTAAAGATTTTATTTATTCAGTTTTTCCCCCCAAAGCCCCAGTAGATAGTTGTACGTCATAGGTTCACATCCTTCTAGTTGCTGTACGTGGGACTCTGCTTCTGGGCAGAGGAAGAAGATGCAATAATTTGCTAAGTCTTGTTCTTCATGTGTGAATTCAGACACAAGATGTCCCTTGGTGCTTCAGCTGAAGTCAACCCTTGAATGTCCAGGCAGATGGAAATTCTCAATTACTTTTGCTTATCCATACTGGGATCTACAAAATACCAAAGAACAGCAATCATTTGTGTGACTGACCCTAATGCAATCTCTGATCTGAACACTAGACTGGCTTGCAGGCAATGTTTTGTAAACTGGAGTTGTAAAAAAAAAAAATTAGTTAATTGAATCATGTCCAGCATTTTTTTTAACAATGTTGAATAGAAAATATCAGAGTAGATTGCACGTATTAAGTGTAGAATTGTTCAGTGAATATTTTCTTTCAATTGTGTGTGCAATGTATAATGTATGTCTGTGCATGATGGATCCCAATGTAAAATGTATTTCTTATGTGGGTCATGATCTAAAATTTTGAAAAGCTCTAAGGGGTCTTATGATTGAGTTTGAATAACTCATATTTTCTAGTCCAATAAGAACGTGTCTATATCAAACCTGACTTCAAAAAGCTGTGGCAAAATTTTTATCACTTCTGGATCCCTTGGTCTATTTTGATTTATTTTTTTCTGGGCTTTAGTTTGCTTTACTCTCTAAAAGCTGCCATAGACCTCTCTCTCTCTCTCTCTGGTATTCTTTCTCTCTTTCACTCTCTCTCTCTCTCTCTCCATAGATTATTTTTTAGAGCAGTTTTAGGTTCACAGTAAAACTGAGTGGAAAGTACAGAGAGTTCCCCTACACCTTTCCCCCCATAGTCACAGCCTCTCTCACTATCAACATCCTCCACCAGAGTGATGTATTTGTTACAAACAATGAACCTACATTGACACATCATTATTACCCCAAATCCATAGTTTACATTAGAATACACTCTTAGTGTTGCAAATTCTATGGGTTGTGACAAATGTATAATAACATATCCACTATTATATTATCATACCTGTTAGTTTTACTGCCTTAAAAATCCTCTGTGCTCTGCCTATTCATCCGTTCCTCTCCCCAGCGCCTGGCAACCATTGATCTTTTTACTGTCTCCATAGTTTTGCCTTTTCCAGAATATCATATAGTTGGAATTATATAGTGTGTACCTTTTCAGATTGACTTCTTTCATTTAGTAATATACATTGAAAGTTCCTCCATGTCTTTTCATGGCTTGATAGCACTGTATTATAAGCTGTGGTACAAGCAGACAATGAAATACTCATCCATTCACATACTGAAGGACATCTTGGTTACTTCCAAGTTTTGGAAAGTATGAATAAACCTGCTA
This sequence comes from Ceratotherium simum simum, assembly GCF_057802395.1. NCBI lineage: Eukaryota > Metazoa > Chordata > Mammalia > Perissodactyla > Rhinocerotidae > Ceratotherium > Ceratotherium simum. The sequence goes on from NC_141914.1 coordinate 55,148,396, forward strand.
TAAACATCTGTGTGTAGGTTTTTGTGCAGACATAAGTTTTCAACTTATTTGGGCAATTACCAAGGAGCGTGATTGCTGGATCGCATGGTAAGCATATGTTTACTTTTGTAAGAAACTGCCAACCTCTTTTCAAAAGCGGCTGTACTATTTTGCATTCGCCAAGCAGTGAGTGAGAGCCCCTGTTGCTCCACATCCTCACCAGCACTTGGTGTTGTCAGTGTTCCAGGTTTTGGCCGTTCTAATAGGTACATAGCACTTTCTCATTGTTGTTTCAATTTGCATTTTCATGATGGCATATGAGGTGCAGCAGCTTTTCATATGCCTATTTGCCATATGTTTATCTTCTTTGGTGAGGTGTCTATTTAGATCTCTTGCTCATTTTTAAAATTGGGTTGTTCATTTTCTTATTGTTGAGTTTTAAGACTTCTTTGCATATTTTGGATAATGGTCCTTTATCAGACATGTGTTTTGAAAAGGTTTTCTCCCAGTCTGTGGCTTGTCTTCTCATACTTTTGATAGACGTCTCTTTTTGTTCCTAGTAAAAATGAGTTTCTCCAAAAGCAAGGATTAAAGTAACTGCTTAGGTTGCTGAAGGAGCCTAAGAGAGTTTTTCTTTTCCTTTATTTTTTCATCTTTTAAATTTGTGATTATAAGTTGTTCAGCATTAATGTCATTGATGTCCAAACGTGTGTAATTCTTCCAGCTATGCTCTAACCGTCTGTGTCCCACTTTTGCCAGGTCCCTCATAAGCACAGGGACTGTAGAATGCAGTCCCTTCATGCTAAACACCTATCCGAACATTTTCCCTGTCTGTTGATGTATGGTTATGAAATCAATAAATATACCTCGGGTACTCTTCACTCTGCTGAGTAATCTTTTTAAGTGTAGAGTCTGTAAGCCTATTCAATTCCATTCTTATGATCATTTAACTCTCAGTGACAGAAAATAAGCAGTAAAAATAGGCAGTGAGGAGAAAAGAGGCTTGGGAATTCTCTGTGAATTTAATTACCTGTATTTATTATAACTTAACCTACAGGGAGAGATTTGAATACACTATCTCATTTGTTCTCAAATTACCCCTAGTATATTAAGGATTTAAATAATATACCTAAGCTACCTGTTATATTATTTTTCCACTTTTACAAATTGTCTCTTAAAGGTATCTTGCATGGGTATGTTTTAAAATTACGTCACCTCAAAAGCGTTTTGACAGTAGGCATGAAACAAATAAAAAATATATGATGTATTATAAACTAAAGAGGTATTTTTCAGTTTCTCTTTGATATTTTTTCTCATTTATTTGAAAATTTTAATTATTTTGGCCAATTTGCTTTACTTTGTAAATGAAATAATGTTCACAATGAATTAACCAATTCTAGTAAAAATTTACCCCAACTTATTACAATCATTGTAACTGACTTGGCCATGAGCAACCTGCATTCAATCATATTTTAATATATAATACTAATAAAAATATTATTCTAAATTATAATTAATGATGTTTTGAGCATATTTAAATAGAATTACAAGTTAAGTCAAGTAAGTTTAGAATATGGTAATGGTCTGTCAGAATGACATTAATTCACTTATGAATTTACATTTAACCTTTGGTGATTGTTTTAATAAAAATATATTAGGATAAAAATAAAATGCATTAATAAACACTGTAGCCATTGAATGTTTATATGCAATATTTTATTTATTTATTTTTATTTATTTATTTTTCCCCCCAAAGCCCCAGTAGATAGTTGTATGTCATAGTTGCACAGCCTTCTAGTTGCTGTATGTGGGACACAGCCTCGGCATGGCCGGAGAAGTGGTGCGTCAGTGCTTGCCTGGGATCCGAACCCTGGCCGCCAGTAGCGGAGCGCGTGCACTTAACCGCTAAGCCACGGGGCCAGCCCCTATGTGCAATATTTTAAATAATGTGTCTACAATCAGTAATAAAGAGAGAGTAATAAACTTAGGAGACATTTTATTTCTGTGTTTTCTACCACAGTTGTTTAAAATAATAATGATAAAAGAAACCTAAAGACACAAAAGTGTACTGAAATTGTTTTTATTTCCCATAAAACTAGCATTGTTTAACTTCGAAGAGGGGAAGTAAATCCCAGACTTGAAATATGTTAGCTTGACTAAAGCTCTTCCACATTTTAGTTTGGCCTAGTTTAACTATTTAGCTGTTGGGAAATAAAAACTCCAATTCACTTTACATATCCTTAAGAAATAAAGTTTACTATTTGCTACCACAGAAACAACAAAGAAGAGATTTACCATGCACTGCACAAGAAACAAGACAAGTTCCATACGTATAGTATAGTTAAGTGTAGTTTCTATTAATCACACAGTGAAATGTTACTCTAGTGTGACTAGAGTCTTAATCTACTCAAGTCTTAAACCCAGGATGTGGAATATTTCAAAATATCTTCTAAAACTTATCTGACAGATTTTAATCCTTTACCTAGTAATTGATTTTATAAGTCACACAGTGATAGGGGCCATTGTATAAGTCAAGCAGAAAGGAGAAATGAAAAAACATCTACTTTAAACCTCCTATATTGTGATTCCTTTGTTTTTTTCAAATTTAAAATAATCATTTTTATTGCCATCAGTAAGATATCTACATTTTTTGGACAATCTCAGAGGGTTACAATGCCAAGACTGACCTGAGTATTTCAAGTTTTACGTGGAATTTTGCTGTTTTTTCATAATTTCAGCTGAATTGAATTAAATTTTGTTAAAACATCTTAGATCTTTCCATTACCACTTGAGTGCTTTTGACATCAAAAACTGATCATGGATGGTCTGAACCACAGGAAAAGGAGACTCTATTATATATAATTAACCAATTTGAGACAAGGAAGGTAATTTGCTATAAATGTTAAATGTGAATAGGAAATTAATGAATAATGATCAATAATGGAATGCCCATTTAAAAAAATTTAATACGATTTCATTTTATGACATAAATAATAGGCTACAAAACCTATTGCCTAAAAATAATTTCAAAATGAATAACTAAACTGAAATAAGAAAATATTATTACAAGACAATAAATGAGAAAAGTGGAATTAAAGGAGAAGAAGACTACTTTGTACATTTAGTGTTCTTTACATATTTATAAAGTGAATTCCTAATTCCACAAAATGTTAATTGAGGAAAGGCATAGAGCATTGTGGATACAAATGTTTACACTACACATTGTGCTATCACAAAGAATACAAAGAACCAAGTAAAATGTTTCTCCTTAAATGTTCACTTACATTGTAATACTTAAGAAAATCTTAGATCTTGCATCAGAATTGGACATTGTTAATCCAATTTTCTCATTTTACAGATAAATAAACAGAGATCCTGAGATGTTGATTATTTTCAGAATAATAGGGCATTGTGGTTAAGAAGGTAGATTCTAGGGGACCAGCCTGGTGGCACAGCAGTTAAGTTCATGCCTTCCACTTCAGCGGCCTGGGGTTCACTGGTTTGGATCCTGGGTGCGGACTTACTCACTGCTCATTAAGCCATGCTGAGGTGGCGTCCCACATAGAAGAACTAGAAGGACCTACAACTAGGATATACAACTATGTATTGGGGCTTTGAGGAGAAAAGAAAGAAAAAAGAAAGAAGAAGATGGGCAACAGATGTTAGCTGAGGGCCACTCTTCCTTAAAAGAAAAAGTTAGATTCTAGAGTCAAACAACCTGGTTTTGAATCCCAGATCCTCAGTTTATGAGCTGGGAAACTGTTGGTAAATTTCTTTTAATATCTTTAAGCTTATTTCCTCATTGGTAAAAAACAGGTAACAATAGTATTTTTCACATTGAGGATATGAAATCAAATAAAATTCTTAAGGCAAAATGCTTAGCACAATGCCTGGCCATTTTTAAGTGTTTAGCAAATGTTAGCTATGGTAGTAGTAACAGTAATTAATATTAGCATTAATATTATTATGATTTATCACTGTTATTATTACTATCAGAGCAAGAGTCAGATTCTCCTAATGACAAAGCCATTAAATTGGTATCTTAGTCTTAACTTTGTAATTAGCTTCAGTGGATATTTCTCATGTTTTAAAAAATCTATAGTCCCTTCATATTTTAATCAAATCACTAAATATTTCTTATTATTCTTTTCTGATTCTGGTAACTTGGTTATTTCAAGGGTTTATATTTTAACAGCTGTGGCCTCTATCTAAAATGTTGATGTAGTCAGCACTTGGTTAAAAAAAGCAAAAACAAAAAAACAATGAAAAAACTATGCCTATTTTTATTTAACAGATTAAGTTGTTGCAATTAAATAACCTACATGATAATAATGCACAGAACCATCCAGGAGGATCTATGGAGCTTTTCTTCAAGCAAGGTCAAATGTACTATATTACATTAAAATAATCTTCAAGTAAATATTTTTTTCTTAAAGAAATGAATAAATCTAATACAGATAGATTATAGGTAGATAGGTAGGTAGGGATGGACGGATGGATGAATGGATAGATGGACAGATAGATATAGAAAGTCACCACCCAAATTGTGGCTTATCTATGTTTACGATGACAAAGCCACAAGTGCTATTGAAGCCTCATGCCTTCACTATTTCCCCCAGAAGAATATAGATTCTAGGGAGATTTTGCAGAAGGAACTATTATGGTAAAAAGTGGGATGTAGGAGAAATTCACTTTCAAGTAGATAATTTAATGGATAATTTTGAATTTCACTTCTTTACGAGCACAAAGAAATTAAATTGTTAGACAAAAATAATCTCAATTTCTAAGAAGAAAGGCTAGACTCTGTGTTCACAGTCTTCTGTCTCACATATTTAAATTTAATTTAGACATATTATCAAATTTTGGCACTTTTAAATTATAGATTTTTAAAACAGTATGTTAAGATACATATATATATATATATATATATATATTTTTTTTTTTTTTGTAAGGAAGATCAGCCCTGAGCTAACATCCAATGCCAATCCTCTTCTTTTTTGCTGAGGAAGACTGGCCGTGAGCTAACATCCATGCCCATCTTCCTCTACTTTATATGGGATGCCGCCACAGCATGGCTTGACAAGCGGTGCATCGGTGCGCGTCCAGGATCCGAAACTGTGAACCCCGAGCCGCGGAAGCAGAGTTCATGCACTTAACTGCTGTGTCACCAGGCCAGCCCGAGATTCATATATTTTTTATATGAAAAATTAATAATTGAAATTTATAACAACAATTACACAAATGCCTTTGAAGTGTATACTTTGTAACATTATGTATGCAGCATGCTATTTATTGAATTTAATAACTAATGATATTTAACATAAGGGATCATTTATGATATTCAATAAAGAAGTTACATTTATAGACAATAAAAGTTATACTATCTTCTCAATCTCTCAGGGATAAATTTATATCCATTTTTGTAGTTAAGTTTTATTTGTTCTTGAAAATTTTGCCTATATACCCATACATATATATATGTATATATATATACATGTGTTTGTATACATACCCACTAATTTTAATGAGAAAAATATGATGAATTCCATCCCAATCCAACATACTCAAATAATTTTTTGCAGAAAAATATATAAATTAAACAGTGAAAACATATTTACATAAGTAATAAACAACAGTTTAGAAGTAAATAATATAGTTTGTACATAAAATGCAATTTATTCTGGATGAAGAAAAGATTTTATAGGGACTTATGGCTAGTGGAGGAGGGGTGTGAAGGACTCTTCTTTAGAAGGTGATAGTCAGGTGATCGACCTTCCGGCAGGCATTTAATGTCAGAATCAGAAGTAATTGATGATAGATATAAAAATGACATTATTTGTTTCTTTTTTCTTTTTTTTTTTTTTAACATCACATTAGTTTTTTTTTTTTTAAGATTGGCCCCACTCTAACATCTGTTGCCAATCTTCCTCCTTTTTTTATTTCTTTTTTTCTCCCCAAAGCCCAATACATAGTCGTGTATCATAGTTGCAGAGTTGCAGCTCCTCTGTGTGGGATGCTGCCTCAGCATGGCTTGATGAGCTCTGAGTAGGTCCACACCCAGGATCCAAACCAGCGAACCCTGAACCCTAGAAGCAGAACGCGTGAACTTAACTGCTACATCACCCAGCAGGCCCTAAATCCATTTCTTACACTTTTGTTTTTAGTGAAAAATTTATTCAGAGTTAAATTTTCAGCTCGCGGCTTCCTGTTAATAGATATTACAGAAAAGCAATGGAAAATATAATTCTAAATAATGACATAGGCAAACATCTGTCAGACATGTAAATGCCACATTCATAAGCATGACTGTAACTGTGGATCGACAATACGCTGGCTATACATTTTATATCATTTCCACTATTGTGTAGGGAAGAGCAGAATAAGTCTGATTGTGAATTCAATGCTAATTTTTCCCAAGTAAAGATTATGAAGGGAAAAAAAAAGACAGACAAAAATCTACTGAAACAAAATGAAATAGTCATAGCTCCAGGGAGTTTTTGATTCAATACAGATGTCTCTTGGAGATTGGTTCATCCAGTGCTTTGCAGGAATAGTTTGACAGGTTCTAAGCAGACTGGTACACAATTTTCTAAAAATTTCATTTTGCTGTTATACCAATATTAACTGACAGAAGAAAGAAATTTAAATAAGTGATAGTTTAGTATAAATGTAAAGGATATACTGCATGTATAGGAATGACACTGAAAGATAAAAGAAGGTTTTTGCTGTTTGATATCCTTTCTCTGACCTTAGTAGTGTGCATAATGATATGGTCAGCTAGGGTATAATAAAAGGTCTGGAAGAGATAAAGAATCTGCTCCAGGAATAAAACTCACTTTGCCCAAGGAATTTCTTCAACTGGCCAGTATAGGGAAAGAAGATGGGTGGTGCATAAGACAAAGAGTAATTAAGTAACTTATCCAAGGTCATGTAGCTAATGGATGGTAGATTTGAAATTTGATTCCCAGTCTCCCTTCAATAAGTTCTCTCCTTCAGAAAAAAGTTACTGTATATGCTTATGCTTCTTGAACCTATTAAATTATGTGTACAAACACACACACCACACACACATACCAACTGAACAGTGAAAACACATTTACGTAAGTAATAAACAATAGTCTGGAAATAAATTTACATAAAATTTCATCCTACCATTAAATCTTCCTGAGGCTTAGGAATATTAATTAGCTTTCCCAATGTCACTAAATAAATAAACAGCAAACACAAATTTGAACTCAGGTATTTCTAACTACAAAGCCAATGGCTCACATATTCCCATCCCTTTCTTCAGACTATAAAAAGTATAAACAATTGAGGGTCTCAAAATATAAAATTATATTTTCTCATTCGAGGCAACCATTTCAGTATGTAAAACTGGAGGCCTATGTCAGGATAGACCAGGAGAGTTATTTTGTTATACTAAATTATGTTGAATTGTGCTTTTCTACTGTTAGAGTGTCCTTGGAGAGTACAGAGAATTTGACAAGAAAAGCAGCTGAAAGTCAGAAGAGGAGAGGTTATTAAATGTGCAGAGAACAGCCTCATTCTGGTTCTCCTCATTGATTTTCCTTTACTTATCTCAGTGAAAGAATTAACAACTCTAGATAGGTTTCCCTTCCCCTATTTATATAATAAAGTAAAAGCATGACTATAGAAAAGTTAGAGTTCAAAGTTTATAACTTAGTGCTAAATCACATAAATTATTCTGTGGATAGCACTAAAATCTATGGAAATTTACTATTTTCATATCACTCTTTTTCTTCTCATTAAGAGAATTCTAAAACTAAATATCTTTGAGATTTTTTTCAATGAGTTTTTCTAAATCCCAAAAAAGGAATATAGAATTACTTAGTCCCATCTATATTTTTAATAAGTAATAGTTGGAAAAAAAGCAGATATTATCTAAATCTATTTCCAGATGTTTCAAAAGCAAACATATGAATGTACACTAGTGGATATTGTACAAACTTACTAAGAGGCAATTACTTTGTTTCATAATAAACTTGGAAAGAGACAAAGAAAGAAAGAGAGAGAGAAAGTGTTTAGTCTAGTGATTTTTCTCACAGGAATTTATCCTCAGGAAGTAATCATAGAAATTCCCAAGGAAGTACTTATAACGATATTTATCACAGTGTTATATATAATAGCAAAAACAGAGGAAATTTAGAAATAGCATAAATAATTTGAAATAAGCAAATAGCAAGTTATTGTTCATTCATACAAATATATACTAATTAAGACGATGTTAAATAAAATAGTATATATAATATGAACTACATTTTGTGAATAAATAATGAAATAATGGCAGAAGATAAGGGATTTAAAAAGCATAAAAATACAGAACTGGTTAACATATTCAAGAAGAGGGTCTTTAAAATAAAGTAAAACACAATATACACAAAACTTTGGCAAGAATAATTAGGAGAAAATGAGAAAATAAAAAAAATTATGAAATAGACATATGATCATAAGAGATATGAAGGATACTTTTTTAATTATAAAAGTATACAATTCTCCTGGTAATTCTAAAAATTATTTACAACTCTGTGATTAAAACAGATTTAAAAAATAGCAAATAGAAAGCTATCAACTGAATTATGTAATATATTAAGAGTCATTAACCTGACCCTACGAGACTCAGTCCCAGAAATCAGAGATGATTTTAAAATTTTAAAAATACAAAAGGCCCTTTTAAAAATAATAATGTCATAATCTCAATGCTGAATGAGCATTTGATAAATTCAATACTCACCCCAAATATACAGTTTTTGAAAATGGTGATTATCGGTGAGTGTATAATTATACAACTAGATAATAAAAGAAAATTGATTGTACTTTGTTTAGAAAGTTTGTTAAAGGGCCTAGATTTAAAATAAATGTAAAATGATTATGATTATTTTACATTTTACTAATGGATTATATAATGGGGGTGATCATTCCTGCTAACAACAACTCAATATAGATAATCATAATAAAAATCCTTGTGTCAAGATTTTAGGTTGCTTCTGGCTATATATATTAAAAAAAACAACTCAAATGTTATTCTTTAACCAATAAGGAAATATATTAGCATACATAACCACGTCTACAAACTAGAGCAATTGAATCAGTTGATTCAGTCCAGAGTAAGTTCACCAAGGACCCAGGTTGTTTCTGACTCTCTACTCTGCCTCCTCAGGGTTGACTTTACCTTCCCTTATTCTTCGTGGTAATTGTATGCTTGGAAAATTCAGCATATTATCAAACACTGACAAAATATTTTGTGTATGTAAAAGAAAGTTAGGATCTAGTTTCAGTCATGCAGCATATAGTACAATTGTCTATTGTTGGGCACTCTCTTAGTCATTGAAAGAACGTTTAGCACACCTGGACTCCTCCACTGACAAAATGACAATAGCACCCCCATCATAACTGTAACCACTAAAGTACATATTTCTCCTACATATTTCCAAAATGATAGTACTAACACCACTGTTGTGACACACTGATATGGACAATTTGTATTTGAATGGCAAAATTAACAAACTTGATCTAAAGGACATACTTAGTACATCATATACAACATGTAGAAAATACATATATTTTCTTTGCAAATGCATATGGTACATGTCCAGAAATATCCATGTGAAGTAATGGTTTCAGAAAATTTGAGGAATCTTTTCACTTTCTTGTGTGATTATGCCCAAGCTCTTCCACTAATATACTTTTTCTTAGCATAGTTTGGCCCAAAAAGGAAAGTCTGAGACAAGAGTTTGCATGGAGTAGTTTATTTTGTAAAATGATTCCCAAGTAATTTGAGTAGAGAACTGGGTAGAGTAAAACAGACAAAGAGGGAAACCCACTCCCAGGATGGTCGTTGAGATAAACACCTGGGCTCAATTCCACTGGGGACTCTCTGAGGAGCCATGTAAAATGTGTTTAATATTTATCTACCTCCGGAATGGACAAGGGAACTATTTACTTACCAGCTGCTATCCCTATTTGTCAAGATCCCTTTTTGTCCTGTGGAGTGTTAACTTTCTTGTACTGCCAAGTTTGTGCATGCGTTAGGATGGCTAAGTGAATTTTGGCAACTGTCCCCCTAAAAATACATTCTGTGTTTTTACATTTGTATGAAATATGTATAATAATGGAAAGTAGATCAGAGGTTACCTAAGGCTGTGGAAAGTGATGAATAAAAAGGAGCGTGAGGCAACTATATGGGACGATAGAAATACTCTCTATCTTGACTGGAGTGACGGTTATACGGATGTATACATTTGTCAAAACATACCAAACTTTATACCTCAGGTGGGTGAATTTTATTTTATGTGAATATACTCAAATATATTTGATTCGAAAATATTGTATTTAAAGTTAAATCTAATCTTTATATTCTTAAAGTAGTAAAAAAAAGGCTCAAACTTACTAAATTTTTCAACCTAAAAAATTAGAAAAACAGCAGAACAAATTCAAATATAGAAGCAAACAGATAATATAAGAACAGAAATTAATGAAATAGAAAACAAACACATAATAGGAGGTCAGCAATGATAAAAATGGATTCTTTGAAAAGGCTAGTAAGCAGACAAATCACTGGCAAGATTAATTTAAGCAAAACAGAGAGGGCAAAGCAGAGAAAACCACAGATGCTAAAGAGAATAACCAGCTAAGAAAATTTCAAGAACAAGTTTATATCAACACACTTAAAAAGTTAGATGAAAGGAATAAATCCTTAGAAAAATATAATTTTTCAATTCTGACTTGAGAAGAAATTAAAATCCTGAATAATTATAACCATTAAAAATGTAATAAGCTAAATGTCTTCCTACAATGAAGACACAAGCCCAAATGTATTACAAGTGAGTTCTACCAACATTCAAGAAATAGTTCATTCCACTGTGTACCAGTTAGGGTTTAATCAGAGAAGCAGAACAACTAAAAGTGACAGGGAATAAGGGATTAATCATAAGAATTAAACAGGGCCATCTACATAATTTGGAAAACAAAGTGCAAAATGAAAATACAGAGCCTCTTGTTTAAAAAGCAGGAAGAAAGTCTTCTTTTCCACCCCGGTTTTTCTCTCCCTCTATTGTGCTGTCTTATTTGCTATTTAACGTCATACTCCTTTGGGCAAAGGAAAATTTGTGGGTGAGTGCCGGCCCTCACAGGCACCTGGGGCCAGCTCTGTGAATTGATGCGTGGGGTACATGCACCCAACCTCAACCCTTCCTGCACTCGTGCCCAGGGGCCTGCTGGGTCCAGAGGATGGCAGCAGTCACTGCGCAAGGGCCAGGCAGTGGATGGCCAAGAATTCCTCTCAGGAAGGCAGGTCCGCATGTTAGCCAAGGCTCCGAGCATCTGGGTCATGCTCCATTGTCCTATCAGACTTTACTTATACAACAAATATTCAAAGATAAAATTACTAAGAATTACAAAATGGCAACAGCTGAACACAAGCACCCTTCTGAGTGTGGGCCCTAAGTGTGTGCACTGCCTGGAAGCCCACGGGGCAAACTCTGGAATCAGTTCTTACACAATTGTGGAAGAAGATGAAAAAGTCTACGGAAAATGGGGGAGGCTATGCATGGGTAGGTGCAGGAAATCGGGAATCTCTGTACCTTCTGCTCAATTTTTCTGTGAACTCAAAATTTCTCTAAAAAACAAAGTCTATTAAAGTGCAAAAAAAGAAAAATGCCTATGGAAAGCTGTTACCTCTGCATCTTGTGTTGGGCCTGAAGTCACTATAAATCCACATGGGTGGCAAATTGGAAGATCACATCTGGACATGAAGCAGAGGAGAGCAAGGATCAACTGGAACCCAGGAGGACAAACTGGATAATCTGAAATCCATGCACATCTCTCACTACCTTCAATCTCCTGAAGAAGGAGCTAGTGCCCTTAGCTACATGCATCTGGCTCAGGAGTCAGAGGAGCTGAAGGAGGATGAAGTATAGAAGCTGAAAGACCTGAGGGCCCAACAAGGTGAGCAAGTGAATCAACAAAAATATGTGCAAGCTGCAATGGTGCCTGGTACTCTACACCAACCTTCAGAAGATAGTGCCTGCTACTTAATCTTCTCTTCTAGTCACACGAATTTTTCTCACGGCCTACTCTTTCATGGAACCAAAAAAGGAAGGGAGTTCTGGGAAATGAAGTTCCAGCTCAACTAATTTAACACGGTACAAAATTACCACACAATATTACATTAACCCTCTCAGAGAACTGGTTAAGAAAGAACACTCCTTTACTTGTTTTCAAACTTAAACAAATATAGTAGGGGGCCGGCCCCGTGGCTTAGTGGTTAAGTGCGCGCGCTCCGCTACTGGCGGCCTCGGTTTGGATCCCAGGTGCACACCGACGCACCACTTCTCCGGCCATGCTGAGGCTGCGTCCCACATACAGCAACTAGAAGGATGTGCAACTATGCCATACAACTATCTAATGGGGCCTTGGGGAGAAAAAGGGAAAGAAAAGGAGGAGGATTGGCAATAGATGTTAGCTCAGAGCCGGTCTTCCTCCGCAAAAAGAGGAGGATTGGCATGGATGTTAGCTCAGGGCTGATCTTCCCCTCAAAAAAACAACAACAACAACAACAACAAAAAACAAATATAGCAGGAGATAGCAAATTTATAAATCATTCTCATCCATGCATATTGAAGGGTCCTATGCAAAATATTTACTAAACCAACCATCAGATACTACAATGCACACTTTAAATAGCTTACAATTTTATATGTCAATTATATCTCAATAAAGCTGAAATTAAAAAACCAAAAAATTTAATATAATATGAAAAAACAAGAAAGAGCTCAAAACTTTACACTTAAGGAACTAGAAAAAGAACAAACTAAACTGAAAGCTAGCAGAAAGAAGAAAATAATAAAGTTAAAGCAGAGATAAACAAAATAGAGAAGAGAAAAATCAATGAAACCAAAAGTTTGTTCTTTGAGAACAACAAAATTGGCAAACCTTTAGTTAGATGGATTAAAAAAAAGAGAGAAAGAGAGATGATTCAAATTACTAAAATCAGAAATGAAATTGGGGACATTACCATCAATTCTACAGAAATAGAAAGGATTATAAGCAAGTAAGATGAACAATTGTATGCCAACAAATTGGATAACTTAGATTAAATGGACAAGTTCCTAGAAACACAAAACTTACCAAGACTAAATCACAAATACATAGAAAATCTGAATGGATCTATAACTAATAAAGAGATTGAATCAGTAATCAAAAATCTCCTGACAAAGACAACCCCAGGATCTGATGACTTCACTGGTGAATTCTACCAAGTATTTAAAAAACTAATACCAATCCTTCCCAAACTTTTCCAAAAAATTGAAGTGGAGGGAACACTTCCTAACTCCTTCTATGAGGCCAGCGTTATCCTGATACCAAAGCCAGACAAAGACACGACAAGCAAAGAAAGCTATAGACCAATATCCCTTATGAACATGAATGCAGAAGACCTCAAAAAATGCTAGCAAACCAACTTCAGCAGCATATAAAAAGGATTATACAACATGACCAAATGGAATTTTCAAGGATGGCTTAACAGATGAAAATCAATGTAATATACCACATTAACAGAAAGAAGGAAAAAACCACATGATCATCTCAATGGATGTAGAAAAAGCATTTGACAAAATTCAGCACTCTTTCATGATAAAAAACAGTCACTAAACTACAAATAGAAGGAAACCATTTCAATATAACAGAAACCATAGAGGAAAAACCCAGCCAACATCATACTCAATTGTGAAAGACTAAAAGCTTTTCTTCAAAGATCAGTAACAAGACAAGAATGTCCACTTTTGCCACTTCTATTCAACATAATACTGGAAGTTCTAGCCAGAGCAATTAGGCAAGTAAAAAGAAATAAAAGGCATCCAAATTGGAAAGGAAGAAGTAACATGACCTCTCTTCGCAGATGATATGACCTTATACGTAGAAAATCCTAAAGATTCCACAAAAAACTATTAGAATAAATGAGTTCAGTAAAGCAGGATATAGTCAACACACAAAAATTAGTTTCATTTCTATATGCTAATGTGGGAGATCAAGATTTGGCCACCCTGAAATCTATCTCTTTACCTTGGTTGTTTTCTCTGAGGACATTTGACCTCCCCCACTAACTGCCTAAAGAATTTGACATGGTAGCTCCTTCCTGGAACAGATCTATCATGATGGCTGTAAAGATAACGTAGGGTAAATGTTACAATAGGAAAGGCACCAACAAGCCCCTCTTATCAGAAGTTCTGTCTCTCTGGCCACATTCTCTGGATGACCCTGCGAAGAGTTGCCAGACAATCATTTACATTTATAAGGGAAATCTCCATTTGTAAAGGTATCTCCCTCTCTGTTTGGAGAAGAGAGGGGGATGAGCTCATTTCTAGTGACTTATCAATGTGGAAGGTGAGGCCTTGAGCTACATAATAAACCTTACTCTTGTTTACCGTGCTTTAGTGGTAATCTCCTGTAACTGACTCCCCCCACCGCCAAAATCCTCCTTTGTCATTGGCTAAAAAAGATATTTAAGACGAGAATTTCTGCTATTGTGTTGAGAAACGCAGGGTCCCTGCTTTCTCCCATGTATACATGTTATTAAACTTGGTATTATTTTCTCCTGCTAACCTGTCTTGTTGATTATTTGGCCAGCCAGAAGAACCTTAAGGAAAAGGGCAGAGGGAGATTCTCCCTCTTCCCCCAACACTAACAATGAACAATCTGAAAAGAATATCATAAAAATAATTCCATTTACAACAACCCTCACAAAATTGAAATACTTAGAAATTAACTTAGGCAAGGAGCTGAAAGATTTATAAAATGAAAACTACAAAACATTGCTGAAAAAAAATTAAAGAAGGTATAAATAAATGGAAACACATCCCATGTTCATGGATTGGAAGACTCCAAATTCTTAAGATGTCAGTACTACCCAAAGTGATCTACAAATTCATGCAGTCCCTATCAAAATCCCAATGATGTTTTTTGAAGAGATAGAAAAAGTCAATCCCAACATTAATGTGGAATCTCAATGTACTCTGAAGAAACAAAATAATCTTGAAAAAGAAGAACAAACTTGGAGGAGTCACACTTCCCGATATCGAAACTTAACAACAAAGCTAACAATGTTTTGTCTTACGATCAAAACAGTGTGGTACTAGCATAAAGGCAGATATACAGACCAACAGAAAAGAATAGAGATCCCAGAAACAAACCCTCACTTATATGATCAAACGGTTTTTGACAAGGTGTCAAGATCATTCAATAGGGAGAGGACATATTTTCAACATACAGTGTTGGGAAAACTGGATATCCACGTGCAAAAGAATGAAGTTGGACTTTTATCTAACACCATACACAAAAATTAACTCAAAATGCATCAAAGACCTAAATGTAAAATGAAAAACTATAAAACTCTTAGAAGAAAACATAGGACAAAAGCTTCTTGACATTGGATTGGCAATGATTTCTGGACACCAAAGGCAGAGGCAACAAATGAAAAAATAAATTGTACTTCATGAAAATATAAAAAATTTTGTGTATCAAATACACTATCAACAGAGTAAAAAGGCAACCCACAGAACGAGAGAAAATATTTGCAAATCATATATCTGATAAGACATTAATATCCAGAATATATAGAGAACTCTTAAAACTCAACAACAACAAAAAATTCAATTAAAAAATGGACTATTTGAATAGACATTTCTCCAAAAAAGATATACAAATGGCCAACAGACACATGAAAAGATGATCAACATCACTAATAATCAGGGAAATGCAAATCAAAACTACAATGAGATAACACCTCACACTCATTAGGATAGCTATTATAAAAAAAACAAAACTAGAATATAAGTATTAGTGATGATATGAAGTTGTAACCCCTGTGCACTATTGGTAGGAATGTAAAATGGTAAAGCCACTGTGGAAAACAGTATGGCAGTTCCTCAAAAAGTTAAAAATAGAATTATCATATGATCCAACAATTCCATACACAAAAAACTGAAAGCAGGGTCTCAAAGAGATATTTGTACACCCATGTTCATAGCATCATTGTTCATAATAGCTAAAATGTGGAAGCAACCAAAGTGCCCATCGATGGATGAACAGATAAGCAAAATGTAGTATATACACACAAGGGAATATTATACAGCCTTAAAGGAAGGAAATTCTGAAATAAGCTACAGCATGGATGAACCTTGAGGACATTATGCTAAGTGAAATACACCAGCCACAAAAAGATAAATACTTCATGATTCCACTTATATAAAGGATCTAAAGTAGACAGACTCTTAGAAACAGAGAATATAATCGTGGTTGCCAAGGGCTGGGGGAAGGAGGAATGAGGAATTATTACTTGATGAGTACAGAGTTTTGGTTTTTAAGATGAAAGGAGTTATGTAGATAGATTGGATGGTGGTGATGGCTGCACAACATTATGAATGTATTTAATACCACTGAACTGTATACTTAAAAATGATTTAGATGGTAAATTTTATGTTGTATGTATTTCACCACAACAAAAAAAATTGGGGAAAAAAACATCAACAAAAGTTTTCTTTTTCAAACTAAACAATATCCTCAAAGGGACTATAATAGGCCCTTTTCCCCAGTCTCAGAGGATTAGAAGCAATCTTTAGCCATAAGGCCATCTGGAGGGTTTGCAAACAGCAGCAAGAGAGCAGAGGTTAATGGGAATACAGTTACTTCCAGCTGGCATGTCAAAATTAATATAACAAAACAAACCTACAAAACCATCTTTTCATTACCTACTTTGTTTTTATGTACTGCCTCCAGAACAATATGCACATTTACTTTCCTGACAAAATCTCTTGCCCCCTCCTCTGTTAAAATAATAACATCCGCATAAACCCGCCTCACTGGTAATGCATTCTTTACTCTTCAGTACTCTCTCTTTCATTCAAAATCTCCAAAGAATAAAAAATGCAGAATTATATTTCAATAATCTACCACTCTAAATTTTGGAATTATCAAGTACTGCCACCTAGGCAAACCTGAGGAGACAGCTGTCTCAGTCTTAATTCAATATTCTTCACAAAGATATCCATTTCACATTGCTTGTTAGTTCTTGCATTTACAATAAAGAGGCTATTGCAAGTTCATGGGGTTATGAATTTATTCATGAGATACAGATAGAGGATATGACCTTTTATATTTATAATTAATCCAATGAAGTACATCACTTCCATCATTTTAAATGACTATTATCAGGATACTGAGTCATCAATAAAAATGTAAATTGTTATTACTATACCACTTACTAACACACACAAATATGTACTACAGTCAGTCATGTGTTGCTTAATGACGGGGATACATTCTGCAAAATGTGTCGTTAGGTGATTTTGTTGTTGCGCAAACATCATAGGGTGTGTTTACACAAACCTAGTGGTATACCTACTACACACCTAGGCTATATGGTACTAATATTATGGGACCATCATCATATATGCAGTCTGTCACTGGCCAAAACACCATTATATGGCACATGACTGTATATTTTATAAATACAACTATTAAATCAATCCATGGATGAAGGATTAAGTCTGTAAAGCTGCAGTGATCATGTATACAAATATTCTTAACATAGCCAGTAATTTTGATATTACTAATATTGGAAGTTGGATTTTGTGTGATTTAATATTAGGGTTTTGTTCTATAGTAGCTCTGTGATCAGATTCCTAGGTTCAGTTCTCAGCTCTGCCACTTATATTTATGTGACCCTCATCGGTTGCCTGATCTCCTTAAGCTTCAGTTTCCTCATCTGTAAAATATGTATTACACTTGTGTTATCTCATAGTGCTTCTGTAAAGATAAAATGAAACATAATTTAGGACTTAGCTTAGTGTCTGAAGTATAGTCAGTGTTTAATTAATGTTGGTTTCTATTATTTTTAATGAACCATAGAGAGACATAAGTCTATAACTTTCTTCTTATTAAACATAAACATTATGTTATAGTTCCTACAAAAATAATGATATAGTTCCTCCAAAACTGTCAATCTATGGAGTTATACAAGACAGGAAATACTTGTTTTTTGCCTGGTGCATATATGAAGATGCATAGAAGCAGCCTTTGGTAAAACTGTTGTCCCACACTCCCAGTTCTTCCTACAAATCTTGTTTTATGGCATACTCACAAAGTTTTAGTCTCTGACTCATTATTTTTCTTCTCACTAGCCTTAAAACAAATGTATACCTGTTTCTTCTTCTTCAAGTCTATTTCTTAAAAAAATTATAGAAGGCAACACTAGGTGCTTAATTTTATTCAATCAAGATCTTCATACTATTTCCTTGTTCAGTTCCTTTCATTCTTCTCTATCTGTCCTTTCTTTCCATCCTCTAATATTTGCTTCAGGAAATTTTAAATTATTAACTCAATCTACGTAGTCTCAGAAAGTTTGATCATCTGACTACATAGGAAGCTGTTTTCCAATATTAAGAAAAATAATACCAGAACAAGGGTCTCCTATTCTCCCATTGGCATTTTTTCCTTTTCTTTTTTTTTTTTTAATAGTTTGTGTATCAACTATAGAGCTCCATTCCTTAGCAAACACGATCTGCTTAATAATTTCCTATTAGGAATTTGCTTAACTTTGCTAGAGCTAGCATATTCAAAATGACTCTCATAAAATAAAATATATGGTCAATAAGTAATTAACCAAGCAACTATGTTCTTGTGTCCTCCTTACTGCAGGTAACATTGGAAAGTTCAAAGTGTAGAGACTTTTTTGGGAGTGAAGGCTGCCATATTTGTGAATGGACAAAGCTAGTCCCATAGACTAGCTCATGCAGATAGGGAGATCTAGGGACTGAAGATGGGTGGTCATCCAAAGTGGTCAAAAGGAAGAAGAGACACCGGGTTAATACATGCCCTTTGAAATCAGGCAGCTGAATTCTAGAACAAGAAACAAAGAGGAGACTATGCTAACATCATCTGAAGCTGGGTAGAAAGAAGAAAGAATATAGAAGTAAGGAATGAGGACAACTGAATGATATATAAGTGGGCTTGGTTAAAAGCATAGTTTAAGAAGACCCTGCAAAGGATTATATTAATAAAATAATTAATGTGACAATGTCAATTAATGACATTGACTTAATGTGATAACCCAATTTAGCAAACATTTACTGAAAGCCTATTATGTATTATACACAGTATTAAATAATACATTAAGGATTATACTATGTGCTAAGAACATAAATATGACATTCTTATCCTGTGCCCAATAGAATAAATCAGTAAGGTTTTCAAATTTGATTTAATTTTGGAAAACTGTATCTTCTAAATTAATGACATGGAGTATGAATTAAGCTGGACAAGTCAAAGATGATTTGTTATTTTGATGACATATGATAAACTGGTAATATTAAAAGAAAGAGAAAAATAATTCTATATGAATTCAAAACTTTAAAGTAATAAAAACAAAAATATAATAATATATAAATGTATATTAATCTGAGACACGGAAAGCAAGTGACATTCTAAGTATAGAAGCATTTGAAGATATCACAAAGGGAAATGGTGACCAATGTGATGCATAAGATTAAACCTTTTAAATTTCTTCCATTTCTTAACATTAGTAAGATGTAACAAACTGAAAAATTTGTCACAAAGATGATAGACAAATGCTTAATTCATAAACAAGTTTAAAAACCATTGCAAAATTTATACTAATTTATCAATACAAAAAGGGGTATAGATATTCAACAGACAATTCACTGGGGTAAGAAATGAAATGACTGCTAAACATTTAAATTTCCAATCACATTATTCAAGAAAGGTCAATTTAAAGAACAATGATATGTTATTTCTCCTATTGATTTACCAAAACTTAAAAAAAAATGTTAGCCATGATCAGGACATAAAAAAGAGTCAATAGAAAAGGAGAAATTAAAGATAATAGAAGAAAAGTAAATAATGACAATTACCTTCTTAAGAAAACAAAAGGGGATTTGAGATAGAGCTTAAAGATATTTGCTTAAAGTGCTTTTTTTCCTTCAGACCTCAGGGAAGGATTAAAAGATCCGTACGTAGAGACAGTGACTGATTGAAATGAGAGAGCCTGGGCCAAGTGTCTTAATTTTGGCTAAATGAGAGGCAAGATTAACAGCTAGAAGAAAAGAAGGATATGGAGAACTCAGAATAGTGAAAACCCTGAGCAGTTAATGAAAGGAGGCTGCCAAAGAGCAGCAAGAATAAAAGTTATACTTGGACTTTGTAAATTTATGGTGGGTCAAGTTTGTTAGTGTAGAATTTTCTTCTTCTCATCCCTTGTCTCCAGCAGCTACTCTGTCATCTACTTATAGATTGGATGCTTAAGCGATTAGAGACCAATAGTGTGCCAGGGAAGGGCATCAATAAAATAAATTACTCAGAGCCGCTGGATGGAAAAATTCACTGAAGTGAAGGCAATGCTAATATTTGAAGAAAAGGTGTTGAGCCTTTGAAGTTTGTGGGTGAAATGAAAATAAAATGATTTCTAAGGAGAATAGCATAAGTTGAGAAGTACATAATTGGGAATTCTGAAGGGTGAGGTGATGTTATGGTACCTTTAAATCACATAATTATGAGCTGGAGTAGTCCCATTAATACTTTGATTTTTACAGCGAACTACCTAAAACTTGAACTCGTCTTTTGACTATGTTTCTTTTAGTTCCATGAGAGGCTAAAGCTTAAGTATGCCTATATTTCTTATGGGCACTTATCTAAAAATCCCCAGGTCTATGCTTACTAGAAATATAGTGGGATGCTAGGGAACTCGTCAAGTTCAAAACCTTGACTAATTAAAAGGCTAACAAACATCCCATTTCTTCTGAGCCCTTTAGATGTTGTGTGTTCCCACAACTGTCACAAATGGTTCCAAGTATGAACAGTTTCCTGGCCTGCCTCTCCTCTCCCCCACTCCAATCACACATAGACTTCTACCATTGAAATGACCAAAATTTTCTCAAGTCACTTGCCATGTTTTCCACTCTCAAAGATTCACCTTTTAATCTAGCTTTTTTTTATTTTTATTTTTTTTTAAATTTTTTGTTTATTGCAGTAACATTGGTTTATAACATTGTAAAAATTTCAGGTGTACATCATTGTACTTCTATTTCTGCATAGATTACATCATGTTCACCACCAAAATACTAATTACAACCCATCACCACACACATGTACCCAATTATCCCTTTCACCCTCCTCCCTCCCCCCTTCCCCTCTGGTAACCACCAATCCAATCTCTGTCCCTATGTGTTTGTTTATTGTTGTTATTATCTACTACTTAATGAAGGAAATCATACGGTATTTGACCTTCTCCCTCTGACTTATTTCACTTTGCATCATGCCCTCAATGTCCATCCATGTTGTCACAAATGGCTGGATTTCATCGTTTCTTATGGCTGAGTAGTATTCCATTGTGTATATATACCACAGCTTTTTTATCCATTCGTCCCTTGATGGGCACTTAGGTTGCTTCCAAGTCTTGGCTATTGTGAATAAGGCTGCAATGAACACAGGGGTGCATGTACCTTTGCAAATTGGTGTTTTCAAGTTCTTTGGATAAATACCCAACAGTGGAATAGCTGGATCATATGGTAGTTCTATCGTTGATTTTTGAGGAATCTCCATACTGTTTTCCATAGTGGCTGCACCAGTTTGCACTCCCACCAGCAGTGTATGAGAGTTCCCTTCTCTCCACAACCTCTCCAACACATGTTGTTTCCTGTCTTGTTAATTATAGCCATTCTGACGGGCGTGAGGTGATATCTCATTCTAGTTTTGATTTGCATTTCCCTGATAGTTAGTGATTTTGAACATCTTTTCATGTGTCTGTTGGCCATCTGTATATCTTCTTTGGAGAAATGTCTGTTCAGGTCTTTTGCCCATTTTTTAATTGGGTTGGTAGTTTTGTTGTTGAGATGCATGAGTTCTTTATATATTTTGGAGATTAAGCCCTTATCAGATGTATGGTTTGCAAATATCTTCTCCCAATTGTTAGGTTGTCTTTTCGTTTTGTTGATGGTTTCCTTTGCTGTGCAGAAGCTTTTAGTTTGATGTAGTCCCATTTGTTTATTTTTCTATTGTTTCTCTTGCCCGGTCAGATGTGGTGTTTGAAAAGATGTTGCTAAGACTGATGTCGAAGAGCGTACTGCCTATGTTTTCTTCTAGAACTTTCACAGTTTCAGGTCTTACATTCAAGTCTTTAATCCATTTGGAGTTAATTTTTGTGTATGGTGTAAGGTAAGGGTCTACTTTCATTTTTTTGCATATGGCTATCCAGTTTTCCCAACACCATTTGTTGAAGAGACTTTCTTTTCCCCATTGTATGTTCTTGGCTCCTTTGTCAAAGATTAGCTGTCCATAGATGTGTGGGTTTATTTCTGGGCTTTCGATTCTATTCCATTGATCTGTGTGTCTGTTTTTGTGCCAGTACCATGCTGTTTTGGTTACTATAGCTTTGTAGTATATTTTGAAATCAGGGAGTGTGATACCTCCGGCTTTGTTCTTTTTTCTCAGGATTCCTTTAGCTATTCGGCTTTAAGGCTCTAAAAGAATACCCACTCACCAATCAATGGACTCTAAATTTGCCCTTGATACTTAACAGCTGCATGACCTTGGAAAAATTTCATCTTTCTGTACCTCAAATTTTTTGCCTCCAAAAATGAATATTATAAATGTTTTTTGAATAACATATGAAAGTACCCAGCACACGGTAGGGGCTTGAAAAATAGTTGTGTCCTTTCTTCTTCTCCCTCTCAACAGACCTTCACTGCTCAGTACCTCCTAGATTTTCTCTTCTGATCACTCCTCTCCAACTCTTCCCTCAGTCCTACACACAGGTCTCCTCAAATCTCAAACCTCCTTTCCTGGAAGACTCTTGCATAAACATTTTCCCATATTTCCTCACCACCCTTTACCCTTTAGAATTTGACTTCTTTTGAAAAAAAAAGTCAAACTCCTCAAAATTAGTTGATCTTCTCTCAGTTAAGAGATTGCCAGTCAGTCGGACACTCAGAGTGCGATACTGCCTTTGTGAGATGCTTCATCACGGTTGAGAGCGAGTGCCTGTGGCTCCTTGTGGTTTGCTTTGGCTCTCAGGTGCCTAGAATTAGGAGTTGATGGAGGCTGAAAGAGCACATGGTAGTCAATGATTTCACATGAAGTCCTGTTGGTTTGTTGCTGTGAAATGGAGAAAAGCAGCAGTAAACAGTTTGACTAAATATGGATTACAATAGAGCAAAGTACATCTGTAGAATAAAATTGAGCATTTAATTAGTGTGCAGTTTTCAGAAATTTTAATTATTTGTAAGAAAATAGCAATTTCTCTACAAGATGAAGAGATTTAAACTTACACATTCTAGAAATGGAATGTTAACTTCACATGCAATTTTAAATTTTCTAGTAGCCATATTGCAAAAAAATTTTTTTAAGTAAGATTATTTTAATATATATTATTTGATACAATATATCCAAAATGTCATTTAAACTCATAATCAACAAAAATGATATTTTACATTACTTTTTTTTTTTTTTTTTTTGGTGAGGGAGATTGGCCATGAGCTAACATCTGTGCCAATCTTCCTCTATTTTATATACGGGATGCCGCTATAGCATGGCTTGATAAGCAGTGCGTAGGTCTGTGCCTGGGATTTGAACCCCCAAACCCCGGGCCGCTGAAGTGGAGCACGCGAACTTAACCACTAAGCCACTGGGCCAGCCCCTTTACATTACTTTTTTTGGTACCAAGTCTTCCATATTCAGGGATGATGATAGAGATAGGATGAAAAATCCAGACATTGATGTTGATTAGGTAGATACAAGTTACGGTAGGCTGATAATAGCCCCCACACAGAAAGAAATCCACATCCTAATTCTGGAATCTGTGAATGTTACATTATATGCAATAAAGAACTCTGTAGATGTGATTCAATTAAAGATCTTGAAATGGGAGATTATCCCAGATTATCAGAGTGGGTTTTAAATGTAATCACATGTATCCTTAGAAGGAAGCAGAGGGAGATTTTACCACAGAGGAAGAAGAGAAGTAAACAATGTGATGACAAAAGCAGAGACTGGAGCGAGGTGGCCATGTGCCAAGGAATGTTGGCAGCCCCCAGAAGCTGGAAGAGGCAGGGAACATATTCTCCCCTAGAGCCTCCAGAGGGAATGTGGCCATGACAACACCTTGATTCAGGTACAGTGACACTGATTGTGGACTTTTGGTATCCAGAACCGTGAGAGAATAAATTTCTGTTGTTTTAAACCACCAAGTTTGTGGTAATTTGTTACAGCAACTACAGGAAACTAATACACAAATCATTTAGAGTAAAGTAATAACATTACATTCTCTCCTTTGTTGTCAATATCCAGGCAAAGACCATTGGTCCTGTTCCCAGAAACTGCCAATGAAATGCTCAATAAATGTTAGTGCTGAAAATGTCTTACCTAATCTTTCATCTTACATGGTATTGCTGTCTTTCACCACTCTACTGTTCTCCAAAGTGATATTTCCAAATATCTCCTGGGCATTGCCACCACAGTTACCAACAACTCATCATATCCAGGTTGAACTTATCATCATAACTTAAAACTATTTCTTCGTTACCTAGATCAGTTAATGGACCACTCACCCATATCTAGGATGACTTTACCTATTGGTTAGCCTAAGAAAGCACTAGTTTATTCTTGTTGTTCTTGCACCCTATTCAGTTTAGTACTTGTTCTAAGTTTTCAACATATTTTTCAATTTAAGAATTTTTATTGTTAAGAATTGCCTTAAAATAACATGGATTTGGTAAACTTTCACTTTTTTGTTTCCAGGTACTGCCATGGTGTCATTTAGTAGTGTGTGACAACCAATTAAGTCAATAGAATATTCACTTTAACATGTAATTAATCTGGGGAAAAAAGACTAGTAGTAACACATCTTTCTTTTCCTGATCCTTTCCAGAGACAATAACCACACATAGTATTGTATGCATGATAAAACAAAATGTTCTCAGACATAAGCAGCACAGATAGGTACCTTTTTTTTAGTCGCAAGTGGTAGTGGAAGAAGTAATAGAAACTATTGTCCTTGCTGGCCACTTGATATCCCAGCCACTTGTGCCTGGCCTGTCCCACGGCCTGTGAGTTTCACAAAATTGCTGAAACCTCCACTTAGCAGGGGTTGCATGAAATGTGGCAAAGTAAAGGTTAAGTGTACATGAAATGTATGTAGGAAATAGAGGCTAAGGGGTCCTGCCATACGGTGTATAGTAGCCATCACACCCTTGCTATAGTGGTTTTGTTCTATATTTTATCTGAATATTTATAACAAATTCCACTGATTGCTGGAAATTTCATTTTGCAATAAACTCTTAGCAGCAAACAACTAAAAAATTTAAAATCTAAGAAATAGATGTTTAGTGAAAAATACATTACTTGCACAAAATACTTGTTGACATTTATCGTCCACCATAAATCTGCAGAAGTGACAGCATTTAGTTTAAAATTTTGAAAAGAATACCATGCCAGTAAATCATAATTTAATTAATATAGTTATAGAAAGTAGGTTTACATAATACTCTGTGAAATGTGACTTTTCATTTAGATAAATGACTATTGTAAATTAATTTTACTCTTTTCCAATCTCAAGTTTTCTTGCGTATATACAAAACGTATAACAGCAATAACTGTTGCTAAAGGAACAGCAACAACTGTTCATGGGTTGGCTCTATTTTCCAAAGAAGAATTTTCTTTGGTTAAATGATGAGTGGTTTTTATTAGTCTCAACAGTTCTTTCAAATAGAAAGTCAGTTAGACTTATTCCAATAATAGTTATATTTTCATGTAATTCATGGACTCTAAGCAAAGCTTTTGGAAGTTCATTATTCTATGGTGAAACACCTGAGGTTACTGTGATTATGATTCTAAAACAGTTAAAATTTCAACCTTGAAGATTAAAATGATATGCTTTTAGAGAGAAAATATAAATGTTTGTAGATCACGAAGTTGTAGTAAAGACAATATTCTTTTTGAATTAAGAAATATATGGAGAGTAAATATATTTGGAATTGGTTGTATACACACAAAATTAATAATTATATCCAATCTGTAATATTTTACCAATCTAAATACCAAGCTGTATGCTCTAGCTTCTGTACATACACAAACACACTGACTCATTAAGAGGCTTTTCACATTTTCCCTCTTTGCTGTCCATCAACAATAAATCTATAGAAATGTTTTAGCCTTTAAAAAATAACTTTTTTTTAAACCAATCTAAGTCTCCTACAACGGTATGAAACTATATTGTGAAAGGGTTTTCTAAGTTTTGGTTACTTTTTTTCCCAAACATTTTTTTGTTAGAAATCTTTTTAGGGGCCGGCCCGGTGGCGCAAGCGGTTAAGTGCATGTGCTCTGCTGCAGTGGCCTGGGGTTCGCGGGTTTGGATCCCGGGTGTGCACCGATGCACCACTTGGCAAGCCGTGCTGTGCTGGCATCCCATACAAAGTGGAGGAAGATGGGCACGGATGTTAGCTCAGGGCCAAGCTTCCTCAGAAAAAAGAGGAGGATTGGCATCAGATATTAGCTCAGGGCTGATATTCCTCACAAAAAAAAAAAAGAAAAGAAAAAGAAATCTTTTTAAATTGCCAAAAATTGTGAACTTGGACACTTTCAGAAAATTGAAACCATAACTTGGAAATAGAAAGAATACAATATTTTTCCTACAGAAACAAACACAAAAAAGGAACTTGGAAAATCAGATGATGAGAGCTCAAACAGGGTACATAATTTATTTTTGGAAATTTGAAAATCTACACTTGAGTTCCAAAATAACTTGTGTTCTGAAAAAAACTTTTAAAGGTTCTCTTTTTTTTAATTGAATAAATTTATATTCCGTACCAGAATAGAATGAAATTGAGAAGGCCTTTGTTTTTTCGCAGCATCTAAGTTTGACAAGACATTGAAAAGAATTATAGAGACATCTTATTAGATGAATTTTATATAAAACTATTTGTTGAAAAAGTTACTTCGAATAAAAGTGAAAAGGCAGTGCTGTTGAAAACACTTGAGCTAAAATTTTTACGTTTCAATAAAAAATGTAGAGTGAAGAATATCATTCATTTAGCAGAATTAACTCTGAGCTTACATGTACCTTAGGAAAAATACAGAAGGATTTTCTCATCTAAAAATATTTCTGGCCTATAGAATGTTAAGAATAGAAGCAGTCAATTACTTCAAATTGATTAACCATAAAATGCAACTTTGAAAAAGATTACAAGAAATTTTATTTAAAATAAAACAAAACAAAAATTGGACACATTTAAAAATACATTCTTCAGTGACATGGTTTTAGAGACAGATATGGCTAAGAAATTGATTAAAGTATATGGATGTGAACCAAAGATAATCATTCCACCTATGTAAAGTTTTTTAATGTTTGCTTTGCTTTGATATACATAGGTGCACATTTTTATTTATACAAATAATTTTATTTTTAAAAATAGTTTTTGAATAAAAGTATTTTATGTCTTCACTAATATAAAAGCCAACAAATTCATTAAGAAATAAATGTCAACATAATAAATGTTTGATTATTTTAGAACCCCCTTTCACTTTCAGAAGTTTTCTGATTTGGATAAAAAATTATATTGCCTTCCTATCCAAACCTGAAATCATAGAGTCGTCGGGCAGTCTTCCTTCTCTCTCACTGTCCTGACTTCACATGTAATGGATTACTATATCCTAACAATTTTTTTCACCATATTTTCTTGTTTATCTTCACTTCACTGGCTTAATTTAGGTCCTTATTATGTTTTGTAAAACTATGTGGTAATCTCCTAGTTCAATTCTCTGCCTTTACTCTACACACTCGCAATTCATTAGACCTACTGCTCTCATATGAATTTTCAAAAATGAAAATGAGACTTTGTTATTCAAATACTATATTAGCATCAGGGGTGCTATATTAGCTGTAGTCTAAACTCCAAACTCCTTAAATGAAATTACAAAGTTTTCCATGATTAGTTTCTGCCTTTGTCTTCATCATATACCTTGTCTCACCTCATTCATCTCAGGCCATATGCTCCTCCTCTCTGCCTTTGCACATGATTTTTTCTCCCTCCTGGAGTAAACAACTCGGTCTTAAGTGCTTGGAAATCCCCTTGTTAGACTTCAAAACCTAGTTCAAGTGATTTTTCCTCTCTAAAGCCTTCCTTATCACAAAAAGCCTTTCCTGTCGCAAAGTTGAAATTACACTATTCTTTGTCCAACACTATATATGCTGTGAGTGTGTGTGTGTGTGTGTGTGTGTAGTAACACTTATCATACTAGATTTTAATCATTATTTTTAAGTCTTCCTTGCCTTTTGGACTATGAGACACCAAGCCGTGACATTTAGTCTTGTATTTACAATGTCAACTGAAAATAGATACTTAGACATGTTCGTTTTCTCAGTGGATGGATGGATAGATGGATGGATGATTGAATGACCTGACTATTCACAAACTATTCAAGCTTAGTTTTTTATATTTTAGCATGTTATGTGTTTCTTATGTATATATGAAAACACAAAATCAACGCAAAAATCAGAAAATATACAGTGCAAAAACTGAACTGATAATGATAAAGGATTCACAGTTTTATTTGCCAGATTTCTGTGTGTTTTTCTTTATTTTGCATCCTATATTTGGAATTTGCCCTCAACAATGCTGATCACTGAATTTGCCAAGAACACTTACATTTGTGTATTTAATTAGACAATTTTTGGATTATTTAATAATTTAATTTTACATTACATTAATATTGTCCAGCACAAATGGTATGATTTCAACTTGGTCATGAAACAGCCTAGAAGCACCTAATAATTTATTTTACTTGAATTAAACATTTGTACCTTCCAAATCTATAGCTTCTGTATCGCTTTTATTTGTCCAAGATAGTTGTTGAGAAATTTTGGCAGTTACAAGTATAGACTAGATCAAAAATAGTCAAAATTATATTTGCTAGTTGATGGTGTATTAATTCTGAATTCTGCCTTCTAAACCCATAAATAGTGGGTTTGGATTTGTATATAATGTTTGTGAGTGTGACAGTTCTGGAATCTTCCAGGGACTCCATTAAATTTGATGATAATTATAATGATGTAAATTGGTTATGGTGAAGATGATGATGATAGTAATAATTCTTTGCATTTTTTTACAAACAATATTATTTCATAGTAAGGTGTATTAATTAGACTAACATTATTAATCAAAGAACTAAATTTAAGAGAAGTGACTTGACCAAATACACTCTACCTGGAAGAGGCAGGACACAAGCACAGGTCAAATTTAATGGTCTTTCCACTACCTACGAGTATAATTAATGAGACTATTCGATTACATCTAAACTTTACAAAAATGAAATTAGTATCCTAATATGATTTTTTCAAGATAATACATTTATAATTTTGAAGTGATGTCTTTAGTATCAAATTCTCCCTTGATGACGAAATAGAAAAATTCCAGCAGTTTCAAAATAGCAGATATTCCCACTTTAAAATATAATGTAGTCCACTGAGCATTATCCATTATGAGGACAATAATGGAGATCCAGAGAAGGAGACTATTTATACATAATATCAACTCTCCTAAATTTAAGAACACATGCTGCATTTCCCAGGATGTGGGCAACTTTGGCAAATTTGGGATTTTAAGAACTATGAAAGTGAAGTTCTTTCCAAACAGCAACGTTGACCATAAGATCAGCATGCAGATGAGACAACAGAGATGTAGGAACCACGAATGTATAGAGAAAATTATTTGAAACCATAATTATCTTATTAGTTGTCTTACAGAATCAACATTTAAAATTGAAAAGTTCTTCAGTAAACACTAAGATCAGGCCTATCTGTTTGTACTAGAAGGAAAGAAATATATAAATAGTCCAGAGTATGAACACCATTCTGAATATTAAGAATCTGTAGCCAAAAATAATTCCTAAATTGATATTCTTCCATTTCTGTTTCTAAGTAAGTTATAACATAACTTGTTAAAAGCTTTTTTGAAAATAGTTTGCTTGAGAAATCCTATTTTGTGATTGGGTACTGTCCCCAACCAGCTACTCCTGACATCCAAACAGAGAGATATGCTGCCTAAATCATGGGCTCCATTTCACTGCATGAACAGCCAATAGCTTTTCAGCAGAGAAACCAGTAATGATCATACAGTTAAATAATAGCTACATACCTGCCAGGTAGTGAGTTTTGGCATCCTTGGCATACAGTCTTAATTTGGCCAAATACTATTTCAGTTGCTGCCATGTCGTTCCCAGAGGTACTCTTTGGCTTTCTAAATTGATCTGACATCTGCAGTGCTTCCAGGAATGAGGTTTAAAAATATAACAGTGATTCTGTGGATAGGTAGACAGCGACCTTGGAATTCAAATATACAGTTTTTTTCATTTGGGAGTTACAATACATTCCCTATCTATGACAAGATTTTCTTTAACATATGTATTTACTCCTCATCTAAGCTTTAAAGCAAAGTATAAATATATGATGAAAATTCAAAGCACTATAGCCATGTTAGTAAAATTTTATGTTGCTGAAAATCAGATTTTTTAAAAAGAAACTTTTTAAAACTATCCCTCCACATCGTGTAAAATATAAATTTCACGGACTTATTTCTCTCAATTTAATCTCTTGAATCTCTCCCTTGATTTAACTTTGAACTTCTGGTTTTACATCAACTTTCTCTAACTCTAACCAGGATATTCATCTTCATGTTATTCTATCTTTTATAGGTTTTCTAAAGAACAAGTTTGATAGTTATACTTTTTTATCTGACTACATTACTTTCTGTTCAAAATCTCCCAATATTATTCTTGTAAATCTGTAATTATTTGAAAGTATCCATTTTTTCCTCTTTTATTTTTGCTATTGTTATTGTTTTGTGGATTTCTACTCAGTTACTTATCTACTGTGTACTAAATTTTCTCTTCAGCATATTTTTTGTCTCTTCTCTCAGTGTAGTTATTTCTAATTCTCTACAAAATTCTCAAAACACATATATCTTTTTTAATTCATCAAGACTTTAAACAACTTCAAAAAAAGATGTTACCCTCTTGTTACCTTACTTCTTTTCCAAGTGGGATACCGTATTGATTTAGACCAGCATTTCCAAAAGTTAATATGTCAAAGAGCGGAAAAAAATCTTCCGAGCGGAAAAAAATCTTCCAGGGCCAACTAACTTTAGGATTCATTTGATTAAATATGATTAAATAAGCTTCTTTACCGTGAAACTTTACAGAATAATAGACTAAAAAATTTTATAAATCTCTAACAGAATCTTCCAAACTCATTTGCCCAAAGAATCTTTTTGTGTCCAAGAATGCTATAGACTAATCCTATAAACTAATCCAGTTTAGGGGGAATGTGGATTAAGTATCAATCACTTCAGTATCATACTATACATACACTATCTCTGTCTCTCTGTCTCTCACGTGCCCCTACCCTCCCAAGGATAAATATCTAGTGTGTTTCAATTATTCTTCTCAGGGTTGGAGATAGAGTGATGAAAGGGCAAGAAAGGTCACTGTTCAAAATAAAGTTCATATTTTAGAGAAGAGAAAAATAATATACAAGCAAGATAAATTCAGGTAGAGATGAGTGCCATGCATAAAATAAACCAGTGCATAAAATAGAGAGAACTGAGGTACTTCTTTAGATTGATTGTCAGGGAAAGTCTCTCTGAGAAGAAGACATTTGGGCTGAGACTTGAACAAAAAAAGGAAGCTAGGCATGTGAAGATCAGAGGGTAGAGAGCTCCAAGCAGGGTGAAAAACAGATGCAAATCTTCAAGGGTGGAAATAATTTTGGTGTTTTCCAGGAACTTAAAGCATCTTAGTGTGGTTAGAGCAAAGTCAATGAGGAGGAGAGAGATAAGCATTAAGACTGGAGAGGGAGGCAGTGACCATATTACGTAGAGACTATATTATATACAGGTTAGATTTTATTCTAAGTGCAATGGGAAGCCATTGGAGGATTTTGAGCAGAAGGATGCCATGAATTGCCATGAATTTTAAAAGATCACTCTGGCTGCTGTGTGGAAAATAGCTAATTAGGGAGCAAAGGTAGAAACAGACAAACCATTAAATAGACTATTGCATCAGCCCAGATGACTGAAGATTTCTTGGACTAGCACAGTAGCAATGCAAATGAGAGTTATTTTGGAAAAAAATAACAGGATCTGCTGGTGGGTAAGGTATGGGAGCTGAGAGAAAGACAATAATGATAATTCCTAAGTTAGTTTAATCAACAGAGTGATGTGATACTATTTATTGATATGAGGAAGAGTGGAGGAGGAGAATGGGAGGACAACAGGAAGATGAGAGGATAATTATGTTTTGAGACCCAAGTGGAGAAATCAAATAGACACTTTATTTAATTTATGTTATTGATGGAGACATCAAATATAAATCTGAAGCAGAGAAGAGAGAGAAAGGCTGAAGAATGTTCACTATAGATAATATTAGAAGTTAGGGGACTGGATAAGTCACCTAGAGGGGTAAAACTGATAGAAAAGAAGAGATGACCAAACCCTGGGAGATACATATATTTTGAAATTTTAAATGTATAAATTATAAGTTTTTAAATTACTTTGTATCTTGAGAAGTGGGCATATTCAAGAAGCTTCAGTATCATATACAGATCACAGTGCTGGGGGAACCAAAGAACCAAGCTACCAGATCAGACCTTAACCAGATATTGGAATTATGTTTTCAACCAAAGAAGGTAACTCTGTGAAGGCAAAAATCTGAAGTCACATCATTCAGAAAAAAGC
Organism: Ceratotherium simum simum; assembly: GCF_057802395.1. Taxonomy (NCBI): domain Eukaryota; kingdom Metazoa; phylum Chordata; class Mammalia; order Perissodactyla; family Rhinocerotidae; genus Ceratotherium; species Ceratotherium simum. Next base: position 55,181,185 of record NC_141914.1, read on the forward strand.
ACAACCAGTATGTTTCCTGATCTCTTATTATTTTCTATAAAGAATTACCATTTAATTTCTGATATATTAAGGCATAACATTTAATTTTCTGAAAGCAGCACTGCAACATCATTAGTACTGATCTTGGTAAGGAAATTCAGCAAAGTTATCCAGGTCATGTACTAAGCAAACCTTTACATTAAGAGATCTATTAGAACAGATGCTTCATTGCCATAGGTAATTTAGCGATTTCTTTTAAAATGCTGCTACTATTGCAATGCATATAATATTTGATAAATTCCAACCTGAAAATCTATTTCAGCAGTTAAATCCACAATAATGAAATTCACTGGCATATAAATATCTATGTATGTACCTATATATCTAGGTATCTATCCATCTATCTTTCTATCACCTAGTGCACCAATATATTATTCATAATCAATTAGCCAGTTTATATTGTCTTCCAAATTTGATCTTTAAACAGCTTAAACATCTTCAAAATGTTTTCTTTTTCATTTCTAGAATGAAATTCTTACTACTGTTATTACATTGTTCCCAAGACAACTAAAAAACAAGCATAATGAAGTGATTCTATTTAAATATCTGCCTAAATTAGCATAGCTCTTGGGGAAACTTAAGATTGTGTCATAAGAAAAAAAGACTAAAAATATTTAGTGAGTCATTAAGAAATTAATTACTAGATATATAACAGTATACATTATGGCTATATATATATATATATGTATCATACAGATATATTTTCACTGGGAAATAACTACTGGGTTGAGTTGTCAGCAGTTCCCATTTTACAAAATATGTGTAATCACACTCTGGCTTTGTGTACTATAGATAATGATCAACCGTACAGCTGTAGCTCTGGGGATTTACAAATGAAGAATGGATTTCTGGAACCAGGGAGTGTTTACAAATTGTATCAGACTCTTATTTACAGTCTAAATCTGCTTTAGATTAGGTAAGTTCAGTTGTGATCATTTTTTTGAACAATGACCTAACATAGTGGTGGTGAAAAGTAGTGGAGCAGAGAAAAACAGTAATAAAACTGAGACTGAAAAGAAAATATCTGAATCATTGCAGCAGGTTCATGGAAAGGGAATAAAGTATCACCAATAACTGGTCAGACATGATCTGAAGGCATAGCTCATTTGAAAATCAGTTGCTGTGATAAAAAGGAGATTTTTCTACACAGAGAGTTATAAAGAGATACAAGAAAACATTTTTGTTTAATTCTATCAACATTTTCAAATAACACATCACTGCATCATCTTTACCTTTTCACTCTTTCTAGTTTTTTCCTCTTTAATGAAATGCATAATTATTCACTATTAGACATTTTTCATAGCTCTATTATAAGAAAGTACTTAAACGCTGGCATATCATTATTACTAAAAAGAAAATATAAATTTAATTCTTATGCTTATATTGTTTTAATCCCATCTACATTTACTTTAGTGTTTATAAATCAAATCAGATTAACACATTTGGAAGATTTTATTAGGCATAGCACCATCTGAGGTAAATTGGGGTTGTGATGAATAATAAAGAATGGTCCTGTCCTCAAGCATCTTGAAACTTAGCTTGGAAAACAAAATTATGTGGAAATGTAATTCCAACAGAACCGGAATTATATTGCAGTTTAAATAAATATTTTAAAAGACCATAAATAAATAAATAAATATTACTAAAATATAAATGGCTCAGAGTGACATCAGCAAGATAGTGGAATAGGAAGTTCCAGCCCTCAACCCCCACAGAAGCACTGATTTGAACAACTGCCCATGGACAAGAATAACTTTATGGGAGTTCGGGAGTCCAATTGAGAGGTTCAAGCACCTCATTAGAGCAAAACATCCAAGAATAGATGCAGGTGAAGGTAAGAAGAACAGTTCCACTTTATCTGTGTTACCCTTCCTCCAAGGCATCACAGCTCAGTGCCAAGAGAGACCCCCTCGGCCAGTGATTTCTCCCACAGGGAAAAGTGAGAGCTAAGTGAATGCCTGGCTTCCCCAGCATTGTGAGGCACTGCTTAGGAGGCCCACATCTACCTTGTCCAACTCAGTACACTGAGGGAATCAGAATGGCTCAATCACTGGGGGCAGCTATGAGCACGGAAAAGGGGAGGAGGCTCACAGCAGGGGGAAAAGGGGAGAACACTCCCAAACTCATTTTATGAGACCAGGATTATCCTGATACCAAAGCCAGAAAAGGACACAGCAAGAAAAGGAAAATACAGGCCAATATCCCTGATAGACATACATGTGAAATCCTCAACAAAATACAAGTGAATTGAATTCAACAGCTCATCAAAATAATCATACACTTTGATCAAGTAGAATTTATCCCTGAGATGCAAGGATGGTTCCTCATTTGCAAATCAATAAGTATTACACACTATATTAACATAATGAAGGATAAAAATCATAATATCATCTCAGACGCAGAAAAAGCATTTGACACAATTCAGCATTCATTCTTGATAAAAACTCCCAACAAATTAGGTATAGAAGGATATAACTCAACATAATGAAGGCCATCTATGATAAGCCCACCGCTAACACTATACTCAACAAGGAAAAGCAGAAAACTTTTTCACTAAGATCAGGAGCAAGTCAAGGATACCTACTTTTACCACTCCTATTCAGCATAGTACTGGAAGTCCTAGCCAGAGAAATTAGGCAAGAAAAAGAAATAAAAGGCATCTAAATCAGAATGAAGATGTAAAATTGTCTGTTTGCAGATGACATGATTTTATACATAGAAAACGCTAGAGTCTTCTAAACATCTGTTAGAACTAATAAACAAATACAGTAAAGTTGCAGGATACAAAATCAACATGCAAAAATCAGTTGTGTTTCTATACACTAATAACAAATGTCCAAAAAAAGAAATTAAGAAAACAATCCCATTTATAATAGCATCAAAAAGAATAAAATATTCATGAATAAATTTAACTGAGGAAGTGAAAGATTCATACATTGAAAACTATGAACTATTGATGAAAGAATTTGAAGAAGACTCAAATAAATGGAAAGATATCTCATGTTCATGCATTGGAAGAATTAATATTGTTACATTGTTACAATGTCCACACCACCCAAAGTGATCTACAGACTCAGTTCAATCCCTATCAAAATTCAAATGGCATTTTTCATGTAAATAGAAAAAAGACTTCTAAAATTCATATGGAACCAGAAAAGACTTCGAATAGTTAAAGCAATCTTGAGAAAGAAGAACAAAGCTGGACACACTACACTTCCTGATTTCAAATTATATTACAAAGCTATAGTAATCCACACAGTATTGCGCTGGCATAAAAACAGACATATAGGCCAATGGAACAAAATGGAAACTTTGGAAATAATACACACATATATATATTCAACTGATCTTCCACAAGGGCTCCATGAATACAAAATGGGGAAAATATAGTCTCTTCAATAAATGGTATTGGAAAAACTGGATATGCACATGCAAAAGAATTAAATTGGACCTATATCTTACCAAATCAACTCAAAATTGATTAAAGACTTAAATGTAAGACCTGAAACAGTGAAACTTTTAGAAGAAAACACAGAGAAAAACTCCCTGACGTTGGTCTTAGTAATAATGTTTTTTGGCTATAACACTAAAAGCACAGCAACAAAAGCAAAAATAAAGTGGGATTATATAGAACTAAAAAATTTCTGCACAGCAAAGGAAACTATCAACAAAATAAAGGGCAACCCACAGCATGGGAGAAAATATTTTCAGACCATATATCTAATAACTAGTTAATATCCAAAATATGTAAGAAACTCATACAATATATAAGGAAAAAAAACAAATAATCTGATTGAAAAATGGGCAAAGGACCTGAATAGACATATCACCAAAAAAGACATACAAATATCCCACAGGTAAACGAGAAGATTTTCAATGTCACTAATCATCAGAGAAATGCAATTCAAAACCACGAGATATCACTTCATACCTTTTATGATGGCTATTAAAAAAAACAATAATAACAAATGTTGACAAGAATGTGGAGAATAGGGAATCCTTGTGCACTTTGGTGGGAATGTAAACTGTTGCAGCCATTATGGAAAACAGTATGGGGTTTAAAAATATAAATATAAATAGTTCTATTTAAAAATAGGACTACCATATGATTCAGCAATCCCACTTTTGTGTATTTATCCAAAGGAATTGAAATCAGAATCTTGAAGAGATACCTGCATTCCTTTGCTCATTGCAGCATTATTCACAATAGCCAAGATACGGAAGCAACTTCAGTGTCTAGTGATGGATAAATGGAAAAAGAAAATGTGATATATAAGTATATATATATATAAATAAATATTATATATATATGTATATATATATGTGTGTATATATATATATGTATATATATATGTGTGTATATATATATATATATACAATGGAATATTATTCAGGCTTAAAATAGAAAATCCTACCATTTGTAACAACATGGATGGATCTGGAGGACATCATACTAAGTGAAATAATCTACACACAGAAAGACAAGTACTGTATGATTTTACTTATACATGGAATCTAAAGAAGTCAAACTCATACAGGCAGAGACCAGAATGGTGGTTACCAGGGGCCATATGGAGGAGGAAATGGGGAGCTGATGGTCAAAGGGTACAATGTTTCAGTTATCCAAGATAAATAAATTCTGGAGATCTACTATATAACATAGTGCCTATAACTAACAATACTGTATTGTATAAAAGAGGGTATAACGTTGTATTTTTATCACACAGACACATGCACACACACACAAACAATAAAAATAATAAAGGGGGTGGGAGGAAACTTTGGGAGGTGACGGATATGTCTATGTCTGTGATGACGGTGGTGATATTTTCACAGTGTATACTTAGCCCTAAATGCATTGAGTTGTATACACTAAATATGAACAGATTTTTATGTGTCAATCATACCTCAATAAACTGGTAAAAAAATGAAAGGCAAAAATCTTAATATATTTCATTCATGTAGAAAGGATTAGGTGGAAAATAGCTATATGAAAGAATTCTGTGTTCACCTCCAGAGCTGTCAAAAATTCTAATACTTTTATTATCCAAGTTTTTGGCTTTCCTTCCTTAGGAGGCCTCATAGTGAAATAGATGAAGAAAAAGGAAATCCTACCAAGAAAAAGATTTCAATAAATCCATCTCCAATTCTTTTGATAGAAGCATCAATCAATTAAATTCAACAATTATGCATTTTGTGTTTAATATGTGCAAGGCACATGCTAGCTATTTTTCTAAAAAGGTTCTCAATATATTTCTTAACTTACAGAATCAACCAAATATAGACTGTTGGAACTGTGAAAAATACTAGGCTGCCAGACTGACTTAATCCAGAAAGGTCATTTATTTGTTACTTTCTATGAAAATGTCTAGGCTAGTTTGCATATCAAACAACTCTGACTTGGAAAGACTTATTAAGTCCATAGAAACAGCATTAAAATGTGAACATAATACAAATTGAACCTCACCATCATTTTCTATGAAGGTATATGGACAGAGTGGCTGTAGTTTACAAATTAGGCACTTGTTTGAAGGCTTAAGATTTTCCTAATTGAAAAAAACAATAAAAGTATGAAAATATTTAAATTTGTATAAAAAGAGCCATAATCTCACTCTCCTCTTTTTAAAGATTTTTTATTTATTTATTTTTCCCCCAAAGCCCCATTAGATAGTTGTATGTCGTAGCTGCACATCCATTCTAGTTGCTGTATGTGGGACGCGGCCTCAGCATGGCCGGAGAAGCGGTGCGTTGGTGCTCGCCCGGGATCCGAACCCGGGCTGCCAGCAGCGGAGCGCGCGCACTTAACCGCTAAGCCACGGGGCCGGCCCATCACTCTCCTCTTTTTACAGTTTGGCACACTAAAACATAAATGAACACTTTGTCTTAACAGTTGAAATAATAGTGTATACGTTAAGAATATTTCTACTTCTCTTGAATATACATCTATAATCTGCCCTGCCCAAAATGGAAGCAGCTTGCCATATGTAGCTATCGAGGTCAGAAAAGTGGTTGGTCCAAATTTACATGTGCTGTAAGCCTAAAATATGCATCAGATTTCAAAGATTTAGTAGCAAACAAAGAATGGAAAATCTCTCATTGATAAGGCTTTTATATTAATTACAGGCTGAAATAATAATATTCTGGATATTTTGACTAAATAAAATATATTGCCAAAATTAACTTTACCTCTATTTACTTTTATAATGTGGCTACTAGAAAAATTAAAATTATATCTTTGGCTCACATAATATTTTATTTGAACAGTGCTGGACTATATAAGACTCATGTTTCACTTTTAATGCTCAAATAATATTCCTATTTATTAATTCATGGCAGCATTATTTATTAAATCATTCTAACATTGGATATTCTGGCTGCTTCCATTAAATTTTTCTATTTGTGGATAATGTCACAATGAACAGTTTAATGTTTATAGCCTTCTATTTCTATTGAATTATTTAATGACAATTAAGTGGTAGAAATGTATCAAGACAAAGGTCATAGATATCATAAGTCTTGTTGCATATAAATATATTGCATTTTATGAAAGGGTTATATACATGTATAGTGCTGACAGTAATCAATTAGTACACCAGGTTCACCAAGACCACTCTAGAATTAGTTATATGTTTAAAAAGATTGCTACTCTAATGGATACAAAATACTCTCTCAAAGTTACTTTATTTTACATTTTTAGTTTTTACAGAAGATGAATATTATATTTTTATATTTATTAATTAATGCATCTTCTGTAAATTGTCTCTTCTTATCCTTTGCTTGTTTATTTGAATTTTTGTAAGTTTTTTATAAATCTGAAGAAAGTGTTTCCATTTCAGCAAAGGTGGTGAGGATGTCAAAGGAGATTTGACAATTATTGAATGACTACTCTATTTCCAGTCCTGTCTAGTAACTTTACATATTTACTTTATATTTAATCTTCACATTAACCTTAGACATAGGTATTATTAACCCATTCAAGTAACTGAAATAGAGAAGTTTTAATAAGCTTACTGAGAATCACAAACCTTTTACAAGAAATGGCCTAGGCAGATTGTCTTCAAAGCCTGTATTCTTTCTAGCACATGATTGTGTCTCTGTAATAAGTAATTACTTTTGTCTATTACTTTTATGTAACTATTTTCCACTTTTTGCTGCCATTTAAATATCCATATTGCTATTTAAAAATAATACAGATAGACAAACAAATAAAAAACCCTCTCTTAAACTCATGGCAGTACTTTCCTGGAACTTTTTAATGTGGTAAAAAGTTTGGGGAGAAATTCTTGAAAAATCAGAAAAAAGAGGTAAAAAAGCCAGATTTTGGAAAAAGACTAGGATAAAAAATGAAAGTTTCAGTTGAATTGGGGCAAAATTCTATAACCTAGGCATTTGTGGAAAGATTATACTGCATTCATTCAGCAAATACTCACTGAATATATAAATAATCTAGGTGCTGAGGAGATGAGGCACCTTACCCAAGTTACTTATTCAAGCGACAAAGAACTATATAATAAGAGCAAAACAAAGCTGCCTAAATGTCACAGCATAATGCACAAAAAAGTGACATCTAATCTCTATAAATGAGGAGGAATTTATTTAGTAACCAAAGCAGAAGAGAATATTCTAGGCAGAGGAAATAGCACAAACAAATAGATAAGAAAAGATTAGACATAACCGAAAAATGCTGAAAATTTCAGTTTTATTGATGCTTAGATTGCTGGGTTGGATGGGAACGGATGTGTTAGAACAGATCGTAATTACAATTTATTGAATATCTCCTATGTTCTTAACACTGTGGTAAGTCGTTTGCGTATATTTTCTCTAATTCTCACAACAGTTCTTTATGATCCCATTGACAGATGGGAATCCTATGCTTCAAAGAAATAACTTGTTTAAGCTCAGACACAGTTAGTTAAATGGGTACATCCGGTGCTAACCCAAGTGTGTCTGACTACAGGGTTCCACTTTTTTTTTCGGCTGAGGAAGAATTTCCCTGACCTAATATCTATTGCCAAACTGCCTTTTTTTTTCTGCTTGAGAAAGATTAGCCCAGAGCTAACATCTGTGCCAATCTTCCTCAATTTTGTATGTGGGTCGCCGCCACAACATGGCCACCAATGAGTGGTGTAGGTCCACACCTGGGAACGGAACCCAGGCCACTGAAGCGAAGCACTCTGAACTTAACCACTAGGCCATGTGGCCAGCATTCCCACTTTTTAAGTAACATGTCTCTAGGTTGTGAGACGGTGTTTTAGATATTGTGATATATTTGGGGGGTTAATTACATTTAAATTAATATTTATATTTTAAGAAGACAAACAAATTAATGATGCTGCTTATGACCTGAAGGCTTGGGAATTAAAGAGTCACTTAGAAGGCTACTGTGGGAAGCAGGGATGGTTCAACATTTGCAAATCAATCAGTGTGATACACCACATTAAAAAAATGAAGAATAAAAATCACATGAGCATCTCAATAGATGCAGAGAAAGCATTTGACAAGATACAGCATCCATTTATGATAACAACTCTGAATAAAATGGGTATAGAAGGAAAGTACCTCAACAAAATAAAGGCCATATATGACAAACCCACAGCTAATATTATCCCCAATGGTGAAAAACTGAAAGCTATCGCTCTAAGAAGAGGAGCCAGACTAGGATGCCCACTCTCACCATTCCTATTTAACATAGTATTGGAAGTCCTAGCTAGAGCAATCAGGCAAGAAAAAGAAATAAAAGGGATCCAAATTAGAAAGGAAGAAGTGAAACAGTCACTATTTGCAGATGACATGATTTTGTATATAGAAAACCCTAAAGAATCCACCAAAAAACTTTTAGAAGTAATAAACGAATGTGGTAAAGTTGCAGGATACAAAATCAACATACAAAAATCAGTTGCATTTCTATACACTAACAATGAGGTAGCAGAAAGAGAAATTAAGAATACAATCCCATTTAAAATTGCAACAAAAAGAATAAAATACCTAGGAATAAACTTAACCAAAGAGGTGAAAGACCTGTACACTGAAAACTATAAAACATTTCTGAAAGAAATTGAACAAGACACAAAGAAATGGAAAGATATTCTATGCTCTTGGATTGGAAGAATTAACATAGTTAAGACATCCATACTTCCTAAAGCAATCTATAGATTCAATGCAATCCCTATCAAAGTTCCAACAACATTTTTCACAGAAACAGAACAAAGAATCCTAAAATTTATGTGGAACAACAAAAGACTCCGAATAGCTAAAGGAATCCTGAGAAAAAAGAACAAAGCCGGAGGTATCACACTCCCTGATTTCAAAATATACTACAAAGCTATAGTAACCAAAACAGCATGGTACTGGCACAAACACAGACACACAGATCAATGGAATAGAATTGAAAGCCCAGAAATAAACCCACACATCTATGGACAGCTAATCTTCCACAAAGGAGCCAAGAACATACAATGGAGAGAGGAAAATCTCTTCAATAAATCGTGTTGGTAAAACTGGACAGCCACATGCAAAAAAATGAAAGTAGACCATTACCTTACACCATACACAAAAATTAACTCCAAATGGATTAAAGACTTGAATGTAAGACCTGAAACCATGAAACTTCTAGATGAAAACATAAGCAGTATGCTCTTCGACATCGGTCTTAGCAACATATTTGCAAGCACCACGTCTGACCGGGCAAGAGAAACAATAGAAAAAATAAACAAATGGGACTACATCAAACTAAAAAGCTTCTGCACAGCAAAGGAAACCATGAACAAAACGAAAAAACAACCTAACAATTGGGAGAAGATATTTGCAAACCATATATCTGATAAGGGGTTAATCTCCAAAATATATAAAGAACTCATGCATCTCAACAACAGAAAAAACTAACAACCCAATTAAAAAATGGGCAAAAGACCTGAACAGACATTTCTTCAAAGAAGATATGCAGATGGCCAACAGGCACATGAAAAAATGTTCAACATCACTAATTATTAGGGAAATGCAAATCAAAACCACAATGAAATATCACCTTATGCCCATCAGAATGGCTATAATTAACAAGACAGGAAACAACAAGTGTTGGAGAGGATGTGGTGAGAAGGGAACTCTCATACACTGCTGGTGGGAGCGCAAACTGGCGCAGCCACTATGGAAAACAGTATGGAGATTCCCCAAAAAATGAAGAACAGAACTACCATACGATCCAGCTATTCCACTGCTGGGTATTTATCCAAAGAACATGAAAACACCAATGTGTAAAGATACATGCATCCCTGTGTTCATTGCAGCATTGGTCACAATAGCCAAGACTTGGAAGCAACCTATGTGCCCATCAAGGGACGAATGGATAAAGATGTGGTATATATACACAATGGAATAGTACTCAGCCATAAGAAACAATGAAATCCAGCCATTTGTGACAACATGGATGGACAGTGAGGGTATTATGCAAAGTGAAATAAGTTAGAGGGAGAAAGTCAAATACCGTATGATCTCCCTCATTAAGTAGTAGATAATAACAACAACAAACAAATGCATAGAGACAGAGATTGGATTGGTGGTTACCAGAGGGAAAGGGGGGAGGGGGAGGAGGGCAAAAGGGATAATAAGGCACATGTGTGTGGCGATGGCTTGTATTAGTATTTGGGTGGTGAACATGAGAACATGATGTAATCCATGCAGAAATAGAAGTATAATGATATACACCTGAAATGTATACAATGTTATAAACCAATGTTACCACAATAAACAAAAAATAAAAAATAAAAAAAAAAAAGAAAGCTACTGTGGGAGATCTGACAAGCATCAATAAGGATCCCAACCAAGGCAGCGCAAGTCAGAATGGAAAGGAGAGAGAGGTTTCAAATCTATATAAGTTAGAATAAATAATTCTTGGAACCTAACTACATTTATGCAGTGAGGGAGAGAGAAAATTTAAGAGTGACTACTATTTTTCTAGCTTGAAAAATTGGTTGATGGTAATTATGCTGTTAATGTGAGAAGAGACATAGGAAAGAAAAATTGAGCAAGGAAGATAGTGAATTAATTTGTTTGATTTTTGAATTTGTGAAGCCTGTAGAATATAAAGCCGGAGAGATAGAAAAGTCACTTGAAAATATAAGTCTGGCACTTAAACGAGAGGTTAGAGCTGAAAGTGCACATTTTAGTTATTGGCCTGAGACAGTCAGTTAAAGCCACTGGAAGAGTGAGACCAAGCACTCAACTGAATGTGACCACAATGAAGAGATGACAGGAGAAAAGACTTTGGATGTACCAACCAGGGCTACAGCAGGAGGAGACAGAGAAGGTGTGGTAGGATGGAGGCTAAGCAGGAGGAGAATAAGAAAAGAAGGGACATCAAGAAACAACCGCAGAAGAGTTTAAGAAGTAAATAAATCCTCAGCTATATGATAAGAAAATTCATATTTAAAATTCATATTATATTTATATTTAAAATAACAAAAATAATAATAGCAATAACATTACCTGCATGGTATTTCACAGTTTCCAAACATAGCTACTCATATACCCTCATCCAAAGAGCAATCATTTTCTTTCTGAGAAAGTTTCAGTCAGCTTTAAGAGCAGTGAGAGATCTAAGCCTCAAAGTCAGGTTCTCTAACTCCAGACCCCATGCACTTTCGGATTCATCATAGGATGCCTCTTTTATTCAATAGAACCCCAGTTATTTTACACACTGAGGGAGAGGCTGATGGTCAGCAGAATGAACCCAGAATTTGGCCTTTGGGCTTGAATAAATCCTAGACCTGCCATTCACAAGCTGTGTAAGCCTCATTCCCTTGTCTGAACCAGAGGATAATAATACCCTTCCTTGAGCATGGCTGTGAAAATTAAACTTGAAAGCAAGTGATAAACAAGTGATAAGGAGCTGTCACTAAATACATGTTTTCCTCTTTAAGTTCTGCAAAAGAAATACTGTATGCTTATTTTAATATAAGTTATGAGTAACAATTATGTTAAATTAGCTAAGCAAGTGAACTAAATATTGCTAAAACACTGGAATTTTTTTTTTAATAAATCAAAGGAATAGGGCCATGTTCACAATCAGAAAAATATTCTGTTATTCAATCTCTGAAATTGCCTTATAGACCACCATGTACAAGATTGAGTATTTCACATTTTGAATCTTATTATTTATAATTTTAGGTCTGAAATAAATTTCTGCTGTTGCTAAATATTCCATAATATTTTTTCAAAAGCTCTCAACATTTTCCACCATAGTTAGAGGTACACAGACATTTTGAAGAAAAACCTGTAAACATTTTCCTATATAGAGGGATGATTACATTTTCATTTTCAATACCTTGTAGAGAAAAAAGTCACTTCTGAAGCAATGATTTTATAGAAATATTTAGAATTTTTAGTAAAATGGGATCGCTTCTCAGCCTTTTGGCTAAGATCAAGTGTAGTATCTGTTCTTATCAGTTTAGTAAAATGGAAAGAAATAAAATCAAGGATTATATTTCTAATTTTGCTCCCAAATAGATGTTACTTCTGACAAGCCACCAAGTTTTCTTTTTCTTTTAATTTTTATTTAATTAAATTTTTATTGAGGTAACATTGTTTAATAACATTGTATAAATTTCAGGTGTACATCATATTTCAATTTCTGTGTAGATTATATTGTGCTCACCACCCAAAGTCTAATTGCCATCTGTCACAGTACACACGTGCCCCTTTACCCCTTTCACCCTTCCTCCTCCCCCTTCCCTTTTGGTAACCACCAATCTGTTCTTTGTGACTATGTGTTTGTTTGTTGTTGTTCTTGTTTTTATCTTCCACATATGAGTGAAATCATACCACCAAGTTTTCTTTCAGAGGTTTTCTCAGATAAAAAAATAGCTAAAAATTATTAAATATTATGTTCTAGGCATATTAATTTCCATGTATTAAGTCATTTAATCCTCTCAAGAAGCATATGAGGCAACACTTTGTGGATGAGAAAACTAAAGTACATGGAAGGTTTAATTCACACTGCTAATAAATGCTGAGCCAGAATTAAAACAGGGAATTCTGACACCAGAGTTTATGCCTTTGACCATTGCAGTCCTGCCCTCTGGGATGGCCAAAGTCATAGAATTCTAGGGATAGAAGAGCGTCTATAGAGAACACATCAGCTGCCTTCTTCATTTCACATGTGAGGACATGAAGCATGGAGAGGTTCCATAATGTGTCAAGTTAGATCACAGTCAGATTTGGACCTATAACTCAGTCCCCCAACTTTCTAATACCTGTTTTACTACACTGCCTTGATCCCTCTCATCATAAAATAATGATTTTATAAAACTAGTTTAATATTGGTTAATCTTGTAACTGCAGCTTCTAAGTGGCATAGAAGGACATAATTATTGTGTACTTTGACATACACAGTGAAGTGTCGTGGAATGGGTCTCACAGATTTTCTGCTCCAACTTGTTCCAGTTATCTTAACAGTATAGTTCTTTTATGGCTTTTGTCAGATTTTGAAATTCAGTAAGATCATTCAATAAGAGACTGTGGCAGAGACTATTCTCATGTGCTTCTCTCAAATTTCTAATAACTCTTGCAATTATGTTGGTCATTTGGCTGCCAATGTAATACAGACAGAAGAGATGTAAAAAACTTGCTGCTTAGCCTTTTAAAACGCCCCATTGAGGGCCGGCCCCGTGGCTTGGTGGTTAAGTGAGCGTGCTCCACTGCTGGCGACCCGGGTTCGGATCCCGGGCTCGCACCGACGCGCTGCTTCTCTGGCCATGCTGAGGCCGCGTCCCACGTACAGCAACTAGAAGGATGTGCAGCTATGACACACAACTATCTACTGGGGCTTTGGGGGGAAAAAAATAAATAAATAAAATCTTTAAAACGCCCCATTGAGCCTTCCGGCCCTCTCTTCTCCCATGGTGACCTTGAAAGCCATGTTCTTCCAAGAGCATAGCTAGAAGATGGAAACAGCTTAAATTCATGAGTGAACGCTTGGAGGAGAGACACCCAGCGGAGCCACTTGGCTTGAACCTGAAGACGCCTCAGTGAGAATTAAACATTTAAAGTAATAAGCCATCAATATTTTGGGTTTTATTTGATTCTTCAGCACACCTTCACCTATCCTGAGTAATAAATATATTGCTTTTGAAAATAGAGTGCAACCATAGTGAAAAACCTACAATTTGTGGTAATTAGTTTAGCAAATGAATGGTAAGTAGTTAGGAAATTGCTATCAGAGGCGAGAGAGAGAGAGAGAGAGAGAGAGAGAGAGAGAGAGAGAGAGAGACATATTTTGCAGTAGCAAAACCTTTAGTGTAATTGTAATACATATCTATGGTAACTTGAAAAGCTGTCTGCATCCTACCAAATTCTCTTTAAGGTCAGACCCCTGAATTCTAGCAACTCTATCATTTCTATTACAGGAAGTTATGGTGGAGTTTTCACTTGGACACATAAGTAAATTCTGAAAAGCATTTATAATCCCTATAAAATGGAGATTACAAGGTATTTCCTGAGGTTGAGGAGGATAAATGGCAGAGAGTATTTGAAAGCGTTTCGCACTAGTTAATATTTAAGTGGTCCTGAGCAACTTGAATGAAAGTAGAGAGAAAACGGTGAGAAGCAAACTGTGAGATAAACTATATTTAATTCTTGAAAATATAAGCTACTTCTAAAATATACTCAAATTTTAATAATATGAAATTAGCTAATGGAACCAGTATTTCTAATTATAATTTTAACTGCAATTTCTATAATTAACATGAAAAAGTAAAGTTTTAAAAACCTATCTCATGCACTTGCTTATTCATTTCATATACAAATAAAGAATATTGTTATTGGTTAAAAGCACAGATTTTAGAGTCCAAAAGATCTGAGTTTAAATTAGTTTACTGACTAAGCTACACTCAGTAACTTAATCCTTCTAAACTTCAATTTTATCTAGGAAATGCAGATTGAAAAATTACTTCAATTGTTGGTTAAATTAGTTGAGAAAATACATGTTAATTATTTAGTATATTTTCTGGATCACAAAAAGTGCTAAAATATTGCTAGCTATTTTGTTATTGCAGCAAACACTGCCATCATCATCATCACTATCTTTATACATGCTCATTATCTTTCACCACAGATAACTGATGAGCATAGTCGTCAGATAAGGACTCAACAGGACCCTGACCCTTAAATTTAAAACAACGGAGTTATCAGAAACACTTGTGTTATACTGAAACATTTCTCCCACAATTATAAAATGACCCCATCTTTCAGTGGGATGATTGGTTTATCCAAAAACGATTTTCAGGAACTTAAAGGATTTTAAAACTGCTTTAAAAATGATTTTAAAATCTGGTATATTTAAAAAAAAAAAATTAGTTGTGTCATTCTTGTCATTCAACATTAATCTGAAGAGTCAATAGACTGTTTATGGGAAAAGGTGAATGTAAATTTCACAACTGAACAAAATAACATCACCATTAATATCCAAAGGAAACTTAGCATCAGCCATCAGCCATTATCTGTATAATTCTGTCTTCTTCAATTAAAATTTTAGATTTTTAAATATGAAACCTTTGTGTTATTCAATAAGGTTGCACTTTCGTTCTGTACGTAATCTTGGCAGATTGTCACCTGTTGTTCTGAATGAGCTTTCATTAATTTGAAGCTTGAGGTTGGTAATCTGTTAGTTTTTTACAATGCAGCTGAAAACCATTTTGGCTCAATTAGTGACATCTTTTCACAGGATTTTTCATCTGGAGGCCTCTCAAAATTCTTAACTAGCCTCATTATTTCATTTAAAGGTTTTGTGGGAGATTTTTAAAAGCACTCAGAAACCTCATGAGTTGACAGAAGGTAATCGCAGAACACTGAGCAGTACTGGACAGCAGGAAAAGAATGCTGGGCAAGAAGCGCTTTGCAAGAGGCCGTGAATAATGAGCTTTGACAAATTCTTTGCCATTCAGAAGAAATTCTGAACCACCCTGAATATAAGCCCCTGACTCCTGCCTTCATGGCACACGGTTTATACTAGGTCATACCAAAATTTGTGAGGGACTGTACCTGTAATCATGTGTATTAATAGTATTAATTTTTCCATTTTTTCTCAAAAGTGAATAAATTTATATTTTAAATTGAGAGAGTTGTGAGGAAAAAACATTCCTCTCTAAACATTAGATTTTTCATTACATCAGTGCATAATTAATCAGAACAAAGGTATAGATACCACCCTAAAGAAGTAGAAGGGATCTGGGGTCACAAGGACTGATTCTAACATGACTGAATACATTAAAATATGTAGAGAAAGTGTATGTCTTTAAGAAGGAGAATTAGCTAGACATGAAATAAATCTAAAATCATTGAGCACTTTACTACATTCCAGGCAGTATTCTAAGCTCTTTAGAGTAGCTTTTATTTAATCTTCACACAAACACTATGAAATAAATATGATTACTATCATATTAAAACTGAGGCACAGAGGAAAAGGAACTTGCCCAAGGCTACACAGTTGGTAAGTGCTGAAACTTGGTTCAAAAAGAGAGGCACAGTGAAAAAATGTTCAGGACTCATCCTAGCACACTCAGAGTAAACATATTCCCATCCAACGGACTTGGAGTGTTTCATTCCGTAGGCAAACTATTCCGACTGTGCCAATCGTGGATCAGGTTATCAGAACCCACTGTCCTTGGACATTCTTTTCTTCTAATGAAATCCATTTGTTAAGAATCCACAGTGGCCAGGCCATTTATAATTTGGTTTTCTCATCTACAAGGATACAGCTCAATATGCTGAAATAAGTATTCTGGAAGGCTTGATAGTTAAGTTTCTCATTATAAATTTATAGAGTGCCATTTGGATTTGTAAACAATTGTTTGTAATGGGCATGTTTTCATCCAAAAGTAACAGAATACCAGACCAACAGTGGCTACAACACAGGGGTTAATTTTTCTCTCATAACAAGAAGGCCGAAGATAGCCAGCTGCTGGTGTTGGTTTCATAGCTTACAATGCCAGGACCAGAATCTCTGAGATTACTTTAGTCTTCTCCTCGTGTTTATGAGATGGTTACCTCATCTCAAGGCATCATGTCACCACTCAAGGCAAGAATTAAGAGAAAGGGTCTATGTCCCTGATATCCCCCAGAAATTCCTCAGCACACAGTAGCCAGAGCTATGTAACATGGCCACTCCTACCTGTAAAAAGATTAGAAAAATGAGTGTTTATGTTTTCCAGCATATATAGTAGGGAAGAGCAAGTAGAAGAAAGTTGGGAAATGGTGTTGTGCTGGCCAACCTATAATGACACTCATTAAAAAGTGACTGCCTCTAGGGTTGTTGACACATTTGGGCTGTGAGTCTATAAATTTAATAGCCGGACTGCGCCCATGATAGAAATACCAAGGAGAAGGAAAGTATCAATGAAAGACATCACCACTACAATACCTTTTCATCCACTTTGAAATTTCTAAAATTACAATAGAAAATTCCAAGTAACCAATTGTCACCACAGTAGAAACATTTGTAATTACTATAACGCTCTATCAAATTCATTTCTCCATATCCAGGTATCTATGGTTCCAGAGTAGATTCCTAAGAATAGGACACACCAAAAGTCTGGGCAAGTCCAAGACTGATAGGGCACTGTGACCAACCAGGATTTTATTTGGTTGTGAACACCTGGGAGTCTCATGGGAGGGATAGTAGAGTCCAATAGTTGATGAAGCACACCAACAAAAAATAGGAAAAAACAATGACTGTTATCCATCATGGCATAAAAAGACTGGGGAAAAAAAACTCACTTGAGGTAGAGAGTCCAGGTGTACAGTCTGAAGATGTTGGTGGGTGCCAGGAAAAAGAACTGACTTTGAGAGTAGAAGTGGGTAAGCATAAAATCTGTGGTCTGACTTATTCCCAGGTGCCTAGAAACGAGGGAACTGTGACCAATTTAAAGAACCCATGAAATGGAAAGCTCTGTGAATCAAGACCACTCCACTCTTCTCTTCATTCTATTCACAAACTAAGATTTTCAAGTTGCTGGCAAATAGTAACTTAATAAATGTTTGATTCAATAAGTCAACAAATATACATACATATAAATAATGAACAATGTATAGCTACAAGTGCTCTTGAAATGAAAATACAAAAAGCTCAATAGGGTGGCCTCATGAATGTGAGGATGGTTATCTTTCTACAGTCCTGAGGCATGCTCAGTGGAGGACAGTGAAAGATGAGCTACGGTACTGCCAACAGCTAGACTGGAGGTTAAGGCTTTCAGTCTAGTGGGAGGGTTTCAGGACATGCAGAGGAGAGGGAGACAAAAGATTTGTAGCACAGTAATTAAGAACATAGGCTGTGGAGATAAAAATGATTGGTTTGAATCCAGGTTCTTCCAGTAACTAGGTGATCTTGGTCGTGCAACCTTGTCATGAATACAGAGAAACCTCTGCCCAGATGCCCCTTCAAGGAAGGACTTAGTGCTGTTGGCAGAAAGCCTGCAGCCGTCAGCTCTTAAAGGATTGTTTGAACTGCAGACCTACCTCTCCCAAGGTTACACCCTCTCTGGAGGCCACATCTATTGACTGTTGGAGGCAGAGGTATAAAAGCAGAACATTTCAATTTCAGTCCAACCTGGGACAATTCTGACAGGTCAATTTTAGCTCTAGAGCTCCCTGTGGGGTCTGCTGAGGCTATCTAGCCTGCATTCAAGCTGGACCTCTCCCTCTGCCTGATCTTGCTTCCTTCTTCTCCCTTCCACAGATGTCAATTTCAAGGTCTGTTCCTAATAAATGTCTTGCACCTAAACTTCATCTGCTTCCTGGAGAACCCAACCTGCGACATACATCACCCAGGGGACCCATTATTGTCCTTTGTAGAACAGAGATTTGTAGTAATACTAATCTCATATTTTGGGGTTTTATATTTTGTTAACAAGTCCAAGCAAGAGATATTGTTCTGATATTATTTTACTCACGTTTTGCTATTGCTCCCCCAGGCAAGCTAGGTCTGAGAACATGTGGATACATAAATTACATAAATAAAAATTAGCCTAGTATCATATGACCAAATTGCTCCATGTTTAACTTGACATAGATGACACTGTCATATAATATCAAACGTGTTTACTTTCCTTTAATAATCTCAAACAAATATTAAACCTCTTTTTATTTATCTTGTCACTTAAAACCAGGAATTTTGTCAAGGATGCACTATAATGAGATAAATTTACTAAATTTTTCTTTTAGAAATAAATCTTTTAGATGAAAAGAGTTTCTTTGTTGCAGTATTTTCCAGTAACTGCTTTATTGTAGGACCACTGTTTACTGTAACTATAATTGATACTATAGATGTTTTTAAAATTTCATTATATAATTAGATTACCATTGTTTATGACATTCTTTAATAAGTACACATTCTCCTTTTAAACATTCTATGAACTAATTTTAGATATTTGTGATTTATAAAATATTTTTATTTGTTGGAGGAGACACATAGGTCTTTGAGATCATTTAAGAGAGTGGTATTCCAGATTTGGGGAAGCAAACTACAATTACCACCATTGTTACTGCGATTATTTTTATCAAATATCACCATGAGCAACAGAAAAATTTAAGGTAAATTCACCAGTGAGTTAATATAACTATCATCAAGAACAAAGACTATCTTTAGTGTGTTTAAAACCTCATTCCCTGAGCTATAGAGACTTATAAAGAAAATGGATGACACTATGTTACTACATTGCAGAATATATGGTATAATCTAAAAGATGATACAGTTAAATAAATGAAAAGGAGATACAGGATCAAATGAAAAACTATAGTGACTATAATAGCAAATCTTCAAACAAATATGGGAGATTATTATCTATAAAACTCCATGCAAAGCACTTCAGGGAATACAAAGATGAGTATGTATATAATTTAGTATTCAAGGAAGAAAAGTGCAAAAATATCAAGATATAGTAAGTGTAAGAAAGGAAGGACATATTAAGTATAAAAAATATTGACAAATTCTAGTGGGAATCAAGAGAGACATCACATGTATTTGGTTGAAGAATTCAAAAGAGATTGGGGAAAATAGCTTTCATAAATGGCATCTATGATTTCAACATTTTGGATGGGGGAGAGGCAAGGTGGGGACGGCCTTCAAGCTGAGAAAAAGCATGAACAGGTTGCTCATGCTCAGGGTTACACAAAGGAAAATGTCTAGGGAACTGAAAACAGTAGAATTGAGGATTCAGGTATGTTTAAAGAAGTAGGTGGTGATGAATGTAGAAGAAATGATTAGGTGATAAACTATTATTTATACATTCATATAAATGTCTTATATTCTAAATTTAAGAATAAATCCTTACTCAGTAAATATATACGTGTGTGTTGGCCTGATTTTATACATAGACATTCTTAGAACAAGAGAACAAGGAATGTAAAATGATTTTTTTATAATTCATCTTCCCATTGGCTTCCAATATCATTTAGGAGACATATTGCTAAAGGGGATGGGGGTAGAAAAGGTGGATTCCCAAACTACAAAACAATAACTTCTTAAAATGCACCCCATCTATTTCATCCTATTTAAACCTCTAACACTTCCTGGAAAGGTGTATGCTTGCAACCTTGAAAGCTCCGCCTCTCCCTGAGGCCTCCAATTCAAGTCAGGCTGTTGTAATCCTTCTGGAGGTTTTGTACCTGTGGGAGATCAAGATTTGGCCACCCTGGAATCTGGAATCTATCTCTTTACCTTGGTTGTTTTCTCTAGGGACATTTGACCTCCCCCACTAACTGCCTAAAGAATTTGACATGGTGGCTCCTTCCTGGAACAGATCTTCTATCATGATGGCTGTAAAGATAATGTAAGATAAATGTTACAATAGGAAAGGCACCAACAAGCCCATCTTATCAGAAGTTCTGTCTCTCTGGCCACATTCTCTGGGTGGCCCTGCAAGGAGTTGCCAGACAAACATTTACATTTATAAGGGAAATCTCCATTTGTAAAGGTATCTCCCTCTGTTTTGGGAAGGGGGGGGATGGTCTCATTTCTAGAGGCTTATCAATGTAAAAGGTGAGGCCTTAAATCTGCATAATAACCTTACTCTTGTTTACTGTGCTTTAGTGGTAATCTCCTGTAACTAACTCCCCCCACCCCCAAAATCCTCCTTTGTCATTGGCTGAACGTGATATTTAAGATGAGAGTTTCTGCTATTGTGTTGAGAAACTCAGTGTCCCTGCTTTCTCCCATGTATACATGTTATTAAACTTGGTATTATTTTCTCCTGCTAACCTGTCTTGTTAATTATTTGGCCAGCCATAAGAACCTTAAGTGAAGGGGCAGAGGGAGATTCTCCCTCTTCCCCCGACAGTTTTGGCGTAGTCGCCAGGATCCACACTGGCTGGCAAGTTGCCTTCTCTGGCTGGAAGAACTGCCTTCTCCCTGGATTACTGCAGATGATGAGATACGAGAACGCCTGACGAAAGCCGGCAAAAGGTAAGACTTCTTACCACGTCAGCCTCCCGGAATCTCTATCTGCGGAGTCCGGCAGAAGGAAGTGGTGAGAATTTTTTCTCTTTCTAAATTTAGATTGGCAGGAGAAAATATTTGGGAAACTAGTTTCTTATGCTTTTAGTGACTCTTGGTTCAAATTTGGTAGAGTACTCTTGGTCTTGATCTTGATCACTTTTCCTCCCAGAGTAGTCTCTGTCTTGTTCTGTGTCCTGAGAAAACTTGGCTTTGTGACCAGTGAGAATATTCACCTTGGTCTCCACCATATGGAAGGTGCATTTACCGGGGTGCCCCTTGGTGGCCAGTCGAGTAGACTGGGGTTCCGAACTGTCTCTTTGTACGGCTGTGCCAAGCTCTCAGGGGAGTTTGTCATAAAGGGCCCAGTCCATAAGGGCTTTTGTCATCTTAACCTTCTTTGCTTGTTAGTGCTGGAAAAATCCCATTCCAGTATCACCCGCCCGGTGTCACAGATTAGCGGGTCTGTGACTGGAGGCATCCCACACTATTGTGGGAGACTGGAGACACCGTTTTCACTACACCATCCTTACCGCCTGTACAACAAAGGTCTTTACTTTCTCTGAATATCTTTGGGAGTGAATTCTGTGGATCATGGGGGCTACATCATCTGCGCCCTCACCAGGGAGGCCTCTTGCATCCATGGTAGATTTATTCTAAGCGTGGAAAGTTACCTCCGGGTCTTTCCTTAAAAAGGCTTATTGGTTCGAGTCACTACTGGAATAAATATACAAATGAAGATCCTACTCGTCAATGGCCAGACGACGGATCCTTTGAATTGGAAAAACTTCTAAATTGGGGGAAAAAAAAATGTTTTGAGAGCTCTCACATAATTATTTATTTGGTACCTAAGAAAAGGCCAGAAAAAGGAAGGGAAAAATTTGACTAGCCTTAAGACCTTGACTCAGGTTACAATTGAATTGACAACATGTAAAAGTGTAAGTGTTGATAAGATAATAAAGGTTGGAATGTTTGAGCTAATTTTATATAAAGAGGTTACATCAACTTTGCCTGAGTATGTTTTAAAATGTCTGACTGGGAATGCTTCTCTTGTCCAAGAGAAGACCAAGACCTATTGATAAAAATCTTAATGATAACTATGTTTAAAGGTATAAGAGGTGATGAAATTTACATGAAATTTTGTAAAAAAAAACTGATGTTATTTCTATTACAGAACTGGTTAACAAAAATAGTAATTTAAATGACGGCTAATTTTATCTGAAGTCTTATGAAGTCTTGTAGGCAATCTAAATAATTATTGGGAATAAGTAACTAAATAGTTGTGAAAAAGATGAATGTTGGGTGAACTTTAAACAATAATTATATGTTATGGTGGTTACAGCTTCCAAACTCTTTTTGGTAACTGAAAACTTTAGAGTTTTCCTAAATTTTATGATAAAAATTCACTGAGTATCATCATTTCCAAATAAGATATTAGACATTGATTGCTAAATGTACATTTGTCTACTTTTGGCTTTTCATTACAGGAAAACTAAAAGGTGTTTTGGGTCTATTGGTAAACATGTGTTTTATTAAAAGATTGTACTATAAAGTAACATATTTCTAAAAGTTATGAAGTGTTTATAAATTTTCCAAGCCACTAGATACTAATGTAAAAGAGAGTTTATAATTGTTACTTAGTTTTTACTTACAAATTAAGGTTTCTAAGGGTTAAAATTTCTAATTAGTATATGTGATTGAAGCTACTAAAAATTAAGAAAAATATGTCTGTGTACAGGAAAAGTAAGATGTATAAAGAAAGAACAAAGAATGGAAATATTTTGTTTGATTGATTAAGAAAGATAAATTTGTCTTCAAGTACTAGGAGGGAAAAGAAAGACATGGGACAAATTCTGAATGTAAAAAGAAAGCTATAGAAGGTTTGTGGAGGGAATTCTGGAAAAGGAGTTTTATGCATAGTCAAGTTGGCTAAGATTAAAATGAATTTAATTAAGTAAATGAGTTTTAATAGCAGAAGTAAGCTGGTGCAAAATTATAATTTGGTCTTATTTCTCTTAAAAGGATGATTTTCTTAAACTTGATAAAGAGGTTACAAACGATTTTTCTTTACCTTTGAGTAAGTCTACCTAAAAGACAGAAAAAAAAAAAAACTGTTAAAATAATTTCCTACATTCAAAAGACTGAGGTCTCTATTAAGGCTTTTTAGACTGTTAATGCTCTGTTTGCTTTGATTGTTTATATTTTTGACAAGCTCCACCAAAATTCATATCTTAAAATAAGTCTTTTTTTCTTTGAGAATTTTCAAAGGGCCCTGAAACTTCTCAAAGAAATTTGCTCTCTTCCTATAAGAGGAAAGATACTAAACTTATTAGGCTTATTCAGTATGTTAAATTACATAGAAAACATTGTCAGACAAGTGATGATAAGCCTGCTTAGGAGGTATTTTGTGGGTTACTGTTATTGATATAGGTGTTTTAAAACTGTATAACATTACTGAAATTCTGATCTGTCCTGGTTATCAGTCATAATTCTGGTTATTATTATTTTAAAGTGTTGTATGTCACAAAATTAACCAAATTTCCTTGTCAATTGCCATTTTGAGGTCTTGTTGTTTACAGACTTATTCCTTTGCACTAATGCTTTTACAAAATATGTTTCATCTTCAGAGAAGTTCATGGAAAAGACTTTAACACTTACTCTAAAATACAAGTTTCTGACAAACTTTCTGATCATAAAACTGAACTTGATAAAAAAATTACACAAATCCGATGGAGACACTGATGACTTCATGAAGCTGCTAACAAAAAGATTGGGATCAAGAATAGATTACACAGGACTGAATAAACTGATAAGGATGATTATAATTTTTATGATTTTTCATTTGAAGTATTGCTGAATTTTTAATGTTTTGTTTTTTCAGATTTAAGGAAAACTTTTTCTCTTTTCTCCTGAGCTAGCTATGACTTATAGCAATTTGGTATATGATACTTTTATAAGTAAAATTAAAATATTTATCTTTTTCTCTCTATCTGAGCCCTCAAATTTGGAAACTCTTAGTGAGTGAGTATTGTTTTCATGGCAATATAGTTATTTACATAAGTTCAATAAAAATCTGTTCTCCTTATAACAGGACACAATTAGAAACACTGGTTATATTACCAAGGCTGTGACTAGAACATCATATTTGCGATATAACCATACAGCTTTTGAGAAATGAAGATTGGACTTTATAGAATAAAGCCACGTGAAAATATTGGCCTGGTACCTTATGTTCCAAGCAGCACTTACCAGGATAAGTAAAAAATGTCACTTATCTGGCAGACACAAGGAACCTCGAAATATTTTGGGGGAACCTCGGAAGAGAGGAATTCACCCAAATCTGTAGGTATTACAGGCGAAGTCTGATGACAAAATCCTTGGCTTGGCTTTCCTGGCCTGGAGAGGCCTTTAAAGTTAAATCTGAGATTCCTTATAAAAAGTTTCAGCAAAGCAGATTTAAAAGAGCCTATGTGATCAATTGCTATTCTTGCTGTACTTATGTAAATAATTGGGCCAACTCTATTAGAACTAGACTTATTTTACAAACTAGTTAGTTTTAATTTGGCTATCTTAATAAAAATGAGGGTGATTTTAGAAAAAAAAATTATATTTCAGTAAAAACTATAGTATACATTTACAGATATTAGATCCTAGTTTTGTTAATTGTCTTTTGAGGTTTTTGTTTTATATCTGTTGACTGGACTGGATCCTGATTTCTTCCAGTCTCCTGAAATATCTGGCTACAGATG
Source organism: Ceratotherium simum simum (assembly GCF_057802395.1). Lineage (NCBI taxonomy): Eukaryota > Metazoa > Chordata > Mammalia > Perissodactyla > Rhinocerotidae > Ceratotherium > Ceratotherium simum. The sequence goes on from NC_141914.1 coordinate 55,206,451, forward strand.
TCCAAACTAACATTTTTGATTTTTTCCATCATTTTCATTTGAAATCACTGAAAACTGAACCTGCCCTTTTTCCTGAAGCCTTACAAACTAAAGCTGATGGACTTGATATAAACTTAAGAGATGACCTGACGACACCATCAGAGACATTTTAAACTACAAAAGATACTTTGACGCTGACATCTAAAAATCATCTTAACTGGCTGTCATCTGACCTCAGAAACTGGTTTACAATTTGCTCCAACCATTAACCTTGTTTTTCTTTTGTTTACATAGAAATGCTTCTATTAAATACTTGATTGCTTGCTTCCATAATATAGGCGTAACCTTGAGAGCCCACCTGCATCACCACCTTCCAAAATGAACTTAACTGAACTGATCTATTATCAAGACTAAGAAATGTGTTCAGTGAGATGAAACAGTCTACCAACTCAGCTTCTGGACTATAAAACTTCTTTAAGTTTCAAAAGGACTGTGAAACTTTTAGTTTCAAAGGCGGGACTGTGGGAGATCAAGATTTGGCCACCCTGAAATCTATCTCTTTACCTTGGTTGTTTTCTCTAGGGACATTTGACCTCCCCCACTAACTGCCTAAAGAATTTGACATGGTGGCTCCTTCCTGGAACAGATCTTCTATCATGATGGCTATAAACATAATGTAAAATAAATGTTACAATAAGAAAGGCACCAACAAGCCCATCTTATCAGAAGTTCTGTCTCTCTGGCCACATTCTCTGGGTGGCCCAGCAAGGAGTTGCCAGACAAACATTTACATTTATAAGGGAAATCTCCATTTATAAAGGTATCTCCCTCTGTTTTGTGAAGCGGGGGGATGGTCTCATTTCTAGAGGCTTATCAATGTAAATGGTGAGGCCTTAAATCTGCATAATAACCTTACTCTTGTTTACTGTGCTTTAGTGGTAATCTCCTGTAACTAACTCCCCCCACCCCCAAAATCCTCCTTTGTCATTGGCTGAACGTGATATTTAAGATGAGAGTTTCTGCTATTGTGTTGAGAAACGCAGGGTCCCTGCTTTCTCCCGTGTATACATGTTATTAAACTTGGTATTATTTTCTCCTGCTAACCTGTCTTGTTAATTATTTGGCCAGCCATAAGAACCTTAAGGAAAAGGGCAGAGGGAGATTCTTCTTCTTCCCCCGACATACCCTTCCCATCTACTAACCACTGGAATTCCTCAGAAATTTGCCTCCGTCAGCTAAAACAAAATGAACAGCTGGATCACTTTTCTCCTTTTCCCACGTTCCCATCATTCTTTCAATCCCATTTTTCCTATTACTAATCCATCTCCTACCGATTAACTTCTTTCCTTGGCATCTATTATATATGGTATAATCTGAAAGATGGTATAGTTTAATAAATGAAGAGATGGGGTCAAAAGAAAAACTACACTCATGTTATGTCCTTCAAGCCCCACACCATACTCTCATCAGCATGGATATCACACAGAACTCCTCCACCTTCAAGATCTCAAATTATGTACTTTCTCTCCATTATTATAAATCTTTTACCTTTTCTTTCTTTCAGGTTCACTAAATTTGCTCTTCTTATTCTCAGTATGAACTTCTATCACTCAACCCTGTCAATTTACTCAGTTCTTTAATCTCTAATTATAATTGACTCCAGAACTCATCACGAGCTTTGTTTGCACCACTGCACCCATCCCCGATCTCAGATTTCCCCAGAGTGGGATGCCTTTACTCTGCTTCCAGGCCATGAATTATTTTTGATCAAAGATTTAAATACATGAAGCCTAATTCCCCTAAAAAAAGCAAGGCATTCATCTTTTACTGTGAACTAACTATTGCAAAACATTTAATTCACACTTTTTTTTTCATTCCCTAGCACAAGCCCAAGAAAGCAATACCAAAATTTGAATATCCCCCTATCTTTTTTTTTTTTTTTTGTGAGGAAGATCAGCCCTGAGCTAACATCCATGCTAATCCTCCTCTTTTTGCTGAGGAAGACCAGTCTGAGCTAACATCTATTGCCAATCTTCCTCCTTTTGTTCCCCAAAGCCCCAGTAGATAGTTGTATGTCATAATTGCACATCCTTCTAGTTGCTGTATGTGGGACGCGGCCTCAGCATGGCTGGAGAAGCGGTGCGTCGGTGCGCACCCGGGATCCGAACCCGGGCCGCCATAGCGGAGCGCGTGCACTTAACCGCTAAGCCATGGGGCCAGCCCCCCCATATCTTTTTAAATCTCCAACTCACACACATTTTATTAACAACTCGCAGTATGAACCTCCTCAGGTAATATCATTCCAAACTCAGCAAACTACTTTTACCATATTTATCTCTTATTCTATCATTTGGTCTCAGAGAAAGAAGTGTCTCTCTTCTGAATTTGAATCCCAAAATTTATATTTTAAAATGCTTGCTTTATCACACACTTAGCCTCTGCCTCACCTATGTCTATTCCCCAAAACTGAATGTCTACCTGAATGTTCCAACACAAACCTTATCAAGACAAAAATGTAATTCATCACCTTGGTCTCTTCTCCTTTCATATACTTAACATAGGCAACTAGTTTCAACTTTTAGATCATTTTTCTACTTGCCCCCATGTCAGATGTCAAGTTCTTTAAAATCTATTTGCATAGTATACATATCATCATTCTATCTCCCACCTCTTTTCAATCCTGCTGCCTCCAGATTTGAAAAGGCAGAACTCATGAGATACCTTGACTTCACTGTTGCAAAAATCTCTTAACTAGTTTAGTTGATTCTGCTCTTATTTCTTTTCCATATATTATTGCCAAATTAATCTTTTGAAAACAATGTACTATTACATTGTTTGCTTCCTTGACAGTACCAAATAGTCTCAATTCATTAGTCTGATACTTAAGACTCTCCTGAATTGGCCAGCTGTATTTTTACAATTTTACACTATTCCTCAAAGTGAGCTTTATACTCCACCCAAACAGGAGTGATCACACAATGTCTTAGTGGACATTTACTGTGCTTTTTTAGCTATCTAGCACCTTTTGAACACACTCCATGTGTTGGAAGGAATTTCCTACTTTATGATTCCAGTCTTCATTGCTGCCAGGAAACAGGCATGTAAACCCAGTTCCCTAATCAGATACACTGACTTGAAATGAAAGAAGAGAAAGATAAGAAAAGAAAGGAAAGACAGTGTGTAGAACAAATGCAGGTGAAGGGTCAATGAGATACTCAGCATTGAAAGACAAAATTGAAACTTTTCTCCACAAAATTCTCAATTTACTGTTCTGTGCCAACTACTTTTATTTTATTATAACCTCTTCCCCTCCTTAATCTCGTCAATTGGGCTTATTTACCCACAAATATATAAACAGGCGCTTTATACCTCAAATTACTTTACTATTGACTAATCAAATGTGCTCTTCTAGGTTTTAGTTCTTGTAAATCTTACTGCCATATTTGTCACCACTGCCCAATTCTTCATTCTTGGAAAAGATCTTTTTGCCTAACACTGCATATTCTTAGAGTTCCTTTAACCTGAATAGTCATTACTTTCAGACCCTTTACTCGGCACTCTCTCCTCACTAACCTCCCAAATGTAAGTATTCCCTGAGGCTCAAAGAAAAAGCGCTGTTCTCTTTCTAGATTTCTTCCCTTGTTGATTTAATCCTCCTTAATGGCTATATACTGAGAATGCTAAAAATAAATTTATCTCTGACTTCTCTTCTGAGTTTTTGTCATATATCTTCAACATCTTTCAAGATATTGGTATTGAATTATCTCACTATATTTCTAAATTTCTTACATCTAAAACTTAATTTAAAGAAGGCTTCTGTCCCAACTTTCTGGTTTCTATCAATACTACTATTACTCTTCCTATAGAACCACCTTTGAATGTCTGTCCTCCAGGACATCTGCATAAGGCAGAGTCATAACCAAATTGGAATATGAATTCTATGAAATAGTCACATCATTCTTCTCCAAGGAACTGAACAGCAAGTTAACAGGCTACCAAAAATTCTCTTCTCAATCAGAATTGCAGGAAGCTGAGAATAGAGTGATAAGAACACCTTAACATCCAAAAGAGGTACTGCAATAATTATATTAAAATGCAAGAGAGGGAAAAGTATCCATGTAAGTTTCACATCATCTTTATATTTGTTTAAAGCATGTTTTAATGTTATGAAACATAATTAAAATGAGGTTACAAACAATAAGAAATATGCCACTTTATCAAATTTTTTTTACATATCTAAGATGCATAAGCCTTGTACTCCAACTTCCCTGATCCTTACAATGTAAAATTTACGATTTGTTTTCAAACTGCATTCAGTAAGAGTATATAGATGAATTCAATGATAGCTTTGTTCATTTTATGCTTTTAATAACTTTTATGAAATACTTTGATTTGGAGGGTGTGCTGTTTTATAGCATAAACTGTATTGTATAAAAATACCTATTTCTAGGTTCTGTTACTGACATTCAAAATTCAACATAAGGGCAGGCAGAGGAGATAAAAATGAAAGAGAATAAAGAAACGCCCTCTAAATTGTTTAGAGAAGACATGAGGTCTATTGGGTGATATCTGGGGGATATTTGGCATTTAATGAGGAAGGTAGAAAAAGAACAATAGTTACAAGAGAGTAGCAAGTCTAAGCAAAGGATTAACTTAGAAAGAGGAAGACACAAGCATATTTAGGAATAAAAGAATAAGGATCAATTGCCGCTGCTACCAATGGAGGAAATAATTATAGCAGTGAATCTCAAACGATATGAAATAGAATACGTTTTGCAATATATATGAAGATATTTTCTTTAGAAACGAGGAGAGAGATAGGACTTAGAATCATAAAGAGAAGTGTAAGTTACATTCAGAATCATCTACTTACTAAGGCAGGGCAGAGGGTTATTCATTTTAGAAAGATGTTTGTCAAAATGATCGGCGCAAATAGATTGTGGAAGGTAAGTGAGTTATGTTTCTGATTCCAATAATATAAATTCTAGATATTCCAAATATCTAAGAATGTATTGCAACATGCATATAATATTGGCAATATAAAATTTGCCTCGCCCATTACCTAGAACACTTACAGTAGCAAAAAAAGAACAAAACAAAAACAACAAATAAGAAATTGTAAATACTATCTTATATTTTCTTGTAATCTGATTATGAAATATCCACTCCTTAACAAAAGCACAAATTATTTTCTTATTGGGTTAAATAGTGACATGTTCCTTTTATTCTCACAAGTGGGTCAGGGCATAATCTCAAGGATGTTGAGATCAATCTCCAGTTTTAATATTGGAAATAGATAGTAAATAACGTAAAAAACTTTAAAAGTGAGAACTTTATTATAATAATAAACAATTCAAATTTCAGTGTTATTTATGCTAAAACTTTGTTTCCATGATGGCAGACATCTGTGTCAAATGTAAGCACATCTATATTTACACATATATGTATATACATGAAGTGGTAGTTTTACTAGTGACCATGTAAACCAAATAGTTCAATTTTTGATTGAAAATAAATATTGTAAAGTTCATTCAAATTAAGTAAACCAAATTTTTCATTTCTAACCCACTAGATTTTCTCTCCTGTAAGCTGTATGGTTGACTCACAGCTTTTGCCAGGCAGCAGTGAGTTCACAGGCTCAGGTCCTTTTTGTAAGCTGCCTTATCTCTTTGTATTGTGTATCCTTTGGTGTTTCTGAGGTTGTATTTTCAAGTTAAGAGTTTTACTTTAAAAGACACATGGCAAAACGCCAGAAAAGTAACTGTAGTGGTTTTTGGATGGCTGGAGTAATCTCTAGTGTTCTAAAGTTCCAAATTTTCTTCATGGGCTTGTCTGATTTCTATAATAAAAACAAGTTCACTAAAACATGATAGTCTTCCTTAAAATCAACAGGTTGTATCATTCATTGTATGAAACAGGATGTATCAATCAAGAAATGGAGTCCTGATCTTATTTCATGAATTACTACAAAATATACCAAAGAAATAAATACAACATACCTACCCATAATGGCCTTTAAAGATGAAAATTTTTTCACTCGTTTCTGTTCCAACAAAACCATAGGATTTCACAGAATAACTTCCAAAAGGAAGTGATGAGGATGAGGACAAAATGGTGATCATAAGATTGCTTGGGATCCTCAATGACCACGATCTCTCTCTCTCTCATTTAAAGGGCACCCAGGAATAACTTTGCTATATTTTAAAGTAAAACAGTACTACAAGATTTCAGGAGGATCCTATACATCTACACTGTTAAAGACATCAGCTGTGCAAGTTTGTTTTACTGAAATGCTTTTAGCTAGGACAGCATGTTGAAATCATAGTTCAGAATCATGGTGTCCCCGCCTCTGAGGTCTACTACAATTGGAGTCTCATTGTGGATGTAGAAGCAATCTACCATGCCCTGTCTCCTCTCCCCATAGCTCTGGAATCATGAGAATCCCCGTTACCTGCTCAGCCACGACTCTGCCACCAAGGCTATTTCTGACTTTAGCCAGAAAGAATTTGAGATGTTTAGTTCAACCTAATGAAAATCAATATGAAATCATCCTTGCTGTTAGTCATTCACTTCTTCATTAAACAACACTTTGTAGAGGAATGACTGTGTGCCCGAGACTGCTAGTTGCTGGGGCTACAGACACGACCAACACAGCAGAAGTGCAGCACGCTCGGACAGCACATAGCCAGGGCTCTGATCCGGGTGGAGAAGTCAAGGAAGAATTCATCATTAAGGAAGTGGCATGTAAGATGAAATCCAAAAGATGAGAAAGAATTAACTACACACAGGGGCAGGAGAAAGACAGCAAACTAGGGAAAAAAAGAGAAAAGAGAGAGGAAGGAAGGAAAGAGGGCAGGAAGGAAAAAAAGAGATGCAAACTTGAAATATCATCATAGTGGTCAAAACAAAACAAAAAATAGAACATAATCTGCCTCACAGTTCACATTATCTACAAAATAAAAACATATCAATTATTTGAGGAAAGCAATAGCTTTGTTGGCACTTAGGATGGAAACATCTCTCTTTGGGAGACGCTAAATGATATAATGATGCATCCTCGACAACCTCCACATAATGAATGTTACACTGAGTTTCACATAATTGTTTTCTCAAATGTCTGTCAATATTTCAATATGAGGAGATAGTGCAGAGTTATTATAAAAATAATTCTGAATGCCATCTAAATGTATGATTTGATTCAGGAATAAGTTCCAGAATATAGAAGACAGATTTGCATTGGAACGGAGAAAGAATAAAAGGGAGGTATGCTCCACCTGGGAAGAACCTGATGTGGAGAAACCGATTTCCAACTATATCTGTTCTTCACCCCTGAGAATAAAATGCTTACTAAGAGAGTATTATCTCTGCTATGCACTATATAACCCATGAGATATAGTATATAATTCAGTTATGCTAGAGGGAAAAAAAAAGAAAAGGTGAGAAACACTAGTATCAAGATATGCATAGTAGCCATATCCTTCAAACACCAACCCCCTTCCCACCACACACACAAGCACACATACACCCACAATCTCACAACCTCAGCTAGACTTTTGCTGAAAATTGGATGGCAGATAGTTCAAGGTCATATATGTGAAGCAGAGTTAGTAATACGATTAACTATTAGCACAGACCCCAGGCAGTCTGTCTAGATTTGATCTTGGGCAAGTTACTAAATCTCCCTGTAACCCAGCTTCCTTATTATAAGATAGAAATATTACTGGTACCTACCTAGTAAAATTTTGGGGAGGATTAAATAAATTAATTCTTATAAAATACTTATAAAATTGTTTGGCATATAACATGCCCTATTCATTATTTAAGAAATACAAGAAACCCTCTACAAGGGTTTGGAGGATCAATATTCTATATTGTTCAATCATTTGCTTATTCAACAAATATTTATTGCATATCTATTGTGCTGAGCCCTGTAGAGTACATTAAAGCAACTGTGAGTATGAGATCTTCAGCTGCCAAGCCTTAAAATCCCAAACTATTTAACTTTTAAACCTAATAATTGATTTCTGTTTCTTTTTTCCTTTCTTTCTCTTTTATTTATTTTCTAAAATTTTCTCACTAGTTAACAGTTCAGTAAAATACTGTACATAAGACAGACTTTAGAAAGCTGGTCTAGTCATATTGCTTGGATATACACACTTTGCAGATTAACTGAAGAAATTATAATGCTAAATTTTGTGCGAGTAAATTGGGGAGCCAAATCAGGAGTCCACTTTTATTTTGAGATGGGCTTTTAAGAACTGAGTGTTGTCTGAAAACATGGACTTAATCCTAGAGCATACAGTTAAATCTGTTCATTTATGGAGGCAGTTTAGCTCCAGGCTCAAGTTTACTCCATTTTACTCTACCTCACAATGAACCAGAATAACATACAACCACTGACAGCTCTGACGGATCCAAACACCATGTATACTCCTGGTAACATCTGAATGTGACCAAAACTAATTCTCCATTTCAATAGACACAAGTCACATGCACAATCATGCACCATATAACGATGTTTTGGTCAACGACAGATCACATACATGACAATGGTCCCATAAGATTAGTACCATACAGCCTAGGTGTATCGTAGGCTATATACCATCTAGGTTTGTGTAGGTACTGTAGGAGAGGAAGAAATTTTCCTCTACTCTTCTAGGTCCTTCTGGCTGGTCTAAGAATTAAATTGACATGAGACAGATTAACAGGAGAAAAACAAAAAAAAGTTTAATAACATGTATACATGGGAGAAAGCCAGCAAAACCAAATAACTCATCAAAATGGTTGAAGCAAAAGACAAAAGATGATGTTGTGGGTAGGGAGAGATAGGGACTTCAAAGGGAAGGAAGGCAATTCACTTGTAGGTGAAAAGGAGCAAACGTTTGGAAAACAACTATTTGGCCACACAGAAACAGAACAACATAGAGGGGAACTCAACAAACAGGCTTTTCTAGGTTCCTAAGGCCTAAAGCAATTTCGTTGTTGTGTGAACATCAGGGTATAATGAACAGTAACAAAATTTGCCACCCCAAAATGTGTCTCTTTAACATGAGGATTATTGTAAACTGATTCTTTTTAAGAAACAAAAGACTCAGAAAGTTTTTCTTGTTACCTCTATAAAAGCCTAAAAATATTCAGAAAAAAACCTGTCTCAGGGAGCAAGCTATCACCTTAGCATAACATGAACTAGGTGGTAGACAGGAAGGAACCTGGAAAAACCTGTTTGTTGGGCTCCCTTCTGTGTTCTTCTGTTTCTGTGTGGCCAAACACTTGTTTCTCCCCACCTGCAACATCTTCTTTTGTCTTTAGCTAAGGGTGGTATTTAAGGTGACGGCTTCAGCCATTTTGATGAGTTATTCAGTTTTTCTGGGTTTCTCTCATGTATACATGTTATTAAACTTTTGTTTGTTTTTCTCCTGTTAATCTGACTCATGTCAATTTAGTTCTTAGACCAGCCAGAAGAACCTAGAAGAATAGAGGAAAATTTCTTCCTCCCCTACAGTGCTTACACAAACCCAAGTGATATAGCCTACTACACACCCAGGCTATATATAGTACTAATCTTACGGGACCACCATTGTATATGTGGTCTGTTGTTGACCAAACACCACTAAGCAACACATGACTTACTTAAGTGTGCATAGTTTGAAATCAAGGTTTGTTATTCAAACTATCTTATATTAACAAGCATAGCTCTTGGGCCCTTAGATTAAAATTACATATGTTTGGGGGCTGGCCCAGTGGTGTAGTGGTTAAGTTTGCACGCTCCACTTCAGCGGCCTGGCGTTCACAGGTTTGGATCCTGGGCAAAGACCTATGCTCTGCTCATCAAGCCATGCTGTGGTGGCATCCAATATACAAAAAATAGAGGAAGATGGGCACCAAGGTTAGCTCAGAAAGAAAAGAGGAAGCCAAAAAGCGGAAGACCGGCAACAGATGTTAGCTCAGGGCCAATCTCCCTCAAAAAAAAAGAAAAAATTACATATCTTTGAATTTATACATATCTTTTACACACATCCTGAATGAATATCAGGAGGATAAAATTTAAATATTTTATTTTAACTTCTTGGCAGAAAAGCAAATTATTATCAAAATTTTATTTCAAATTATTTGTGACATTGTTTTCTCCACTAAAGAAATGGAAGTTCAAAGACACTCTGACAATAAATTACATCATTATTTTTCTTAATGGAATGACATTCATTTTCATGTCAGAATTAAAGTATTAATATCTCATAGGAAAATATTTTTACATAGTAAGTATATGAAATATTTTAGGATAATTATGTAAATCATGTAAAAGGTTTGAATAAAATGTTCATTTGGTTTACCAAAGGGCAATTTTCAACAAGTTAAATTTGAATTTTAAAAATTTTTACATTTATACTGGTAACTGAATTTACGTAAAATTAATTTAAAACTTCAGGATTAAAAATTTTTGTTGTGAACTAATATTTGTGGTAGAAAAATACATGTGCTTTTTTTACATATATTAAATTCTAAACTAACAATTACTTTTTACAAGAAATATAAAATTTCTTACATGATACATAGAGCGCTTAGTAACAAACCATTCAGAAGGTCACCTTACTTTTAATTTTGTTGGTTCTAAAGTATTTATTAAAATATATCCTTAAATATATTAAATTTAAGAAATATCTTTTGGAAGATAGTCAGTGCTTCATGTACTTCAATGTTGAAAAGTACTTACAAATGTATATGCAGATTTCCATTTTATTTATATATTTAATACCAGATTACATGGCAACGTAGTATCCATATATTTAAAGCAGTAGTTATATGATCATAATAGCAAACAAATAGGATTTGTGTATGGACTCGGAAGTCAGATGTTTTTGAAAAGGCAAATTCATATTGGAGACCCATGTAATTTCCCAACTGACTTATCCATATTCTCAGAGAATATTTTAGCACTGAAATTCTACTATTACCTGTCTAATATAAAACTAACTTGACAGAGTACATATTCTCAATATTTGTAAACAAATTTTAATATTTTTTAAATATTAGCATTAAAAAACAAAAAATTAGCAAAAATAATCTTGGATAAATCTATGGGAAAATAAACATTGCTGCAAAAAGGAAAAAGAAAACAAGAGCTGTAATTTCTAGTAGCTTTAGCTATAGTATATATGTGATTTTTTTCACATATGACATTTTAAAATTAAATTAAATTTTATTTATAATTTTTACTGATAAAAGGTAGTAACAGGAAGGCAAAAAAAAAGTATACAATCTATGGCATCACATGTAAATATAGATAAGGGAAACACATTAATCACATTGTAAATAGAACAATAAATGTCATATGCTCAATAGATGCTATGAAACAATGACAACTGATGTTGAAATAAAAATTTATTGATAAAAATCATTTAGTTTTTTCTGTAATATTATGATATAAATCAGGGATTGGCAAACTACTGCCACAAGCCAAATGTGGTCCACCAGCTGTTTTGTAAATAAAGTTTTATTGGAACAAAGCTGCATTAATTCCTTTGTATATGGTCTATGGCTGCTTTTGCTCTACAAAGGCAGAGTTAAATAGTTATGCAAGAGACTATATGGCCTGCAAAACTTAAAATATTTACTATCTGGCTCTTTACAGAAAAAGTTTGCTGACACCCAATACAGATTATTGTTATAGATAATCTATTGTTACTAACAAGATGGTTTCAAATGGTATTTCAAACGCTTCTTGGTTTCAAATGCACATTTGCAAAAAAAAAAAAAAAATCATACTACTGCAGGAAGTTTTCTTTTTTCAAACCTTAAAATTCCTAACAATGAAGATAAAAGTTCTATTTCATAATGTTCTCTGACATTTTAAAACTTCTAAAAGAAAACAGGTTTTTAAAGTATGATTTTAATGAAGTATTTGATTTAATAAATTCTAAATATCTGAATTACCACAAGAGAATTCAAACTCTACAGTTGTTCTTTGTGAAAGGAACTTGGAACATTCATGCATCTATGGAAAAATTAAATAGTCTATTCTACATCACTGCTTAGTTTTATCTGTTTTGTTTATTTATAAGTAGATATTTTTTAAATTTAAAAAATATTTGTAACAAAATATTTTCTCACATATGTGCAATTACCTGTATTTTTACATTCATTTAAATAGATATACACTGATTTCCACTTATTTTTTCAGCAAACCAACAAAATACTATGATTAGAATAAGTGTATAATTTTATAAATCCTTCTTGATAAACTTCAAATTTTTTCTGATTTTCTAAATTAGCAATTCTTAGCTCCTGGCAAACCATACACTGTTTTCATTTCAAGAATGAAATGAAATTACAAAGATATCTTTGTAAAGAACATAATTTCTGATGATGTGGAGATTAACGCACGTGTAAGAGTCACTCAAGTAGTTATTATTCAATTTAAATCTAACTTCTGCAAGCTGCATCATAAAATAGCTTTCATTTAGCTCCTAATATTATTGATAAAATATAATCTCGAGGTAATCGCTAACCTAAGAGCAACCTCTGCTGGCAAACAGAGGCTGAGCTGCAGGCATTTCTACTGTAGTTTTACCAGGTCATTTGACTACGTCACATTAAAAAGTATGTGTGGGGAAAGGTTTTAACATTTTACTGTATAGAACAGTGTGATAAATTATATATTTTTTAAATAAAATGAAAGTTTTATATTATACTATATTGTTTTAGGACTAAACAAAAATCAGAAGATCTAGGTTAAATTCTCAGCTTTGTGGCCTGAGGGTCATTTAGGAAGGACAGTTAAATGAGGATAAGACTCAGATTTCACAGGATTCTTAAGAATATTGAATGAGAGAATGATGTATCCAAAATAATTACTGTAAAATACAAAGTTCTATATAAATAAATTAATTCTAAATTTTAAAGATGATTTCAGTACAATGAACGTAACGGATGTAAATACCTTAATGAATTTTCCTTTCCAGATAAATGTAATTGCAAATGAAAGATCATATAGAGGAGATAGGATAATACTTCCCTTTTAGAAGCATATAAAAGAAATGCCACCTAGATATAACTTTCAAAAATTACATCTATTAAGTACACAATCACTCTTCCTGTATCTGTGTTACTGATGCACACACAAAGTTTGACTATAAAAATATGGCTTGCATAGTAGTCAGTAATTGTTCAGTAAGTATATATATAATCACCTTGTCCTTTGGGCTGGGTGCCATGGCACATCTAGTCTGACAAAACTAGATACACAAAAGTAACACACTTGAACAATAGTGAACAACTCAAATCCACAAACATGGTGTGGACTATTTAGTTATATGCCCTATAACCATTTGACTTCTGTACATTTTTTGGATAGAATCATTCCTCTGTGCTTCGTGGGGACATCTTGATACAGCCCGAAAAACAAGTAAAATGTTAGATATTGTTTTCTTTGTTTAATTTTTTAACACAGAGCCCCTTATACAACAGTACTCTCTGCAATCTGGCTCTTCTCCAAGTATATTTCCTACATAAATCTGCCATTCACATTTATCTACTCGACTAATTCTTCACACAGACCTCGGCTCTTCCTTCATAATAGAAATAATAGCTTACATGAATGCTTAGTGCAGTGGTTCTTGAAGTGTGGTCAAGGATCCTGGAGGTCCCCAAGACACTTTCATGGGATTTCATGAGATCAAAACTATTTTTGTAATACTCAACTGTTGTTTGCCATTTTCACTGTGTTGACATTTGCACTGAGGTGCAAAAGCAATGGTGGAGAAAACTGCTAGTGTCTCAGCACAAATCAAGTCAGTGGTACCAAACTGTGCTATTATCACTATATCCTTTATCACAGTGCACACAGTTAAAAAAAAAAAAAAAAAAGTCAGATTCACTTAAGAATATCCATGAAGCAGTAAACATTATTAATTTTATTGACTCAGAACCCTTGAATATATTTTTTTCTTCTTCCATGCAATAAAATGGAAAATTTACATAAGCACTTCTGCTGCATACTAAAGTACCAGGGTCATTGCCAGAAAAATCAGTTGTGTAATTGTTTGAGTCGAGAGTGGTACTAGCTGCCTTTTACATGGAAAACCATTTTTACTTGAAAGAAAAACTGACAGACAAACTACAATTATTCAGATGGTTATTTGGCAAAAATTTTCTCAAAAATGAACAAAGAGAGTTTATACTTCAAGGAAAACAACTGGCATTTTTTGTTAATAATAAAATTTAAGATATCAAGCAGAAATAAGAAGGATAAAAAAGCTTGCATCTACCATCATAAGCTTAAGATCTTCCCAATAATTAAAGACTTTTCTAATGTGTTTGGTGGTGACAGTAATGAATGTAATTTTCTGATACTGTATAATGAAATGTGTCGATATTTAGAAGAGCAGCATAATTCAGTTAACCGACATTTTTCAAATGACCAATGCATGATGCTATAAAATTATGCATCAGGAAAAGATCCATTCAAAGCACATATAGCTCAATGGACTTAAATGTAACAGTTCAAAAAATTCATTGATATGGTTTCAGATTTCACTTTGCAATTAACCTTTAAGAAACTACCATTTGTTGAGTTTTGGTGTAGTATCAAAGAGAATATCTATAATTATATGAAAAGCTTTTGAAAATATTTCTCTGTTTTCCAACTACACATCTGTGTAAGACCAGATTTTCTTCATATACTTCTACAAAAACAACATATCACAGCAGATTGCCTACAGAAGAAGATAGGATAATCCAGCTGTATTTTGAGGCAAATTGCTGTATTTTGAGGCAAATTGTAGAGATTTGTAAAAATATAACAATGTAACAATGCCACTCTTTTCACTAAATATTTTTGTTTGGAAAATATAGTTATTTTTCCTAAAAAAAATGTTATTTATTTTAAGCATATAATGAGTTTGTTACTATAATTTTTAATTCACTTATAAAGAAATATTTTTAAATTCTTTTATGATAAATATTGATAGCTATAAACCACAGAAAAAATTCCTTAGGATGCACAATAATTTTTAAGTTTGTAAAAGGGCCCTGAAACCCCAAATTTGAGAACTATTAGCCTAAGACATGCTAGATACTAGTCTAAGCACTTTGCAGGTATTGTTTCATTTAATCCTCAAAACAACTCTATGAGTGAGTTATATTTTCATAATTTATAGATGAAATGGAGGTGTAGTAATTTGTCAGAGGTCACATATATAAAGGATCTAAATGCCAGGTTCCAGGTGGTTTACCATTACAATACCTCCATGCTTTTTGTAATGAAGTTTCCCATAAATGGTCTACTTGATTACTTGCTGGTCTAAGTCCTTCATTGAATAGCACTGTATCACAAGTAGAATAACAACAAAACAGAATGCCTGAATTTGACTCCCAACTGCACTCCTTGAGGTTCAGTAGCTTAAAAATTGAGCAAATTAATAATCATGGTCCTTGTAACAAGAAAATTAAATAATACATATAAAATTTTTGTACAACCGTAAAGCATGCTGAAGTTATTACTGCCTTTGCTTAATGTCCCAACTGAAGACATTCCTCTTCGCAAAGCCTCCTTAACTATCACATACCTCTATATCTGTGGCCTTCCTAAAGAATTATGGCACTTTTTAATGCACTCATTTAATAACTCACTTTTCTTTTTATGTGTGTCTCTTATCTCCCTACTTAAATTATAGGCTCTACAGGGCAGGGAATCTCTTATATCTAAGTGCATCCCTAGCTTCTTACCTAAGGCCCTATGCTGAGAAACCACCCAACAGACATTTTCTTATGAAATCAATGATGATTACCCTAGTACTCAGGTTTAAGATTAGTCCACTCCAAGCCTTATGGGTTTGACCTAGCTTTTATTTAGGGAAGAGAGCCAGTAATGATCTTCTTACTGAGTTAAATAAAAGCCACAGGTTGGAGAGATTTTAGAAAGGTGTTTGTCTACCCAGGTACATTAAGGGAGAGAAAATGAAACCACAGTTAAAAAGAAAGAGTGTTTATGAGCTATACTTATAATGATGTATCGTGAAGATCTATCTATATGCATGTTGTCCTGTTTTGACTCTTAGGTCCTCGTACACAGAGGCTGTAAATATTTTGTGTATTGCCTTTGAGGTGTGCAAACCGTGATGATGTGATCTCTAATTAATGCTTCTAAAAGCATCACAAAAATTGTACTGGGTCTATGGATACCACAGAGATGACATTAAAGGGTTAAAGAGAACACACAATGAACTGGTTTCTTCACAAACCCTACACTGCCAAAGTCAGTGTCTAGTAAACCACAGGTGCTCCCTCTTCTCCACTCAGGTGGAGATGTTTTCCATTCCAATGGCCCATTTTTTCCCTCCTTCTGATAGAATGCCCTGCAGTATCTGCAACATCATCACCCTCCCTTTCCTGCTAAACTGCTTCTAGCAGTTTATTTTTAAACGCTGCCCAAATTGAGATAAACTCACATATTCTTCTTTCTCTTGGGTCCACGCCCTTTTCTTTCTTTCCTCATAGCACAGCAGAGCCCAGATTTAACACTCATGATTATCTGATTGTCCCTGTGGACTCGCTAGTAAGACTTGTTTTTCCCTTGAGCATCCTATAAACCCTGAATCTTTGGGTCTACATTCAAGAGCACAAGCACCACATACTTGTTACTCTGTAAAATGTTTGATTGTATCTTTTTTATGTATTTAGGTAAATCTTATTATTGATTTGTTTCCTAATATTCATGAATTACTTTCCAAAAAATTTAAAAAATATCCAATTAATTCAAAATAATCACCTTATTTTTTTTAACTCCACATTCCTTTGTAAGTCTTAATTACTTCTAAATGACATCAGACTTCTTTCATTGAAACATTTAATTGTTCATCTTCAGTTCACTGATGCATCAGGGTGTCGTTTTTGATAAAATATCGGCTCACTTACTGTATCAAAATAAAATTATTGTGCAGTAATTTAATAACATAGCTCTTCCCTTTTATGAGCTCTGAAAATATCTCATTAACAGTTTCACAAATTACCACGATAACTTATGCTGACATGCTCATTTATTCTCCTTTATGAATAAATCTGGTTGACAAGCCTAATGAAATATTGCAGGGAATTCCCTGCCTCTGATATGGAGCAGGTATTAGAGAATCTCAAAAGGGGGATTATTTGAGCACAAACACTTCACTATAAAGGTGAAATAATAGGTTCCATCAAATTTTACACTAAAAACATCTTGTCAGCTGATGCTTGTCCATGGTATGACATGGAGATGTTCTTACTTCCCACTCATCAAGAACCACAGTGATCTCCACCATCTACCTAATGCTTCATGAGAGAAAACAATTCTGTAGAATTTTTCTATGTCTTTATAATATTATTTTGTGATTCTTTTGCTTGTTAATTATGATAGGCCACCCTCAAAGATTATTTCCTATAAAAGAAAAAATTTTAATGCACGAAATTATTTTGGAGTTGATCCAAACTCATTTTATAGAAAAAAGTAGAAATTATTTAACATTGGTATGAAGAGACTAATAAACAAAAAGTTATACTTCAATCTTTGAAGTTTCTAAAAATCATTTTAATTGTTTATGCAAACAAAGGTGAACACTTAAAATATAATTTGGGATACATATTTTTATTTAATTAAATATCTGTGTAGAAGATATTAATTAAATATTATACAAAAACTAAGATAGGTATAGTTCCTATCCTTTAAGAGATTATAGTTTAATACATTTGAATATATCCATAGAAAGATTAATATTCATAAATTACCCAATGTGTTTTCATATCTTTAATGTATCTCTTCCTTTGATATGAAAAATCTTTTTATTCTCTTCTTTACAATTTGTTTTACAATCACAAAAGAGAGTGTGCATGACTAACCTATCCACAGTAACATTACTTTTTATAGCTTCAGACATTTTTTGTATTTATGGTGTAAAAAGTACATTGTCTCGGATGTGGATACTACACTATACTATCCTAAACTATACTATACTACATATAACAGTGCTTTGGCCATGATTGGGTTGAAATATTTAAAGGTAACAGATCTAAATCTATTCATCCATTTCCTCTTCATTCAGTGGACTTCATTACACAACTAAAACATATTAAATTAATATCAATTCCAATTACTATTTATTTTGAAAACACATCTACTGTAGAACTTCTATTAATAACATAGTTCATATGGTTCTTGACTACCTACCTCTTCCATGTTACCTCTGACTATGTTCCCCCACTTTTACTGTATTCTAGTCACACTGCCCTCTTTCAATCCCTCAAACTGCCAAGCACATTCCTGCCGTCTGGGCCTCAGCATACGCTCTTCCTCGGTCTGGACCTCTCTTCTCCCAGATCTTCATATAGCTAACACGGTCTCGTCATTCAGGTTCCAGCTTAAGGATCACATCCTCAGATATGCTTTTGCTGAACAGTTTCTTTAATTTAAACCAAATCTGAAATCCCTTTTTATTATATTATTCTGTCTTCTTTTGTATCACAACCTGAAATAAACATTTATTTATCTACTTATTTGCTGTTTCCCCCTCTCAAAAAGAAAAAAAAAAGAATAAAAGCAACATGAAAACATGGCCCTTGTTTGTTTTCTTCATCAGCATTATATCACACAACAGTTCCTGACTTCTAGTATGTTTTCATAAAATATTTATTGAATGAATGAATTAATTAATTAATTAATTAATGATTATATATTCTTGGCATCTAAAAGCACATTTTTTAGAGAAAATGGCATGTTACTAAACAAAAAATGTCAATAAAAGTGTTAAATGTTATAGCAAACATTTTTTTAACTGCCATAGGAACATAAAGAAGGAAACAATGTTCTGCTAACGGATGCTTAGAGAAGCTTCACAAGTGCATTAACTGTATGAACTGCACCTTAATAAAGAGATGATTATATAATTTTTCATCCATACCAGGATACATTTAAGAGCAAAAGAGGAACAACAGGCATAAACTGGAAAATATCAGATTGGAGGGTGTGTGGAAGAGGGCAGAGAAACTGAAAAGTAGGATATTTTGACATAGTATGGGGTCAAATTATAAAGTGCATAGAAAAGAGTGTAAATTTTATCCTAGAGGCAGTAGGTTCTATCAAAGGCATGGGAATGGCAAGATGACATTTGTGTTTTTAAGATGCAGCTCTAACACTCAATGTCTTTGTAAACTTCCCTAAATTCCCATAAGCCGACTTGAGAGCGGAAAGAATGTAGCTGAGTAGAAGGGCAGGTAAAAAGTTGAGAAATGAGATGATAATGATGTGCTAGTGAGGTTACCCTTCTGCACAACAAAAACTGGCTGCACAGGCCCTCTGGTTTTCACCTACATTCAAGAGTCTCTGGACTGAGCCAAGTGAGTTAAAACAAAGACCTGAAATTTCAGAGCTGGGTGAGAGGGAATGCAAAAAGAAAAGTCTTAGAGTTGAAATAAATGAGATAACACTGAAGACAACTTTTTTAAAAATAAAAGGAAAAAAAAATCCTATTTCAATAGAAAATAAGAGAGAGAACATATAGAAAGCCAGACCGTGCTAATCTATTTTAGACCTTCAGACAACAGCTAAACTGATTGCACACACAGACATAGTAAGTATTCAATATATTTTTATAGAACAATGAATATATAATTTTATTGGCCATTTCCCTTATGCAACAAGACAACAAAAAACAAGTAAAAACAAAAGTAAGTCCTCTTCATTTTTAGTTAAACTGATGAAATAAGTGTATATCTGACTCAGTAGCTTTGCCAATTTCATGTTCTGTTTTAAACATCTTTTACTTAAAATTCCACTAGAATTGGTGAATTAAAGCTATTATCAAGGTAGATTTTCTCATTAGGATATAGGGTAACTAAACCAGATAAGGATATAAAATAAAAATATAAAGAGCATGTTGGACTGTGTGCATTAGGTTAGAAAAGCAGGACTCGGTAGCATGTATTTCATACCCCTAAGGAATGCCAGCCTCTTTACAGGCTGGATATAAAGTGGTCCTTTCTCCCTCTGTTAAAATGCAGAGCTGTTCTGTTCTGCTCAAACAACTTTTTGCAATAATGGCTTTACTAGTGGAAGTGAAGAATAATTCATTTAATTGAAACTTAGAGTGCTATAGATAGGGAGAAAGTAATTACCCGTGATACAAACAACCCAGGTTCCTGGGAATAACATCCATATCTTTATGAAAAGCACTATGAAATTATTCAAGACCATGAGCATCAGGACACCCATTTACATCTTATCTGTACCTCTCAGAGTTCTACAGGATGCATAAATAGGAGTAGAGTAAATAAGAACAGCAAGGTAATCCTCTTATTATATTCAGCACTGATGAGATCTTACTGTGCCTAGTTTCACACCCCAGAACTTAAGAAGGATGAAGAGATTTCAGGATAGAGGAAGAAAAATAATTGAAGGGTTAGAAAACAAGAATTCCAAGAAGGGTTAAAAAGATTTATATTATTTAGGCTAGAGAAGAGCTGGTTGAAAGGTCATTATTAATGGTCTTCAATGAAGGATCATTCCTCAGATTGTGGTGACCAGCTCTTTTCAGTTTTGTTGAAAACATAACAGAGAAAAATAAATTTTAATAGCAAAACAAGGGAAGAAAGAAGCTTTTGATAATGGAAAAGGCTGCTCAACACTAAATGGGTTCCCAAAGGATTTCAGAATATTGCAATTGTGGAAATCCTTTAAAAATAGAATTTCAAATATATGAGGCTTGGAGGTCAAGGGAAGCACAAGAGGACCTTTTCAGATGATTTCCATGACTGCAATTCAAAGACTTACAAAAGAGGACAGAATGTCCATTATTCACTAAGATGAACTATGTAGATAGGGGAAGAAAAATAAGTACAAAATGCAGAAAATTTGGCATCTCTTCTTGAAGTTATTTACCTAATTTGATTGTACAAAGGTTTTCTTCATGTGAGTGTGAGGGAAGCATTTTAGTTTTTCTGCCCTATTTGACATACACACACACATGCACAAATTTGTAGACATATATACAATCTTCAAAAAAAAGAAAGAAAATAATTGCTTTCAACATTGAGAATTTTTCCTCTCGACAAGTTCCTTCTTCATTCATAGGAGATGGAATCGCCAATATTATATTATAGCAGAAATAAACAAGGGAAAACCATATAAAGCTGCTAACTTAACCCCTCTGTGGCAATGGGGGAAAGTTTTGGACTAAGAATATACAACAAGGCTTCTAAACTTTCGTGTGCAGAGAAATCACCCACGGGTTTGTTAAAAATGCAGATCCATGGCTCAAGCCCTCAGAGATTCTGATTGAGTTGGTTTGACATGGACCCAGGAATCTATATGCCAGTAACAGCTAGGTAACTATGATGTAGGTTGTCCGAGGACTACAACAACAGAAACAATGGTCTAGAAATTTTGGTTCTGGTTCATGTACACATTTATTCAGTATTTTTGTTCTAATAACTATATAGAGTTGTCACCTCTTCTATGGAGCTTAAGTTATAACGTCACCATGGGAAAATCAGGTGTAGTCAAAATCATCCTTGAAGCTCCCACAAATTACCCATAAATTACAGTACAACATCGTGGGATATAAAAACTTGTATAGTAATCACATCCCTATGGCTTAAGAAGTACTTAGATATACCAAGGCATATTTAACTTAAGGCAATTCTGTTTGCCAAAGCATTAGTCTTCACACTGGACTGCCATTAAGATTTAACAATTTATTTTTAACAGTGAATGTGGAATTAGTGGATAATTCTAAAATGAATATGTTTGTCAACAGGGTTTAATATTAATCCCACGTAACTGTGTATGTTATCAGCTCTAAATGTGGTTGTGAAGATTAAATAGGATAATAAATGTGGAAGTACCTAATACAGGGTTTGGTGCATTGAAAACGCTCAATAACTTTTTTCTGAATTTGAAATTAAATTTTGCCTAATTATTACCACAAAGTTTTTTGTTGTTGTTGTTTTACTTTGAAAAGCTGTAACTGTGAAGAAGGACTTGGCGACTAGATTATCTATTCTCCAACTTTGCATTCCCCAACACAATCCTCCCTCCTCCATTATCTTTTTATTTCAGTAAAGGACTGTTCTTATGACATTTTAGGCTTTCACCACAGAGTTAGATTATAAAAGCAGCTGATAAATTAAATGCTGTTTGATGTGGCTTGTCTATAATGCCATTTGGTGATTTTGAGTCTGAGTTTTCTCAATTAGAGAGTTTGGACTAAATGAATTAAAAAATTTGTTCTCAGCTTTAAATTTCCATGACTCTATACAGTTTTTGTATTCTTGCTAATTTTGTTTACTCCCAGGTTACAAACACCAGGTGACCAATTATACTGCCCTCTCAGGCAATTCATTTCCTCATTCTGAACCGGACATCAAAAGGCAGGACAGAAAAGAGGTTAAGGTCATGGTTATGAAAATCATTCATGTCTAGATTTGAAAACTGGCTCTGACATGTTGTAACTATGTGACCTAGGGGCACTTAATAAACCTTCCGAAAGTTATTTTTTTTTTATTTAAATGGGTAAAATACTATATATCCTTCTCAGGTGTTGAAAAAATCAAATACCGTATATAAAGAACTTAGCATGATGCCTGGCATAAAGTAAGCACTCATGAAGTGATAGATGTTAGTTTAGTCATCCTCATCCTGAAATGGTCATTACCATTGCTCCTAAACCTGCCTTCTTTCTAATTTTTGTTTACCTAAGAATCAAAAACACATCATGAAAAATAATTGCAAAATTGAAATATCAGCAATTCATTAATTAGGATCCTGTTTATACTCATTAACAATAAAGCTCATCTAATTAAACAGAGGCTTCTCAACTATCAAGATAAATTATGTTTGTATATTACAAATATTTGAATTGCACATATCAATTTTTCCCATTGAAAACAGGTTTTAGAGAAGCATTCACCTTCTGTTAATAAGTTATTGTCTCTCATAGAGTAATTTCAGATAAGAAATAAATCTGATAATAGCCTGACCCTGGCCTTACATTAGCCCTATCCCTAAGAAAATAGATTTAGTTATTTACATTAATAATAACATAGCCCTAATAGCATAAATTATGATGGAACTCAAAGAGAGAAACAATACAAGCCAGTGGCATTATAAATTTTCTTCTCAAGTTCATCAAGCAATGACTTTTTTTAATTTTGAAGTTTATTACAAAAGAATAAAATGTTCCCCCAAGCAAGCAGGACAAAATACTTTTACAAGTTAGTTTAAATGTCAAAGATTGCTTTTACAGCAAAGAAAATTAAAAAAAAAAAAAACACTTCAGAATTATATTGAATAAATTATATAATTTCTAATGGTTGTTTGGCAGGAGCAATGATAAAGAAACTATTATTAAATCTCATTAGGAAAAGGAGTTTTCAATTTTCATATATTCTGGTTGCTATAAAGTTTTCATGTATGTATATAGGACTCATCTATTTTCATAGAATTAACATACATCGATATCCACTAAAATTAATTTGAGCACAACTTTATTGAAGATTTTGAAAATTATTCAAGATGTTCTAGTGCTCTGAGTTATCATTAAAAAATCAGTAACCATTATAACCAGGAATTTCTATTTAATAGATTCCTAGAAAGCACTGTTCCTAAGTCTATTTTCTCATTTTTAGTCAGTTCTCCTGCTTTCTATTAATATTCTAAACTTATCAATTCCCACTGTCTCTGGAAATCCAGTCCCCAATTCTTCCCATTCCCTCTTTAACATTTGCATCAGGCTTTCTTCAAGGTCTCCTTTATTTCCTTCTATAAGTACATGAGGGAGTCCTTCAATTTTAAACAAAACAAAGGAAAGAGGATAAAAAAGCTTTTAATTTTCTTTCTCTTCCAGGGCTCGCTGGTTTTCTACCAGTGACAAAACCATTCAAGACACGATATACGCCCATTATTTTCTCATGCCATCCACCCATCCATTATCTTTTCAATACATGAAATCTGGCTGCCTTTCTAGAATCTTCTTTCTCAAAACTTTCTATTGTTATCACTAGTTTAATCCTCCAAAAGCATTGCTATTGTTTCTTGTTCAATAATCTGCAATAGTATCCTATTGCCCACTACATCAAGTGCAAACTTTTCTGTCTAGCTTTCAAGACTTGCCAAGATCTAATTTAACCTACCCTATTGGATAAGCAGTTATTCTCTAATATCACACAAAATTCCAGTCAAGTCAGCATTTTCATCATCCCCTCTGCACATGATGTTTCTTTCTAACACTGTCCCCTTCTCAATGGTCTTGCTTTCTGGAATATTTCCTACCAATTTACACCTAAATATCCTTCCTGGCCAGGCTGATGCATCATTTTCTTCAAGGACGCCATTATATACTCAAGTTCTCACTGACATTTTATTCTCCTGAATTTATTCAGCTTTTAGTTGCTTTCTACTTGTTTTAACTCACAGCAATAAATTCCTAATTAAATAAACTTTTTTACCCAATGGTTGAAATCATGTTTATTACGCTTTCTGTCACTCTTTCTTTTATCTACAAAAACCCGGGGCTCCATGTGGTGCAAGAGACAACTTCGTTAGTTCCACTATCTACACTAGGGGCATCATTCATATTGACAAAGATGTGAAAGTTACTCCCTAGATTTTTGAGAAGAAAAGCCTACACTCTCATAGAAGTGGCTCTATAATCATAGATTTCTTTAAATACATGTTTCTTACTTTAAAAAAAAACAGATATATATTTGGGTCAAAGTCCAATTATAGACGAAATATTGCTATATAATTATAAATATTTAAATATATAGAGGGATTTATATATACAAATATATGTGTCTGTGTTTCTGTTCCAGTACGTATGGCCCCACTATTCAGAAACAGAAATAACACACTAAATTAAAGATCCTTCAACAATGAATCTTAAGAATTTGTAAACTTTGAGCATAGGTCAACAGATACTGCAGCCCCCTGCCCTCAACATAGAACTATTCATACTATAAAGGAAGCTTGAAGAAAGAGTACCCTCAAATTCCTTCTTTGCAGATTGCTGTCATTTTCAGTATAGAGTAACATGTAGGAGATCCTCAACTTACCCTTCCCTCATCACCCCATCTCAGGTTCAGAAACATTACTAACAGCATCTATCCAAAAGCAGTGATTTAGAAGAAATAAAATAATGTCCCAAAGTTTGGGGAGCCTTGTATTCCAAGAGATTCTAGTGGTCTAAGAGAACTGATGATTTCCTAGGTGAGTAATTTCCTGCCAAAAAGTATTTCAAGCATAGAGAGAAATAAATTCCATTGCTTATAATAATAAACTGCCCCCAATTTTAAAGCACTCCTCTCTTTAAGAAAATATAATACATTCTTTCTCTACTTTTTGCCAAATACTTGGAAATATAAACAACAAATGTCTTTGGCCTTAGATTCATTTTCTTAAAACAGATTTTGACATCCTTTTCACATTTTCTGGTAAAGTAATACAGATTTGAATTAGCATTTCTAACGCTAGTAATATGAATACATTATATTGATAGTGCTATTAAATATAGACATGACAATGGTATTCTCATTATAACTATTCATAAAGATAATGCATATCATTTTCTAATATTTGAGGTAGTATCATTTGATATATACATTTCAATTCAAAGAGAATTATACCTATATAAGGATTATATCAGGACCTTTATTATGTTTTTGTTCTATTGTATGAATTTTGTCTAAGACATTATTTTGGTGCATTATAATTCTTTTTGTAATGTATTACCATTTCAAATAAGGAACACATTGTGACACTTTGTGGAACTCAGCTATTTCTTCACAGGAAAAAGAAAATTAGGAATGGAGGAAAACTTGCTATCTTTTGTCAATCCAGAATTATCAGATGGGAAACAGGATCCCTAACTGGTTCTTAAAGAGGAAGTTCTGCTTCTGGGAGGGTCTGGTTCAGGGATAAATAAGGACATTCTTGTTCTAGGAGGCAGGCTGTTCCCTGTCAGATACAAATGACCCAATGAGAATGAAGAAGATGATTAAAAGAAAAAAATTTTGGCCTGTCATGAGGCTAAAGTAATGTCTCAGACCTCCTGCTGTTTAGAGCCTGCATTTACGCTCTGAAGTTGAGCAGCCTTGACTAGTATCTCTCTGTAGGGTTTAGGCAATTGGGCAATCAGGAAAGTAGGAGAGTTAATCTGAGAAAACAGGAATGTGAGGCCTCAGAGCAGAAAAGGCTCTGCCTTCTGTACATGCACAAAAAAGGGAAGATTGCATTTAAATTAATACAGTCTTTTCAATAGCAAGCTTTTCTTCTTTCTCTCCATTTCACAAGCTCCTATTAGCCTATTTTTTTTTCCTTTGGCTTTTTGAGGTTTTTTTGTTGTTGTTTTGCACAGTATGAGAGCAATGAAAATAAAAACAAACTAGGTATTCATGTAGTATTCATCCATTAAAAATAAATGAGCATCACCTTACTATACGCCATCTAATGAATTCATCAATTTAGCTTACATTTCTATTGGAAATTACAACACGCCAACTATGAAAAATGCCATTTATTTACAAAGCAAATTGTTTACATTGCAAACAGACTTAGAAAGGGAAGCTATTCCACAACTTGGAATTCAATAAAATGAGAGATTCCACCGTATCTTGGTAGCCTGGAAGCAAACTGCAACCAATTTAGTAGAAGCTTTATATTCAAATACAGTAATAGTAAAGTGTCAGACCTTACCTTCAGGCCAACTTTAATATAGCATTTATTAATAATACCAAAAACAACAATAACCTGAATAAATAGAATGCATTTTCTTCCTAGGATCTCAAAATGTTTCTCCTAAATTATCTCATTTATTCTCATGACATATGTCTATAGGGAAAAGCAAGGAGCTATTGTAGGTAATCTTAGTCTATACTTTACCAAACAACTTCGAGAGGATCCTGTGACATTCTGGCACCGAAACCTGCAGGCTTCTAGCCACCTGGCTGCATGCCTGGTAAGCCAACAGCAGCTGGGCTCTCTAATGGACATCCCGCAGCTGGAGGAAGGGTTGGTTTTATAGAGCGGGTTGAGTAGGTGATTACCCAAGATAGTGTGCTTGAGGGATGCGTAGAATATATGCTAGTATATGAAAGCACCCCCTACCAAAGCACAGTATGTGCTAATATATGAAATTTGACTATTAGTTGGGGTTTAGGCAACAATGCCCTGCTTAAGTGCAAGTACTGCCCTACAGGTTATACCTTCACTTAGAAATAACTATAAAGATCTTAGCATGAATTATTTCACCAATACTCTAATTAATTGCTAGTTTACAATGGAAGAGAAACACATCAATTAGGTTTGGATAGGGAAGATAAAGTTAATATTTTCATAAGCACTTCATAATTAAGCTGTCATTTATGATCTTAACATTATAATAGGTCTGATAGAGAAAAAACAAAGAAAATCAAGGACATTCAGGCATAGACAAGGCTCTAGAATTCTAGAGAAGTGGCAGGAAAGCCCAGGAGGTAGTACAGTAAGTAAAGGGAAGATTTATCAAAAGGAAAGATGATGAAGACAAACTGTGATATCTTTTATAATATTGCATATCATTAGAGCTAGAAATGAGATGCCCCTAACTCTGGGTTTTGTAGATTTTTCCAGACTTTATGCTTCAGTACTAAACTTCTTATCTAGAGTTATTACAGAGATTTGCTCTCTGATGAGAGAACCAAATATGT
Organism: Ceratotherium simum simum; assembly: GCF_057802395.1. Taxonomy (NCBI): domain Eukaryota; kingdom Metazoa; phylum Chordata; class Mammalia; order Perissodactyla; family Rhinocerotidae; genus Ceratotherium; species Ceratotherium simum. The sequence goes on from NC_141914.1 coordinate 55,234,132, forward strand.
AAGTAAATTTGAAAGTGTGCAAGCAATTTTGGCGAACTCTCCAGATCCAAAGCAATGTTCGTGTATTTTGGAGGTTTGCCAGAACAGAGTGAAACTCCTAGAGAACAGATTGCGGTAGCCGCCGTCCAAGAGGTATTAGTTATATAAACCAAGTCTACTATCATTAAGGTTATCCCAACTATTATGAGATTATTTTAGGAATAGCAAAAAAGATACCCAAATAGCTTATTTTTGTCTTATTTAACCTATATGGAGTCAATATGTGAAAGGTTAAATATATCTAAAAACACGTCAACCTTTCCACTTAGTACAGGAAGAAATTTCACATTGCAATATTCATTTTACAAAGGAGGACACGACATCTATCCAGGAGAAAGAAGTAACTTGTCTTCTGTCTGTCAGAAGCTAGGTTATTTCTTAGTCCACTTAAATACAATCTGATTTTTAAAAATTTTTTTGCTATTGTTACTGAAAGAACATTTTTTCTCATGCTGTCAAGTCTTCCTCATACTTAATTTTCCTCAACTCTCTCTAATTTTCCCCTTCTACAATTATCTTTTTTTAATGCCAAAAGAAGCTGACATAAATTAAGCCAGGAATCTCTTTAGGCAGGCTCCCTAGAGAAAAACCAGATTCCTATTTAACATGTTCGATAGAATGATATACTTTTATTTTCAATGTAGCCTCACTCCCAACCTTATCATAATATGATGCACTTTTATCTAGCTGTGGGCTTGCATTCTGGCTCTCCTTGTTAGTCATGTCACACAGGGAAACCACGCAGGGTTCCTGAGCATAAGTTAGCACACCTGCTGAAATGGGGAAAAATCAGGGTCATACGATGGCCAAAGCTTTAAGTTTAAAAAAAGGAAAAGGGGATTTAAGTACTAGCACTATCATTTAGGAGCTGTTGACCTCAGACAAGTCATTTAAAATCTGTCAACTTCGTTTTTTTCCCTATGTAAAACATGGACAATATCTCTCTTGTTTTCATTATGAGACTGTAATAAGAAAAAGGTATAAAAATGTGTTTGAGAGCATTTTTAAGCATAAAGCTTTATTACTGTGGGCCTATCATATACTAATTACTCTGCTAGGCATTTCCTAGGCTACAAAAAGATAGAAAGAACAGAACATTGGTCTCTGTCCTCCAGGATCTTACAAACAAGCATCTAAAAAGGAGATTTACTGAGAAAAATTAGGTAAAACAATGAGGTTAAATGGAGAATGTTAACAAATTTATAAACTCTTAATCTTAGAGCTATGTTCAGCTAGGGTCATCTTCTCTGGTACATAAAATCTATCATGAAGGTGCATTAATAGTTATCAAAAATCACAAATCCCTGTAGCCTTTGACAATGACTTTCTCATAACATACTGCTTGTAGACATCTGTAGTCCCTGTGCAAAGGCTTTTTTTCCTAGTTACATAAAAATCTAGAAGTGATCTTTCTCGCTTTGATACCTGGCTGTCAGTTTCTGGGACTCTTTGTGCTGGAGCACTATCTCAGACCATCAACAACTACATTTCCATGTTTTTAGCATTTATCATTCCTGACATCTCTTGGGGCCATCACATCTACTTGCTTTCAATCCCTGTGTATTAAACTACCCAAGCATTCATTTATTAATAGCTAAACCAGAGGTAGTGAAATTCCACAGACATCATGAGATCAGCATCCATCTAAGCATCTGTGTTGAGTTTTTGCCACAGGGTCTTGCATTGACAATTAGTTGGGATAAATTTCAAAATATTGTGTTCTCTAAAGACAACTAGAACATGGCTTTGAACCCAGAGCAGATGAGACATCTGTCATAAAACTATAACGCATCTGCAGAATGAATGCATGCATTTTTGGAAAGAAGACCATTCCTACTTTCTTTTAAAGTGTGAAGCTTTATGAAGGATTAAACATAAATCATTTGCTTCTATAATTTAAATATGCTTGCTTTAGGTTGCTTGGCAAATTTTGCTTAAGTTTTTTTGTAATATATTTGTCTATTCCATTTACATTGTATGATTCTTATAATCATAACAATTAAAGACCATCTAGTTCATTGCCCCTTATTTTTACAGAAGATGAAAGTAAGGCTTATAACGAAATGACTTACCCAAGACTATCTCCTAGTTAGTAGAAACTTATTTTCTAATATCTAGTGAATATTGTTTTTACTGCAAAATGCTCTCTTCCCGAGGACAGGGATTATTTTTTATTATTTTCAATATTATTCCTCTTTTTCCTATATTCTTCACTCTCTATCATGCCAATAAAGAAAATAAGGATATTTTTGGTGTATATGTTTAAAGTATGGTTGAAGGGATAGTGGAAGGAAATTGAAAATGTGGGATTAATAGACACAAATTTCACATACGATTTTAATTAAAATCTGTGAAAGATGTAGAAATGTGAACTACATTTAGAAAATATTAATAGAAACTAATCCATTAGAAATCTTTAAAAATAATCTATGTTTACTGAACATGTACTGTGATATGAACTTTTATCATCTCATTTTAATCTCAAGATAATTCCATGAGTTAGGTCTTATTTTTACCATGTCTTTTTGCAGAAGAGAAAAGTGAGGTGCCATATGACTTCACAGTTAAAATGTATATTACATTTTAATATTATGAATATTAAAACATTTATTCAACGTATTTACATGTTTAAAAGATTCAAAATGCATAGCACGTGTATACCATATATGTGGCAATCATCACACATTGCTGTTACAGTAGTACCTCCTTATCAGCGATTTCGCTTTCTGCAGTTTCAGTTACCGTGGTCAACCGCGGTCTGAAATATTAAATGAAAAATTCCAGAAATAAACAATTCACAAGTTTTCAATTGCACTCTGTTCTGAGTAGTGTGATGAAATCTTGTGCCATTCTGTTCCCTCCCTCCAGAGACATGCATCATGCTTTTATCCAGTGTATCTATGCTACATATGCTACCCTCCTGCTAGTCACTTAATAGCCATTTCAGTTATCAGATCAACTGTCACAGTATCACAGTGCCTATGTTCAAGTGACCTTTATTTTACTTAATAATGCCTCCAGAGCACAAGAGTAGTGATGCTGTCAATTCAGATATTCTCTTATTATCCCTAATTTATAAATAAAATTTTATTATAGGTACGTATATATAGGGAAAAACATAGCATATATAGGGTTCAGTACTACCCATGGTTTCAGGCACCCACTGGGGGTCTTGGAATGTATCTCCTGCAGATAAGGGGGGACTACTGTAGTGAGTTTTCCTTTACTAGAGTTAATCCTACAAAGGTTCTCCAAACATTCATCTACGTTTCCTACCAGCCCCAAATCTGTGATTAGCATGGATACGATATAACAGAATTGCACCCCTAGAGCATATACTAAAGGAATCACTACTCCTCTCTATATTACTACATTGTTCTTATTTTAAGATAGGACTGTCATCACTTCCATTTCATTAGCACTGAATTTACTTTCTGTTTTGCTGACCTTGCTAGATAAGAAAGAGCCCCAAGTATTAACAGCAATGTAAAAAATTATCATTTCAGTTATTAAAGTTACTATGTTAAAATAAAGATACTACAGGGGCAGGCCAGGTGGTGTACTGGTTAAGTTCGCGTGCTCCGCTTTGGTGGCCCGGGGTTCGCAGGTTTGGATCCCGGGCATGGACCTACACGCTGCTTATCAAGCCATGCTGTGGCAGGGGTGCCACCTATAAAATAGAGGAAGATGGGCACAGATGTTAGCCCATGGCCAATCTTCCTCAGCAAAAAGAGGAGGATTGGCAATGGATGTTAGCTCAGAGCCAGTCTTCCTCACAAAGAAAAATAAATAAATAAAGATACCACAGAATATTCTCTTTCATAAAACATATTCTTAATACAAAAATACAAAATCTTTGTTTTAATCTCCTTAAAACATCTCTCTTTAAAAAAAAGCACTTAGCTTAAATTCATTGAAATAAAGCACATTTCATTAAACTTACATTCAGACATTCTTGAAAGACACAGCACCATATGCCATCCTATGATGCCCCAGTGTCAGATTCTGTGAATTAATCAGTCACATATTTAACACTATAGAAGTATGAGCCTGGTAAATGGAACTTTCATGAGTCAACAGCAGAACCTTCCAACTATGTTCAAAAATTACAACTTGTATAAAAGGAAACGTAATTTACTAGGAAATACATACATGAGAGCAAGTTCTTCAAATTGTATTAATATGAAAGAGAGAAAAAAGTGTGCAGCAATGGTTTATTAAAAAAAAAGTGTTCCAAAGGTACAGAAGCCTGTAAGCCAGCAGCCTTACCCTTGCCTCCATCTGTCAACTCTACCCATAACTCAAGGTTCTGATTTAAACTGAAAGTAAGCATCAGAGACACATAAGTGAATAGATTTTTCCTATGTATTTTCTGTCGCATCATATTATGGTGCTTCAGCTGCCACACACATTGTACCATGGAGCATGTAAAAGAACAAGTTACCTCAGAAGTAACAGTGCAACAGAACTAAAAAGAATTGTTGTAGATACAGTAGCAACACTTGCTTTTAGCAGAGTTACCACAAGGTTGCATTTTCTATTTACATAATACAAACGTATTGGGTCTTGTTATAACTTTCTGTTTTCTCTCTGTAGTACTGTAATAATTTCACGTTACATTGTTTCCTTTCATATTATATATAAATAATAATATTTATATTTGATATAGATTTGTATCAAAGTCTTCATTAAGGATTTATTTTCCTGACTCTCTGGAGACTATGTCCAATAAATATCCAAAACTATCACTAATTTTGAATATTTTCAATCTTCTGGGATTCTAAAAAAAATTCCAACTGTGAAAATATGTTCTATTAACTATTATAACATAAATAAGTTGAATTGTGGATTCTGACATATCCAAATAAACACATATACAACTGCATCGATACTCTATCAGAGTTTACAATCTACAATTTCATTAATTGAATAGAATCACCACATATAGAGAAACTTATTTTAATATTTTCCTAGTCCTTAATTAAGAAATGAATTAATACTTACATGATATGATACCTGGTAAAAAAGGCAAAATGCTCTAAAATAACAAATCAAGTATGAATGCACATATTTATCCTAGGAAATACATGTGTGAAAGCACAACTTAATCAATACTCTGTAGTATTAGAATTTAATATTAGAATTTAAATTTGGGAACTATGGGCTTTCTAGAGTCATTTCCAGGGCACAATCTGCCAATAACCCTGCCAATTGGAACCTGGGAATCTTCCAAGTCTCTTAGTCGTTTTGCTTTAGAGTCAGCCAAGAAATGGTTTAAGCTACCAATATAACTCAAGTGGGAAAAAATAGTTGGCATGTATCGGGTCTGGGTAGATCAAAGCAAGCTTCACATGATGATGTTTCAGTGCCTTAATTTAAATAGGAAGCTAGGATCTCATAGACAAGTATGCTTCTATAATGTCATTCCAAGTGCAACCAGGTAAATAGTAGGAGATAATGTTAAAAATAAATAAATAAATGAACAGCTAGATGGAAGCATCAATCAATCAATCACTCTAGCAGATATAAGTTTGTGCAGGAAATGGCTTTCTTTTGACTATTCCAAAAATATTGTTGGTATTCAGGTTTCTGATTTCAGCCCTCTGTGTTTATTGATCTATATAATCTCCCTGGCAACCAATTAATCCACATTCACTTTGAATCCATGGACTTAGATTTTCTCAGACACCAATTCTGGAAGAATCTATCAGTAGCAGTTACTTCTGTGGAAACTAAAGCCTTGGGGAGTTAGTACCTCTTTACTAGGACATTCAGTAAACTCTTAAAAGTGTCAGTGTTTCTACCTAAAACGGTATAAAACTCTGAAACTTGTAAGTAATTGTTTCAAGCCTCTTCTGCACTCTTATTTCTACTATTGTATTCTCCCTATGATGGCTGTAAGATTTTTATTTCAACAATTTACTATTTAATTTGGTTTGAATACCCTAGACCATTGTTTCCAAAAGAATTCTTCCAACAAGGCTAGAACATTTTCTTTCTGTTACGAGGGGCTGGCCTCTCAAGATAATTTGTTCATTCAACAAAAGTTTGATAAGGATCAACAAATAAGCCAGGTTTGCAAACATAAAGCAGTTGCCAGTGAAAATTTATTAATGAGTTCTCAGACTAGTGGTGAAGATTGGCATGTAAACAGATGTGTTACAATATAAGTGATGCTTACTATGACAGAAGTATAAATCTAATGCTTCAGAGTGTCCATGTCGCTATAAGAGCCACAAGCAGCCTTACAGGAGATACAGCATTTAAGATGGCACTCGAAAGCAGAATTTGCCAAGTGAAGAGAGGAGAAGTGACTCCAAAAAGAAAAATAGCATGGCAAAAGGCACAGTCTAAGAAAAAAAACTTCTTGTGTTTGTAAATCAGTGAGAAATGTGTAAATACCATAATGTTTACAAGGAAGAAGACAAAGGATAAGACAGAGAGCAAGGAACTGGAGAGAGGTAAAGATCAACTAGACTGGGAAGGGGCCTATTTGTCAGCCTAAGGAATTCTGATTTACCTGTGTAAGTTAATGGGTAGTGTAAATTACATTTTTAAAACTAATGTAATGTAGTAACTAATGCGGGAGAAGATTAACAAGGGGAGTGACCAGAGGCAGCAGTTATAAAAACTCCAGGAAAGGATTATGAGAGTTTAACTTTGGCAGTGATACTGAAAGTGGAGAGAAGCCACGCCCGAGAGACTCTTTTGAGTTACAGCTCTGTCAAGGACAGGAAGAGCACAAGTGCCAGTTTTATGTGTGTTTCTACGGCTGAAATCTTTCAAGAGCCACCTGATGAGCCCCGTAGAAGTTTATAAAGCACTGTTATTTGGACAATATGAAATCTCCATTTGCCTTTGCTATTCTACACCCATTATTCTCATTTTTGCATTTTCTGCTTGGTATTCTGCACAACTAGCAGCTGTTTGTACCTAACAGAGGCAATTTCCCTTCTTTGGAGAAATCCTAGTTAATCATGAGATTGTTTCTCTTGACTATATTATCCTTGGCAACTGTAGAAGATACTCTTCTTTCTCTCTAGTGAAAATTAGATTAGATGCCTTTATCATACTGTCTCCTGTCAAAATTTCAATGAAGATGAAAAAGTTAGGATCCCTCAATTTGGGAATTCTTAAATTGCTAGGAGGCGTAACAAGAATCCAGACTTGAATGCAAAATTTCCCAAACAAAATATCTGAGTGCCAAATGGTTTTTAGGCAACTAGTTTTCAGCAGTACCAGAGTGGCAGTTATAAATGCCAGCAGCATTACATATTTGGTTAATTTATTATCCTAGTAAACAAATATTCTGGCTGTGTTGAGCATAACTGTCATTGAAAACACACTGCAAAATTGATGGTCAGCGTGAGTTCACAGCAAGTTTGGTGCATAGATCTGATAGATGCACCAGACAAGAAAAAGATTTTTTAATGTAGAACCACTTTCCTTGTTCTAGTAGAACCAAAACGGACCCATGCAGGAGCTAATACATTCTATCAAAACATTTTATCTAAGTGCTTTCTCTTCACATTCACCAGGCTAAAAATTTGAACAAGGTAGACATGACCCTTGGCTCACCTGGAGATTACATCCCAGAAAGGATGACAGACACAACATAAGCAAAGCAACAAATACAACTATTACAACTTACAAGTTGTAAACAAAAGGCTGTGAATGAAAGAGAAAGATCCTTTTGATCACATTACAGCAGAGGGTAGAGGGATGGAGGGGGCAGACAACAAAGGCTCAGGTGATTCTGCTCTCTACCTGTCTGTCAACTGATCTCTCCCATGACATGGAGCTCATTCAGGGGAAAGCTAATCTAATTTTCATTCTACAAATATTTATTAAATCCTTATGAATCACTAAGTTCTGAAAAATGGAAAAGCAGACACAAATTACTCTCACCTCTAAGTAGATCCTCAAGTTATGCTAATTCCTCCTCTTTGATGCAGTCCTTAATATAAATGCAACAATTACAAAAAAAATTTTATGTACATCAAGGTTTTTGTTAATTGAGGTAACATTTGTCTATAACATTATAAAAATTTCATATGTACATCATTATACTTCAACTTCTGTACAGACTACATCACGTTCACCACCAAAAGTCTAGTTTCTATCTGTCATCATGCAAATGTCCCTTTTACCCGTTTCATCCTCCCCCCAACCCCCTTCCTCTCTGGCAACCACCAATCTGTTCTCTGTATTTATGTGTTTGTTATTATTGGTTTTTTTTAAAACTTCCACATATAAGTGAAATCATATGGTATTTTTCTTTCTCCTTCTGACTTATTTTGATAAGCAAAATACCCTCAAGGTCTATCCATGTTGTCACAAACAGCAAGATTTCATCTTTTTTATGGCTGAGTAGTATTCCATTGCATATATATACCACATTTTCTTTATCTACTGATCTACTGATGGCCACTTACGTCGTTTCCAAGTCTTGGCTATTGTAAATAATGCTGAAATGAACCTAGGAGTGCATACATCTTTTTGAATTAGTGTTTTCCTGTTCTTTGGATAAAACCCAAAAGTAGAATAGTTGGATCATGTGGTAGTTCTATTTTTAATTTTTTGAGGAGTTCCTGTACTGTTTTCCATAGTGGCTGCACCAGTTTACATTCCCATCAGCCGTTTATGAGTGTTCCCTCTTCTCCACATCCTCTCCAACACTTTTTATTTCTTGTCTTTTTAATAATAGCCATTCTGATGAGCATGAGGTGATATCTCATTGTGGTTTTGATTTGCATTTCCCTAATAATTAGTAATGTTGAACATCTTTTCATGTGCCTGTTGGCCATCCACATTTTTTGGAAAAATATCTGTCCAGATCCTCTGCCCATTTTTTAATAAGGTTGTTTGTTTTTTTGTTGTTGAGATGTATGCATTTTTTATATATTTTGAATATTAATCCCTTATTGGATAAATTATTTGCAAATATCTTCTCCCAGTTAGTAGGTTGTCTTTTCATTTTGTTGATGGTTTCCTTTGCTGTGCGGAAGTTTCTGGTTTGAGGAAGACACACAGAAATGTAAAGACATTCCATGCTTATGGATTGGAAGAATTAACATAGTTAAAATGTTCATATTATCTAAAGCAATCTACAGATTTAATGCAATCCCTATCAAAATCCCAAAAGCATTTTCCACAGAAATAGAACAAAGAATCCTAAAATTTATATAGAACAAAAAAAGACCCTGAGTAGCCAAAGCAATTCTGAAAATAAAGAATGAAACTGGAGGAATCACATTCCCTGATTTCAAAGTATACTACAAAGCTACAGTAATCAAGACAGCATGGTACTGGCAAAAAAAAAGAAAAAAGAAAGAAAACAGACAGATCAATGAAATAGAATTGAGAGCTCAGAAATAAACCCACACATTTATGGATGGCTAATTTTCAATAAAGGAGCCAAGAACATACAATGGAAAAAGGAAAGTCTCTTCAATACATGGTGTTAGGAAAACTGGACAGCTACATGCAAAAGAATGAAACTGGACCACTATCTTACATGATAAACAAAAGTAACTCAAAATGGATTAAAGACTTCACTGTAAGACCTGCAACCATAAAACTCTTAGAAGAAAACATAGGCAATACACTCTTTGAGATAGGTCTTAGCAATATCTTTTTGGATATATCTCCTCAGGCAAAGGAAACAAAGAAAAAATAAACAAATGAGACTACATCAAATTACACAACTTTTTAAACAAGTTCCTTTTCCTTGTGACTGCTGAAAAAGAAAAACAAAGAAAGAACCAAAAAAAAAAAAAACCACTCACTTAATTGCACAGTCACCAGTAAAAGTGTAATTTGAGAGTAGGTCGAACAAGATAAGATCCAGAATAACACATTGTTTCCACTTTCCTTAGAAAGAGGTAAAGGATTCATTATTATGAGAGAACAGTAAATGGCCATAGTTTAATACACCCAGAATTAGAGAATCTCTTATTTACGTATACTGCAATTTTATCAACATTAAAAATAAAATCAAATTTCAAAGTAATAACTAAGGCAAATAATGTTTTTCAAATGTACTAAAATGGTTTTAAGATGCAGTTATAAGAATAATTTTTTGCGATATTATGCAAAGTAGATGCACAGGATTAATGTCAAGAATCAAAGAGGAAGAATAATCCTTATACGTAAAGAAAAATACAATAATGCAGACAAGCTAATTTATATTGCTCCTTTTTGAAATATAGAATTTGTGAATCTACTGAAACAATAGTCAACACCCTCGTTTTTATATGTATTATTTATTCAGATTTATCCTACTATCTATTCAAACTAGTATGTTTTCCAGAAATAAATTAATGTTCTATTTTATTCTAAGATTAACAGCAATGAAGTGTGAGAATTTTGGTTAAACACTCCATTTTCCAATTTACATGGTTTCCCACCTATTCTGAAGTCCTTCAAAGTATAAGTGGAAAACTGTACAAACCACTACTGAAGTGAAAATTAGAAAGCCAGTGCTTTAATTGAATGTAACAAGATATAAGTGTTCCATAAATATTTCAAAAGGAGAATTCATGACAAATAAGATAATAAGAACTAATTCTAAGAAAGGCATAGAACATATATCCTTAGCATATACTCAAAAAGCAGGGAAGAAAAAGAATTGGATTGAAAGATCTCTGAGCCTACTTAGTCAAGAAATTGGGAAAAGAAAGAATGGGAAGAGCTCAAATAAGACAGTATTTTTTAGTGTATTAATAATAATGAAGAGGCAAAAAAAGAAGAAAGAAAAGAAACAGTATCAAAATGATTATCAATACTCCATATTTGGATTTAATTAAACTGCTAAAGACAAAAAGATTTAACGACACTTGTTAAAGATGGTAAGGCAGACTTTATTCAGGACCATTGGGATAGGTTACAGGGACAACGGCAAGGGGAGAAACCAATGACAACAGAAGCAGAAGCTATCCATATTATTAATCACAGGCTTCAAATTGGACTGGGGGCATGACAAAGGATAATGAGTGAGGGTCAGGTCAGCAGCATTAATACCAAATGCCTAGATTCCTACTCTTTAGACCATCTCCTGTCTAAAATATTATGGAATACTTGAGTATGTGTGGTAGGCAGATATTTTATAAGAATATAGTCCAGAATTCAGTTGATTCCAGAGTTTCAGGAGTGGGGTTAAGGTGCAACAAAGACACAAAGAGCAGAATAATGTACATAAAGATGTGACTTCAAAAAATTATGTAGCTTTTCTCATGTGTTTCAAGGCATGCTGGCCATGCCCTTGCAGAAAGTAAACAAAAACTAACCTGCTATTATTTAAAAATGCCTCAATCTCTGGATACCTCAATTTCTATGATAACCATAAGGCTATCGCTACCTAGAGAAGAGTTAGCAAAACTCACATATTAGCATTAAGCTGTACTAGAGCCTCAAATTTCCCCAAAAGCAGCCTTCAGCAACTGTCAGATGAATGTCAAATTTATCTCTTGACAGTCAGTATTTAGAATACCTTGCAAAAAGTAACTCTAGTCCTAGTGCAATCTCTTCAAGAAGCTCCTGGATAAGTTAGGATATCTGGGCTTGGGTAAAAGAGACATAATCCACTATGTACTGGCCAAACATGACACTGTACTTCAGATTCTGCTATGGGGTATCCAGACCCACCAAAGAAATGTTCTTTGAACAACTAAGGGACATAGATGCCAAAGCCACAATACAAGTTGTCCGCTCAACTGATATTAGGTAGTTACTCAACTACTAGTTGAGTGGTAGTTGAGTAGTACTGGTAGTTGAGTAGTAATAATTACTTAACTTATAGTAGTTACTCAACTTATAGTAGGTAATAAAGGTCTCTAACCTCCAGGAAAAATTTAAAAATGGAGTAATCTACTCTGTTATGTGAGGCAATAACAGAGGGAAGCAGTGGAGCTGTAGACCAAGTGCCAAGGTTTAGCATGAGGAGAAGAATAAAGCAGCAGAGGGTTAGATCATCAGAATGGAAATAAAGATTAGAAACCCCAATCTGGAATGCAAATGGAAAGATAGACAGAAATCATAAATTTGTATTGTGAATTTACCGGAGATTTAAACTTACAATTAAAGTTGTAAATGCTGTGCATTTCCCATGACAGACAAGGAATAAATGAGTGTTTTGGTAGACTAATTTGCCGGAGGGCTTTTTATCTTAAGAATGCCAGTCACTTACCATTTACATGTTTTGCAAACATACTCTGATTCTGCTTTCTCTCTTAATGCTTGTGGTGGTTATGGTGTCCTTTGCCAATCCTAAATTTTAAATTTGATTAGTTCAAATTTAAATCCTGTCCTTTAAAGTTCTAACTATGCTATCTTTTTTAAGGAGGGTTTCTCCATGAGAAGATGATAAAAATATTCTTCTATCTTTTATAGTTGTTTTAAATGCTTACATCTTTAATCCATCTGGCACTGCATCTGGGATATGATTTGAGATAGGCACCCCAAAGTTTTCTCTCCCAAAGCATAGCAATTTTCCCCAACACTTTTATTGAATACACTGTCTTTTCCTCATCAATTCAAAGTCATCATATACTATATTCACAAATAGACATAGATAAGGTTTTGGATTCTTTCTTTCATCTACCTGTCTAACTCTATACTTGTGGCATCTGAGCAGCTACGGTCATTTTTTAAAATTGTTGATATTTAGTTCAAAGGGCGACTCCTTATGTCTACCCCAATAAATTTTAAAAAAGCTTGATATATAAATCTTCTAAAAAAACCTTAAAACCAACTTGTAAACCCACACCTATACCAATCCTTTTGGAATTTGATTGCAATTGCTTTGATCATAGGTTAAATTGAGGAAGTTAAATTCCTCAAATGAATGGGAGAAGAAGGGATAACTGTCACAGGCTAAGTTCACTGGGAAAGAGACCTGGAGACCAAGAGATCATGCACAATGTTTATTAAGAAGATCCTTGAGAAAGAGAAGCAAAGTAAACAGTAATGGTCAGAGGGAGAAGCTGAGGTGCTACGGGTTCATTAACAGCCTCAGCCAAACTCATTGGGAGCTCTGGAGTTAGAATGGCTGTCAGAGTCGTCCCAAGTTAGGCTGAAAAAATAGCCCAATTTCCTCATCCATCAGTCAGCGGGTGTGAGAGACCAGGGAAGGGCCATAGCCCTGGGCAAGGCGGCTCTCTTCAGCGACACAATTTCCAAAGGGAATAATAGCTAAAGGCTGTCTGTTGATAGCACTCTTCACAGTTATGGGAACAACTCTTTCACTGAAGAAGAATCCGGAAGGTGCATCACACTGTCCCCTGTCACACTGTCCACAACTTCACTATATTGGTTCTTTTTATCCTGATGTTTACCTCCATTTATTCTGGTATGCAATTATAACTAGTAAAGAAATTATAATTTTCTTAACATAGGTCTTGAATATTTGGATAAAGTTTAAGAATTTTACAGTTTCTAACACTATTGGAAAGTCTCTCTCTCTCTTTCTCTCTCTCTTTTTTTCACCATAACATTTTCTTTCATTAGATATAAGAAAGCTGTTGACTTCTGCATACTAATCCAACATCTTCTTTCCATTTTATTCACTCTTCTCAACAACAAAACAACAGCGTTTTATTGTTGTTGAGTGCTTGGTTCACATATTTTCAGTCTCTTCTACAATGAGTATGTTGAAAGATAACAGTGTTCTCCTGAACCCTGTTTAGGCCTTACTCTGTAGGTGTTGATTAGCTGCATTCTCAAAATATTTTTGTTCTAAATATTCTGTAACCTCAGTTTTGATTTTCTCTTTCATCCAGGAGTATTTTAGAAGGTTTTTTTAAAATTTTTCTAAATTGGTTTAATATTTTTACAATTATTCTATTTATCAATTACATTTGATTGAAGAGTATATCTTATATGAATTCTAAATTGGTGAGTATTTTTAGTTAACTTACGATGGTTAGCACAAAAACAAACAAATGATGGGGAGAATACTTTGGTTCAATTTTCTAGATGACTAGTTTGTTCATTTGGTGATTTTATTCCCTTATCTAGCCCTTACATTAGTGTATGCTTGTTTTATTTTTGCAACTTCTTTTTTTGGTGAGGAAGATTGTCCCTGAGCTAACATCTGTGCCAATCTTCCTCTATTTTGTATGTGGGACACCACCACAGCATGGCTTGCTGAGCAGTGTTTAGGTCTACACCTGGGATCCGAACCCCAGGCCGCCAAAGCAGAGTGCACAAACTTAACCACGACACCACTGGGCCAACCCCTTGGAAATTGTATTTTTTTCTTTTTTTTGTGAGGAAGATTAGCCCTGAGCTAGCATCTGATGCCAATCCTCCTCTTTTTTGCTGAGGAAGATTGGCCCTGGGCTAACATCCATGCCCATCTTCCTCTACTTTATATGGGATCCCACCACAGCATGGCTTGACAAGCGGTGCGTTGGTGTGTGCCTGGGATCTGAATCTGTGAACCCCGGGCTGCCAAAGCGGAGCGCAAACACTTAACTGCTACACCACCTGGCCGGCCCCGGCAATTGTATTTTTTTTTTTATAATTTTATTTATTTTTCCTCCCAAAGCCACAGTAGATAGTTGTATGTCATAGCTGCACAACCTTCTAGTTGCTGCACATGGGACACGGCCTCAGCATGGCCAGAGAAGCGGTGCGTGGGTGTGCGCCCAGGATCCGAACCCGGGCCGCCAGCAGCAGAGCGAGCACAAGACACGGGGCGGCCCTGGCAATTGTATTTTTAATTCACAAAACCTTTTAATGTTCTCTGCTTCTTTTTATAGCAGCCTTCTTATTTTACAAATGTGACTCTAACTTCTTGAATATAGAAAAATTTCTATTCTATCTCTTCCATTGACATTTTTTGATCTGACCTGGTTTCTCTATTAATTTTGGAATATTTCTTGCTGTCAGATTAGTGAGTCTCTCATTGAGAAAGAATAGGAAAAAAAGTATAAGTGGGGAAGAAAAACAAAACATGAAAGAGAAAAAAGCTCTATTTATGGAGTAAAGACAGAAATGACCATATTTTATAAAACACCTTTCGTGACCAAAAAAATAGTTGCTGTAATATTTAGGGCAACATTCCAAGGTCAATATGCTTTCCTTCCTATAATTATTACTAGCATAGATTAAATATATGAGGATTCTATTTGTAATACTGGCTGTTTTAGATCTTAGACCAATTTGATGGTTCTTTATGTTTGGGGTGGAGGAGGTTTAGATTTGTTTATAGGAATATTTGTGTTTGTTTTGTTTTGTTTTTGCTGAGGAAGATTGGCCCTGAGCTAACATCTCTGCCAATCTTCCTCTATTTTGCATGTGGGACACTGCCACAGCATGGTTTCATGAGTGGTATAGGTCCGTGCCAGGGATCCGAAGCCATGAACCCTGGGCTGCTGAAGTGGAGTGCGCCAAACTTAACCACTATTTCACCAGGCTGGGGTATTTCTTTAAATATTGTCATTTATACCCACAGTGCTTTATTCTTTGCTTGAAGTTGGCATCAGAGATCACAAGGTTCTAAAACCAATGCCAAGGTTCTCCATTAAAAAAATAAAATACCAGAAGGGTTCCATTCATTTGCTATTACCTCTGTATTGGTGGCTTCATGTAAATAACTTCAGTTTCTCCCATGCCAAGGTTGAGCGGATGAAATATTTGCTATGGGATAATTTAGTGGATTTCAATGTAGAGGACATGAGTCTGATCTAAAGAGGAAAAGAAAGTTTCTGATATATATACCCTTATATATATGTGCATTATGATACATATCCTTAGGAAAATAAACCTTGTATGATTTTAAAAAGTCCAAAGCAGGAGTAAAAGACCATGACCACTAAAGCAGAAACTATCCATGTATTGATGTCAAGACTCCAATAGAAAAGCACAATACTGAGCTGCTGGTGATCAACGTTAACATACACACCTCGATCAACCTTAACATACATGCCTAGACTGTAAACCCTAGACGACACTCCCTTCCATTTATGTGTAGAAGAAATGTGCTGTGTAAGAATATACGAGTTTAACTGGTGTAGTAGTTAATAGGGTGAGAACAGAAAAGGCTTCAACAGCAACAGGAAGGGTAGAAAACCCATAAGCTTCTATTTCTTCTCTAAAAGGTTGAATAACATGTCTTATTTGTTATGGTAACGTATATTTTTATGCTTTAAAATATAACAGTTTCAATATCAACATAAATAATTTAAAACAATTTTTAAACAGCTGGTACTTTAATAAAAACATTAGACTTTTTGCTAGGAGCTGAGGAGACAGAGGTGAATAAGGCCAGATCTTTGAATTCTGACATAACCACAGCATTACATCTTTTATGACTCGTATGTTCTGTTCTATACCTAAGTATTTTTCTTACATCCTCTACTAGGCTGTAAACTCATCTAGTCAGAGACCACACTGTCATTGTTGTAGCTATTACTGCTTTTACCATTCTACCTTACATAGAATCTTGTATAGAGTGGATATTTGGAAATATTTATGAATGAATAAATGTATGTGAAAATGAATGAATGAATAATATTTTTAACATAGTAGTTCTGTATAATATATACTGGATATTATATTTGATCTGATACATATATGACAAAAAACCTCATATGTTTGTTATTCAAAGAGGAGAAATAATTATGATTAATTTTAAATAAATCAACACAAATAAATATATTTACTATCAAACTTATATAAGAAACTGTCTAAAGTGTTAAATAAGATTACTTAAGCCAAGTCATAACCACTACCCACAAGGCACTGGGAACAAACAGTACCATACTTGAAAATCTGAACCAATGAATCAATATTTATAAAATAGTGGATATTTGTTATATTCTACATATTGTAAGTCAGCTATGGAGAAATAATTCAGCTAATATTCGGGGTACTTGAGGAACCAAACAGGTTATCCCAACTGTAAAAATGGGGGTTCTGGGATTATTGCTCAGGGAAGTGGAGCATTACGGTGAAATATAAGGGGTCATTATTCTGGGACATCTGGACCCAATCAGCTTTGGTTTTCAGGAACCAGAAAGGAATGACAATGAATATAATTAGGCAGAGCACTCAAGTTGCAGCCAAATGAATTGGAAAAGAATGGGAAATCCATCCATTCATTCATTCTTTTAATTACTGGATAGGCATATAATGAATATCTATTACATGCCAAGCACTGTGCTATGTGGTGAATTTTCAAACATGGTCCTTGCCTTCGTGGAGTTTACAGTCTAGTTATTCAAAGAATTAGAAATAGATGAATCAAAGGACCATGCAATGATAATTGCTAGGTAATGGTGATACTGGAAGAAAACTTGGAACTGGCCCCAGCAATAGCCAAGTTATTACTATTGTGACTGTACTGCAGTCTGTATGATTTAGGTTTGGGAGTTTAAGTTGAAAAATTGATAGAAACTTATACATGTTCTTAAAAATGAAGAGCATCATTATTCTATATGAATGGATGTAATTCTTTGATTAAAAGCAATTTGTATAATTAAATTAAAATGCTCTCTTTTTTAATGTATTACTGAATTTGCCAGATTATAAGAAAATGCTACTTATAATTAATGCAACCAATACTAGATGGGTCCTTATTGCAACAATTAGGGTTTGTCTTTTTAATTTTGGCATGACAAACTGTCTTACAGTAATACTACCAAGGAAAGAGTATTTGAAGATATCATTAATATATTTTTATTAATACTACCATAGAACACTACATTATATAACTATATTACATATCAGAATCATTTTCAGAGGTATTACAAAAGTGTTTGTGCACAAAGTAAAATGTATTAAAACTTAAATTGCATAACTTTTTATTCAAAGATATCCTGCTAGGTATGCAGAAGTAAAGGTCTCAGAAGAAAGTTTTCACCCCATCTCAGCCCTTAAACGTACTCAGCACACACATGCCAACTGTCCCATGAGTGCCCTGCAAAACTTTTTCAGGTGTCCACATGCTACCTTGGAAATTTCTCAGACATTTTTCCATTTACTCTCTCTGTTACTGCTCATTACTCAATTCTGCTGGCTCCACTGCCCATGTTCACCTCCATTCCTTGGCTCCTAGAGTTTGTCTAGCTATTATTTACTACTGTCTGTACCAGCTTAAACGTCTGCAACACTCAAGGAAAAGATCTCCGGATCTACCATTCATCTCCATGCAATTTCATATAAAAGTGTTCCTGCCCCTTCTCAGCCACCAGGCCTGTTCCTAATTGCTCTCTACATAAGAGAGAAAGAGGATTAAACAGAACCCTTTACTTCTTTAAATATTATAATTTTTTTCTCATTTAGAAAATATATAATTACAGTAAACATTTTTTGTAATACATCATTCCTAATTGTCCTACAGCCATCACTTGTCCTATTATTATAACTTACGGATTAAAAATGTACCATAGATATGATCTAGCAAGAGGTTACAAATAGCAGGGCTTTAAAAACGGTCTTTTAGGTCACAATACAAACACCATCCAAAAAGATATTCTCAGAATCTTTACCTCTTCTGCTCTCTGACTAA
Source organism: Ceratotherium simum simum (assembly GCF_057802395.1). Lineage (NCBI taxonomy): Eukaryota > Metazoa > Chordata > Mammalia > Perissodactyla > Rhinocerotidae > Ceratotherium > Ceratotherium simum. The sequence goes on from NC_141914.1 coordinate 55,252,685, forward strand.
AATAATAAAATAAAATAAATAATTTAAAATATAAAAGCAAGATTTTAAACCAACATTAGCTGACTCGATGGAAAATAATAGAGCGTTCCACTGAAAGAAGAAAAAAGGGAAGACACTTGGAAAACACTATGAGCTTTATTTATAATTTGTTACAATAAAATAACTAAGAGCCAAAGCTGTATTTCTTTGATAATCTTTGATGAACTCTTTACACAAATATTATAAACTTCACTGGTTTTTTAAATAATTAGCATCATTATGAGGCTCAATTATTATACTGAGACTTAATATGAAGATTCCTCACTTGACATGAAGGCAGTTATATAAGAATGATTTTCTTGAATTAAATGGCTTCAAATCACTAAGGTTTTCAGTCTTTTTTTTTACAGTTATCTCTCCCTTCCCTTACTATCAGCCTGCTATTTCTTTTCATGTTCCTGTCATTTTACTTTGATTTTAAGCTTTTATTTTAGTGTGACATGGATTTTAAGTGGCTTTGGGGCAATCTTCTACATTTTTCTGGGGTTTTAGACAGGTGAGTGAGCCAGAAAAGGAGCTTCCTGATAAATGAATTAATCACTGCAATTAATTAATGTTATCAAGCCCCATCTGGTTAACCCTAATGAGTGCTATAAGAGATATGGAAAAATAAAAGTATGAAATATTTTGCTTTTAGCATTGATCATATTTAAAAAGTACTTTCATAAATATAATCAAAATTATATCTTATCTAAATGAGCAATTTAATCTGTTAAAAACTGAAATACTGAAACTCTTGGTTTCACATGTTGACATTATTTTAGCATCATTATTTCAACTCAGATGCAGTTCTACTTCATTTGTTTTTGTTATTCTGAAAAAAGTAAGTCATAAGCCAGTCCTAGGCTTCTACACTCTGCTGATTAATAGGGATTTCTCATATTTCCTATCAGTAAATCTCTTTGGCCTGATTCAATGCAGCATTATCCTTCATTAGGGAGTCGGATTTCATGCTATCAGAGAACACTGTGGTAGGAAGGGACCTCAGAGATCATTTGCCCATCCCTTTTATTTTAGAGATTAAAAAGGGATTTTAGAAAGATGCTGCCTTTTGAAAAATCTCTTTTGTTCTGATTAAAGTTTATCCTTTTCGGTACACTTAAATAAGTTTCTTATATCTTTTTTACTTAAACAATCTCACTCTTATATAAGGCCAGCTAACTGGTGGTGTACTTCGATCAGACATTAACATATTGAGGAAAGAAAGAAAATAACACGTTTTTTGCTTAAAGTTTCACACATACTAATGTTCATAAATTACATCTATAACAGCTTTATCCTAAAGAAGTTCTCAATTATGACCAAATAATCCCTATCATGTTTTCTCTTTCCTTTACTCTATTTTCTATTCTATGTTATTTGGGTATGGGGGAGTTAGCTGGGAAAAGTCACTTTAGCGGTATTTCTAAGAATAAAGGGACATTTTAGGACATTTTTTTCTGATGATAAATGTAATGCAAAATATGGGAAATAAATAAAAGGATATAGCATAAATAACAGTGACCCATTATGTCTTCATCCAAAGGTTGAATATCTTGAGACATTTCTATTTTGTCTTTCTGCTATGCCTTTTTTCCCACATGCATATATACATACACAATAAATTTGCAAGCCTGGCTACTGTCTTAAAAGATAATTCACCAGACTTTTTTAGTATTGATGTAACACACCATGGACAGGCCTGCAGAGTCATTCTCAAAAATTTCTCCTTCTGTATCCACCATTAAGTTTTAGTTCAACTCAAGAAAAAAGGGAATATGTCTTAGAAGAAGCAAAAGTTCACTCCATTTTAATCCTGGAAAAATTGTAGAAAAGAGAAGAAATACTTTGCTGAAAAAAGCATCAGCAGCAGGAATTTCTCCCCAGACTACCTATTTCTACCACTGGCAGGAGGTGACTTTGCAGGGTATTTCATAAATAACCTAGAGCAAAGTGTGATCAAGGAGAGAGAAGCTTTGAAAGTTAGCTTTCTCAGGCTGATTTTACTTCCTGTATGGATGGGAAGAAAATTGAGAGCAGAGGATCTCCCATGGCATCTGTCATGATGTTGGGAGGTGACATCTGTCAGACGGTGGGCTGACAGCAGTGGTTGGCAGCTTGGAAGGGCTGAGGAGAAGGTGAGTCAGCAATAGGAAGATGGCTGATAGGTCTTCAGTACCCAAACCAAAAAACTAGAATGCAAATTCACCTACAGGATGTGTCCTGAGCAAGTAGAAAAGAATTATTGTTCTGGAGACCAGTAGGTACCTTTATGCACCCAAAGACCAACACAAAGTTCCTTTATCCTCCAACTTACAAAGACACAAAAACCTCACCTCTGTTGTTCACATGGGATGATGGTGGTTTTAGGGTTGAGAAGATAATTCAAGAAATTGAAAAGTTTTATCCCAAAATAAACAAACACTAAATGATATTTTAAACAATTGAATTGTTTTTTGACAGAACCATTTGGGTAGTCACAACCTTTTTCCCCTCTGCCACACACACAGTTTAAAGGTTGGGATTCAGGAGAAATATGCACAGATTAGACACAGCAAAAACAGAGCAGTTACTTTTCCTCTGTACACCCACAGAATAGAATGAATTAAAATCCATAGATTTGCTTCATATACATTTACTTCCCCTAAATTTCTGTGGATAATGTGTGCTTTAGGCTGCCACACCTTCAATTTGTTAGAGCCTTGCACTATTAGCGATAAGATCCAATTTGCCGGGCCGGCCCCGTGGCTTAGTGGTTAAGTGCGTGCGCTCCACTGCTGGCGGCCCGGGTTCGGATCCTGGGCACGCACCAACGCACCGCTTGTCCAGCCATGCTGAGGCTGCGTCCCACATACAGCAACTAGAAGGATATGCAACTATATAAATAAATAAATAAAATTTAAAAAAACAAAAAAAAAGATCCAACTTGCCATTTGCCTATCTAGACTTGAACTGTTCCTAAAAGCCATCAGTCAAAAGCATGCCACTGTACAAAATGTAATAGAAAGACAGCATGAGGATAGATCACCTTTTCTCTTTACCAACCTGAGGAATACAACGACTGACACAATCTTATTTGGTGAGAGGTTTAGAGCAAATAGTGTTTTTATATGAACTTTTCACACAAAAGTTAGTGAAGCCACAAAGTTGTAACTCATTGCTTAAATTTTGTTTACTTATTTTTAGTTAGAACCTAAATTCTTTTGTCATATGTTCTGAATAGCTGTAATACATAAGATATGCCCAAAGCAAAGGATCTCCATCAACTGAAAGAGTCTATGTTCCATCTTTTCTTTATTAAGAGGTATTCTTCTGAATTATGTATTCCTGAATACATAATTCCTGACTTTGAACAGAACCCATGTTCTAATCAATTTAACTGCAATTAGTTGCTGCAGGTTGATACCCCAGGATACATCCCTCTCTTTAAAGAGAGATTCAGAGAAGTTACAGTCATTAAAGAAAACCACACCTAATTGAGACTTTATAATCTGATGTTTTGAAAGAGTATTAAAAAGAGAAATCTTCAAAGAAAGTATGGAGAATTGTCTTAAATATTTTATACAAAGAATCAATATTTCATTACTTTTCTTATTTGAGTTCTGTGACTGAGCAGATATTCTGTATTAGAAATAATATTATTATTTTTTAGAATGCTGGTAGACATTTGGTTTCCCATAACTCTAGATCCAAGTTTAGAAAATGGAGACCCATAACATAAAGTAGTACTATTTCCAGGCACAGAAAGAGCGGACAATTTAACATTGCACCTGGAGGGCCGGCCCCGTGGCTTAGCGCATAAGTGCGCGCTGTCTGCTGCTGGCAGCCTGGGGTTCAGATCCCGGGCACACACTGACGCACCGCTTCTCCGGCCATGCTGAGGCCGCGGCCCACATACAGCAACTAGAAGGATGTGCAACTATGACGTACAACTATCTACTGGGGCTTTGGGGGAAAAAAGGAGGAGGATTGGCAATAGATGTTAGCTCAGAGCGGGTCTTCCTCAGCAAAAAGAGGAGGATTGGCATGGATGTTAGCTCAGGGCTGATCTTCCTCACAAAAAAAAAACAAAAAAACATTGCACCTGGAAATCTGATTCTGAAAATTATTTCATTGGGATTTAGTTTGGGGCATCTACAGACTTGAATGCTAATGACAATCAGCTAAAATATTCTTATAAAACTTTACCATTTACAAAATGCTTTCACAATTTCTAAAAGAAATGACAACATAAATATTCCGACTCTTACTTGTTAATAATAAGTAGCATTTATTTCATGTTTAGTTCATCCTTTTTTGGTCCCCTACTTCAAAACAGAAGTTTTACCATGGTTAATTAACTTGTCCTAAGTTGTATGGCTTGTAAATGTTAAAGTCAGAAATCAAAATCAGGGCTTAAAGAGGGTGTGTTAGAAGTTAAAACTGAAAGATTTTATTAAAATGTGTTTATTAATTCATTTTAAAATTACAAAAATAAAGTCATTACATGTTAATATAAAAACATTTGTAAGAACAAAACAAAATTATGCTTTCCATAACCAAATATATCGATAAGCTTGACATTATTTTACACTTTTACAGATCTCTTTATTGGCTTAATAAAAGGCAGCTGGACACATCTTTGGCATTCAGTCAGGTCACCTCTAGAAAACCTCACTGTATACTCATGTGAGAATGAAAGTAAAAAGGAAATAACACCTTAAAAGTAAGTACTTAGTTTTGACCTCACAGAATCCCTGAGAGAATCTCAGAGATGCCCAAATTTTGATTAAAAGATCTCTATAGTTCTTTTCAACTCTGTGATCCTAAATCTTAATTGGTGATTTACATCTCTGAAACCAGGCTTTTGCTTTGTGGATATGATCAAATTTTTTTGTTTAAGGCATCTTGAATTAGCATTGAAGAAGAGAGACTGAAAGGAAGACAAAGAGAATTCAGAAAACTACAGTAATATGAAACACACAAAAGTGATAACAGGAGTGCAGCATAGAATAGATTCAAAGCCAATCTAAATAGAATCAGGCCCATGGTTGAAGCTGAACTGAATACAGATGGCATAAATGCATGATTGGTTATCGATTAGCTCAAAGTCACCACCAAGAGGCTGACAGATGATTAAATATTTGCCAAAGTAAGTCCAGTCCTATGACATCCAGTTAAATGAGTACCACAGACATTTGCCACTGCCTTGCTGTTAGAACACTCTACCCAGTTTTCTTAGAAGATATGCTAAAATAATTGGAAGTCAAGGGAAAGCAATGACTTTAAAAATGATACACTTGCTAAACATCTTTCACCCAGGATGAGATAATGTTTTAGTACAAAAGTCCTTGAACAGGGGACAGAAGTTCCGTATCCTCTATAAACTATCTGTGAGATAGAGGTAAATAGCTTAATCTCTCTAGGCTTCAGTAATTCTAAATGAAGGAGATGAACATAATGATATCTAACATTTTTTAAAGTCCAATACATAATGTAACAAACAGTAGAGACAGCAGAAGACATTATGAAACATCTGATTGGTATTACTAAAATTAACTAACAAAATATATTTGATACCCTCATTTTGTTGAAAGAGGCTCTGATTATTTTATCATTGTTTTTGGTATAGCTGTAAAATCTTTTCAAAATATATATTGAAGGATGTTTAAACTACTGTAAGAACAGTTTGGTTTCCTTTTAGGAACTGAGAGTCAGAGAGAAGTGACCAGTTTAGAAATATACCACTGGGAATTAGGGGCATATAGATGGGACATACGTGCTAGGTAACGGAAAGAATGTAAAAATGACGCACGGAGTCAAAGTCAATCCCTGTAGTCAGCCAGCAAGCACCTCCAGCCAAAGAAAGACAAAGTAGATTCTATGAGGAATTGAGAAATTAAGTAGAGACGAGATCACAAAAGAATTGCATTTTCTGTGGCCTAGAGAAAAGAAAAGAGATAGGAAATGTGGGAGATATTTCAGAGAAGGAAATGAGATGAACTGAAGCAGAAGAAATAATCTACTAATCATATATTAATCATGAAAAATTCTTTAAAGAGAACTGAGAATGCAGATCCAAACTACTACTACGTTCTAAGGAAAAAAATCAATAAAAAGAGACAAACTATACATAGCCTAGCAAATATTTGATTTATAACAATAAATAAATCTAAGAGTCATCCACATACAAAAAGGAATGAACAACAGGTTAGTTTCAGATCTCTCCTCTGCAGAAAACAATGGAGTAATGTGATAAGACTTTAAATGAAAATGTTAAAAATCAGAAATTTTATGCCCCTTCATTTCCCATTCATGCAGAAAACTAAAAGATGTCCTCAGATATGTATGGGCTCAGAAACAATGGCACTAACAAATTTTCTTAAATTGAAAATAAAAATATATTAAATCTAACTTCAAAGAATCAGGAGGTAAATAATAATTTACAATTGGAAAATGAAAAAAAAAATTGTGATATTATGGATTAACAGAACTTCTTATTCTGTTTGGACCCTAGAGTCAAAATTCAATTTTGCAGCCTAAAATATGAGGCTTAATCCTGTTATACTACCTTCAGCTGTTTCCTTTTTGCTCCTTTCCCTGTACTGGGAAATATCTCTTGAGCACACATATTTCATCAAGAGTACAGATGGAATCTTTTTCCTGAGTTGATAGCAGCTTAAAACATGAAATAGTGTTTTTTTCTTCAGGCACTTGCTAATAATATCTAAACTATACAGTTGAGCTAGTAGGCTCAGTGAATTATTTTTTTTTTTTTTTTTTTTTTTTTTTAAAGATTTTATTTATTTTATTTTTCCCCCCAAAGCCCCAGTGGATAGTTGTATGTTGTAGCTGCACATCCTTCTAGTTGCTGTATGCGGGACTCGGCCTCAGGATGAACGGAGAAGTGGTGCCTCGATGCGCACCCGGGATCCGATCCCGGGCCACCAGCATCGCAGCGCGCGCACTTAACCACCAAGCCACAGGGCCGGCCCTCAGTGAATTATTAAACCAAAGTTTTGTTTGCCTCTCTCAAAGTTACTAGTTTGCTTAGAGAAACATAAAAGCCATTTTTGTAGCTAACAAACTTAATTAATGATTTTCTTCATAATTAAAATTCATATTGAATTACTTGATCCACTGTGTTGCATTGATTTTAATTGAGACATAATAATAAATCACTCAGGATGTGATATTATCTGTCATTTAGCCCCCTTTTCATGTCCTCTTGAATCTAAGACCAGTGATGTTCCTTCAGTTACTATGTAATATTCAAAATAAATACATATACATATAAAAGAACAGTATATAAAAGAAGTATACCAAAAATATTATCACATAAAATTCTAAACAATTTTTAGTATTTTTAATGTACACATTTTTTCAAAGTGAAATTTTGTTTTCACACATAGAAAACAAGACTAAAAGGTAAATATTTTAAAATTTTTTATATAGAAACTAATCACAACTAAATAAGATTGAAAAATTGCAGCTAAAATATTAACAGTAATTTTCTCAAGATGTTGGCATTATGGGTACTTTTATTTGTAACATTTTATACCCTTCTATTTTTGTCAAATTTTCTATAATGAATATTCATTTTTATAATATAAGAAATGCACTAACGAATGTAGTACATCTTGTCATGTTAGTCTACTTATTCGTCATTACTGGGCATAATCGGCATTTTGGAACATGCCATGTAGAGCCCTTTCACAGACACTTGCTTGGGTCAGTTGTGTACATTCTTCCCTCTCCCAAACTGCAATCTCCTAAAAGAGCAAATCTGGCCTGCCCCTGACGTCGACAGGGCCTGGGACATGGGGACAAATGCAGGCCCACACATCATATGTCTTAATATTTAAAACTATAAATTAAACTAATAAAGTGAAAAATAATATATATTCTATCCTCTTACCTTAGCAAATATACCTTCCTAATGACAAAATCAAAAAAATATGTCAAGCTATCATTTTCAGAAGATCGAGTTAGTAATATATCAAAGATAAATAAATGTAGCTACCACATTATACACACCTGCTGATGTTAGGATGCATAAATACATATGCGCACACACACACACACATTCTCTGTCTCTCTCTCTCTCTATATATATATATATTTCATAAATGATTACATATCTATTTCATAAAACATTTTTCTTGCCTTCATTTCAGCAAAATCACTAATTGTGGAGATAATAATAAAGATTTTCACATGATCTAAAGAAATAAATAAAATCCAGTTATTCCAAAGTATGTAAAAATTCAATACATTTTAATCAAATATGTAATTCAAATTAAATACAAAAATTAAAAATATTTTCATATATTTATTATTCTAAAACATTCAAAATACTCCAGTAAAATAAAAAGAAATATATAAATTATCATTAATGGATATTAAATTTTTTTAATTTTATAAAGATGAATTTAATTTTATAAAATTTTTCTTTAAAATATTTTTTTATAAAAGTAGAACTATTCAAAAGTCTATCATTCAGTGTCCATCTACTTACCCTTGTAAAGAACTATATTATGCTTTATGCATATTACATCTAGATCTACATTTATTCAAATTTAAGAGTAATATGAATTGTTGACTACTGAAAAATTTCCTTAGTCAGAATGTGCGATAGTTGTAAAACACGTGCTTATTTCTGAGCACCCAAAGGATCACAACTTGGAGAACCAAGATCACAAATCAGAGTGCAAGAAAATGGGCACTCAGCATTCCTAGGAAACAGTACTTCATTATATAAGAACCTAAGACATTCATGTTAGCTGAAAGAAAGGATTTTAAAAGTTAATTAGTCCGTCTTTTTTTTAAAGTGGCTCTACCCCTCAAATTTTTTCTGCACTCCGAAGCAGTATGTCAGTTTTTGACATTGGCAATGATGCAGCCCACAAATCTTCAAAACATTTGAATAGTCACCTTTTGCGTCAAGAACAAATGCCAAAATATGTAGTGAAGCTTTTCCTAGGATCTGAATAGTATTAATCATGAGAGCAAATGTTTAAGATTATGAGTTGCCCTGAGCAGAAGTGTCCATGTGTTCTTTAATAAATTTATTTATTTTTATTTAAGGCCCTCTGACTTGCGGTGCTCCTTTGCACTGATCTACAGGCAGTATTTGTGGGGACCATATCTTATCCGCCTTACCCACACAGTTACTAACACAGCATCATATAGAACACTAAGTGCTCAATAACTGTAGGATTTGTTGAATTAACTTGAAATATAATAATCAAGAAATTGCTAAAGACATACATAGGAGAGGGTTTTAAACGTGTATTATGATACTTTTTGGGATTCACCAAATGAATGAGTAAACTGATGAATGTAATTAAGGATTTAAGATTGAGTAAAGGAGCAAAACAAAAGAGGATACATGGTGGGGACTGCCTGCAATATTCCCTCGCTTCTTTAGAGTATAGGCTACGCATCTGAAAGTTCCTAGTCTTAAAAATGATAAATCATTAAAAATGATATTATTACAAATAATAAAATAAATATTTATACCCCTTTTCAAAAGCAAGCCCAACTTTACTTCTGAAAGAGAATCTGTTTACATTATATGTGCAAAGCATGCATCCTTTTATGAATCCAAAGCGTGTATCTTTCTCGTGCTAGAAATGCCTTGATTTTTATAAGCATGGATCATTATTTAACACAACGGTGTTACTAAGGGAAATTATGAAATGTGGCCTAATAGTTATTAAGGAAAAAAGTATTCTTTACTATCAATTTGTTGAAGCAAGTATCAGGCACTGTCTCTCTACTATGGTCATATCTCAAAATATCTCTATATTTACTTCAAAATAAGAAACTCTGTAAAGTATTTGTGTATCTCAGGATGATTTCACTGAAACCAGTGCAGGGTTTCAATAAGGTAATCAAATCCTTCAGAGATTCTTCTAAATATAATGCTTAACCTGTAAGGTAGTTTATATTCTCTTTAAAAGAATACCTGACAGAAATAAAATATGAAAGGATTTCCTTTTTAGTCCCCAAAGACATGCAGTGGATCTGATTCTGTTTCAGCCTCAGACAACAAAAGGTATTAATGGAAATACATCTCAGTATGCTCTACATTGCTAAAGTTGACAAAAATAGTCTAAGGGTAAAAAACCAATAGAAAAGTTTAAATTTTAGTAGCTCATTGTGAACCTTGAAAACTTGATAAAATAGTCATTAAATCTATATTTTGATAATACTCTCTTTACAATACATATTTATATATTTTAAGTCTATATTTTGGTGGTACCCTCTATACTATTAAGTCTATAGTTTGATGATATACTCTTTGAAACATATATTTATATATTTTGTACAAATATATATACAGATCTTCCTTGACTTACAATGGGGTTATGTCCCAATAAACCATTAGAAGTTGAAAATACTGTAAGCTGAAAATGCATTTAATACACTTAACCTATGGAACATCACAGCTTAGCTTCGCCTACTTTAAATGTGCTCAGAACTCTTACATTAGCCTATAGTTGGGCAAAATCATCTGACACGACGCCTATTTTATAGTAAAGTATTGAATATCTCACGTAGTTTATTGAATACCATACTGAAAATGAACAACAGAATGGTTGCCTGGGTACAGAACGTTTGGAAGTGTATCAGTTGTTTACCCTCGTGATGGCGGGGCTGACTGGGAGCTGCGACTCACTGCTCAGCATCACGAGGGAGGATCCTATCGCATATCGCTAGTTCAGGAAAAGATCAAAATTCAAAATTCGAAGTACAGTTTCTAATGAATGCATATTGCTTTCACACCTTGGTAAAGCTAAAAAATTGTTAAGTTGAACCACTGTAAGTCAGAGACTGTATATACTTTTAAATGAACCATTCTCAGCATATTTCTGTTTTATATCACTACTTAAATGGTTCCAAAAACTACTTTCTTTAGGAATAAGGTTTTATTTTATACTCATAATTTTTAGTGCCATATAATATCATTTTCCCCCTGCTCAAATTCCAGTTAAATGATTTGTAAAATGCCATTCTGTCAGTTTTTCTCAATAACTAAAACATGTTTGTTTTTCTAAAAATTCTAAAATTGATAGGAACTTAAAATTTTAGAACCAGAGCAGAGTTTTCAGCTAATTTATCTTTGAGTTATGGCTTGTTCTGAAAGATAGTCTTTCTGCTACAATGTGTATTTACTGTAAAATGGATTAGTCATGTACAATTGGTAAACAGGGAAATGATGTCAATATGATGTTGAAATTGCATTGGTTCATACCAATGTTCCCTAGCACTTTAGTGCTTTATGCCAAGTAACTGCTGAATGCAGCAAGCCATGAAAGAATATAGTATTTTACCTGGTGCCCATGGATCCCATACTCTTGGGTAATATTGGAAAAGTCTTCTGACTTGAAAATGATTATTACATAGTTTGCTGTAATACTTGTGCATTGGGTGAAATGGTAGCCCCCCAAAAATATGTCCACATCCTAATTCTTGCAACACGTGAATATTGCCTTATTTGGAAAAAGGGTCTTTGCAGATGTAATTAAGGATCCTGAGATGAAGATATCATCTTGGATTATCTGGATGAGCCCTAAGTCCAATAACAAATGTCCTTATAAGAGGAAGGCAGAGGGAGATTTGAGACAGACAGAAGAGAAGACATGCAGAGGATGAGGCTGTGTGAAAATGAAGGCAGAGACTGGAGTGGTGTAACCACAAGCTGAAAGAGGCAAGGAACAGAATTTCCCCTAGAGGGAGCGTTGCTCTGCTGACACACTGATGTTAGACTTATGGCCTTCAGAAGTGTGAGAGAATAAATGTTGTTTTAAGCCACCTAGTTTGTGGTAATCGGTTATTGCATCCCTAGGAAACTAATACATCTTGTAATTTTTATTTTGTCTCCATAATAGAGCAACTAACTCAAACCTTCCTTATTCTTCCTTCCAAAACTAACTTTTTACCTTTTGGTAAATAAAGTCCTATATAAACTGTAATATTCACACTTATTAGGAATTTCATATATCTTTTTCACTGCACAAGTATATTTATAAGGAAGTCATTACTTGTTTGTTTTAATGTCACAATTGCAAAGTTTTACAGATTTTGAGTGGCCTTGCCTATCCTTAATTTACTACAGAGCTCTGTCATTTTCAATATGAGATTTTGCAAAAGAGCTCAAAATCTTTTAGGAATAGCTATCTTGTGAGATGAAAGAAATGCCTATATTTTACGTGAATAGATGCCCCATCAAAAAATTTAATTCTATATAAAAACTGACAGCATAAAATATTGGTGATTATTTAAATTTTTTCATAATTTCTAGGATACATAACATCACAGAAGCAGCAAATTGGGTGTGATCTTGATGATCATTTTGTTTAACTTCCAGACTAATGCAGGAAACCTCTCTGTAATATTTCTATGAGATTGTCATCCAATAACTATTTAAAGATTTCTGTTGAAGGAACACTCACAACTTCACAATACAGCCCCTTCAAATTAGAGTCTGATAACCAACTATGGTTTCTAAATTACAACTTTTTGAAATATATTTAAATCTTACTTTTTCACATTTACTTTTATGTATACTTATATTTTTCTCTGAATTTTCATATTTAAATAGATTTAAAATAGTCTTTCTTTAGGTAAAATAAAACTTGATAGGTGACTAAGAGTTTGGCACAGTGAAAATATAGAGATCCAGGAGCAATAAAATCCTCTAAGGAGATATTGGAAAGCAAAAACACAACCTGGATAAAACCACCGAAATGTTCATCATCTAATGAATGGATAAACAACATGTGGTATATCCATATAATGTAATATTATTCAGCAATATAAAGATGTTACAATATGGATGAGCCTTGAAAACATTATGCTAAGTGAAAGAAGCCAGTTACAAAAAAACAAAACACATACATTTTATGACTCCATTTTAATGAACTATCCAGAATAGGCAAATCTGTGGAGCAGATAGTAGATTAGCAATTGCCAGGGACTGGAAGTAAGGGGTAATGTGGAGTGACTGCTAAAGTGTTTCTTTTTGAGGTGATAAAAATTTTCCAATACTAGATGATCGCAGTTGCATAACTCTATGAATATATTAAAAACTACTGAATTGTACATTTTAAAATGTGAATTTTATGATATATGAAGTATATCTCAATAAAGCTGTTATAAAAGGCACACAACACAAAACCAAACAAAAAACCAAGATCCACATGGTATCAGTAGCTATGAGAAAGGAAGCAGAGAATGGCAAAGGGACTTTGGATAGAATTGAGAGCCTGAAAACCTTCACGTCACCTACAGATAGATGATAGTCCTTAAAAACTTGGCGAGCTAATCAGAGCACAGCAGCCAAAACTGGGTCAGGGTTGTGCACATTCGATTCAAAGCCATGTGTAAGGAGACTGTCTAAAGCGTGTAGTGGAAGAGGCTGGGCACTATAGACCCTTGAAACCCAGTAACCAGATGTCCTTTCCAGAACAGTCCTATATTATTAAGTTGAAAAGTTTCAGATAAAATTGGGAAAGGAAAAGAGAGCCAACAGATTTCAAAAATACATGGCTATATTTTTTTAACCTCTATGAAAGTAACAGAAGAAGTTCTAGAGCCGTGAACTTAGGAGTGCTATCTTGACGTATCTTCTTCTTTAGAGTACAGCAAGGAAGACTAATTTCATTTATACATGAGCAATAGAAAAGGATTGTAGTAAAGCCTACGCAAATATATTATACATGGAATAAATAAGAGCAGAATTACTTAGCTACAGCAAATAAAGGCACATCAGAAAAACAAAAACAAAAACCTGACTTAGTATTCCAAAACAAACTAAGAAAACAATAAAATGATAGATCAAGGAAAGAAAAATAAGCTTTGGAATTAGAAAAACATATATGAGTGATTGGAGAAGACAGAATTGCAAGAGATCTTACATAATTTAAGAAATAATTAGAAGAAAAGAAAAGAAACCATTTCAGAAATAGAAACTAAATTAGAAGTTTTACACTTCCTCTGAAGAGAAATAGAAGATAGAAAAGAAGAAATTGTTTTAATCAAAAAGAGAACGAATAGATACAAAGTACTTAAAAGATATTGAGAGACGTAGACAAATAAAATCAAAACGATGAAATGTAGTAAACACTAAAAGCTATAATTTAAGAAACGTTTTTCTGAAATAAAAGAAGGCTTGAAATAACATATTGAAATGCCAGACTACGTCCCCAGGAAAATTGACCCAGAAGAGCCAAAACAAGACACATACTTGTAAAGCCAATGGACTTTAAAAACAGAGAGCTTTTTTTTCTTATAGGCAAAAAGACCAAGTGACTTAAAGAGGAAAACAGTCAGCTTGCTACCCAATTATTCAACCTTAATGTGCCAGAAAACAATAGAAAAATATATTTATGAAACTCAAGGAAAGAAAATATGAGACAAAGATTTTGTTTACAACCAAACTTGCTTTCAAGTCAATAAGCTACAAACTATTATGAACAGGGAATATTGTTCTTAATGAACCCTTCCCTGAGAGCTTCATACAACTAAAATATTGAATAAACATGAATATAAGGATTTGTAGCCAATATGAAGTGTAAACTATTCCTAAAATGAAATGATGGTTATAAGGAAGTTAAAAAGTACATAATGTCTATATACTCTGAAAAAACACAACTATCAAAAAAATGGAGGGGAGGAACACAGAGAGTAGATGAGAAGTGAATAAACTCATGGAGTCCCTTACTGGTATTAACTTAAAGTAAAATAAAAATATTTTATATTAGGTGCTGTGGGGATTCATTATACTCTTCTCTCTGTTTTCATAAATGTTTGAAATTATTCATAATAAGAATGTTAATAAAAGAGATAACTTTCAAGTTTATAGTTTAGAAGGTGTTGCCATAAGCCAGACAAGAGACAATGAAGACTTGAAACATGGCGACAATGAGGAGAACAGAAAGGTGGGAACAGATATGTTGTTGGATAGAATTGGCAGGAGTTTGTGACCTGTGGAGATAAAAAGGATAGAGGTGCCAAAGATGACTCCACGGTTCTGGCTGAGATGACTTGGTAGGTGTGGATGTCATAATTGAGACATGAGACACACGAGGAGGACACTGATGAAATAATTTAGATGGGAGCACAGAAGAATAAATTTGGCACAAAGGGTGATGAGATATATCCAGAGAGATTAAATTTACCAAAAACGCCAAAGTAAAATGAAATAATTAGCTATAATAACGTTTTGAATTCTAAGGCCAATTTAGTAATAAACTCTATCAAATAACTTCAGAATTGACTTTCTCATCTCCCTCTTTCCCTCTACTTTGGTTTGTGAAGAGCATTCCTCTGTCTAGTAATTTCTCCTGCTTTCTCCTCTATTTTTACATTTAAAATATTTTATTGTTTTCAGCAAATGATTTGTGTCCTTGTTTTAAAAATTCAAATTATAGGGAAAAAAGCTAAAAGTTGTTTAAAACAGGCCACTGCCTTCTAATTCTGCTCCCCAGAAGTAGGAGACTTGAAGTTCTTTTAATTGTTTATCCTGGCATTTAACTTTTGTATTTTGAAATTACAGGAAAATGCTACCAACTCCGAATTTATCAAATAGACTATTGTCCTCCTATTAGAATAAATAAAGATTTAGTTCTTATACTTCTTCTATAATCCCAATACAATTATGTCACAATCATGTTAAATCAGCATTTGGTGGTTTCATTATTAGGAGTAGTTCAATATTGTTTAAGTGCACTCTGATAACATTTTGTTTTTATTTTTGGATAAACTTTGTTTTTCATGGAGTTTGTAATTACTACTTTTTTTCACATTTTTAGTTTTCTTTGGTCCTTTATAATGAGCCTTCTTACATCATCCAATAGGCCCTCAATTAAATGTTGTCTTCTTATATCTTTCTTTAAGTGAAGTAAAATAGTGAACTCACTTATCCATGAGGTCAACCATGACATATTCTATCAGTTTCTCCTCTAGCCCCCAAGGACCCAGAAAGGCACATAGCTTTCAAAAGCTGCACAGCTGTGGCCTTAAACATCCGATCTCCATAATTCCGAGAATTTCCTTGCGAGTACTTCACAGGGAGAAGCAGCATATTGTAGGATTTACTAGCATGGATTTTGAAGCCAATTATAAGTGGGTTCAAATCCTACTTCTCAGGGGTGTTATTCTCATAATTTATAAGTAAATTAATATGTATAAGTTGTTTTAGAGCAGTTAATTTACAAAGTTAAAAAATACATAGTATTTTTAAATAAAACTCTTCTTCCTGCATCATATCCATGCCTTCCTCTTTGTTGGCTTCCTGTACCATTTTTGTGGAACAGATGTTCCAGGAGCTCCTTGAGGAAGGATGGCAGATAAATTGTTGAGATTTTACATATTGAAAATGTACTTCTTCTACTCTTACACTTGATCAAAATTCTATTTTAAAAATATTTTAATCGTATGATTAAATCAATTAAAATTGCAATCAGCCATGTGATTAAATCAATTTTGATTGGGCAATTGATTAAAGAGCTTTTTAAAATCTTAGAGAAGTAGAATAAGGATTCCCTGCATCACAAAGCTGAAGCTAAATTAAATAAGTTCTGACACTGAAGATTCTCCACGATTAATGAGAACAGAGATGTAGGACAGTGGCCTCAAGTAATGAGATATATTATTGCAAGGGATTTGGAACCTCATGCACAGAAAATGAGCTACCTATATTCCCTAAAGCTTTCCTGTAACTTAACCACTTCTCAACCACTGAAACTAAATCTTCAGGAAACATAACCTACATTCATTACCAGAGATTCTCCCTGTTCCTAATAGTTTGTAGACTATATACTGAAAGTCAGTTTGGTTAGAAATAAAATCTTTGGCTCTCACTTTGCTGAGAAAATACACTCTAGCTCCCAGCTACCAATACGGTTCAAATTAAATCCTTATACTCAAAAAGGAACAGAAAATATGGAGACATCAAACATTTCAGGAAAATAACAACATTAAGGAAAGTTTTTACCAAAATAAAAACAATAAACAAAATAATCACCTTCAACACCAAAAAGGAATAACTAACCAGGGTCCAAAGAAATAAAATGAATGAAAGAAATAAAGTTAATAGAAGAAAAGTCTAAAATATTAAAATAAGTAAATAGGTAAATAAACTTAAAGTAAACAAATGAAATAAGTAAATAAATAAAAATATTAAAATAATTTTTATTTTCTATTGAATTTGTATTTTAATATTAAAATAAGTAAAATATGAAAATAACTAAATAAACCATAAGGTAAATAAATAAAATAAGTAAATAAAAATATTAAAGCAAAACTTTAAAAAACATATGATAAACTGTTACACCAGGAAATAAAAAAGAATGAAATATTTTTTAAATTCACTTCCTGGATTTCAAAAATGCTAATCTATCCTCCCACACAACACAAAACAAAACAAAAAAAACATGATTCTTAATATACACACTAAAGAGTAAATGGGCCAGGGTTATACATAAAATTAATAATTTGGAAGAACAAGCATAAGTATTATTCTAAAAAGAAAAATAAATACTAAGACATATGACATATATATCCATATCTCCCTAACATCCATTGATAAAGTATTCTAGAACATAAGAATGGTTAGGATGGAGAGGAAAAGTAATCAAAGAAATAATATAAGAAAATATCTTTGAACTGAAGAAAGAGCCTTTAGACTGAAAAGTACCACCAAATGGCAAAAAAAAATCACCCAAAAACACATAAATGTGAAAATGTTGCACACTGAATAGAAAGATACAAAGAAAATTGTAAATTTTCAGAAAAATACACACAAAGGAACAATAATCATACTAATTGATTTTTCATCTACAGTCTTGACCTATAATGTACTACATGAGCTGGAGTCTAGACTTTGTCTCTTCAATCTCACTTATACCACTATTCTTGCTCCCTTCCGCTGCAACCATACAAGCCTTCTTTCTGTACCTCCTACAAACCAAGCTGCTTCATTCATCAGGACTTTCGAGTATGCTGGTTCCTGTGCTTGGGATGCCGTTACCTTGAGTCTTTGCAAGCTGCCTTTTTATCATTCAAGTTTCAATTGTAAAGTCATTTTCTCAGTATAACTTGACTTCTCAATCTGACTTCCATTCCCAGTCACTTCTTGGTCATTCCCCCATACATAAATTATCACTTTCTGAAAATATCATGCTGCCTAAGCTGATTACCTACTTCTTATCAGTCTCCTTTCATTAGAATATAAGATATAAGAGGACAGGAAATTTCTCCTTCTCCTTCTCCTTCTCCCCTTCCCCTTCCTTCTCCTCCTCTTCCTTTTTCTATTATTATTATTTTCTATTCCCCTAGCAATAGAATTATGTTGAATACATATTAGGTGTTCAGTAAGTATTGCTAAATGTATGAATTAATAAACAATGTGCTAGTTTTCAATGGACAAGTCAATCACTCAGACTCAGTTGCCTCATAGAAAAAAAAATGAAGCAGCTAATTTAGATGGTTTCTGTGGTTCCTTACAGCTTAAATTTTTATGAACCAATGTTGACTACTTACACCCAAAAATTCAACAGATAACTCATCAATCTCTTTAATTTCTTCTATACAATAGTAGATATTTGTCTTTTTCTTCTTGTTACTCTGAATATGAACTCTCTTTCTATAATGGAACATACCGACTCTATGAGTCTTAGTTACAGATAGAACTCATCCCTGATTCTAGAAGCAAAAGAGCCCAGAAAGAAATTCTTCCCAGTTCTCCTCTTACTGTTAGGGCATGAGCAAGTGACCTAAGTACAGGACTCAGATGCTTTTATTCAGACAGCAAAGGATCTATTATGGTGGCAGGAGATGGCAGTGCTTTCCAGGGACAGAAGTGGCAGTGACACCAGTGGCCACATCCAGAGTCTAGTGTTGCTAGTAGCAGGAGAGAAAGCTGTGGCATCCAATGATCCACAGCACTGGCAGGGAGGAACACTTTGTTGAAATGATTTTGGCTACAGGACTGGGTATTTCCTAACTTCCCTTATTCCTCCCCATATTCTGTTTGGTGATTTTTTTTTTCTGAGCTATTCAATATCCTTTCAATAAATTTCTTTTCAGTCTCTCTAACACCCACATTCTGTTTTTTTAAGCTTTCAGCCAAGATTGCTGACTAATATCTGCCAATACAGTTACAAGACATTCCGGAAACAGTCTTAATAAATTCTTAGAAATATTTTTACAGAAATTATGATTCCACAATTGTTAAAAATAGTGGTGTCAAAATAATTACTTTCAGTAAAGATATATGTGATGAATACTCAGCAAAAAATAAATTATTAAGTGTAGATTGTGAACTCTTTCAGGCAGGAAGTCCTCTGTATTTCAGATATTTCGAGTGTGTGTATGTGTGCGTACATGTATTAGGAACTAATTAATATTTATTGAATTTAAAAAAATAAATACCAATGATTATACTTCTAACAAATGCTGAAATACTGTATACAAGTATTTAAATTAGAGTATTGAAAATAAAGGGAAGCACAGATATATTAAGAAAATAGAATTCAAAGCCAAACCATTCAACAGGAAAAAAAAGTTTATATTAAGGAAAAGTAGATAATACCAAAAATATATAACAAATAACAATCATAAACTTTTGTCATAAGATATATTATTAAATATATTTTCAATGTTTATAATCATAGGAAGAAAAAATATATCCATAAATCAAATTTTATTCATAAGTTAGATTGGAGATTTATACATAGATGACTTTCAAAACAAAACCAAATTATATAAAAACTTGAGTATTAAAAATAACAAGCTTGATACGTGTGAGCATAATATTTGGTACTTAAAATAGAGAAATATACTTCTTTTTAAACAGTCACGTGGACTTTACAAAAAAAGAATATGTATTAGGCTGTGAAGATAATTTCAAACTATTCCATAAAGAAAAAAATGGAAATGATACTGGGAAATGATTAGATCAAAATAAAATGCAACTCAAAATTAACAAATTTATAAATTAATTTGTCAATAGAAATTACCAAAAATGTCCAAAGAACAATAAACTTGCAAAATTTTACAATACTCTTCATGTTTTAAAGACATCAAAACAGAAATTACAGATCATTTAGAAATAAAAGACAGTAAAAATAATCCATCTCAAGAAACTATGAGTCGAGAGAGAAGTCAAGATGGCAGCATAGGCAGACTCTGAACTCACCTCCTCCCGGGGACACAGCCAATTACAACTATTCATGGAAAAATTACCCCTGAGAGAGAACTCAAAATTGGATAAGAGGAACTCCTGCAACAAACGACAATCCTAATTGAGGTGGAAGAGGCAGAAACTCCCTTCTGGAGAGGAGAAATGCTGCCTTCACAAGCCGCCAGCATCACGGCCGCTTGGGAGCAGCCCAAAGGTCCACAGCCCTCCCTGGAGGAGCGGGGCCCTAAGCCAGGGAGCGCCCCCGCTGTAGGCATTTTTTGGACCCAGCACAATTCATATGTGTGGCATAACATTTGACTTTGCCTGCTACTAAAACATTAGTGAGCACCCCCACAAAAACTGGGTCACAAAGAAATTAAAACCGGCTCTTAAAGGGCCCACGCACAAACTCACCCATTTCAGAAAGCAACCTAAAATCACCAGAAAGAAAGGTGCACAGTGCATTGGTGAAAAGAGACTCACCTGATAGGCTCTGAGTGCATCTTGGTGAGAGGTGAGACCTCTCCAGGGACTGGGACATTGGAGGCAGCCATTGTTGGGGCCTGGTGTGGGTGTGCTGACACAGACGCTGGCAGACGCCATTGGAGATCTCCCTGGGGCCTGCTAGCCCAGGGTCTGCCCCACCCACTAGAGCACTGATTTAATCCAGCTCAGCCAGGGCAGGCAGCCCACCCTAGAGACTGGCCCCACCCAACAACAAGCCCTCAGGCAACTTGTGGGCCTGCTAAGTGAGCTACCTGGATTCTCCACAGCATGGCAAGTGGGTCCACCTCTGTTGGGCAGGGCGTGTGCAAGGAGCCAGTGGAGAGTGTGGGGCAGTGGTGGAGTGGGTGGGGCTCCTGCCTTAGAGAGACCGGGTCCACGTCAGGGGGTCGGGGCGTGCACACGGGGCAGGACTGTGTTGACTGTGTATGTGGACCTGCAGGTGGTGGGGCTTCTCAGCTGCAGAAGACTTGTGCTTCTCAAAGACCCACATAGGGGGTTTCCCCACCTTCCAAAGGCTGAAACAATTGGGTGCTCCTGTGGCTCAGGCCAGCTGCAATCTTCAGAGAGATGAAAAGAGACCTAAAGGCTGGAGGCTTATGGAAATTGTAAGCCCCTGAGCCTAACAACCAGCCATGCTGGGGGCCTACTCACTTAAAAGAAATAATGCAACACAAATGTGCTATTACAACTTTCAGCCAACTGTGCTGGGTCTCCCCATCCCCGATAAAGAGACTGAAGGGCCCAGAACAACTACAAGCAGCTGAACATTGCAACAGCTGGCCAGGGGCATAGCTCAGCCTCCCTGGGCACCTACAGGGAGAGCAACAACATCACAACAGAATGATACACGGAGCCCACATAGGGGTCACTCCTGGAACATTCAGAACTGAGGGAAGCACACTGCAGGGCCTCATAAGGCATCACATATATAAGGTCACCTCTCCAAGAGCAGGAGATGTAGCTGACCTACCCAATACATAAACACAAGCACAGGGAAAGAGGCAAAATGAGGAAGCAAAGGAATACATTCCAAGTAAGGGAACAGGATAAAACCCCAGAAAAGGAACTAAATCAAACAAAATTGAGCAACCTACCCGACAGAGAGTTCAAACTAAGAGTATTAAGGATGCTCACTGATCTTGGGAGAAGAATAGATGAACTCAGTGAGAACGCCAACAAAGAAATGGAAGACATAAAAAAGAATCAATCAGAAATGAAGAACACAATACTGAAAATGAAAAATTCACTAGAGGGACTCAAAAGCAGACTAGAGGATACAGAAGAACGGATCTGCGAGCTGGACAAAAGGCTAGAAGAAATCACCCAAGCTGAACAGGTAAAAGAAAAAAGAATTAAAAAGAGTGAGGACAGTCTAAGGGACATCTGGGACAACATCAAGGGCACTAACATCTGTGTTATAGGTGTCCCAGAAGGAGAAGAGCAAGACAAAGGGGCAAAGAATCTATATGAAGAAATAATATCTGAAAAATTCCCTAACCTAAGAAAAGAAACAAACATCCAGGTACAGGAAGCACAGAAAGCACCAAACAAGATAAACCCAAAGAGGCCCACACCAAGACACATCATAATTAAAATGTCCAGAATAAAAGATAAAGAGAGAATTCTAAAAGCCGCAAGAGAAAGACAAGTTACATACAAAGGAAACCCCATACGGCTATCAGCTGACTTCTCAGCAGAAACCTTACAGGCTAGAAGAGAGTGGCATGATATATTTAAAGTGTTAAAAGGAAAAAACCTACAGTCAAGAATACTCTACCCGGCAAGGTTGTCATTCAAAACAGAAGGAGAGATAAAAAGTTTCCCAGACAAGCAAAAATTGAAGGAGTTTGCCACCAAGAAACCAGTACTACAAGAAATGATAAAGAGACTTATTTAAGGGGAAAAGAGAAGACCACAAATAGGAAAAATTATCTATTCCCATGATAAGAGGATAATGGATACAAATGCACAAAAAAGAGGTTAGATATGATATCAAAAACATAAAATGTGGGAGGAGGGGAGTTAAAGAGTAGAACTTTCAGAAAGAGGTCAAACTAAAGAGACCATCAACAATATAGATTCCTACATACATAGATTACTGTATAAGGACTCCAGGGTAATCCCAAACCAGAAACCTATAATAAACATGCAAAAAACTAAGAGAAAGGAACTCAAACATAATACTAAAGAAAGCCATCAAACCACAAGGGAAGAGAGCGGGAGAAGAAGAAAGGAACAGAGAAGGACTACTAAAACACTGAGAAAAAAAAGTTAAAAAATGGCAGTAACTACATACTTATCAATAGCTACTTTAAATGTCAATGGACTAAATGCTCCAATTAAAAGGCATAGGGTGGCTGACTGGATAAAAAAAACAAGACCCATCTACATGCTGCATACAAGAGACACACTTCAGACCTAAAGACACTCACAAACTGAAAGTGAAGGGATGGAAAAAGATATTCCACGCAAATGGCAATGAAAAGAAAGCTGGAGTAGCAATACTCATATCAGACAAAATAGACTTTAAAACAAAAACTGTAAAAAGAGACAAAGAAGGGCATTACATAATGATCAAGGGAACAATCCAACTAGAGGATATAACACTTGTAAATATCTACGCACCCAACATAGGAGCACCTAAATATATAAAGCAATTATTAACAGACATAAAAAGAGAAATAGACAGTAACACAATAGTAGTAGGGGACTTTAACACTCTACTTACACCAACGGATAGATCATCCAAACAGAAGATGAATAAGGAAACATTAGCCTTAAATGACACACTAGAACAGATGGACCTAGTAGATATATACAGAGCATTCCATCCAAAAACAGAAGAATACACGTTCTTTTCAAATGCACATGGAACATTCTCCAGGATTGATCACATATTAGGCCACAAAATAAGTCTCCATAAATTTAAGAAGATTAAAATAATACCAAGCATCTTTTCTGACCACAACGGTATGTAATTAGAAATCAACTATAGGAAGAAAATCAGAAAAGCCACAAATATGTGGCGATTAAATAAAATGCTACTGAACAATGACTGGGTCAATGAAGAAATCAAAAAATACCTGGAGACAAATGAAAACAAAAATACAACAAGCCAGAATTTATGGGATACAGCAAAAGCGGTTCTAAGAGGGAAGTTTATAGCAATACAGGCCTATCTCAACAAACAAGAAAAATCTCAAATAAACAATCTAACAAGGCACCTAAAAGAACTGGAAAAAGAAGAAAAAACAAAGCCCAAAATCAGTAGAAGAAGGGAAATAATAAAAATCAGAGCAGAAATAAATGAAATAGAGACTAAAAAAATCAACAGAAAAAGTTAATAAAACGAAGAGCTGGTTCTTTGAAGAGATAAACAAAATTGACAAACCTTTAGCTAGACTCACCAAGAATAAAAGAGAGAAGGCTCAAATCAGTAAAATCAGAAATGAAAGAGGAGAAATTACAACAGACACCTCAGAAATATAAAAAATTATAAGAGAATACTATGAAAAGCTATATGCCAACAAATTGGACAATCTGAAAGAAATGGATAAATTCTTAGAATCATACAACCTTCCAAAACTGGATCAAGAAGAAATAGAGAATTTGAATAGACCAATCACCAGTAAGGAGATGGAAACAGCAATCAAAAACCTCCCCAAAAATAAAAGTCCAGGACCAGACAGCTTCCCTGGTGAATTTCACCAAACATTCAAAGAAGACTTAATACCTATCCTTCTCAAACTCTTCCAAAAAATTGAGGAGGGGGGGAAGCTCCCTACCTCATTCTACAAAGCCGACATCACCCTGATACCAAAACCAGACAAGGACAACACAAAAAAAGAAAATTACAGGCCAATATCACTGATGAACATCGATGCAAAAATCCACAACAAAATACTAGCAAATCACATACAACAATACATTAAAAAGATTATACACCATGAACAGGTGGGATTTATTCCAGGGATGCAGGGATGGTTCAACATTCGCAAATCAATCAACATGATACACCACATTAATAAAGTGAAGAATAAGAATCACATGGTCATCTCAATAGATGCAGAGAAAGCATCTGACAAGATAGAGCATCCATTTATGATAACAACTCTGAATAAAATGGGTATAGAAGGAAAGTACCTCAACATAATAAAGGCCATATATGACAAACCCACAGCTAATATCATCCCCAATGGTGAAAAACTGAAAGCCATCCCTCTAAGAACAGGAACAAGACAAGGATGCCCACTCTCACCACTCCTATTTAACATAGTACTGGAAGTCCTAGCCAGAGTGATAAGGCAAGAAAATGAAATAAAAGGGATCCAAATTAGAAAGGAAGAAGTGAAACTGTCACTATTTGCAGATGACATGATTTTGTATATAGAAAACCCTAAAGAATCCACCAGAAAACTTTTAGAAGTAATAAACAAATACGGTAAGGTGCAGGATACAAAATCAACATACAAAAATCAGTTGCTTTTCTGTACACTAAAAACGAAGTAGCAGAAAGAGAAATTAAGAATACCATCCCATTTACAATTGTGAGAAAAAGAATAAAATACCTAGGAATAAACTTAACCAAAGAGGTGAAAGATCTGTACACTGAAAACTATAAAACATTGCTGAAAGAAACTGAAGAAGACACAAAGAAATGGAAAGATATTCTGTGCTCTTGGATTGGAAGAATTAACATAGTTAAGATGTCCATATTTCCTAAAGCCATCTATAGATTCAATACATCCCTATCAAAGTTCCAACAACATTTTTCACAGAAATAGAACAAAGAATCCTAAAATTTATATGGAACAACAAAAGACCCCAAATAGCTAAAGAAATCCTGAGAAAAAAGAACAAAGCTGGAGGTATCACATTCCCTGATTTCAAAATATACTACAAAGCTATAGTAACCAAAACAGCATGGTACCGGCACAAACACAGACACACAGATAATTGGAATAGAATTGAAAGCCCAGAAACAAACCCACACATCTGTGGACAGCCAATCCGACAAAGGAGCCAAGAACATACAAAGGAGAAAGGAAAGTCTCTTCAAGAAATGGTGTAGGGAAAACTGGAGAGCCACATGCAAAAAAATGAAACTAGACCATTACCTTACACCATACACAAAAATTAACTCCAAATGGATTAAAGACTTGAATGTAAGACCTGAAACTATGAAACTTCTAGAAGAAAACATAGGCAGGACCCTCTTCAACATTGGTCTTAGTAACGTATTTTCAAGCACCACGTCTGACTGGGCAAGAGAAACAATAGAAAAAATAAACAAATGGCACTACATCAAACTAAAAAGCTTCTGCACACCAAAGGAAACCATCAACAAAACGAAAAGACAACCTAACAATTGGGAGACGATATTTGAAAACCATACATCTGATAAGGGGTTAACCTCCAAAATATATAAAGAACTCATGCATCTCAACAACAAAAAAACTAACAACCCAATTAAAAAATGGGCAAAAGACCTGAACAGACATTTCTCCAAAGATATATAGATGGCCAACAGACACATGAAAAGATGTTCAACACCATTAACTATCAGGGAAATGTAAATCAAAACTACAATGAGACATCACCTCATGCCCATCAGAATGGCTATAATTAACAAGACAGGAAACAACAATTGTTGGAGAGGATGTGGAGAGAAGAGAACTCTCATACACTGCTGGTGGGAGCGCAAACTGGTGCAGCCACTATGGAAAACAGTATGGAGATTCCTCAAAAATTTAAGGATAGAACTACCATACGATCCAGCTATTCCACAGCTTGTATTTATCCAAAAACGGGAAAACACCCATGCATAAAGATACATGCACCCCTGTGTTCATTGCAGCGTTATTCACAATAGCCAAGACTTGGAAGCAACCTATGTGCCCATCAAGGGACGAATGGATAAAGAAGATGTGGTATATATACAGAACGGAATACTACTCAGCCATAAGAAATGATGAAATCCAGCCATTTGTGACAACATGGATGGACATTGAGGGTATAATGCAAAGTGAAATAAGTCAGAGGGAGAAGGTCAAATACCATATGATCTCACTCATTAAGTAGTAGATAATAACAACAACAAACAAACACATAGAGACAATGGATTGGTGGTTACCAGAGGGGAAGGGGGGGGCGAAAGGGATAATTAGGCACATGTGTGTGGTGATGGATTGTAATTAGTATTTGGGTGTTGAATATGAGAACATGATGTAATCCATGTAGAAATAGAACTATAATGATGTACACCTGAAATTTATACAATGTTATAAACCAATGTTACCACAATAAACAAAAATTTTTTTAAAAAACCATAAATCTAGTGAAAAGGATACTCAACTCAAAAATTTTAGTCTTAAATATGTCATGAAAATTGAGGTTGAAAATCAATGAAATAAAATTTTATTTCAAGAAATTAGAGGAAAAATCAAGATCTTAAAGAAAGTGAAAAGAATGAATTAATAAAGAAGCAACTGTAGTAGCCTTGTTAGACACCAATAAAAAATTCATGCAATAAAATCAAATGTGGGCTTTAAGAAATATCAACAAAAGAGAATCTTTTTAGGACTTGTTAAAATTTAAAAAATAAACTATAATAAACTAAATTAGGAATAAAGAGAGAACATAACTATAAGTATATATTTTTAAATGTTCGGGAAGACTATGTATATCTTTAAGGTAATAACATTGAAATTTTACATTATCAATTTCTTATTATATCCTAACTACCAAATTTGATGATATAGGTAAAAATATCTGAATAAAATAAAAAGTTTAGATAAAATTGAAAAGGTAGTCAAACAAGTCCA
Source organism: Ceratotherium simum simum (assembly GCF_057802395.1). Lineage (NCBI taxonomy): Eukaryota > Metazoa > Chordata > Mammalia > Perissodactyla > Rhinocerotidae > Ceratotherium > Ceratotherium simum. Next base: position 55,280,207 of record NC_141914.1, read on the forward strand.
ACCTCTAAATAAACATTTGAGCAAATTCAGCCCGTACTCCTGGTATTATATGTGATATTATATTGCCATATTATATTATCCACAAATGATACATAATAAAAATAATGTGAGATTCTAGCATAATGGCTAAGTTTAAAATAAACATGTTTCAATCAGTATATTGGCAAAAGTTTTTAAAAATTGAGATCCTAGAGAAAGGGAATAGCATACAATGTAAGTTTTAGTGCACACTGGTATACACTTTTTGAAGGACAATTTTAAATGTACATATTCTTTGTCCCAGAAAGGAATCCACCTTACAGAAATACCTCAATATATATATAATGCATGTTATTGACAGCATTGTTGGTAAGAATGAAAAACTGAAAAATACTAAATGTCCATCAGTGATGAATGGTTAAATAAAATATGGTATGTTTATCTTAGCGAACACCCTGCAGACTTAAAAAGTATGATCTCATTTCTATGAAATCAAAACAATAAAATATTTCATTATAATTTATATTAAATTATATATTATATATAAAAGATATAATATATTATATTATAATTATAATATATTATATATTATAATTATAAATATATATGGCATATTTAAATTTTGGTGCTAGGGTTCATCTGTGCAATATATGACAACTTATTTCTTTTTCTTTAATTCAGATTGTCTGGCCCTGAGCCCACCCAGGAAACAAACCAGACTATTAAAAGTAGGAATGAGAGAGATATCTAAAGAAAATATATAGAAAAAAAATTTTTATTCTATAATCCTTTCATTTATTCATTATTCATTTACTTATTTTTTAATACTAAGTATGTATTTGCTTTTTTACTTTAGTCTTAAAAATCCTTAAAAAATATGTCAAGAAATATGGTAAATGCTGTTTCCGATTTCTCATCATCTTTGATGCTTTCTCTTGTAGGAGTGTTATTATCCTGTTTTAGTGCCTATTAGCTGCTCTAGTGCCAATTATTTTGGCACTGCTTTACTAGGTATAAAATGAAATAAGGTTCAGTAATAGTAAAATGACACAAAAAGTTTAGGAGAATTTATGAAATGAGCAATATCACTAAGCTGCTAAAATGTACGGAGATTCACTAAGTGCTATACAAAAGAAAGCAAACAAACAAGACTTCATTACGTAGTTGACTAAGCTCTGCAACTGATGGGCAGTCCTCATTGCCTTATGACATTCAGCTTCTCATTAGTGATTTCAGGCCAGCAGAGGAGACAGTAAAATTGGATGCACGCTGCCAAGGTGAAGTTTTAAGAATATAATTCTGAATTTATTGTTAAGAATCATAAAAGATTAATTGATGGCAAACAGATTGAAATGTCTTTAAACAAGAAGTTAGGAGATTCTACTCCTAAGTCCAAAAAACTTAACGTATTTAAAAAACAAAAGGAAACATAGAAGAAAGAAGCTGTTAAATAAATCCAACATATATGTATTATATATATATATTATATATATGTATATATTGTATAAAAGAAAACGATAATCAATGAAAAGTGGCTATGCCCATAATTCTCCAATATTTTCTCATAAATTTGACTTTAAGGAAACCATATTAATGCTTCTTGGGGATGAGATTTATAAACAAAAACTACTCATTTACCTACACATAAAATAAAAGTCTTTATTAACATCTCTGATTGCCCGAAATGCAATTCAAAATCCATATAATCTGTATATTATTATGAAGTAATGTCCCCCTAGGCAAAAGAGGCAAATCATAGGTCATATTTCCAATCTTTTAGTAGGGAGAGAGTGGCTTGCAAAACCAAACAGACTGCCCTGCAAAGGCTTTATATGTATATGTATATGTATATATATATATATATATCACAGAGACCTGCCAACTATGAATGGAAAAATCTCAACCGAAGGATTCATAGAGCTTAATCTACTAGATTAATCTGAAAAACAGTTCACAAGCCTCTCTTAGTCTAAATAAGAGTAGTATAATAATATTTTAGAGGCATTAGTAGGATTTCTAAAACCTGGTGTCAGCTTTCTAAAATTGTGGTTAATCTTTCAGTTTCCAAAAATAATTTTATGATCATATTTAGAACTTTCTTTCTGAAAAATAAAATTTATCACTATGTGATACATAATATAAAGTTCTTTGACGTTATCCTCTTATATAAACCTAGATTGACTTTTCATTGTTAACTCTTAAAAATTCTAACCATATATTTTTTCTTGGAGACTTCAGTTTTTTTGGAGACTGTAAAAATTATAAAAGTAACTTATGTGAAAATAATGAGGAAACAGTAATTTTAATAACTAAACAAAGTATATTAGTAGAAATTACACTACTAATATTCTCAAATAACTAAGCAATCAAAAATTATAAGATAACATATATGTATCTCTTAACCATAAAATATTAAATTTAGAATATTTTTCACAGATAAATCTGTTTTTGAAACAATGTAGTTTTAAAATACACTCAGTTTTTAAGTTTACTTTGGTATACCAAGTGGCATAACTCTGAGCAAGAATCATTTGAAAAAATAAAAAATATGAAAACTGGAGAGGCCTAGAAGTTGAACACTATACTTTTTATTGAGATAACATTGGTTTATAACATTACACAAATTTCAGGTGGACATCATATTTCAATTTTTGTATAAACTACATCATGTTGACCACCCAAAGACTAATCAATATCCATCACCGTACACATGTGCCTAATCACTCCTTCTACTGTCCTTCCCCTCTTCCCCTCTAGTAACCACAAACCTAATCTCTGTATCCATGTGTTTCTTTGTTGTTGTTGTTGTTGTTGTTTTGATCTTCTACTTATGAGTGAAATCATACAGTATTTGACTTTCTATGTCTGACTTATTTCACTTAGCATAATACCCTCAAGGTCCATCCAATTTTGTCGCAAATGGAAAGATTTTATCTATTTTTATAGCTGAGTAGTATTCTATTTTGTATGTATACCACATCCTCTTTATTCATTCATCCATTGATGGGCATTTAGCTGTTTCCAAGTCTTGGCTATTGTGAATAATTCTGCAATGAACGTAGGGGTACATATATCTTTACACATTCATGTTCTCATGTTCTTTGGATAAATACCTAGCAGTGAAATAGCTGGATCATACGGCAGTTCTATTTTTAATTTTTTGAGGAATCTCCATACTGTTTTCCATAGTGACTACACCAGTTTACATTCCCACCAGTGACATATGAGAGTTCCCTTTTCTCCACATCCTCTCCAACGCTTGTTATTTCTTGTCTTTTTAATAATAGCCATTCTGATGGGCATAAGGTGATATTTCATTGTGGTTTTGATTTGCATTTCCCTAATAATTAGTGATGTTGAACATTTTTTTCATGTGCCTGTTAGCCATCTGTATATTTTCTTTGGAAAAGTGTCTGTTCAGATCTTTTGGCCATTTTTTAACTGGGTTGTTTGTTTTCTTGTTGTTGAGTTGTATGAGTTTTTTATATATTTTGCATATTAACCTCTTATTGGCTATATGATTTGCAAATATCTTCCCCAACCTGGTAGGTTGTCTTTTCATTTTGTTGATGGTTTCCTTTGCTGTGCAGAAGATTTTAAGTTTGAGTTCCATTTGCTTATTTTTTCTTTTGTTTCCCTTCCCTGGTGAGGCACGGTATTTAAAAAGATGCTGCTAAGACCTATGTTTTCTTGAAGAAGTTTCATGGTTTCAGGTCTTACATTCAAGTCTTGAATCCATTTTGAGTTCATTTTTGTGTATGGTGTAAGATAATGGTCTACCTTCATTCTTTTGCATTTGGCTATCCAGTTTTACCAATACCATTTATTGAAGAGACTTTCCTTTCCCCATTATATGTTCTTGGTTCCCTTGTTGAAGATTAGCTATCTATAGATGTGTGGGTTTATTTTTCAGCTCTCGATTCTGTTCCATTGATCTGTGTGTGTTTTTGTGCCAGTACCATGATGTTTTGGTTACTATAGCTTTGTAGTATATTTTGAAATCAGTGAGTGTGATACTTCTAGCTTTGTTCTTTTTTCTCAGGATTCCTTTGGCTATTTGGTATTCTGTTGTTCCATATAAATTTTAGGATTCTTTGTTCTATTTCTGTGAAGAATGTCTTTAGGACTTTGGTAGGGATTGTGTTGAATCTGTAGATTCAACTTTAGGAAATATGGACATTTTAACTATGTTAATTATTCCAATCCAAGAGCATGGAATATCTTTCCATTTCTTCGTGTCTTCTTCAATTTCTTTCAACAATGTCTTATAGTTTTCAGTGTACAGGTATTTCATCTCTTTGGTTAAATTTATTCCTAGGTATTTCATTCTTTTTGTTGCAATTCTAAATGGGATTGTATTCTTAAAGTTTTTTGGTGGATTCTTAAGGGTTTTCTATAAATAAAATCATGTCATCTGCAAATAGTGACAGTTACTTCTTACTTTCAATTTTGGATCCCTTTTTATTGCTTTTTCTTGCCTGATTGCTCTGGCTAACCCTTCCAATACTGTGTTAAATAGGTCTGGTAAAAGTGGACATCCTTGTCTGGTTGCTGTTCTTAAAGGGATAGCTTTCAGTTTTTCTCCATTGAGTATGATATTAGCTATAGGTTTGTCATATATGGCCTTTACTATGTTGAGGTACTTTCCTTCTATACCCACTTTATCATAAATGGATGCTGTATCTTGTTGAATTCTTTCTCTACATCCATTGTGATGATAATGTGATTTTTATTCTTCATTTTGTTGATGTGGTGTATCATGTTGACTGAATTGCAGATGCTGAAACATCCTTGCATTCCTGGAATAAACCCCACTTGATCGTGGTGTATGATCTTTTTTAATGTGTTGTATTCGATTGGCTAGTATTTTGTTGAAGATTTTTGCATCTATGTTCATCAGTGATATTGGCCTGTAATTTTCTTTTTTTGTATTGTCCTTGTCTGGTTTTGGTATCAGGGTAATGTCAGCTTCACAGAATGAATTATGAAGCTTCCCCTCCTCTTTGACTTTTTGGAAGAGTTTGAGAAGGATAGGTATTAAGTCTTCTATCAATGTTTAGTAGAATTCACTGAGTAAGTCATCTGGTCGTGGACTTTTGTTTTTTGGGAGATTTTTGATTACTGTTTTGATCTCCTTACTGGTAATTGGTCTATTCAAAATCTCTATTTCTTCTTGATTCAGTTTTGGAAGGTTGTATGATTCTAAGAATTTATCCATTTCTTCCAGATTTTCCAATCTTTTGGCGTATGGCTTTTCGTAGTATTCTCTTGTAATCTTTGTGTTTCCGAGGTGTCCATTGTAATTTCTCCTCTTTCCTTTCTGATTTTATTTATTTGAGCCTTCTCTCTTTTCTTCTTGGTGAGTCCAGCTAAATGTTTGTCAATTTTGTGTATGTTTTCAAAGAACTACCTCTTAGTTTCATTGAGTTTTTGTTCTATTGTCTTGTTAGTCTCTCTTTCATTTATTTCCAGTCTGGTTTTTATTATTTCCTTCCTTCTACTGATTTGGGGCTTTGTTTGGTCTTTTTTTCCTAGTTCCTTTAGGTAAACTGTTAGATTCCTTATTTGACATTTGTGGCTTTGTCAGCTTTCTTCTTGTAGCTGACTTCTAGTTTCATACCATTGTGGTCAGAAAAGATTATTATTTCAATCTTCTTAAATTTATTGAGACTTGTTTTGTGGCCTAATATGTGATCAATCCCGGAGAATGTTCCATGTGCATTCAAAAAGCATGTGTATTCTGCAGTTTTTGGATGGAATGTTCTGTATATATCTACTAAGTCCATCTGGTCTAATGTGTCATTTAAGGCCAATGTTTCCTTATTGATCTTCTGTTTGGACAATCTATCCATTGATGTAACTGTAGTGTTAAATTCCCCTACTATTATTGTGTTACTGTCTATTTCTCCTTTTATGCCTGTTAATAAGTGCTTTATATATTTAGGTGCTCCTATGTTGGGTGCATAGATGCTTATGACTGTTATAGCCTCTTGTTGGATTGTTCTCTTTATCATTATGTAGTGCCCTTGTCTCCTGTTACAGTCTTTGTTTAAAGGCTATTTTGTCTGATATAAATATTGTTACCAGCTTTATTTTCATTGTCATTTGCATGGAGTATCCTTTTCCATCCTTTCACTTTCACTTTCAGTTTGTGAGTGTCTTTAGGTCTGAAATGTGTCTCTTATATGCAGTATATATATGAGTCTTGTGTTTCTATCCATTCAGCCACCCTATGTCTGGTGTGTGTGTGTGTGAGGAAGATCAGCCCTGAGCTAACATCCATGCCAATCCTCCTCTTTTTGCCGAGGAAGACTGGCCCTGAGCTAACATCCTTGCCTGTCTTCCTCCACTTTATGTGGGACGCTGCCACAGCACGGCTTGACAAGCAGTGCGTCAGTGCATCAGTGCGTGCCTGGGATCTGAATCCGGGCCGCCAGCAGCAGAGTGTGGGCACTTAACTGCTACGCCACAGGGCCGGGCCCCACCCTATGTCTTTTGATTGGAGCGTTTAGTCCATTGACACATAAAGTAGCTATTGATAAGTATGTACTTATTGCCATTTTGTTACTTTTTTTCTGGGTGTGTTAGTAGTTCTTCTCTGTTAGTTTTTTCTTCTCTTGCTCTTTTCCCTTGTGATTTGATAGCTTTCTTTAATATTATGTTTGGGTTTGTTTCTCTTAATTTTTTGTGTATTTATTATAAGTTTCTGGTTTGTGATTACCATGAGGTTCACATATAATAACCTATGTAAACAGCAATCTACATTAAGTTCATGGTCTCTTAAGTTTGACCTCTTACTAAAAGCCCTACACTTTTACTCCTCCCCTCCCACACACATTTTATGTTTTTGATATCATATTTAACTTCGTGTGTGTGTGTATCCCTTAATCTCTTATAATGGAAATAGACAGTTTTAGTACTTTTGTCTTTTGACCTTCATAGTCACTTTATAGGTGGCCGAACTGCTAACTTTACTGTATATTTGCCTTTACCAGTGATTTTTTTCTTTGATAATTTTCTTATTCCTATTTGTGGTCTTTTATTTTCCACTTAAATAAGTCCCTTTAACATTTCTTGTAAAGCCAGTTTAGTGGTGATGAACTCCTTTAGTTTTTCCTTGTCTGGAAAACTCTTTATCTCTCCTGCCATTCTGAATGATAACATTGCCAGGTAGAGTATTCTTGGCTATAGGTTTTTTTCTTTTCAGCACTTGGAATATATTGTGCTGCTTCCTTCTAGTCTGTAAGGTTTCTGCTGAGAAGTCAGCTGATAGCCTTATGGAGTTTCCTTTGTATGTAACTTGTTGCCTTTCTCTTGTGGCTTTTAGGATTCTCTCTTTAATTTCTTGACATTTTAATTATAATGTATCTCGGTGTGGGCCTCTTTGGGTTCATCTTGTTTTGTACTTTCTGTGCATCCTGTACCTAGATGTTTGTTTCCTTCCCCAGGCTAGGAAAGTTCTCAGCTATTATTTCTTCAAATAAGTTCCCTGCCCCTTTGTCTCTCTCTTCTCCTTGTGGGACACATATAATATAGATGTTAGTGTGCTTGATGTGCCAGAGGTCCCTTAGACTGTCCTTGTTGTTTTTGTGTGTGTGTGTGTGAGGAAGATCATCCCTGAGCTAACATATGCCAATCCTCCTCTTTTTGCTGAGGAAGACTGGCCCTGGGCTAACATCCATACCCATCTTCCTCTACTTTATATGGGATGCTGCCATAGCATGGCCCAACAAGCCGTGTATCAGTGCACGCCCAGGATCCGAACTGGCAAACCCCGGGCCGCCGCAGCGGAGCACACAGACTTAACCGCTTGTGCCACTGGGCTGGCCCCATGTCCTTGTTCTTTTTAATTCTATTTTTTTTTTTTTCTGTTCAGCTTGGGTGATTTCCTCTCCTCTTTCATCCAGTTTGCTGATCTGTTCTTCTGTGTTATCTACTCTGCTGTTTATTCCCACTACTGAATTTTTCATTTCTATTATTGTATTCTTCAGTTCTGATTGGTTCTTTTTTATATTTTCCAATTCTTTGTTGAAGTTATCACTGTGTTCATCCATTCTTCTCCTAAGATCAGTGAGCATCTTTATGACTATTATTTTGTACTCTTTATCAGGTAGATTGTTTATCTGTTTTGTTTAGTTCTTTTTCTGAGGATTTGTCCTATTCCATTATTTGAAACATATTCCTTCATATCCTCATTTTGCCTACCTCTCTGTGCTTATATTTATGTATTAGGTATATCAGCTACATCTCCTGATCTTGGAGATATGGCCTTATGTAAGAGATGCCTTATGGGGTCCAGCGATGTGCTTCCCTCTTGTCATCAGTTCCAAACATTCCAGGAGTGTCCCGTGTTGGCTACATATTCCCTTTTGTTGTGGCAAGTTTGGTCTTGCTGTGGGCACATGGGAAGGCTAGGCTTGACCCCCAGCCGGGTGGTTGTAAGGCTCAGCTGTGCATAGCTGCTATGGTCACTTTAGTCATTTTATTGGGCTGGGCAAGCCCCACCACAGCTGCCTGCAAGGACTAATAGCACAAACCTGCTGTTGTTTTGCTGTTTAGTTAGGCCCCCAGTGTGACTGGTTGCTAGGCTCAGGAGCTCACAATTGTTGTAGGCCTCCAGCCTATGAGACAGTTGTCAGCTCTCTCAGGAGGGCAGCTGGGTGGGGCCAGCTCCAGGCATGGCAGCACACAATGGTTTCAGGCATCAGAGGGTGGGACAGATCCCCTGTGTGGCTCTTTGAAAAGGCCAGTGGCACAAGTCTGCTGCAGCTGACAAACCTCACCGCCCGTGCACCCACACACCCTGCCAGCACAGTCCTACTCTGCGCACATGCCCTGCGAGGTGGACCCACTTGCCCCACTGCAGAGATCTCACACACTCAGCCTAAGTTTCCTGTGGGCTTGCTGGTCAACAGGGCCAGTCCCTAGGGAGGGCTGACTGTCTTAGCTGAGCTGGATTAAATTAGTGCTGTAGCAGGCAAGGCAAACCCATGTGCTGATAGGCCAGAGGAAGAAATCCAATGGCATCTACTGGCATCTGTGTCAGCCTGCCTGAACTAGGTCACAATAATAGCTGCTGCCAGTGTCTCAGTCCCTGGGGAGGCGGGCCCAGTTGCCTCCTGCCTCTCTGAGATGTGCTCAGGGCTTATCGAGTGAGTCTCTTTTACCAAAGGACTATGAGCTTTTTTTTCTGGTGATTTTGTGTTGGTTTCCAGAACAAGTGAATTTCTGCACAGGCCCTTTAAGAGCAGGCTTTCCTTTCTCTTATAGCTTTTCTGGGGGTATTCCCTCCTGGTTTTAATAGCCAGCAAAGCCAGGTATTATGGCACTCATCTCAGTTGTGCTGAATTCAAAGGCTGTTTATTGTGGCATAGCTCTCCTGCTCAGATCCCCTGCTCCTTCAGGACAAGCTTCATACATTAAGATTGTTCCCATCCATGAAAGGCCAAGGCTAGAATGTGGTTTTTTCCTCAGCAGAAAGGTATTTCTGCCTTGTCCACCTCTGTCAGTGTTATCCCTTGTTGTGGAGGTTCTTTTTATCCAGTTTCCAGTTCTCCCAGAAGTCATTGTTCCACGTGTAGTTGTAGATTTTTTGTGTCCACAGGAGGAGGTGAGTTCAAGGTCCTCCCACACTGCCATCTTCCCAGCAATCTCGGAACATTATACTTTTAAATTAAGGAGATTGAAGCCCACTGAGATTAAATAATTTTTACAGTATCACACTGCTAGAAGAGGAGAAGCCAGCTGTAGAACCTAGTCTCCTGACTACCAGTCTATTTTTCCTCTCTATTCTTTTGGGCTACCATTTTAAATTAAATGTTAACTATGCTAAAAGTCTACATAATTGGAGAAATTAGAAACAAACTATTGAATATCTTATAAACTAAGCTGTTTTTATCATTGTTAGTAATCTTATAAGCATATAATTCTTATAATTCTGTAAAGAGAACATTTATAAATTACAAGTTTATCAGATATTCTGAACTATCATGAATCATATTATGGCATAGAAAAGCATAGACACATATAGCAAAACTTTAAACTTTTGAGTTTAAAAGGTAAATTTCATATTTTGTAATGCTTACATTGTTCATTTTTATCAGCCATCATTAAATATCCTTTTTTATTCCCATACGGTCTTCTTTGGATTAGTGGCACTATTCATCAGTCCTAACATTCAACACTCTATATTTAATCAATTTAAATCTACTCATTTTATTAAAATAATTAACTCTGGAACTCCAAAGAAAATGTGACCCTGAAGATAAATATGCACTTAGTCAGAAGAACTGTTTTTTACTTTTCTTATGAACTGTAATTTGTACCTTACATAAGTTAGGACTAAGCACTCTCAAACTATTTACTAACTAAGGAACTATTCACATCAGTCAGCAAATAGCTTTTCTCTCCTCTCGTCTTACAGGTCATCTCTTCTCAAGCCCAGCTCCTATCAACCTTCTACTTAGCATGAAGGCCACTGCAGGTATAGTCCTTTGAGGCATTGATATAAGGTGATTTTCTTTACAAATTCAAAGCAAAACAAGCAGGTCAGCTCCGTGAAAATGCTGACTGAGAGCAATAAATGTTTTAGCACGAGGCTCTTCACTAGCAATGAAAAGCATGCTTCTGTCTGCTGTATACCAAAAACGTCAGTGACTCTCAAGTCAACAGCTCCCTCCACTGGCCCAACCATCACTATATGCTCTGAAGTCTATAGTCAAGAGTTCCTCTACTACCAACTTTGCATACAGACCACGGAATGCTAGAGCTGCTTGAGAATTTATAAACACTGAATTAAAGGGTGGGTCAGCCAGCAGCTAAGAGGTGGAAACCCTTGGGGAGCACTAAGATCTCAAAGGAAATTTAATGAGATGAAGAAATACATATTAATAGATACAAATACCAAAACTCCTTTCAGGGGGAGCAGACCCGAGGTTGGAAAACACACTCTAAAAAGTAGCTTGCAGTTCTGAGAGGATAGGTTGATAACAAATGGAAGAACAATGATCTCTAAACTACAGTCAGGGGATAGTGGATCTGACTGGGCTTTTGTTTTGCTGAGTATTAAAGTTTAGGGATTGAATTGACTTGCTTGGACAAAGGAGAGATTCAATATTCACTTAGTATTATACTTCTTTGCCCTTTTCTCATAAAATACTCATCCTCTTCTAAAGAATAAGTATATTTTCAATTTGAAAGGATACTCAGTATTAACTTATCTGGGGAGCCTGTATTTCTTTGCCATAGATATTGTGCAGTCCAACCTCTTTTTTTTTTTTAACAAGTGAGGAGGTTCAAAAAGATGAAATGGTTTACTAAAAATGCCCTCACCTGAGCTCTAGCCAGATCATCTGACACTTAATCTAGTATTCTTTATCTGAGCAAAATGTTTCTCAGGGTTTTTATGGGAAAAGGGGAGGAAGTCGAGGTAAGTTATATTAAAGAAGTGTTCACTGATGCTAGATGAGATAAGGCTAGGTTTGTATCTCACAGATTGGCTTGAGATTCAGCCATCTGGCAAAAGGCTAGACTTGTACTTCATTGATTTGTTAGAGATTCAGTCATCAGCAAAGTCCAGTTTTATCAATCCTTACAAAGAGGATATTCTTGCCCTAACCGATTTCTTGAATTGTTGGTGATTTGGTCCAGTTTGGAATATAAAACAAGGTGTGCAAGGCAATTCCTCTGATATGGCTGCTCCAGCTCTATTTTAATACAGCTCCACTCATGTCATCTTTCACAATTGCCTCAAATATCTTACCTAAGTATTTGGGTGGTGAACGTGATGTAATCTATACAGAAATAGAAGTATAATGATGTACACCTGAAATTTATACAATGTTATAAACCAATGTTACTGCAATAAACAAAAAATTAAAAAAATAAAAATAAAATACACATAAAGTTATTAGAGAACTAAAAAAAAAAAAATCTTACCTAAATCCTCCCCCAAGTCCACAGCTGACATATTGAAGCACAACTTTAACAGATAAAAATCTCACAAGCCTCTGCCTCAGTCAACAATAGCATTTTGGGATTCTATGCAAGATTTATTTGCTTGGCTAGACAGTTTCTCAGAGCGACATTCTGGTTCTTTAATGAAAATGCTATTCTTGGCATATCAATTCCTATTGCCAACTATTTGAATAGATTTCTAATATAATGTTAATACATTCTTACTTAGTAACCTTTTTGAAATATATCAAACACTTTGATCATCTGTGCCAGAAGTTTCAAAGTGGTGCATCCAGATATGTATGCTGTACTATATTCAAAAAGAAAATGGAAAAAGGAAAAGACAAAAAAAAAAAATCAGAAAAGGCATTTTTTTTAATTTGGGAGATTCCATTTAAAATGTGAATTTCTGTTTTTTTTGTTTTTTAAATAAAAACAGGAATGTTTAGCAACACTAGGCAGCAACCCTTCATGATACATGAGAATGAAAGCCAGAAGCTACATCACGACTGCTCCTTTGTTATAGGTCTCACACTCTTCAGGTCACCACAGTCCTCATGGAGGCGGCTTCACTCATTTTTTAACTGCCTGGCTCTTGTTACTCTATGCTTAGGTGGAGCTCAGGTTTCACTGATGAGGGTATTAACGCTAAGTGGGAAGATGGGGATAGGGTGAAGCAGATTTAAGTTAAATTCAGTGGAGGATGGTAAAGAGAATACTCCCTGTTAAGTCAACCTGATAACCTTATCTTTGTTAAACTCCCTTCTACAAAGCGATCAGAGTCCCATGGGACCAACCTTACAGTAATTGTACACTGTCTAAGTATTTTAAAAAAAGAACTAAGGACAACATGCCTGGGAGGGAAAAAGAAAGAAAAGAAAAAAATATGTGGAGGAAGGAAATTTTAATTTAGAAAAAACTGCCTGAGTGTAGAGATAGTTTATGAATTCCAAATGTCAATATGTCTTGTAAATTATAATTCAGAAAGGACTAAACAAATCAGTTTACACATGTACATGTGCACACCTAGTAGCAATTAGTTCCTCATATTGTCACCTTTTTTCTTTGTTCTTGCTTAAATTTCAGATGATTGACACTTTCCAGTGGCTTTGTTTTGTGTATTTTGTCTTTACAAATGCTCTGATGTTGGTGACTACAACTTTTGAAATATCTTTCTTGTTACAATCCAAAATATGTCAAATACAGGAATCTAGCCATTCTAATTTTGTTTTGAGCTGCCTCCAACCTCACTGACTACATTTTCTTTGACCTTCTTTGATCACTGCCTATGATAGATACTTACTGTCCTCCACCCTCTCCCCTCATTTAAGTTAGAATGTTCTCTTCAGGTGGTTACATGACTATGTCTATGAATCTCTAAGAAAGAAAAGAACAAACTCTCTTTCAAATATGCCAGGAGAAAAAGATTTCTGAGAAATAATTTAAATACATAACTTTCAAAGTCTTTTTCTCTTTTCATTGCTTCCTCAACACTGACAAAGGGTCAAAGACTAAAACATAATAATGTTCTAGAACTTTAGGAATTAACTTTGTACTGTGTCAAGCTTTATTCTGTCATCAATTTTCTGTTGTTATTTTGGACTGGGGATCCAATATTAGAATGAAAGTTATTTCTTCTTCTATTCTAGTTAGAACTAGAGAATATTTACTCCATTAGAGAATAACTGGTGTTCTCAGAGAAGACTATAGTGATAGCTTGCAACAGCTTTTCTCACCAGTAAAAGGGCAGGATTTCAGAATTTCCAGAGAATTACAAATACACACATTGATACACACTATCGAGATATCTACGCACATGAGCACATATTCACTCCATCCCATATAAACTTATTTAGTCCAGCGACTCACAACCTCAGTACTATTGACATTTTGGGCTAAATAATTCTTTGTTTTGAGGGGTGTTTTGTGCATTATAGAATGTTTACCAGCATATCTAGCGTCTACCCACTAGATGCCAGTAGCACCCCCCCGAAGTCATGTGGTGACAATCAAGAATGTTTCCCGACATTGCCAAATGTATCTTGGAGAGCAAAATCGCCCCCTGTTGAGAATCATTGATTTACTCCTTTCTAAATGGATATGCCTACTCATCTCTAAGAAATAGATTTTGATACGAACTTTAAATGAAACTTGAAAGAGTATTAATATCTAGTAGTATTATTTGAGCTAAATTGTAAATCACTATAGCTGTCATTAGTAAATAGTTATGGAGCACCCACAATAGTATGCAAATTCTATTCTCCCTTTTGGTCCTATTAAAATTCAATATGAGATACAGACTCAGATTTACATAATGGCTTAATCAGACATGACATGACTTTAGGGAGTAAGAACATTAATTTTAAACTAACAAATGTCGGGCCGGCCCTGTGGCTTGGCGGTTAGGTGCGCGCGCTCCGCTGCTGGCGGCCCGGGTTCGGATCCCGGGCGTGCACCGACGCACCGCTTCTCCCGCCATGCTGAGGCCGGGTCCCACATGCAGCGGCTGGAAGGATGTGCAGCTGTGACATACAACTATCTGCTGGGGCTTTGGGGGGAAATAAATAAATAAATAAAATCTTTAAACTAACAAATGTCTACTGTACTAATTCTAATTCTTTACTGTTTTTAAACTTCTTAATATTCTAAAAATTAAAGACTTATTTTGGCTTAAGTGTTTTTACATTCTAAAATATAAGTCTCATGGTAATGATAGATGTTTTGATTCATTCTCAACTTCACCAGGATTTGTGTATTCTGATTTGTCTTCTTCCTACTGCTGTAGCTGAAATATGCATACCAGTAGGACACATTTTGACAGAGTCAAAAGAAAATGAGAAGGTTAAATTTTACTCCTGTAAATCCTTCAAAGGAGGGAAGGTTGTGGTGACAATGTTGAACTTTACCTAAGACCTATGCTCCTGGAAAACAGAAAAGGTTAAGACACCCTCCCAATCATTTGTATTCAGAGAAATTGCAAAAGACCACTCTGCCCACACAAATTCTATAATAAAACCCACCTCCACCCTTCCTCAATGATTCGTTTTATGAAACCTCTAGTTTCTCCTTCTTCTTTGAGACTTCCTCATCCATGAACATTCTCCGTATTATAACAGCCAGAATAAAATCACATTGTTAATTGTTTCGTACATTTTGTTTTTCATAGCGGATTTTTAATTCATTTTTTGTTTGTTTGCATGGCTTTTGTTTGTTTTGTTTTATTTATATTCAGGCAGGGTGAGTGGAGGAGCCCAGCAATCTCTGAAGATCATGAGACAATCTCACAAACTACGCTTGAGCAATCTCTCATCATTTAACAAGATTTCCAGGTTATTCATATGCACATTCAAATTTGAGTTGCATTATCTAAAATTTTTCCTAGATATTCCTTCTAGTAATGTGTAAGCTGTTGCATTTTCATGTCTTTCCCTGTTTCTACTCATATCCAGTGATTTTCTTCTGTTATTATAATAATTCAAAGTGGGTAAAGTTGAACCATGAGTGGCACCATTTCTGTAACATATCAAGTTCAAGCCAGCCTTTGCATGTTTCCCTGCCTACAATAACCTCTTCTCTTATCAAAATCCTACTCATTGTATCATAACACATCATTATACATGTCTTTCTCTTACAGATCATGAACATCCTGGAAGCTGAGACTATTATTTTCTTCATCTTATCACTAGAAAAATGATTGGAACACAGTGTGTGCTCAGTATTTGTTTAATCACTTGAACTGAATAAAAAAAGATATAAGAAAAGGAGATTTTTTGTTTATTCAAGCAATAATTATGAAGGACTTAGTTCCATAGCAAACATTGTTTCAGGTGATAGGAGTCAGAGGTGACCAAGATATACAAGGTTCTTACCCACGTTTAATGATTTCACATCATGCTATGTACTCTGACATAATATTAACTATGAAGCTGATAAAGTTAATATTTAGAAAGTGTCTGGTTTACAAAGAAGGCCCCTCATGGGACAGCATATTCGAGCTGAGACCGGACAAGTGAAGGGCCTGATACAGACACACAGAGAGGGAGGTGACAGTGTGTCGTAAGCAGAGGGAAGAAGAAGAGCAAAGGCCCAGAGACAGGAAAGAGTTCAGTGTTTTCAGCTGATAGGAAGAAGCCTAGTGTGGCTGCACCATAGCAAATAATGAGAAGAGTAAGATGAACTGAGAATGGAGAGAGAGATTTAAATTTTAAAACATCACAGCTACTGCTGTTTGGAGAAGGGATGGGTAGCAAGAATAAGAATATATGAGATAGAAGACAGTAAGGGGCCGGCCCCGTGGCTTAGCGGTTAAGTGCGCACGACTAATTTCAAGAATTCTCTACTGCAATATCAAATGGTCAGGCACAAGGGCCTGGACAAACATGGTTCTGATTTATGTAGGCTACTGTTAGAGAATGGTCAATTTTTTCCTACAACTGTTATGATTCCTTAAGTCTGAAAGCTTTAAAAGAGACAAGTAGTCTCAAAGCTATGTTGAAGACCTACTGGTGGCTCAGTTCCCTCAGGTAGCCTTGATTGGTGAAATCACCTCATAAAACATTATTGTTGGTATTTCTTTGGACCTCTTGGGTGGGTCAAAGACACATATTCTGTTTCTCTAGCATGTTGTGGTGGGGTTCCTGGACTTGTAAGATCACTTCCTCTATTTAAAAAAATTATTTATCTACTATTTTTTGTTGTGTTAGAACATTGACAGAGCTGGGAAAATATTCTGGAATGAGTAAAAGATCAACACTCACTTTTACTAAAATGTATTATTTTTAAACTTAGATTTACTACACATTTTCGGAATGAGTAAAGTAACAAAATGAACCACAGAAGGAATTAAAGATTGATATTCTAACTTTACAATTTAACTTACTGATTTGAACCTACATAAAGTATTTCAATATTAAAGTACGGACAGTCAGGTCAGGGAATTGGTCACATTAAATTTGAACATTTACTTTCTATTAATTGAAGATCATGGTTAAATGAATGGTTTCCAATTTTCTCCTATGGTGTTTTGAGTCTTGTAACATTTCAGACATCACTCTAGAATGAAGGTTATATTTATGATTAACACACTTTCATATTACAGATATTATTTGGATGTTTTAAACATTACACACTCCTGGGTTTCTCTGGGTAAAAAATTCAAAATAATACATTGAAGATACACAGATTAACAGATTTTCTATGTTTTTCTAACACATTTGGGAAAGAACAGAGTTAAAAATAACAAAACTCTATTTTCTGTATCACACAGGCACACTATTACAGACATCACAACTCAGAACAAATTGCAACAAATACTATGATGATTTAGGAATACGTAGCTCTAATAAAAGCACAACAAGATTTCTTATTTCTTTAAAAGGTTAATAAACAATATTGATGTCTTGCATTTCACACATTTCATCTTCATCTAACTTTATAAAAACTCTTATAAAACATCAAAATCTTACTTTCTGTTTGGCAAAATTATAACTCAGTGCCTTTGGAAGTCTTAATCTACTACTTACTGTTTTCCTTTCTGAAATACTTTCAAACTTCTTTCCTTTTTCATGTCTTTACAAAGTACCCAGTATTTCATTTCTCATTCATGTGAATAATACCAGGGTGTACACAAAGCTTAGCACACTAAATTTCAACTCAGAACTTTCCTTCAGTTTAATATGTAGGTCAACCAAAAAGACCTCCTGTTCATCTGAAGCCTTTTGAGAGACTGTCAAACGATAAAAAGGAGAATCAATTTTAAATACAATAATACGGACCATCCCTTGATGTCAGTGCCCAACACTGACATATATTCATCAAGTTCACCTGAGGCCTATGAACCAACTGAATCTAGTCTCTCACTTTTCTCATAATTCATTGATGGGTCAAATAAATAATAGTAGGTTAATCTAATGACTGACAGAGATAAAATGGATTTCTTTCAAGATGATCTTCATACAGCCTTTTAGAAATAGATACAAATCTGTGATTTGAATATGGGAGAAATTAACAAAGTGGAAAGACTCAACAAAAGAGAGGAAATGGCTTGAGAAGTAGGAGGAATTCAGTACAGAAGAGGCAATCCTATGACATAATAAAATTTGTCAATGATATTTGAAATCAGAATTTGCATTTTCTTTAATATTATATACTTTGAAAGAAGTAAAAGTCAATTTCGATTGTATTGGAATATATTTAGATGTTTCTAGTTTCCCCAATGTTGGCATGATTGGCTGGAAGAATTCTTGAAACTTCTTGGATAAACAAAGAGGGATTTGAAAGACCATTCTTAGGATTTCCATTATTTATGAGAATCGTGATGGGAAACTTGTACTCATTTTCAAATACTAATTAATCAATGCCTCAAATATCAACTTTTTAAAAAAGTGTGTAAATGATAAGCATTCTAGTATTAAAGATTATGTGATTCCTACGTGTAACATGGAGGACTCAGGGCAGATATTGATGTTTGTCTCTCACTGCTCTGATAAATTTCTTTTGTGGGGGTATTCATTCTCCTATCTTTAAATAAAAATTCATGCAGTTTCTTAAAGTTTTCATCTCACTCTCCATAATATAAAGTCACTTTGAGTCACCAAAATTCAGTCTATGCTCAGTAATTAAAAGTGAACTTCTTGATAGCTGCTTCTGGCTAAGACAGAATAACAGAAATAGAACTTACCTTCCCATCTGAAACAAACAAATAACTGGGAAAAATATATAAAAAAACGATTTTTAAGATACTAGGCATCAGGCAATGAAGGACAGTGATATTTGAGACAAGAACAAACAAGGTAAGAGAAAATAATAAATCTCAATTCCTACTAACACCACATGCAAAGATTAACTCAAATTGGATTATGATTTAAATATACAAACTAAAATTATAAAACTTCTAGAAACAAAACTCACAAAAATCTTTGTGCACTTGAGTTGTGCAAAGTTTTCTTAGATACAATACCAAAACCAGGATCAAGGAAACATCAAATTGATAATTTGAACATGATCACAATTAACTTCTGTTCTTGAAAGACACTGTTAAAAGTGAAAAGACAAGCCACAGACAGGGAGACAATATTCGCATATCATATATGTGATAAAGGACTTGTGTCCAGAATACATAAAGAACTCTCAAAACTCAAGAAGATAACAAGCAACCTAAGTTAAAAAGAAATGGGTGAAAGATTTGAACAGACACTTTACCATGGTAGATATATAGATAGAAAATAAGATATGACAAAGAAGATATACAGACAGAGGCTAGGCTCATGAAAAGATGCTCAACAACATTTGTCATTAGGGAAATGCAAAATAAAACCACAATGAGATACCAGTATATACATATTAGAATAGATAACATTTACAAGACTGACAATACCAAGTGTTATGAATGAGGTGAAGCGCTACTTATAGGAACGTAAATTGGTATAACTACTTTGGAAAACATTTTGGCAGTTTCCTAAAAAGTTAAACATACACTTTCTGTGTGATCCAGCCATTCTACTCTTAGATGTTCCCCCCCCAAATTTAAGCATATGTCAATGCAGTGACTTGTAAACAGGTGTTCAGAGCATCTTTATTCATAACAGCCCCCAAATGGAAACAATCCAAACAGCCATCAATGGGTGAATGGATAAACAAAAGTGTGGTATACTCATGCAATGGAATACCACTTAGCAATAAAAAAGGAATAAACTGTTGCTACACGCAAAACATGAACAAGTTTCACTGAGTGAAAAAGACTAGACAAAAATAGAGTTCATACTGTATGATTCCATTCACATAAAATTCTAGAAAATGCAAAGTAATCTATTGTGACAAAAAGCAGAACAGAGGTTGCCTAGGACCAAGAATGAAGGGATAACAAAGAGGCTTGAGAAAACTTTTGGAGTGATGGACGTATTCATTATCTTGAGTGTAGTGATGGTTTCACTGGTATGTGCATATGTTAAAACTTAATAAGTGATACATTTTACATATATGCAGTTGATTGGATGTCAATTATATCTTAATAAAACTGTTGAAACAAAAGGTGACCATTCTAAGCTGCGTTTCTGGTTTCCATTCACAATATTCTAAACATTCCATTTCCTTCAAATATATTCAGCACTTTTATTTCATTTAAGGAAATAAGATTTTATCTCAACACAAACAGCTAGGGCTGATTGCCTTTGATGAAGAGGATATAGTCAGCTTCTTTCTTTCTCACTCAATAGCTAATGTTTTTGACACTTTCATGGGTAGAACTGAGGAGAGGGAAGAGGTGTAAAAAGTTCTAATATGATTGCCGCATTATGTAATGGATTGGCAATCTCTGGGTCTGGTAGAAATTCAAAGCTGACTTTTTCTCTCAAGGTATATTTCTCTAGGTTCTCTAGAGCTGAACTGTCCAATATGGTATTGGTCCAATTTGAAGCTACTGAGCACCTGAAATGTGGTTACTGTAAGAGTAAAATACATGCTGATTTCAAAGGCTTAGTATGAAAATATAATGCAAAGTAGATCACTGATATTGTTTTTAATTTTGACTATGTTAAAATAAAAATAATTATATTTTAAGTTAGAAAAATGGGAAATAATTTAAGCTACTAAACATTATTAAAATTATTTTTACTTCTTTTCCATTTTTTAAAATGTGGTGACTAAAAAGTTTAAAATTACATATATGGTTCACATTATAATTCTAATGGATAGTGCTACTTAAGAGAATCCTCTCTTAGGCCTCCTGATAATTTCCTTGGCACTAGCAGTGCTCTTCCTTCGGCTGGTTACTTGAAATACACCCTTGGTTTGTGCCACAAGGATACAACCCATCACACTTACTGCCAGAGTGCCAGAGTCCTTTCACAATGGAAGGCAGAAGACTCCAGGCTGACAGTCCCTCTGTGGTTCCTCATCTGGAACTGAGATTTATGAAGATGCACAACCCAGATTCTCCTTCAGGAAGGAAGGATTTAATCTCTCACATAGTGGGAGGGTTACTCTCAGCTATCAGCTCTCTTTGGGGATGTCTCACATATGGTCGCACTTCCTTCTACGGGCAGCCAGTGTGCAAAGACCGATTGACACGGGGACATAAAGGACCTGCCCCTCTTGTACTAACTCAGGTAAACTCTGAACAGCCGTTCAGCATTGCAGCTCAACTTCTCCCTCAGCCCTCCCTTCCATAGGTGTTGATCCCAACAGTACTCACTAAAACATTTTTCACAAGCTAGCCAATCTTTGTTCCAGGGTCTGCTTCCTGGGAAGGCAACACGTAATAGCATTAGAGAACATCGACTCATAAAAAACAAGGATAGGTTCTTTCCACAAAAAATTTGTTCACTCCATTGATACTAATCCCTTTAGCTTTCTTGGTCCCGCCTCAAGCACCAGCCCACTAAGCCTCTCAATTACCAAAGACACACATCAAGCTCTCAAAGTAATCTCACTGAAATCCTGCTTATTAGGCTTGAGGTTAAAGGCAGACATTCTTCTCCTCCCAATTTAACTGGAAGTGAGATTCATAGCACAAGTCTCTCCAAAGGAATCCTCTTCAAAATTTCTCTCCCCATATTACTCTCTTGTCTTTTCCTTATCCCCCTTGTGAGTCAGTCACAGGTTCTTGGTCATGGCAATACAGTACTATTTTCTTCTTTATGCCTCAAAATAAACTGAGGCAAGAAAGGAAGAGGGAAGAGTTTAATTGAACATTCAGTTACTTGTATAAGGTCTGAGATTCCCAAGTTTTCTCTGCTTTAAAACATCAGAATACTACAAGCTCAGTAAAAATATCACAAGACTAAGAGTTAAAGAAAATTTGTACTAATTCAAATTACTGTTTTAAATGATTTTTCAATACCACAAATAAACATAAATTATTTTTCAAAAATAATTCAGAATTTCTTTTTGTGATTCAATGCATTCCTAAATTTCTAAATTTATAACACTGATATTGAGAGACAAATCACAAATACATCTGATTAAGACTAGGAGACAAGACAAATGCCCATCCTAATCCTTTTTCTATGTAGGAGCCATGTGTTAATGTGACACAATTTAACCCATAGATTTTTCTGAAATTCGAATAAAAGGAGTAGCTAGAATTAGTTGCAATCAAATTTTAAGTTACTACACTAGATGTCAACCTAGTATAAAAGGTAGAAATACTATCATCTACTTTAATATTGTATTCAATTTGCAAATAAGCTTTCATATTATTTTTATTAGAATTTTTTCACAAAATCCTGAAAAGTATACAGGACAAGTGTTACCTCCATTAGTGGCCTAAGAAGGTTAAGTATCTTGCTCAAGGTCATACAACCTATAAGTGGAGGATGAATTTAGAATTCAGGTCTTTTCATTTACACATTACCTCCCATTTCATCCCTTACCTATGATTAAGCCTGTTTTTTCTATTAAGCATTCTTTCTCCCTCTCTCAGTTTTGGCTACATATGTAAATTTTATCATACCATTTAGCATTTCATTTTATACTAACAGTAATTATTTTCTAATTGTTTAATATTGTTTAGATACTTTTCCCAAACAGGTTTATTATCTTTCTATTTTCCTTATTGTGAGAGAGCTAGCAAATTTAATAAAATCTTTGGAATATTTTGTATATATTTTATTTCAACACAATTATATACCTACAATAATAAGCTTTAAAAAGCTATTGTGCATCTCCTATGATTCAATACCTACTCTATGAAATGATTATTATAAATCATTATGAGCAATGGAATGTACTTACTAAAATATTATTTTGTATCTAATTAAAATGGAACACTATTTTTAAAAATTGGATTTTATACTGAGCAACATTTTTAAAATTAGTATTAAGACTGGCCCTTCAATTTTAATACCACTACAAAGCTTTTGTGACATAGTAGTATGTCTCTCTGGTCTTTCCTCAATATATAAAACATAAGATTACTTTTTAGGTTTGGATTTTTTATTTTGGTTTTAAATCAATTGAAAGACCACATTGATTTAAATTTCCTCATGGTCTATTTAAATAAATCACTGTATATGAAATAACAGGTCACTTGGATAAGTGTTCCAAGGTGAGAGGCAAAAGATAAGCCCTCCTGCTGGCAAGAAGAAGATTTAGAACAAAGCTTCTTAAGAATATTCTTTGGTATATGCTTTGGCATTTATTTTAAAAGCTATACTTCCTTATATGGTAGGCCAAGAAAGAATGATAAAGTTACAACACAAGTTGGATTTATATGTAACATGATTTGTGAGGTCAACCATAAAAATACTGCTGACTTTCTAATGTAAAGATGACATTTTCTGACCCACTACCAGGAAAGTATGCACTTTACTTTCTTTTAAAACTGATGATGATGGATTTGCAGTAACTGATCCATATTCTCTCAGAGGGTCCATCTTGAAACTGTAGAAATGGTCTAGGTCAATGTCTATGTCTATGAAAGGAAAATGAAGCTAACAGGATTGAATCTCCATTATTGGCCTCACTAGCATGTTTCAAAAAAGTGAATCATTAGCCTCCGAAACCATATTAGCATTTTTATAATATTATTATTAGTAGTAATATTATTTTTACTATTTGGTGTAGAGGTAGATCAAAAAACTTCCTAGTTTTATGATCCAGCCTATTCCTTTACTTAATAATTATTATTGTACTAAACTCCATGAGAGAAATAAATAATGTGGACCTTGTTCTCTAGATACTTACATTTTCATTATTAAGCAATATATGCACACAATTTCGAATAGTATTTATAGAATAGTGGTTTTTTTGAAACTATGTTTGTGAATTCCAAGTCTATTGATCTATTTCCATTGGCTACAGCAGAATAAGGCCCCAAATCCTTGGGTAGCAACAGGTCCATAAAGCTACTGACCAATAAACATCCATACTATACTCTTTATGCCTTTGTTGGATTGAAATACACATTCTTCCTGAATTCCTACTTATCTTTCAGACCTTGTTTACATAGGATATCTATTGAAATCATCCCCAAATCCTCCAAGCAGAATTAATTAAAATCTGAGTTTGTTTCAACAACACCAGAAAGGTGCCATGATGAAATAGGAAAAGCACAGGCTGTGGTGTTGGATTGCTCTTGGTGACTCTGGTCCCTACTGCTTACCTGCTGTGCAACCTTAGACAACCATTTGCCCACATGAGCTTCAGCTTCTTGTATAAAATGGAACTAGCAATACCCATCTCACAGGATTTACTGAACTAACATGTAAAACATGGAGCCCGGTACACGATAAAGTACACGATCATATAAAACATTATTATGTAATTATAATATATATATAAAATGTCTGGAATTTTAATAGGGGACAGTAATATTATTTTATAATAATAATGTTTAGGTCTCTATTTCCTTTATTATCCTTTATTAGTATATTTATATATTATCTTTTATTAATAGAATTAAAGATAGGAACTGTATCTTCCTCTTTTTATGTCCTTGGTTCAGCTAGGTCTCTCACTTATAGTAGGTATTCATTGAATGTTTGTGGAATTAATGGGCCAATAAATGAATGGCACAAAAGCTGCAATGATCATATGTTTTGGTATACTGGGATGACTTGCCAGGATGTAATGCAGTAAGAGTATGTTGAAGAATAATGGGTGGGGAACACAGAGATGGAGGCTGAATTAGTAGCACTAGATTATGGGGACTCTGGTGGTATGGGGAGGGAACATAGGTTCTTTGTGGGACAATAGTGGTTAGACTGTTCCCCTTGCTCTTAGTATTTTGGTGACTATGTCTGTTTTGTTCACTGTTGTATAATAGATAGTGATACAATATTTATTTTAAATGATCATTTAATTCTGTTAATAAAGGATAGTAATAAATATACTAATAAAGGCTAATAAAGGAAATAGAGACCTAAACGTTATTATTATTATTATAAAATAGTACATGCACTGCAATTACAGGCATGAATTAGTACTAAGATGATAAGGCAGTATGGGAGAGTAGAAACATCCCTGAGGCTACAGGACACACATGTGATCCTTGCCAAGACTGAGGCACCCACTGAGATCCAACCAGGCCAATGTTCTTTTTCTCACTCCTGTTCCTTCCCATCCTTGATCAGATAAAGGAAGGACTCAATGTCCTGGCCACTGGCAGGCAGCCTTTATCTAAGAGGACTGGATGTGCTTCTTCAGTCTGTCTGAGTTTATGACTCTGGCTGATATTAGGCAAGTTATTTATTATCTGCCTTATTTTCCCCATCTGTAAAATAGGGATAATAACATTCCTGACCTGGTAGAATTGCTGTGAGGATTAAATGAGGTCAACCATGCAAGACATTTAGCATTCAGTAAGGATTTGGTACACAACAAGCATAGAAATGTTACCTATCAGCAAAATTAGTAAAGACCATTCCTGTCCAGGATAAAGATCCTATTTTATTCCTACCTCTAGAACTAGAAACTTATTTCTTAATCATATGACTACACTGAATTAGGAATCAGGGCACAGGTGTTCTACTTTGCCTCAGTCACTAACTTGTTAAGGGACTTTGACTAGGTCACTCAGCCTCTCTGGGTTTGGGGTTCCTCATTTGTGAAACAGTGCGTCAACTAAGTGGTCTCTGTGGTCCCTTCTCACACTGTTTATAGCCCAATGTGCTGGTAAGGGTGAGTATGCAAAGAAGATCAGTCCTGCCTATGCAAGGTACTGACCTTTCGTAAGAGCACTGATCTATAGAGGGGTGAGACAGAGATGAGAATTCACAAAATTAAGAAAAGGAGAAATGGAAAGTGGAAGTAGACAGCACAATCTGACCATAAAGCAACGAGCTATCAAGACTTAACAGACTGGGATACTAAGTCAAGGTAAAAACTTATAAGGCAGAGGACGTATATCTATGTTTGAAGACAAAAGGAAGATATCAATTTTTAAAGTGGTTAAAATGCATACCTTTCATATCTGTTAACTTCTAAAATTAGTCTAATTATTACTTGTTTTTCTATCATTTTCATCAACTAAGAATTGTTTTTTTTTAACTCAAGTAGTCACTCTTTTCAGAATTTTTCTCACTTTGTTGTATCATTTCAGAAAGCCCAGTCAACAAGCTGTGAATTTTGTTGCCAGCTTAAGAAAGTTAACTTAAAACTAAAAGTGGAATTTAATGCTGTCTTCAGTGCTATTTTTTTTTGTTCCATAGAACCATAGTACAATCAGAAGAATTTTTATTAAACAAAGTAAAAATAACCCATGATCTTCTAGCTGTCTGTACTGCTATGCACTTTAAACATAATGATATACTTGCCCATTTTAGCTGAACCAAGGATGCTGTAATTACTGAGGCATAAGATAAGAAAGGAAACTGGAGAATGAGTCAAAGGAAGGAAAATGTAGGTAATAGTTTAAAAATGAGGATACATATAACATACCATGCTCCGGCTGAGACACAAAGGTGTTTTAACCAAAGGGAAGATGCTAAAAAGACTTGGTAGCATTGGAATGCAATGATTTACCATTATAGGTAGGTCCAAAATCTCTAACAAAATAAACGTTTTGTATATAATAATACCATTAAGACAATTCAAAACCATTAGAAAATAAATATAAAGGGACATGTTTCAATTATATTAAAACACATTGTCCCTGAATATCAATGTTACAGTTATTGTTTTATGACAATAACTTTGACAATTACTAACACATGTATCCAATCTAACAGACTGAAATTACTTTCTTATATTACCACATATCAAGAGAGGCAGATGATAGACAGATTAACATAGACCTTACTATGTGCCAGGCACTTCATTAATTGACATAAATTACATCATTTAATTCTCATAAAAAAATCTACAAAGTAATCATCTCCATCTTACAGACAATGCAACTAAGACTCAGAATAATCAAGCCATTTTCCAAAAGTTACATACTTAGTGGCATAGCAGAGATTTAAACTCAGGCTTGCCATTATTGAAAAAAATATAATTTCAGGGAGAGAACAAGAGAAAACACACTAGAGAAGAATCATTTGTTAAAAATTCCAATTCAGGACACTTTAGCAATGTGAGAAACAGAAATCATGGGAAAAGATAAAAAACTGACTGGAAAGATTTCAAATAACAGAAATTTAGAAGAAAAAAATCATGTTATTTTAAATCAAGGCCCTCTTGGTTACTGTATATATATTGCCTTCATCTGATGCTACAACTAGTGGCTCTCAAATTTCAGCTGCAACCGAATCACCAGGAGGGCTATTAAAAGAGACTGCTGGGCTTCTCCCCATGTGGTTCAGATACAGTGCCTCTGGGGAAAGAGCCTGAGAATATGCATTTCAAACAAGTTGCCACGTGATGCTCATGCTGCTGGTACAGGGACCTCACTTTGAGAAACCATTGTGCAAGGTATTAAATCTGGAACATCCACTTAAAATAGAGTACTTAAAAGCTCCATGACATAATTTAAAGCAGTAGTGACTTTGCAAAATAAATCATTCAACACAGAAATTTAAAAAGAATAAAAATATATAAGATTTTTTAGAAAAATTAATGAAATGCTTTGAAACCCGTCTTTCATATCCATTCAATATTGCTCAGAAAGTCATTTCTGTAATTGATTTTTAAAGTTAAAATACCAAGCAGAATAAAGGATATGGAATTGTATTGCAGATTTTCTTTCTTTTAATTTACTTTGCTTAAGTACTGTAGACTCAGGCATTAAAGAGGAACGGTGTTCACTGATTACAGGGATTCAGACTTTACATGAGAAAATAGAAATCATGCATCAATGGGAACACAACTGTCACTCATTGGAGCCATGTGGGAGTAGGCCTTTATATACAAAATTAGATTATACTGCTTGAAATATCTTCATATAATCATATAAATTATAAAATTCCTGGTTTATTTCATGCCTGTTCAAGGCCAGTTTTAAAAGGAAAAGAGCTTCAACAAATTTAAAAGAATAGAAAACATATAATGTCGGCTCTCAGATCACAATGGAATTAAACTAGAAATCAATAACAGAAAAATAACTGGAAAATCTCAAAATATGTGAAGATTAAACAACACACTTCTAAATAACATGTGGGTCAAAGAAGAATTATCAAGAGAAATTTTTAAATGTTTTGAACTAAATGAAAATGAAAACACAACTTATCAAAATTTGTGAGATACAGAGAAAGCAGTGCTTACAGGGAAATTTATAGCATTGAGTGCATATATTAGAAAAGAAGAAAGATCTGAAATAAACAATCTAAGTTTTCACCTTAAGACACTAGGAAAAAAAAGAGTGAATTAAATGCAGAGTAAGCAGAAGAAAAGAAATAAGAAGAATTAGAGCAGAAATCAATAAATTGAAAACAGGAAACCAATAGAGAAAATCAATGAACCAAAAGCTGGTTCTTCAAAAAAAAAATCAATAAAATTAATAAGACTTCAGCCAGGTTAACTAAGAAAAAAAGAGAGAGGACACAAATTTCTAATATCAGAAATGAAGAAGGGACATCACTGCAGATTCCACGCAAATTAAAAGAATAAAGGAATACTATGAACAACTTCAATTTAATAATCTACAAATTTGATAACCTAGATAAAATGGACTAATTCCTTGAAAGACACAAGCTGCCAAAACTCACACAAGAAGAAATAGACTATCTAAATAGCCTTATATCCATAAAAGACATTGAATAAATAATTAATGTTTTTCCAAAACAGAAAGCACTTGGCCCAGATGGATTCACTGGTAAATTCTACCAAACATTTAAGGAAGAAATTATACGAATTCCCTTCAATCCATCTCAAAGGATAGAAGCAGAGGGAATACTTTCTCATTCCATGAGGCCAATGCTACCCTAATACCAAACCCAGACAAATACATTACAAGAAAAGAAAGCTAAAGACCGATATCTCTCATAAACATAGATGCAAAAATCCTCAACAAAATATCAGCAAATAAAATTCAACAATGTATTAAAAAAATTATAAACACAACAAAATGCTATTTATCCCAAGTATGCAAGGCTGTTTCAACATCTAAAATCAATTAATATAATCCATCACATCAACAGGCTAAAAAAGAAAAATCACATGATCATATTAATAGATGCAGGAAAAGCATTTGACAAAATTTAACACTCGCTCATAATAAAAACTCTCAGGAAATTAGGAATAGAGAACTTCCTGACCTTGATAAAGAATATTTACAAAAAACTTACAGCTAACATCATACTTAATGGTGAGAAACTTAAAGCCTTCTCTCTAAATCAGATACAAGGCAAGGATGTCCCCTCTCACCACTCCTTTTCAAAATTGTACTCTAAGATCTAGCTAACAAAATAAAACAAGAAAAGGAAATAAAAGGTAAACATATTGGGAAAGAAGAAATAAAATTGTTTTTGTTCACAGAAGACATGATCATCTATGTAAAAAATCCCAAAGAATGAAAAAAAATTCCTAGAACTAACAAGCAATTATAAAAAGGTTGCAGGACACAAGGTAAATATACAAAAGTCAATCACTTTCCTATATACCAACAATAAACAAACGGAATTGGAAATTTAAAATACAATACTACAGGGCCAGCCCTGTGGCCTAATGGTTAAGTTCGGCACACTCCGCTTTGATGGCCTGGGGTCGGTTCCCAGGTGTGGACCTACACCACTCTTCAGTGGCCATGCTGTGGTAGCAACCCACATACAAAACAGAAGATTGGCACAGATGTTAGCTCAGGGCAAATCTTCCTCAAGCAAAAAGGGGAAGATTGGCAACAGATGTTAGCTCAGGGTCAATCTTCTTCAGCAAAAAAATAAATAAATAAAATAAAATAAAAATAAAATACAATACCACTTACGTTAATACCGCCCAAAATGAAATACTTAGGTATAAGTCTAACAAAATACATGTATGAGATCTACATGAGGGAAACTATAAAACTCTGATGAATGAAATCAAAGAACTAAATAAATGGAGAGATATCCATGTTCATGGACAGGAAGACTCAATATTATCAAGATGTCAATTCTTCACAACTTGATCTATAGATTTAATACAATCTAAATCAAAATCCCACCAAGTTATTTGTGGATATCAATAAACTAATTCTAAAGTTCATATGGAGAGGCAAAAAGACTCAGAATAGCCAACTCATTATTGAAGGAGAAGAACAAAGTTGGAGGACTAACACTACTTGACATCAAGACTTACAACAAACCTGCAGTAATCAAGACAGTGTGATATTAGTGAAAGCATAGACAAATAGATCAATGGAATAGGACAGAGAGCTGAGAAACAAATCCATATAAATACAGTCAACTTATCTTTGACAAAGGAGCAAAGGCAATACAATGGAGCAAAGATAGTCTTTTCAACAAACAGTGCTGGAACAACAGGAGATTCACATGCAAAAAAATAAATCAAGACAGAGATCACACACCCTTCACAAAAATTAACTCATAGACCTAAATGTGAAATGCAAAACTACAAAACTCCTAGAAAATAACATAGTAGAAAACCTACATGACCTTGGGGGTGACAATGACTTTTTAGATACAACACCAAAGACACAATCCATGAAAGAAATACTTGATAAGCTGGATTTCATTAAAATAAAAAACCTTACAAAAGACAATGTCAAGAGAATGAGGAAACAAGCCACAGGCTGGGAGAAAATATTTGAAAAAGACACATCTGATAAAGGACTGTTATCCAAATTATACAAAAAATTCTTAAAACTAAACAATAAGAAAACAAACAAACTAATTAAAAAATGGGCCAAAGATCTTAACCTCACCAACAAAGACACATAGATGGCAAATAAGCATATGAAAAGATGCTCTACATCATATGTCATAGGAAAATGCAAATTAAAACAATGAGAATGACCAGAATCAGAACACTGACGATACCAAATGGTGGTGAGGACTTTGGAAGACAGTTTGGCAGTTTCTTAGAAAACTAAACATACTGTTACCATACAATGCACCAATTGCGCTCCTTGGTATTTATCCAAAGGAGTTGAAATCTCATGTCCACACAAAAACCTGCACACAGACATTTATAGCATCTTTATTCATAATTGCCAAAATTTGGAAGCAATTGTGATGTCTTTCCGTAGGTGAATGGATAAACTGTGGTACATACAGACAACAGAATATTAATAAGCACTAAAAAGAAATGAGCTATCAAGCCATGAAAAGACACAGAGGAACCTTACATGCATATTACTAAGCGAGAGAAGCTAATCCAAAAAGGCTACAAATTGTATGATTCCAACTATACAACATTTTGGAAAAGGCAAAACTATGAAGACAGTAAAAAGATCAGTGGTTGCCAGGGGTTTGGTGTTCGGGAAGGAATGAATAGGCAGAACACAGAGGATTTTTAAAGCAGTGAAACTAGATACTATAGTATCTGTCTGATACTATAATGAAGGGTAAATGTCATTATGCATTTGCCCAAACCCATAGAATGTACAACACCAAGAGTGAGCCCTAGAATAAACCATGGACTTTGGGTGATTATGATGTGGCAATGTAAGCTCATCAGCTGTAACAAATGTACCACTCTAGTGGGGGATATTGATAATGGTGGGGAGGCTATGCATGAGTGAGAGCAAGGGGTTTATGAAAAATCTCTGTACCTTCTGCTCAATTTTGCTGTGAACCTAAAACTCATCTAAAAAATGTCTTTAAAAAAGTTAAAAAATTAAATAAAAAGGAAAGGAGAAGAAAAGGAAGAAGGAAAAAGAGAAGGAGAAAAGAAGTTATTGAAGTTGTCTAATATTATTTTCAGCAATGTGTTAGCAGGCTCCAGTGGTCTCTACTCAGGAGACCTCTGGACACATCTCTTTTTTATCCGGCTTATCCCTGCTCTGTGGCTCACCCCTTCATCTTCTATTTATCAACTAATGAGAATGTTAATAGTCTCCACTATAAAAGTCCAATCCTCTTCTGGTGTTTTCTCTCAACATTTCAGGGATAGTAAAACAAAATTAATAAGTGACAAATAACCTCTATTTAATTTTGATTTGTTGAATTTTATAAATGGGCTTTGGGACAACTAAGACAACTAAATCACTGAGGCTTCCCTTCAACCCTTTTCCCCAAGCAGAGCACAGAGAGAACTCCTTGGGTGAGACCTTCCTCTCAGGGTTACAAAACCTCTTTCCTTATGTACTCTGGCTGGAGTCTTCTATTTGTTTCAAACCAGAGACTGACTACTACTGAAGAAATGGTCTCATGGAGAATGAGAGCTCATTTTCTGAGTACATTTTCTAAGTGGCTTTAAATCTGCATGGTCTCCTTATATATGCAGATTACACCTTGAAGGGCTTATAGCTAAATCATTTTCAGATCATATCTTGATAAGGATTAGTTCTTGAAGAATGGAAAAGTAGGATAAAGGATATAAGAGGTAGAATAAGAAAGAGTAATCAAAGAAAGAGTAATCATTTTAAACTCAACTCTGTATACTAGATACTGGTAGGCACTTTAACTTTCTTAATAACTTAGAAAACTGAGATCAAGGCACTGGATGGCTAGAATATCATATAGCCAAAATCTCTGATTCCCAGAATCTGATTTTTCGACTAAATTAAGTAAAAGTCTAGAAAAATCCCAAAGACAACTCCCAAATTGAATGCTTAAAATTATCTACCTCACTAGTATCTGCTTTAGATAAACATTATAAAACAGCTTTTCATTTGCAACAATAATATACCTAATGGTTAGCATTATCTATCTCCCCTACCTTCCAAATTATAAAGAAAATGTCTTTGATAATTTTCCACTTACTTTTTTTTCTGAAGAAAATATGCTTTTACATTTAATGTGTGATTCAGGCTACTTTTTCTTTAAAATAATTAGAAATGCATAGATAAATAATTTAATAGTATTAGCACTTTGGGCTTTCAAGGACAGTAATTTGGATCAAATATTAATCCCTGAATTCTATTTGAAGGTTTGCAGGCTTCATTACAAAAAAAAAAAGAAAACAAAAACAAAACATCTTTTTTTGTTTCTTTTGTCAGCATCTTCTTTGCACATACTTAATAATAGAAAACCCGTTTTCATATTCACAAACTGCTTTTCCTCCTTTAAATGGACATATAATAGGTAACATGAAATTAATGTCATTGGATCAACAACAAAATTATTTTTCTGCTAATCTGCTGCTTTATAACCTTCTTTATACTTGGCATTAAGACTTTTCATCCCACTTAGACCAGCTTAAGTCTTCTTCTTCAATCAACCTGCCCCTGACTCACCATTTCTGGCTATGAAGTCCCCCAACATACTGTTCTCTCTGAATAGAAGTTTCTTGCTACACCTAAGAAAGAGTATCCTTTTCCTCTTTTTAGACTTTCTTCAAGACTTTTATTCCATTAAATCTTTCTAATCTCATCCCATTTTATTCCTCGTTTGTTTTTTAATGAAAGTCAAGGGACTTTCATTAAAAGTAAGAAGGTAAAATAAATACAAGGCAGACTCAAGCGGCCATCCTTAGTACCATCCTGAACAGTACCATAGACAAACAAGCCAAGACTTGCAGCCATTTGACACCATTCAAGAGATTACCTGATACACCGGAGTACTGAAGCCAAGTCACCACTTCATTCTATACTGGTGGATGTGGGTCTTCCATTCTGTGCCCGAGAGTGTGAAATCCCAATCCAACTTCCCTCATACAAGCACCTGCTTCCTTCTTTCGGTGGGTATAATACTCAAGTATTATACGGAAAAGAAAGTCAAACACGAGTTTTGGGTGGAACCCCAGATTTATGTTATGAAACACACTATACAAGGTTAAGACTTAGAATATCTTGAAGAATTAAGTTAATATTTCCCCAAGTCTCTTCCTCTCAAATGATATTCATAGGATCTTAATAATATAATTAAAATTAGTAGGTAAAGGGGTAGTTGTTAAAGGATTTTGAACTGAGAAATAAAACAAGAGTTGTTCTGATTTGACAGCTAGAAGAGAGTATTGTGATGGTCAAATGATTGATCATGAAGGCCTGAACTTGGTCTTAGAACTAAATAAGAAAGAACATGGATTCTAGAGATATCATTAGAGATGAAAGCATTAAGATTTGAAAACTTTTTGCTCTGATGGGGATAAAGGATGGAGAAAGGGGACCAGGAAGAACAAGGATTCTAGCATAAGTGACTAGGAAAGATTAATATCCTTAACAGAAAAAAACATCTAAAAAGAGTGGGTGTGTTACATGTGTATTTTGGAAGGTGGGTGGTCAGCACAGGGCTATGAATCTGGTTAGGTTTTATATATGTCGAATTTGAGTAGATATGAAGATAACAAGAAAAGATGGTTAGCAAAGAGTCAGAAATGCAGGACTGGAAAAAGCCAAGACTGACTGAAGAGACATTAGCACAGAGAAGATATTTTAGACCATATGAATGGATACAATAAAAATGATAAAGATATAAAGAGAGAATAAGACCAAGCATAAAATCTCAGTGAGTGACTAAAATTACGAAGCAGAGAGAAGAGGAAGTCAAATGCTGTTTATCACTCAGCAATAATATCAATGGATCATCTACTTCACCAAGATGGCAGAATAAGTGTTAGTACTTGATAATTTATAATAACACTATTTATTATTCCATTTCTCTTATCTTAATAAAAAAAATTACCATTTTTCAAACTTTGCCAGTATTGCAATTCATCCTCTATCCATGCATAAGATATTTACTCATCGATATAAGGTAACGTGTTAGGTGTTGGGAGATACATAGATTAATACCACATAGTACCTGTCTTCAAGGAACTTATCCTGAAGAGTGGTCAAATATTTCTACTACATATTTATGAAGCACAATACTCATTCAAATTAAGGTAACTACAACTTAAACTCTTTTTCACCAATAACTTACCTTTGAATAGGACTTCTAACATTTTTATGTACAAATTTTCACATTTATCATCTCACTTGATCTTTATAACAATCTTCTTAAGAAAGACAGGCAAGTGTCTCCCCATCTGACAGCTTCTTCTGGCCTATCCAGCCACATCTATCATCTCTTAAGAGATCTGTCAGCAGTGGCAGAGTGTTGGTGATGGGAAATCTGGTGCAACTCCCTTCTTCTTAGGGAGCGCTGAAAACCTGTGGCTTCCTTAGAAAGGTTTCTCCTATCACTAAAGGTCAAGCCTTTTCCTCAAATCCTGGTCATCAGAGATGCATGCACTTTCCCCTATTCTGTTTGTAGTTTTGTCGATTCAAAATTATATAATATAGAAGTATATTTTAATATTTATTTTCTGCATATAAAGGTGACAAATTCATTATATAACATCTGAGACTACAAAATAGTAATAAGAAAAAACATCAATCACAGTTACTACTTTAAGATTCTATTAAGATTCTGGTGTTCTCTATATCTAGAGCTAGGTCTATACTTATATCTACATCTATCTATATATAATGATGTCATATTTTTGTATTCCAATTTGTATTCTGCTTTTATCACATTATTTTATTACTTAATAAAATCATTTTTCCCTGTGATAATATTTAATTCCGTTCTATAGATGGAACATAATTTACCTTACCATTCCTTATAGGAGGATTACACTTGAAAGTTTTGTCTGGGAAAAGTTGAGCATAATGTTTATCCATATGAGTCTCATTTCTATAGTACTCCATGAAAATAAAAAGACCTTTAAATAAAAAATAGGTGGAAAAGCAGTGAAGAGAAAATCCACAGCACTATGTAACCCCATTAACTCTGAACTTAACCTACTCACATCTTTATTAGTGACTTGGATAAACGTGTCTGTGGGGTATGCTGATAAACTGTGCAGATGGCATGAAACTGGGAGAAACAATAAACATGTTGGAGGGCCGGCCCCGTGGCTTAGCGGTTAAGCGCGTGCGCTCCGCTGCTGGCAGCCGGGGTTCGGATCCCGGGTGCGCACCGACGCACCGCTTCTCTGGCCATGCTGAGGCCGCGTCCCACATACAGCAACTAGAAGGATGTGCAGCTATGACATACAACTATCTACTGGGGCTTTGTGGGGGAAAAAAACAATAAATAAATAAAATCTTTAAAAAAAAAAAAAAAAAAATGGGCCGGCCCCATGGCTTGGTGGTTAAGTGAGCGCGCTCCACTGCTGGCGACCTGGGTTCGGATCCCGGGCTCGCACCGACGCGCTGCTTCTCCAGCCATGCTGAGGCCGCGTCCCACATACAGCAACTAGAAGGATGTGCAGCTATGACACACAACTATCTACTGGGGCTTTGGGGGGAAAAAATAAATAAATAAAATCTTAAAAAAAAAAAATAAATAAAAAAAAAAAATAAACATGTTGGATGATGAAATCATAATCCAAAAGGATTAGACAGGTTGAAATGATGGGCTAAAAGAAAGAAGAGTACATTTTTAAAAGGATGAATATAAATTTCCATGCTTGAGTTAGGGTGGCTTGAAGGGTGATTTTCATTTAAACTAGACAGATCAAACACAGAGTCTGTTCAGTTCCCTGCTCTATAACTTAAGAAGGATATTTCAAATGGTCACCTTTTCATAGAGAGTGCTCATGTTGCAAAAAGTCTCAAAATATAACACATAAAGGAAAGTTGAAGATATTAAGGATATTTGGCCAGGAGACAATGATAGTTAATTCTAGAAATTAACTCAACAGCTGTATTAAAATATGTGGAGGGATTTAGGTAAATTAATTTGACTTGTCCTAATAGACTTATTTTGTGTTTCGTGAAAGCAAAATTAGGACCTAAATAGGTTCTGGTACCAATTCCAATGTGTGTTGGCAGGAGGAAAATCCCCAATACCAACTAGCAATTCTCAGGAGAACAGCTGGGTGCCCTACAATTCAACTCAATTCTGACGCTATCTACCTGGAGATAGCATTAGATTCCACAGGTTAAGGGCTCAGTCCCACAAGACTGTCCTCCACTTCAGATGCCAATTTTAAGGCCCAGTGACCCGTGCTTCCGACCCAATTGGCTACAAATCGGAGATGCCAACCACTCCCTCCAACTGAGGATGTCAATCGCAAGTCCAGGTTGTTATCTGTCCTTCTGACAGACTGGCTATAAATCAGAGGTTCCCACAACCCCCACCCTGGCTTCAAGTAATTTGCTAGAAGGGCTCACAGAACTCAGGAAACCCTTTTACTCCCCAGATTACCAATTTACTACAAAGGATACAAATAAACAGAGGGATGAAAGATACATGTGGCGAGGTCCCAAACAAAGGAGCTTCTGTCCTCACAGAGCTTGGGGCCTAGCATTGTGGCACGTGGAAGTGTTCTGGTTCTCCAACTTGGAAGCTCTCCGAACCCTTTCCTTTTGGGTTTTTATGGAGGCTTCATTACACTGGCATGATTGATTAACTCATTGGTCATTGGTGATTGATTCAACCTCTAACCCCTCTCCCCTCCCTGGAAATCGCAGGAAGTGGGACTGAATAGTTATAACCCTCTATTCATGGTTGGCTCCCCTGGCAACCAGCCTCCATCTTAGGTGCTTTCCAAAAGTCACTTTCATTAACATAAACCCAGTTAAGGTGAAACAGGCTTCTTATGAATAACAAGACACCCATTTCACTTTTTTTTGTGTGTGTGTGAGGAAGATCAGCCCTGAGCTAACATTCATGCTAATCCTCCTCCTTTTTTTGCTGAGGAAGACCGGCTCTGAGCTAACATCTATTGCCAATCCTCCTCCTTTTGTTCCCCAAAGCCCCAGTAGATAGTTGTATGTCACAGCTGCACATCCTTCTAGTTGCTGTATGTGGGACACAGCCTCAGCATGGCCGGAGAAGAGGTGCGTTGGTGCGCGCCTGGGATCTGAACCCGGGCGGCCAGCAGCAGAGCACGTGCACTTAACCGCTAAGCCACGGGGCCGGCCCCCCATTTCACTTTTATGGCTCTAAAGCATTTTCAGGAACTGAAGACAAGCAACCAAATATTATAACAAAAGATGCTCCCATTGTTCTTATTGCTCAGGAAATTCCAAGGGTTTTGGGAACTGTGAGCCAGGAACTGTGGATGAAGACCAAATATATATGAGAAATATATTTTGGTTATCTGAATGACCAAATATATATATATTTCTTATACATCACAATATTGCAGGACCAAAGAATGAGAGTTATGAAAAGATTAATTTTGGTTCAATACAAGGAATTTGGCTCAATTTGTAACAATATATAAAAATAATAACAATATAAAACAGTTTAACTTATCTAAAAATAGAATGGGCTGCCTCAGTCTATCTCTGGAGTTTAAGAATTTTCAGTCTTCGGAGCTGTTCGAGGAAAAATTAGATAACTATATAATCATCTACATTCTTCCCCTGCACAGTCTCATCTACTCACATTGCTTAAATCGCCACTATTGATGATTCTAAATATTGATTTCAAGTCTCATCTGTATCCTAAATTCTAGATACACAATTGCACCACTCTCTTTGTTGTGTCTATATCTGTGGTTCTTAACAGGGGATGATTTCGTCCCTGCCTCAGAGAACACTTGGAAAAGTCTGGAGACATTTTTGGTTGGCACAATTGAGAGGGGTGTTATTTGCATCTAGTGGGTAGAGGCTAGGGATATTGCTAAAACATCCTACAAGGCACAAGGAGTAGCCCCCTCACAACGAAGAATTATCCAGCCCCAAATGTCAATAGTACCAAGGCTAAGAAACACTGTTCTACATGCCTGTCCAACAGGTAACAAACTCAGCATGACTAACTCTAAACTCATTGTCTCCACTCAACTGTCCTACTTTCCCCTTAAAATCCGAAGTGTCCTCTCAATAAAGCTTAGTTGCTATTCCCTATTATGATTAATGGCATCATTAGCTACCCACTCACATGAGCTAGAAATCTCAGAGTCATCCTTAACTCCTCACTTTCTCTCACCTATTGATCTACTTCTAAAATTGCTCCTTCTTTCCATCAGTACTGCCACTGACTTAGCTCAGTTTCACACTTTATCCCAACAAGATTTTTTTCTAATTCATCCTTCGTATTGTTGCCAGGATTATCTTTTTGAAACACAAATGCAATAGTCCTATTATCCCATGCAGAAACCACAGGTAAGTCTCCGGTGTCCAGTGAATAAAATTTCAAACTTTGAATTGACATGGAAGGTGCTCAATAGTCTGGCCCCAAGTTCTCTCAACAGTTTCAGCCCATACCACAACCTCCTCCCCTTGGATGCTAGGTTGTAACACTTTTAATGTCCTTTTTAAATACTGAGATTCCATAGCTCTAATATTTTTCACTTATGGATGGAAGACACAGCAGTGTTCACATTAAATATGTCCCACTGTATCACTAACTTTATATGAACATCTATTACCTTGTTTCTGATAAGGTTTTGAGTAGACCTTCTTAGAGAGAAAATATCAAGAACAGGAAATGTAAAATGGTCCCCTCCCTACCATAGTGATTATAGCTGTTTTATATGTTTGGAAGCAAAAGAAAGACACTAGCAGCTATTTATGGTTTGCTCTGTGATATTTTTTAAATATTTACATTTTATGAATAAATACTTCCAAAGATCAGGAATCCAAAATGCCAGCACATGTTATATTCTCCCACTGGAGGAGTGAGAGGATCGTTGTGTATGTTACATTTTCTTTTTATGGAGTATTAAAATTTCTTCAGGGAAGGTTAAAAATGTAATAGTCCTATGAGGGTAGCACTGAAAGGAAAACAAATATTTGACTACCTAATGCATGTAGCCAGGGTGAGATGATTGGACGTACAGACGGTTTAATGTTAAACATGAAGCTAAGGGAGACTTTAATAAAATATATTCAAGTATGCACTGCATTGAAATATATTAAAGGTACACAACTCTCAAAATCTCTTACTATGGTGGATTAAGAGGCATGTGTTTGGGTGCACAAAACAGTGCACCCGAACCCTTTATATTTGCCTTTGAAATTTGGACTCATTTATACTGTCACACATATGTTCATAGTCTCATCTGTGTTGAAGCTGAATCCTTCCTAAGGAGACCATGCTGCTGGCAGACAAGAACAGAGTTAGGTGTTCCAGGGAAGTAAGTCTGGAGTTACAGCCAAGTCTCCCCAAAGCAGAGAGTTCTCTAAATAATAAAGAGTTGCCTGTGATGGCAAAAGTCTTCTTGCAGGTGCAGATGCCTGTATTTTGGAACGCAAATATACCCTTTCAGTTGCTGCCCCCATCCCACCACCATCACCTTATTTACACAGTGTTCTAATTTTATTGGAGTTCTTTACTCAGGGATCTCTTTACTCCAAACTGTTCCAGGTGTGGGATGGAGCAGACATGCAGAGAAGACAGGGGATGGTGTTGTATAGAAATAAAAACAAAATAATAAAATAAAAATGAGGTGGGGGATAAAGGCCCTTCTGCTACTTCCCAGGCCTTAATCTTGCCTTTAGCCATATAATTTGATGTATTCCATTCAGATTTAATACCTGAAAATGAGCCTTCATGTATACATTGCTGACATTTTGGGTAGTAAGTAGACTACTCTATCAAAATGAAGCTTCAGACATCAATTAAGATATTTGTGTCATCACTGAAGTTTGTTAAAGAAAGCATATTTCCTGGAGTTTTATTGGCTGAAATTCTTTTATTTCTATTAGTCTCCTGCATTTCACATTTACCTTTGTAATAAATTAGTTTTAATATAATTTAATTTGTTATCAGATCCTAAGAAGCCATTACACAACCACATTTTGGAACACTTCATTCTCTACAGGCCATACAGGAAATTTCCTCATCAACAATACTTTTTATAATAAAACCCAAATCAGTAATTGATCTGTTTAAGTAGAGTTTTAGGCAAAATTAAGCAGAGTAATTTCTCAAGCTCTGCAGTTTGCTTATCAGTGGTAAATGAAAGTTAAAAATTGCAGAGCAATTTGCAAAGCATCATTTTCCGATTTCTAGCCTAATAATTATATAAACCTAGATTTTTCATAATAATTTCAATGTTATATTGATCATCAATCAGACAAATAGTATCCTTTTCTTATTGGTAGAGTTTTTCATATCTTACAAACTCAATACATTACTTCTTTGGCCATTTGTAGTTTGCCCAATCTTCAGTACTGACAAAGGCGAGGGTGACTCTCCACTTTTATTTTACAGAAACATTTCACCACGGAACAGTGAAATAATTTTAAAATATATTCACAAAGCTGAAAAAGATGTATTCTAAAAAATATAATGATAGATACGAAAAGCGTCTCTGAAATTGACCTTTGAAATCATAAACATACATCAGAATAATTTGTTGCAATGAATTTTACCCAATTTTAATAAATGGGTACAAATTTGACAAAGCTAGTCTGTAGTGAATCTAATTTCCTGTATATGAAATATCCATATAAGAAGCTCCATTTGACATTGGCTAGAAGATTCCGTGTAGAAAGTGGCAATCAATGAGACTCTAGCAACCTTACCAAACTGAAAAACCCATAAGCATGCCAGAATAGAAGGTACCTTGCAAAATAATAGTGAAAAAAAAAAACACGGAAATTTTGGTAATTAGAACTGGGTGGTACAAAACTAGGGTGAAATTACTGAAGATGACATATGAAAAGAACAGAGATAGGTTAAATTTCCAAGCTAAAGGACAGAAGAGGTCCTTACTTTGACAAAAAGTCATTTCTCAGGAACCAGGTGAAATGATGAGCATGATCATTTAGTCAGACAATCCTGGTTTTGGGTTTTTTTTTCCCAGTGTATTCATAAATACTACCTACCATCAGGATTGTCATCAGGATTCAATACACAACAAATGGGTGGTAATGTTATTGTCACTGTTACATATATACCTCAAGGGCAAGGTTTACTCTTTTGCATTATTTATAAACCCACTTAATGTTTGGCACAAAGCTCTGCATATGAATACTACGTGCCTAAAGGATAGGTGTTTGAAACTGTCGGGGGAAGAGGGAGAATCTCCCTCTGCCCTTTCCCTTAAGGTTCTTCTGGCTGGCCAAATAATCAACAAGACAGGTTAGCAGGAGAAAATAATACCAAGTTTAATAACATGTATACATGGGAGAAAGCAGGGACACTGCGTTTCTCAACACAATAGCAGAAATTCTCGTCTTAAATATCATTTTCAGCCAATGACAAAGGAGGATGTTGGGGGTGGGGGCAGTCAGTTACAGGAGATTACCACTAAAGCACAGTAAACAAGAGTAAGGTTATTATGTAGCTCAAGGCCTCACCTTCCACATTGACAAGTTACTAAAAATGAGCTCATCCCCCCTTTTTCTCAATACAGAGAGGGAGATACCTTTACAAATGGAGACTTCCCTTGTAAATGATTGTCTGACAACTCCTCGCAGGGCCATCCAGAGAATGTGGCCAGAGAGACAGAACTTCTGATAAGAGGGGCTTGTTGGTGCCTTTCCTATTGTAACATTTACCCTACTTTATCTTTACAGCCGTCATGATAGATCTGTTCCAGGAAGGAGCCACTATGTCAAATTCTTTAGGCAGTTAGTGGGGGAGGTCAAATGTCCTCAGAGAAAACAACCAAGGTAAAGAGATAGATTTCAGGGTGGCCAAATCTTGATCTCCCACAAAATTTACACACAAAATCATGAATATATAAAATCATACTGTAAAGTGCCTTTTTAGGATTCAGCCACCATTTTTTTATTTTCTGAATGTGGCTGGTCAAAAGTGGAAGGTGAGAAGGCAAGTGGAGAAGGTCAAGAAGTGACAGCTAAAGAAGAATTTTGATAAAACCAAAACCAGAGAAAATGATTTGAAAAGCTAGAAATAAGAAGGGAGGGAGGCCTGGAAAAGCCACTCTGATAGCTACCTGCATGTGAAGCATGCAGTGCCCTGCTCTGGACCCTCTGCACAAGGAAATCACCCGGAGTGCACAGGATAGGGAAGTAACTTGTCTGTGATATTTGCTGAGGAAGATTTTGATAATAACCTTCTAGTATCTAAATGACATGTATTAAAAGGACAGTGACCAGCTTTTCTCAGTCTCCACTAAGATCAAGCAAGAACATGTGGGCTTACATAGAAGCAGGAGAGATTTCGGAAAGGGTTTAACTAAGAATTTCACAACAATGCAGGTAAATGCACATAGTAATAGATTAGCAAGAGAAGTTATAACATAGCTTCTTTGAAAGCGCTTTGAGATTGTAGAGATTCTCGTTTCATCCTGAAAATCACTTCTCAAGCTCTTCTCTAGCCCTCTAAGATTTTAAGATTATATGTTATGGGCCAATTCAAAAATACAACTACAGAGAACCTATAGGTTATATTTAACCAGAAAAAGCCTATTAATAAACTAGGAATGTCACTTTCCTATCAGTCAAATATCTAGCTTCCATTAAGTTTATTATTCAGTAACAGATCCATAAAATTAGTTGGCACAACTGAAAATTTTTCCACAGCTGAAGATACAGCAAGGAATTCAATACACTCAATAATAATTTTAAAGAAATTAATGTCAAGGGCTGGCCCCATGGCTTAGCGGTTGGGTGCACGCGCTCTGCTGCTGGCAGCCCGGGTTCGGATCCCCGGCGCCCACCGCTTCTCCGGCCATGCTGGGGCCGCGTCCCACATGCAGCAGCTGGAAGGATGTGCAGCTATGACATACAAGTATCTACTGGGGCTTTGGGGGGAAAAAATAAATAAATAAAATCTTAAAAAAAAAAAAAAAAAGAAATTAATGTCAAGCAGTTTACTAATTCCTGAAAAAAAAAAACAATTTTGGAGAATATTGGTGTTAGATATTAGAAATGTTTTCTTCATGTACTCTTTAGTAAGTCACATCTAATACTCAAGATATAAAAAAGCAAATATCCTAAAATCTTTGGTATCATTTTAAAGAATTAGTAGTAAATGTTTCGCATAGAGAACTTTTTAAAGTTACAAAATGTTTCTGTCAAGTATTAAAAATAATGAAAATAGGGGTTGAAAAGTAATTCACTCAAAAACTGTTTCTTGAGAACTCTCTTTGAATGAGGCAGGAACCCTGTCCTCCAGGGGCTCTTTATGTAGTAGGCAAGATCAATTTTATCAACTGATATCCAGTATGAAAGGCTGGAAAAATCCAACAGAAATGCAAAGATAGAAACTAATCCTAAGATATCGCACTTAAAAAAAAGTCAAATCAAAAATTCAAATCAGATTTTTTAGTTTAGGTAGTTTCCAGCCATGCTCTCCCACAGGAGGAGGGGAGGGAAGGCAGAGGCTCAGTCTACTTCCAACCAGTGCCCGATGACTGCCAAATTTCTGTGTCTTATCTTAAACTTTTCATCCTCCCTTCAGCCTCATTTTTCTAGTTGCCTGTATCTCTGGTTGTCATTTAATATATCATCAAAATCACCAAGGGAATTTGTTAAAAACAAAGGCAGTGACCCACCTCAGATTCTGAATCTGAATCTCCTTGATTCATGTCTGGGAATTTGGACTGTTAACAAGCCTCCTGCCAGTCCCTCAACTCCCAGGGGATTCCCAAGCCCTATCAATGTGAGCAAATGACATACCTATCAACCTCAACACCAACACTGAGTCCTAGGATATATTCCCTAGGATCTCAGTCTCTATATGATATTCAAATTAATCTTCACAAAAACCCTATGCAGTAAGAATTACTGTTTCTGTTTTACACAATAGGAAACTGAGGCTCAAGAAAATTAAGTACCATGTAGAGCTATGAGCACTGCCAGCATGCTGGGTAGTCTGCATGGTGGGATGAAAGAGATAAAGGGCCTAGAAGTGAGACATATTTGA
This sequence comes from Ceratotherium simum simum, assembly GCF_057802395.1. Classification (NCBI taxonomy): domain Eukaryota; kingdom Metazoa; phylum Chordata; class Mammalia; order Perissodactyla; family Rhinocerotidae; genus Ceratotherium; species Ceratotherium simum. The sequence goes on from NC_141914.1 coordinate 55,324,837, forward strand.
ATCTTGGCAGTGCCACTAAAGCAGCCTGATTTTGTCATTCAACCTCTTTGAGCCCCAGTTAATCACAGTAAAATGGTGACTATAATGCTGACATTCGTAGGTCATAGCATATCATGGTCACTCAAGAAATACTAATCCATTTCCGTCTGCAATTCTGTTTTTTCCTTGTTATTTCCTTAAGCATGAAGCCATTTTAAAATGCTTCTTTTGGCCTGTTTACTTCTGAGTAGAAACACATTCCCACCTTTTAACAACCTTATTATTAGATGTTAATTAGTCATCTAAATATGATTATTTAGGAGGTACATCTGTTACGTAAAGCAGCGTATCAAGCCTGTTTACCAAGGCTAAAATTGGAAACAACAGGAGAATTTCCAAAACTAGGAGATATTAAACAAAAGCAAAATTATTAAATAAAATTGATACAGCTATACAGTGTAATATGCAGGCACTAAAAATTATAATTTTTGAAGAACTGCTAATGACATAATAAAATAATAGGCACAAAACAGGATGTGAAATTACATTTATTATATGATTTCAGTTTAAAATATGTGTGTAAATGCATGTGTGTATATGAACATATGTACATGCAATTGCATCAAAAGATAGAAAGGAAATGTGCCAAAGTATTGATAGTAGTTATCTCTGGGTTGAGTAATTATGTATTACTTTTGTTTTCTTCTTTGTAGTTTGTACTTTACACATTTTCTACAAAATTATGTGTAATCTTTATAGTGAGAAAAAGTAAACATCAAATAAAATAAAATCAAGTTTATAAATAAAACATTTACAAATGAAACAAAACAAAGAATGCTGCAAAGTATTAAAATGGGCCATGCTACCATTTGCTTCTTTTTTTTTTTTTTTTGTGAGGAAGATCAGCCCTGAGCTAACATCCATGCCAATCCTCCTCTTTTTGCTGAGGAAGACCCACTCTGAGCTAACATCTATTGCAAATCCTCCTCCTTTTTTTCCCCCAAAGCCCCAGTAGATAGTTGTATGTCATAGTTGCACATCCTTCTAGTTGCTGTATGTGGGATGCCGCCTCAGCATGGCCAGAGAAGCGGTGCGTCGATGCGCCTCCAGGATCCGAACCTAGGGCCCCCAGTAGTGGAGTGCGAGCACTTAACCGCTAAGCCACGGGGCCAGCCCCCATTTGCTTCTTTTTATCCTGAGATCCATAACAGGAATATATTTCTTACAAGGGTTTCCTCAGTTTCTATTATACCCAACATTGTAAAATGCTCAATGAAAGATAAAGATCCTCTCAGATTACACGTTAGAAGTTTTTCTCTGACCATATTTGGCTCCCATGGGAATTCTACAAATAAAATATCTGCAACAGAAGGCTCTGAAATCAGGGAACAAACTGTTCTTAACTGTGTGGGGTAATTTCTCATTTACATGAGCATCAGCCTTCCCAAAATAAAATTGCAGTTCCCCCATCCCCACATTTGGTACCGCTCTACTCTCCCCTGGGCCCTCTTCTAGGCCTTTTACTTTCATTGTTCTCTCTGTGACTTTAGGCAAGTAACTTAACCTTTCTGTGCCTCTATTTCTTATATAAAATAGAATGAAAATAGTACTGACTTGATAAGGTGGTTTTTTTTTTTTGAGGATTAAGTCAGCTAATATTTAGAAAGCCTATGAGAAAATGATCATAGTATAATAATAATAATAGGTATTATTTTTAACCTTAACAGCTACCTTTAAGAAGCATGTATCTAATTGCCCCAGATAGTGGATGAGGACACTGAGACTGAGAGTTTATTTACTTCTCAGCTTATATGTGGCACTAAGAGTCAAACACAACTTCTACTGACTTCAAAGCCCATGCACAGTTATTAAATCATCATGCAACAGACAATATTCATAAATATTCACAAACCTACTGTAAGCCAGACACAGACACTGAGCAATATTGGACAAGACTCAGCTCTTGCCTTTAGTCTAGTGAGGAGGGCAGGCAGGTCTTTAAGCGTGAATGCAAGGATGAGAATAAGAGGCCATAATAGCGGAGGGAAAGGTGCTGAGTGTATTCTAGAGAGGTCGGGCAAAGTACCCGGCGGAAGCAACACTGCAGCAGAGATCTGAAGAATGAGTCGGAGTTAGCCAGCAAGCTGGTGAGGAACAACAATCAGTTGGCATTTGCTTCCTGGTGTTCTGTGCTGGAACTTCGGAGCTGCCAACACTAACTTCATGCCAGGTGACAAATGATCTGAGTGCCCACAGCTGCAGCTGCCGCTTTATACCCACTCCCTCCTACTTCTATCGTTAATGAGCCTGAGACCAGAAAAGAATACATCTCAGTAACCAAGAGCTCTTCTGTTAGTCTTTGGTCCAAAGATACAAGAGAAGGTCTTCACTCTTGTTCATAATACAGCCACAGACCCTTTATTTTCTTCTAGCATTTGCTAAAATAAAAGTTTGCTGCTACTAACTCTCATTTTTATATATCTGGGTGGCAGGTTGTTGTATGCTCATAAATATACTCATTATAAAAAAATATATGATTTTTTCCCTCCAGGAACAGCTCTAAAGCATATCAATGCCCCTAAGGTTCCTTAAGGTTAATTCTTGCTGCTAGGAACTCTTCTGATTTGCCCTAACTTTCAGCAGTTCTGACTCTGGAATATTCCACCTGCAGTTACACAATACCCCAGAGACAGAGGTATGCCAGAAGGTATCTATTCCAGATGTAAATAGCTTTACCAAGTGAAGGCAAGTTTTGTGCCTTTATAGATATCTCCATATTTCAAATATTGTTTTTAAAAAAGATGTCTCATTTCAAACAGTGGATTTGAGGAGAAAGAACTTTCTCTTTCTGATGTGGTATGTCAGGTGTAACGTTCCCAATGTACAGAGCTTCTAGAAAGACTTCCATTTTGCCCCTTAGAAGTCACTGCTATATGACTACATCTACTTATTTGAATTTGTGTGAAAAAATAAGAATTTAATCTTTAATTGTCAACAAACAAACCAACTTCAGTGCTTTTTGTGGCTGGCAGTGTGTTTACTATAATGACAGGGAGATTCAAAGGAAGCACAGAATTTGTTTCCTTCCTTTAAGGAATTTACAATATGATTGGAAAGGCTAAAAATCATGTTAAACTGATTCAGTGACACTGACTATAGAAAACAGTGACAACAGGACACCAGAGGAAGAGGAAAACTTTTTTCTGCACTAAGAAACAGGAACACAATAGGTGATCCAGCAGTAGAAAATTTCCATTATTTGTGTATATTCTGCATTTGTGTATTTTTGAATGCCTAGCCTTCCAAAGAATAAAGAAAAGCCCCCAGCATGTTTTCTAAGGCATAACACTCTTATCTTCCAAAATGATCAATTAAAGAAAATCATATGCTCTCCTCAAACAAGTATTTAAAAATGTAAGTTAGAGAATCTTGACCAAACTAGCTCCAATCCATGAAGAAAAGTCTACTTCAATTGTTACAGGAAACAACAGCTTTAAGTCAACCACTAGGGGGAAAAGCCTGCAGTACACACTGCAGTATATTTCTCGGAAACTGAACACCCAGCTTTATTTGAAGAAGATATGCTTCCCCTAACCCATTAGTCCCCAGGCCAAGCTATGCCCCAGGGCTTGGAATAAGGTGAAAGTCTGGGGTCACTACATTTTACTACCTCCTCTCACACGGGCTAAAATAAAGCATTCACAGCAGGTCCAGCAGGATGGAGACCAGGACTGGTGTGGAAATTTGTCATACTGACACTGATGAGAGAAAAAGCCTGACTCTGCGCAGATCAGCCCAAGTGGAACAAATCCCTGCATCCTCAGTTTAACCAACATGTAAAACCCCATCAACATGTATCTTTAAACTTTGAAATTCCACCCTTGTATATTTTTAGATGAATCATATGAAAGTAAATTAAGATATATAAATCATCTAAACAGAAGAAAGGGCAAAAGGGGAAACTCCAGGTGTGTGTTTCTTTTTTAACGTTGTTGGTTCAACGACATTGTTTATTTGGCCTTTTTATTTGTAAGACACTATACATTCACTCACAATTTAGTTGAGTGAACCACATTTATAAGTTCCTTTAAAATGTTTGTTTATTTTTATTTATTATCATCCTTTCAAATGACAAAAACTTTTTCTTCAGTAATTTCTTCACATATGCTTGTCGCTATCCATAAAAGATATAGATGTCATTACACAGGGACAGAGAAAAGGACTGCCTCTGTGCGGGAGGGCTGGGACCCCAAGAATGCCACCTCACTGCCCCCCAAAGCTATGGAAGCAAATGGCAAAGGATCTCTCAAGTGACCACTTTGCACTCCCAGAATTACAGAGGCTCTAGAGAGTTTGACCTAAACGAAGTTGCAGACAACCAAATATTTGAAGCATTCATGTAAATAGGTAAAAATATATTACAGGGTGCAAAGGCATTCCTCAAATTCTCCCACTGTTTCCCTGAACTTATTTGTTTAACGTCTTATATATCCACTATATGTCTACCATAGAGACATGAAAAGGAACTTGTGAATTCTGCCTGAATAATTATGTAGTTTGGAATTAGAACATTAGAATAACCCTTTTAAAAATGTGAAGGCAAGACTATTCATGTAAGAGGTTAAAAATAGAGTGAGATTAAACATCAGTAGTGGCTATTCTAGGGATGTGAGCCATAAAGAGCATCAGCTGGAACAACAGCTCCAAAGACTTGGTAAATTTTCAGGCTGTCAATCATTGATGAGGATTAGGAAAACTAAATACAAATAATGTAGAATCCTGGACTTATCCCTATTTTCCATTCATTCATTCATACGGTAGATAAATCTTTTACAAGAAATTTCTAATTTCTGAAGATATAATATTGAAAAAGACTTCTGTGTCTTAGAATTTCATTCTAATATGGCAGATATACAACAAATAAATTATAAAATTATTTTAAAGCATCATACTGGCTCTCACTATTATGCACAGCACTCAATGTTTCTAAAAGAGTACTGAAAGCCTATACTGTTAGTGGCACTGGGAATGAACTAATGAAGAAATCCAAAATTTTCAGCCTGATGTTCAAGAGCATCTGCAATACAGCCCCACCTACCTGTATATTATTTCTTATCGCTCACATCTAAGACCAGTGAAGAAGGCAGCACCCAACACAAACTAAATGTCTGACTGGACATTATCATCTTTACTCACTAAAATCATTCTTTCCACCCTCCCCTTGAGAGCAGTGCCTTCCAATATGAAGCCCTTACTAAAGCCCCTAAATCAGATTCCTCCTCCATTTAAATGCTATACACCTTGTGTACACTCCTCTCTAATAGCATTTATTTTGATTTGTATTTTACTGTTTACTCATATTCATGAATATGCCCATCCTAGTCATTTGACTGGCAACTTTTTGAGGGCAGGAACTGTTTCTAACTTCCCTTGGTATCTCAGGCTTGATTTAGCATACTATCTTATATAGTTAGCTCTCAATTCACATTTCTTGGGGCCAGCCTGGTGGCACAGCAGTTAAGTATGTGGGTTCCACTTAGGCAGCCCAGGTTCCCCGGTTCGGACTCTGGGCGCGGATCCACCTGCCACTCATCGAGCCATGCTGAGGCGGCGTTCTACATAGAGCAGCTAGAAGAATATACAACTATGACATACAACTATCTACTGGGGCTTTGGGGAGAAACAAGGAGGAAGATTGGCAACAGATGTTAGCTCAGGGCCAATCTTCCTCAAAAACAAAAAAAAAGCAAAAAGCAAACATAACAAAAAAATTCACATTTCTTATGTTGAATTGTGTTATATTTGCTTATGTGCAATGGCATAAAATTCAGTGTCTGCTTCATGCACACATCTGTTACCAGGGAATACATACATGCTTATAAGTAGTCTAACATTAGTTTTAGAGTAATAATGCCGAGAGTAAAACCTCAGCCTCTGTTATTTCCAGTTTAGTTCTGAACTTTTGAATCTTTCAATTTTCTGGCTAGTTTTTAACATAATCTCCCGGTCAGAGCTTTTGTGGATTCCAGCTATAGTAACCTCAAGTCCAGGGAACCTATAATTACATATCTGTGCATCTTATTTCCATCTAATCACTTTGGCCAATATTTTATGTTCAAAATATAAAACGCCACCTTTCCTCAGTATTTAAAAGCACAGAAAACTAAGTGCACAACTGAATGAAACTTGAGAAATTTAAAAATGGTGAAACAAGTACATTCTTTAAATTCAGATTTATTATTTTGGCAATAGATAATCTTCATACTAAGTTATCTACACAGAAGTATTGTGTGTGAAGGTGCAAAAATCCATCCATATCCAACACATGGATTTTTATAACTGTGAAATAACTCTGCATCTAGGTCACATATACATGTTATTATCTACATATACACAACACACATTCACATGGCATATTAGACCATACAAAATGTATTTACACAAGATATGTATTTTTCATCATTAGTGTTTTCATAGCTACACAATGTTCTTTCTGGCACACAGATGTGAAAATCATTCATATTTTATACATGTGTTTATGTCTACACCTACAGCTAAAAGTGACTTAATATCTAGTCCAGGGTAGTTAAACATTTTTTTTTTTGGCTATTGTCTTTAAAAGGCATATCTGGTAAAACTACATAGTAATATGGTTTAGGTTTACTTTCTTTTTTTCTTTCTCTAACAAAGAAACATAAAAGAAAAGTATACAGTGCCATTACCATGTACTTCTATAGACCATTACTCAGGTCATATTTCTATCAATAAACAGTGTTCTGTAAAGCTTTAATTATATCATGTTGGAAAATGAAAGAAAGATTGTGACCTCAAGCCCCCACGATCCAGGTGAAAATGAAATGAGTGTATACACATACGCACGATTCAGGACACAGAACGTTTGGTACACAAAGAATGATAGACGGGTTCCTACCCAGCACAATTCCATTCAGTAGTTTCTCTTGCACGCACCAGCTCAGCTGCTCACGATCCATGCTGCTTTTAAATACTACAAAGCAATTTACACTCCAACTGACGGCCGCTTAAGTTCTTCCTTTTGCGCTCAGAAATGGAAATACTCGGACACTGAGTGATGCCCTGTTGCAGCTGCCTCCCAGAGTCCTTCAGCAACCCACCTCGGAGCCGCCCCGGGTGAAGCCCTGCCGCTCCAAGCTCATTCTCTCCAGCAGCTGGCAACTGGTCGGCAGCTGGGCGGAGAGAACGGGCACCAGGGCGCCATCTGGAGGCGCCTCGAAGCAGCTGCAGCAAACTTAGAACAACCAGGTGGAACAAGAACGGTCAGCAAATTCTTTGTTAAATAAGCATGTTTTTATTTACAGTTTTGTGCACTTAAAAAAAACACAAAAAAGGAAGAAAGCCTCACTCTGTTGACGAAGAATGTTCTATTTCTTTCATACTTCACAATAAAGGAAAAACTGTGATCTCATATATGTACAAATAAGAGATGGCAAATTAATTTTCTACTTCTTGACTAATCTCAAAGAAAAATAATTAACACTACCTGCTATCAGAACTTCCCAGGATTTTGGTATTTAATTTAACTCAAAGGTAGCTTCGAAAAGAGAAATCTATGCCCCTGAACTAACACAATGCAAGTGTGTTAAACATGCTCTGCTACTTTAAAAAACTACAAACCTTACCTATGGAAATGTTTAGTGTGTTCCTTATCAATGCATTACACTGACTTGAGTATGATAATATGGTAAAACAGTTTCAGTTATACTTAGTGTGATAAGGTGTTCGTATGACTTTAATATTTCAACAAAAGCTCCCTCTAAATATCTTTCTAAGCTTCTTTCCCTTAAAGAGAATAATCTATACCTGAATGAGAGATAAGTTTAATTAATTAATTAATTGAACAAAACACTTAAAGCCTTATCTATTGTGATATGCATTTAGAAATGTGATTATTGGATGTTTCATCATTCCCTACAGATCAAAATGAACATGTATCACTGTCCCCATCCCCTACCCCTCTTCCTACTTCCACCATGCATCGAGATCCGTGATTTCACTTTTCCTTTAAAATTAAAATTCAACTTAGAAACTATTTAATAAGGGACCCATCTACAGTGACTGTATATTTTTCCAGGCAAACGTGGACCAGAGCTTGATTATACACTCTGTGGGGCCCCTTTAGGAAACAGATATTCTTAATCACTTCAATTTCAAATCAGTGTTTCAGAACTTCTGGTAGGATAAACATAGAAATTTGTTTCATCAATATTTCACCTCAAGTTTTTATTTCCATATGTATGATAAAGGAAGATATTGGTTTTTCCAATACATACCATTAAACATATTCTAAAGAAAAGTAAGATTTTTCTTTTACATAGAGCATGTACCAAATATTCAAACCATAATTTCTGTGAGTTTGTAAAGTCTGAAAATTTATGTGCTGATGGGATTAAAAAGAATGTTAACTCCTCATGTCTCTATACCCTCAACTCCTAGCATTGTGGAACATGAAAACATATTAGTTTACTGATTAGTTTCCTAAATTATATGACTTATATGCTTCACTTCTTGTATTGTTGTATAGAACTTCTAAAAATATAAGACACTCAAATATACAGTTTAAGTTTGCAAGCAGAATAAATAGCGTTTGGATAGTTATAAATAATAAAGTAATAAACACTGACTAAATACAGGAATGTCCAACTTTTACCAAGGAAAATTTGATACATGAACATTTAAACGTAACACACAGACAAATTAGGGGATAAAGTTTCCCACCATAAATGTTTTGGCCTTACAAAACCATTCTTTAAGTAAAAACTCCCCAAAATTTCAAGAATGATTTTTATTGAAAAAAACAAATATTCACATGCATGAACAGAAAAAAAAATGAGGCATTTAGTAGAGGAGTAGACGTGAATTTCACAGCCAAAGACATTGTGCCCATACTTATCAGAACCAAAACGACAGGAGTTGATGCTACATGAAAAAGAGGTGACTATGTGGCTAGGGGAGGGAGAAAAGTATTATGGACATGTGTTGTCCCATGAAAGAAGGTCTAAAGTTAGTCTTAATACACTAAGAGAAAATATAGGAAAAGAGTAAATCCCCAAATAAGAGTATCCTAAGGAAGTGTAGTAAATTATTTCTATTTCCACAATTTAGCAGTTTTACACTAGTTTTAGGGTAAAACTCAAAGAAAGCAAAAAGATCCACATCAAATCACACGGTGGGATCTAATGAACTAAAATAACATAAGGACTCTAAATATCTATCCTTTACAATGAACTAGGATGAAGGATCTGTGTTCTAGTCTATCACTACATAACAAATTACCACAATCTTCGTGGATTAAAACAAAGCATATCTATTATCTCAGTTTCTATAGGTGGGCAGTCCAGGCATGACTTAGATGAGTCCTCTGCTCCAAGTCTCACAAGGCTGCAATCTAGGTATCACTTGGGCTGTGTTCTTATCTGGAGGCTTAATTGGAGAGGAATGTGTTTCTTAATTCAATCAGATTGTTGGCAGAATTCATTTCCTTGGCTTCTTCAAGGCCATTAGAAGAATAGGTCTTTATTTCAGGGAGGGCACCAGTCTTTCTTTTAAGGACTTTCATCTGATTAAGTCAGGCTGACCCAGAATAATCTCCCTTTCAATTAACTCAAAATCAACTGATTTGGGACTTTAATTTACCTCTGCAAAATGCTTTCACCTTTGCCATTTGTTATTGGGTAGAAGCAAGTCCCAGTTTCCACACACACTAAAGAAGAGGGGAGTATACAAGGGTGTGACACATTGAGGATCACCTTAGGGTGTGTCCACAACAGGATCTATGTAAAGACACATGGGATTTCTTGCTTACCATTCAAAAGCATAATGAAACAGCCTAGGGGGAATGGGAGTGCAGGGGCATTTTGTTGTCATTAGGATCAAGGCAGAGACGTGGACATATTTATCACAGAAGTTTTGTAGATGCATAGTTATATCTAACAAAGAAATATAACAAAAAAAAATTAGAGAAGTTATTTGTTCAGGAAGGACCATGGAGGCAGAAGGTAGAAGCATTGAATCGAGGAATGATGTCAGACTCATGAGCAGGATTTGGAACAATGAAGAGCATTGTTGCTGATACGGCTGCAGTGGCTTTATGTACTAGACACGTTTGTGTTGCCTGGCTGCCCGCCCACAGCCCCTCACACCTAATCATCCATGCTCTGAAGTAGTTCAGCCTTATTAGACCAGGAGTATACACCTGACCAAAAAGAATACATCCAGAGACTGGCCAGAAACATGGTTTGTGTGGCTTTACTGGAAAAAATAAGCCTGTTCAATTAGATTTTCAGGAATTTGAATTAAAGTAAAAGAGAGAAGTTGCCAGTTGGTGGAGAATATTGCAGCTGAAAAGCTACGTAGCAATTATGAGCTATGTGCTAGCTGATGCAGAGAAAGCAGTTTAGCAGAAAGAAGGAAAAAATGGTGCAGACTCAAAAAGAAGTGCAAATTAGAGAGAACATTGACTCATTTAATGCCTCTAATACATAGTATGAAGTTCCTATTGTGTACTGGGCACTGTTCTAGGTGCCAGAAATACCCCAATGAATAAAACGAAGTCTGTGTTCTCATGAAGCTTATTCTTGTAATGGGGATAGACAGTAAATATGCACAAGCATATAAATTATATTTCATTAGGTGAGAAAACTGTAGGAATAAAAATAAAGCAGGTCATGAAGTTTAAAAATAATGGGGGAACTGCTACTTGGGGGAGCATGGTCAGGGATGCCCATTTGATCATTCTGATCATGCGTCCTTTGAATAGAAACCTGAACGCAGTGAAGGTGCCAGCCATGCTGACATTTGTGGAAAGGATGTTCTGGGCAGAGTGCACAGTAGGTGCAAAGGTTCTGGGATAGGTATGTGCTGGATGAGTCAAAGGAATAGCAAGGGGGGAAATAAGTCTGGTATGGTGGGAGCAAGACAGTGAGTGACAGGGTATGAAGTCAGATATGGAGTGAGCAAGAAGATCATATAGGGCTTGTGAACCTGTCAGAATGCTAGCATTTACCTAGAGAGATGGGAAGCCACTGGAGAGTTACTAGAAGATAATATCAGACTTACATTTTTAGAATCATTCTTGCTGCTGTAGAGAACAGATGGGAAGTAAGGGAGGTGACAGGGAGACCATGTGGACCCTGAGAGAGACACAGTGTGGCCTAATTTCCAATTGTGTTTCCCATGAGGTCTGGTTGTACTTGTTTCAGTCCTTGAATTTCCATGAGATAACACTGTAAATTCTCTTTTTAAAAATCCCCCTTTTCTTAAACTAGATTGCCAAAGACTCTAAAGAACATTAAAAGTATTTAAGACTTGGATGTTTTAGAATTTTATATATTTTGGCATAAGAGCTAAAAGGGAGCAGAATTTTAAAAACATATTCTCTTTTTAGAAATGATAGGAAGTGCTTGCACATAGAAAGTTGATGTCAGCCTATTAAATTGTTGAACAGAGTTATTTTTCCAGGGTATTGGTTTAAGCTGATAGAAAAAAGTGAGTTCCTAAAGTTATCTATCTGATCCTTAGTGACATGAGTGTTTCAAGAGTTTTCAACTCAATGAATATTATCATCCAATATCAATAAAAGGGTATTTAGGATATACAATTCGATTTTAATATTTTATGGATAATTTTTCTTTGTTATACTAGAAAATCTTTGATAGTAGGTGTGCCTCCTGTTCTAGAGACAAAAGGATTTTAGAGACAAACCAATTCAAAGATTTTGTAAGGAATCCACTAATTTCCAATTTTGTATCCTCCCAACCCACAGGCATACAAAGACATACACATATGTATCATTGGTATACTTGAAGGCATATTTTGGCTACTTTTCATGGCATTTCAAATGAAATATTACAAAATCAACTATGAAGTGTTTCAAAATGTGAAGGAGGGGAAAGTTAGCAAACAGTCTGTCATTGTCTTAATGACATAAGACATTTCACCACTACCCTTTCAATGAAAATACCAACCTAGACAAAGAAATAAGAAAATTAGTTTTAGGTCAGATTATCCTTTGAAAATAATAAGAGTGTAACATTACATATACCTGTTAAATATGCAAATATTCTTTATCTTTAATTTATATTTTTGGTGAAGCTTTCTAGAAGGTATTTTGTGATTTTTTTGGAAGGGGGTAAATTTATAGCATCATAAATTTGATAGCATCACATTATTTGATAATTCTGCCATTATTAAAAAACAGTGAATGGTATCTTAGCTATCCGACATATGTTTATTAAAATTTTTTCTTCTCATTATCTAAAATATTTGCTAAAAATAACATTTGTAATAAACATTTTCCCACTCACTATATTCTAAAAACATTACCATCAGAGAAAGTGAAAATCAGACCATTCATCTGTGAAAGAAGAGTATTTTGTTGGCTATAACAGAAAAAAATTGGCACCCATGGAATCATATATTTTCCTTTAGTTGCCCAAACATGAAAAAAAATACACACCAATTTCAATACTCAAAAGACAGAGTTACAGATATGGGAATCACTCAACATTAATTGTTTAACAACACAGAAACATGAAGGGAGACTGAGACAGAACATAAAAGGTAAAAGAAGTTATGTGCCTAAGAAACTCAGCAGAGTGACATAGGGGAGGCAGCCAATTCAAGAAACCTTTACCTTTTTGGATTTAAGTCGCCTTAGAAATTGCTAACATTCAGATCTATACTCAATGTTTCACAACATTCCTGTTCTATCCTTAAAATGCAAGGTTGTATTTAAGATTTCCATTATCTGTGAATTACAGCACAGGATCATATTAAAGCCTTTTTTCTTCTTCCACGGTTGGTGAGGAAAGAATTTTTCACTGGGCTTTATATTGAAATCATCCTCATTCAAAAATATTCATTTCAGGGCCAGCCCAGTGGCATAGTGGTTAAGTCCACAAGCTCCGCTTTAGCGGCCCGAGGTTCGGGGGTTCAGATCCCGGGCATGGACCTACACACCACTTATCAAGCCATGCTGTGGCAGCGTCCCACATACAAAATAGAGGAAGATGGGCACAGATGTTAGCTCAGGGACAATCTTCCTCAAGCAAAAAGAGGAAGATTGGCAACAGATGTTTGCTTAGGGCAAATCTTCCTCACCAAAAAAATAAAAAAATAAAAAATATATAAATAAATAAAAATATTCATTTCATATTCAGTTCTCAAATAGCTTTCAAAAATTCAAAGACCAGGGGAAATTCGATTTGATTTATAAACATCTACATGCACTGTTTAGGCTTTTTGGCCTCTTTAGTTGATGCCAATACTATTCCTCTATGATGCTGGAGTTGATTTTAAATGCGTAGATTAAGAGGACAAATGCAGAACTTCAAATGTGGCCCCAAGGGATTTCCATGAAAACTATTTAAAACAGTTTATATATTTCAGAAATAACTTTCAAGCACTGTCATGCCTTCTAACATTTTGTCACTTTAGTAGTTACTACAAATTCTATAGCTTCACGGCTTCAATTATCTTATCGATTTAAATGACTCCATCTCTAGCCCTAATTCATCCCTTGAAGATTGGTTCTGCATTTCTACCTGCCAGGTGAGTTTCTCTACATGAATATAAACCTAACTCAAATAAGCAGGAAGTTCATTGCCTTAGATTTTTAAACAAATCCTCAAGGGGTACCTAAGACAAATTAATAGGAAGTAGCGAAAAAATTCTTTTCAGTTTGCTTAAAAAAATTTTTTTATCAGTGAGATTTGTCCAAAAATAAAATGGGCTACCCTGAAATGTGCTAACCTCCACATTACAGGCAATATTAAAGCACAGTCTGGATAACAACTTATCAAGGGATAGTGAAGCAGGGATTCAAATATCACATAATTGATCAGACTAGATAACCTTTCAAGTCCCTCAATTCTGAGATTCTATGATGTTATAAAATTATTCTCATTCCTTTTTCTCATCATACATTTTTTATTTAAAAAAACTTCCTTCACTGCTAAAACTTATGTGATTTACCTCTTTCCACTACATATAACACCTATTCTTTATTTCCTGATGTATTATGCAACAATTTAATTCTTTTCAACAAATATATTTGATTAGTTTCCCCTTATCTTGGTTTTTAGGGCTTTTGTTTTTCCTCTCAGTAGTTTCAATCTTAACATCTACAATCTATTAATTCCAAACAATTCTAGAAAATCTCTTATAAAGGAAACAATAAGTTTCTAGGCTTAATCCAGACTACAAATAAAATTTGGAAGCATTGTTCATATTGGGTAGATTATCTGGGCATGCTAAAATAGTTCACTTAACCTTTGAGATTAAAACATGTGTTTACTTCAAAAATAAATCGAGGTTTCATTTAGTGGATGCCTATAAAGTTCTTCTAAATGTTTTAGTGAAACAGGAGAGAAAAGATCAATGTCTAATTGAATATCTTGTAACTACTTCTCCATATTTATAGCTTGTTAGTTATAATGATAATGCAGCTATCACCCACAAATCTATGTTGAGTCACTAAATTTTACAAGATGCTTTTGAAAAAACAAAGTAATCAATTGCTTTGGAACTTTTTCTACATGATATGAAATGTTTCAAACATGTTTCTTCTATGGAGGTATAGGAAGATCTATACAAATAAATATTTACGTGACTCTTTAACCCTCAGTCTGAACTGTTCCATTCTGTGAACCCTTTCAATAAACACTAACAAGCCCCCAAACAGAATAAAACTAAAAACATTTAATTTATGTTTTATCACTTTTATTTGCTCAATTACCATTTGCAAAATTGTGTGTGTAACTATATTTTCAATTGTTTCAACAGTGGTATCAAAAGTTAATCAAATGATGCAATTAGCTTTTTGATAATTATTAAACATGTAGTTTATTGGCTTAAAAATTATTTGGAATGGACAAAGGAAAAAAAGATGTAGGCTTCATGAATGTTTGTGAAATAGTTAAAAACAGATGAATACAATATATAGATGACTTAGGTATGCCATATATAATCATAAATTGCTACAGAGTTTGGACTTTCTTGGGTGAATGCTCCATTAGACAACAAACTTTCTAGTACTACTTCAATGAGTATTAAATCTTTCAAAAGATGTATTTATTTTATTTAAATCAGAGTGAGTAAAATATATGATCAATAAGAAAAATATGCTACTTTACTCATTTTTTTTTTGTTTTTGTTTTTGGTGAGGAAGACTAACACTGAGCTAACACTGTTGCCAATCCTCCTCTTTTTGCCGAGGAAGATTGGCCCTGGGCTAATATCCATGCCCATCTTCCTCTACTTTAATGTGGGAAGCCTGCCGCAGCATGGCTTGATAAGCAGTTCATAGGTCCACGCCCGGGATCTGAACCCGCAAACCCTGGGCCGCCGAAGAGGACTGCACGAACCCAACCACTATGCCACTGGGCTGGCCCCCTATTCATTGTTAATACCATTGTCCCTCTCTGGAAAATGACAGAGTAGTTAAAAGGAAACTATAAAATACTGTAATGTCTTTATAACTAAAAATACATATGTCAATCAGCAATATGAACATATTTCATTTTTGTTGAACTGAAAATTACATTCTGTATATTATGTCTATGTTTTCCTTTTATCCATTATGCATCATCAGTAAAGAACAATTTTTTCATGAGATTTCTTCCTTTCCACAATGTAAATTGTTTGATTAACATAAAACTATGGCTATGTAAATACCTTTACAGAATGCACTAAAAAGTCACAATAAAGAATCACTCAAAGGTCCATTACAATCACTTTACCACACAACATATTTTGTGTGTGTGTGTGAGGAAGATCAGCCCTGAGCTAATATCCAGGCCAATCCTCCTCTTTTTGCTGAGGAAGACTGGCCCTGGGCTAACATGTGTGCCCATCTTCCTCCACTTTATATGGTACGCTGCCACAGCATGGCCTGACAAGCAATGCCTCAGTGCGCGCCAGGGATCCAAACCCCAGCCGCCAGCAGTGGCGCACGCGCACTTAATCGCTATGCCACGGGCTGGCCCCTACCCCACAACATTTTTATCTGGCCTGAAATATCTGTGTTGGAAGTGCTCACTTTAACACTAACAACCTATTCTAGCTATTCAATTTTCTGTAGCTCCCCAGTACCATCAGGCCATACCAACATCTGTTCAGAGTAAATGTATTAATATTCAGAGTTTTCTCATTAACAAATAATGTTGAAAATAAAATGAAAACAGTTCCAAAAAGTTAAAGAGATTCAGCTATTTTAGGAATGATGTTGCCTGATTTCTTTCGGGGTTACTCTAAGATCCTCCAGCCCTGAGGCTCGGGGGCATGTGTATGATTTCACACTTGCCCACATAGAATATGGTGTACTCAGGAGTGATTCTCCTCAAATTGAGCAACCACCTGAAAAGGCAGAAACATCTCTATGACTCATCAGCCTACTGCTGTAGCTTGATTTCTCCTAAATCAGCCTGATTTGTTATAGAGATGGACCTTTTTTGCAACTTTTCCTGGATATACCTCTTTAAAACTCATTTCAAGACCTAGTGAATGAAAAACCCAAAACAAATGTTCTTTTCATACCCATGTCTTCACATAATATAAAATTCACAGGGAAGCATTTATAATCCAAGAAAACACCAAAGAGAGGTTTAGAATTCATGCCATTCAGTACATCTGAAAAACTATATTTCAAAGAATAGGTTTTGATATCGTGGCGCTTTTATCACTTTCTAGGTCCTTGTAGATACCTTGTTAATCTAAATAATCTTAAAGGACACGAGTATTTTGGAGAACAAATTGAAACATCATAAGCATGTTATTTTTTAAAAAGCGGTCTAAACTCACACTTCATGCATAACCAAACCAGTTGCTATACTGAATTTGGCTAATATCTACATAAAATCCCAAAAATTCCACAGGCCACTGCTCTTCACAATGACCAGTTCCATCCCCTTTTCTCTTTTAAGGAAAGTAATATGGAACACTTATGGTATTATATGTATATAATATAGAGTAACAATGATATAACATAGCATATAGAAAGTCCATTAAATAAAGGCTAAAATCATATCTCCAGGCCTATTTCTCTAAGGTTTTCATACATAAATTAAAAGAGAGTACTGTCTCTTTGCATGGGTTGTTAAGAGTTCCTTTGAAAGCTTTTGAAAATAAGGTCGAGCTCATTTTACGTCTACAATTGTAATAGCTACACAACTTCGCTTGTCCTGGACAATTTATTGCACTCACTTCGGGAAGAAACCGCACGAGGTAAGAGCTGATTCCCAGACTACCCCCTATTCAGTTTGGGAGTTAGTGGAAGCTCGCCCTCTTTCCAACACAGTCGCTGATGAAAGGGATCTATTAAAAAGAACTGCGTTGGTTTACACTGCAGACTGAACGGAGCATTAAATGACTGCATTAGTATGACTGCAGTGGGGGTAATGGTCACCTCCAATGGGTATACAATGTTGTAAGAATACTTTCACATATGTGCAATAATTGTTCAAGTGTCCTTATTTAATTTGTCACGAAACGGTAACCAAATACCCCTCACACCTTCCCTCACACTACAGTTTTATTTTCCTCCCTCTTAGCAAGTGTAAACAGATGAGGAAATGTGTACTTTCTAACTGTCACCTATGTATCATGAAGGTGGGGGGCTACAGCAAATCTCTTTGAAACAGCTTCTAGGAGGCGTTTAGCGATACCGCCCACCAACACGGCTTAGATGCTCTTAATTTGAACACCCTGCCCGCCCACCCCCCTCGGGCCTGGGCTGTAATTTTCCAAACAGCCATCTCTCATTTGCAAATAAAAGTTAAAACCAATCCACAGATACAGAATTCTGACTTCCTGTCACTCTAATTTACAGGGTTTCTCTTTGTAGAGCTGCCAGATTGTGACCGATAAAGGAGAAAGAGAGAGAGAGGAGAGAGAGACATCACTTGCTTCCTTGCTTCCTAAGCAGGGATTTGCCTGCGATGCGCGGCGACAGGACTGCGGCGCCTGATTTACACAGTTGGCGCGGAGGAGGGGCCGGGGGTGCGGGGGGCACAAGCTGGCGGAGGCTCCCGCGATGGGCTGATCTGGGGGCTCCCCAGCGCCGCTACCTCCGTGTGCGATTTGGGGGCGGCTGATGGATTTGCATTCGGGTTCCAGCCGGACGTTTCGTATATTGCCTCCCAGTACCCGACCTGGCGCTCCCAGTTTGGGTGCACACGTTGGTAAGTAACGTGTAATCCGATTTTAGTTATTTCCTAGACCATTAAAGTGGCACTTTTAAAGCAGGTCAGTCTTAAGAGATGCCGCCGCCGCGAGCGTCTCCTTGGCCTGAAAGGTTCCGCGGTCCCCTTCCCCACCCCCCACCCTCTCGCGCTCGAGAAGTAAGGGTGCTTGAATGGTGAGCTGTCAGGGGGCTCACTCGCTGCCAACAGCATCGCTTCACCTTCGTGCTTTGCCCGAGATCCCCCAGATCCAAGGCGAATTTGGTCTGTACAGCCATACTGTTGTATTTGTATCCTCTCTCTCTCTCCCCCCTCCACCACCGTCGTCGTCTGGCCAATGCTGGGATCTAGGATCTAGTCGCCCCCTTCCTGCCTCCTTCCCGCCCCTCCCCACCCTCTTCTCTCAATTACACACCACCCAACCCCACTCCCACCTACCCAGAGTCAAGAGCAAAGACACCCGGAGAAGACAAGGGCTAGTCCCATCTCCTCAGATAGGAGGCCTCGGGCAGGGATTGTGCTGCGAGTGGACAACCTTTCAGGAAGCGAGAGAGAGAAAACCCCGAGACCGAGCCAGGGCTCTCGGGCACCGCGAAGCTCACCACATAATCTAGAGGATCGAGATTTTAAATCAAAGAACCCAGTCCTGGGACACTCACGTTGTCTGTCTGCCATCGAGGGCATATAGAGCTGTGATCGTGAGCTCCCTGTCACTGGCATCGCCGCGCTAGGTGCGCGCCCGGCTCTCCCACTGGTATGCAGCGACCATTTGCCTGCAAGTCTCAAAGGTGGAAACACTTAAAAGGATTACAAGCGTGATTTGGTGGCCTTTCTGAAAGTTGGTGGCCGGAGGAGGAGAAACTGCGAGGCTACGGCATAATGGATACAATTCAGCCTCCCAGAGTTTGCACCTCCCGCTGGGAAGCCCCTCGGAGCAAACCTCGGAGATCGTGAGCACTCTGCACGGATAGGTACTCGCCGTCATCCTTTCCTACTTTGCCTAATTGAAACCAGTATTTCTCGCTTGTAGGATGTGCATTGTAAAGCAGACAGAGTTTGGCCGCTGTGTCTTTACGCTCACAGGTGCTAGGGGTTTGTTGCATTTTTGAACTGGATCATTTAGCTGTAAGGACCATGGTAGAAGGAATGATGTTGGAGACTAACATACATCCCCTCGGACCCCTCTTCTGGGGGAGGAAATCGTAAGTAACTCCAATAAATAGGGCAGGTGGCAGAGCAAAGGGCCCCTCCCCCAGTGGATCGCTCACTCGTGTTGTAAAAGATAGAAGGAAAACGGCTAGAGCTTTTAATCATTTTCCATTTCTAAACAGACCCATTGTGCGTTTCGCCTGGCGATAGCAGATTAGAAAAGCATCTGTAGAAGGCTCAGAGCTCTTCAGAAAATGAATGATGCAGCATTTTAATTATTTGTTCAGGGGAGATCGTTTTGCTTCCATATTGGAATATTAATCTTAGATATGGAGAGATTAGTGGGCTGGAGATCAGGCAAAGGGGAGGGGGGAGGTGGGAAGGGGGCACAGTGTGGAGAAAGAGCTTCTTGTCCTCTGGTGGACAAACAAATGTTGCCTGGCGCTCCCAGCAGGAAGCGGACAAAACCGGGGCTCAAGGCCCTTCACCCCCTAACTTTTGGAGCTCTTCCTATCGCTTAGGCAGGCTATACTGAGATAAAGCAAAGGAAAAGGGGAAATAGCTTTTAAGTCACGGCCCAAATCAAGAACTTAGGGAGTTGTAGGCTCAAGAGAGAACAGAGAACGATTGCAGAGAGGGCCATTTACCTTCACTGGGAAGCTCCGGGAAGCCTCCTGATTACCCATCGATTCCATCGCATCATGGGTTCCGATAACATCCCTGAAACAGTCACCGCCTCTGCACGCTGGGTACAGAAGGTGGTGTGTCTTGGGGGTGGGGGGGGTGGGGGGCAGCTGGTGAAGGAGATGGGATTGCTCTGCTTCTGAACTCAGGCTGTCGGTGTTGGTCCGCTTTTCGGTTGAGACCCATCTGAAAAACACGGTAGGTCTGGAATGTTAAGGGTGTAGAATGTTAGAGAATCCTGTCCGCCTGCTTAGTTAGTCTCTGATCGCTGTTTCCAATCTTAGCTACTGTGGAGCAGTGGACACAGGTGCGGTCATTTTAAATGCAAAATATCATGTATATCACCTATGACTGACTTTTACGGAACGTTTTGTTGAGTTAGGTGATTTATATATATTTATAATGGTAAGAAATTGATACATAAGCCGTGTTTTTCTTTAAAATTTGATTTTGTAAAAGCGCTTTAAGGGAATGCCATCTCCACCGGCTAACTTTGAGCCCTTGGGCAACTGAGGTTCAGGCCAGTTCTTTAGCGACCAGAAAGCCCCTCCCTTCTCCATGAGCTGATGACAGGATTGGGGGGCGGGGGGCATCGACGACGCACAGTTCTGCGAACTAGACTCTTTTGCTGCACACTCCCATCTCTCCAGTTTCCCCACTAAGCTGCATTTCCAACCAGCAGGTAGGGCTGTGGAACCGTCAGCTGAGCCTTTAAAATTTTCTCTTAGAGGGTTCCGTGAACTGTGATCTGATGGCCCCTCTTCACTGCAACATCTTCCCTCAATCACCCCCATCCTTACGACTCCCTACCATCTCCTTTCCCAAAATATCACGAAGAAATATTTGATCCCCCCCCCCAAAAAAAAAGGAAGGGAAAAGAAAGAAAAATAATAAAGAATCTAGACCTTGAAATGCTGCCCCCTATCCCCGCGAGGTCTTCGGTGGAAGAAAAGTGAAACGTGCCATTGTTACCCAAGTGGGCTGCATCTCTTTCCAGAGCATTGGTTTGTCTTTGTTTTTTAAAAGGTGGAAGCAAACACATGGCTTTTAAATCCAGGGGAAATCGAAGGCTTTGAGGTGCAGCACAACAAAAGGATTCCTGGTGCAAAAAGATCGAAGCAAAATGCAGGATAAACTCGGTCCAAGACGCTCAGGCTACCTGAGCTCTTATTTGGGACACCCAAGCAGAATCAGCTAGATTCAGCTCTTCTGCTTTGGGGACCTGAATTTCCCCTTATCCCCATCTTTACAGGGAAGTGTCTGTGCTGTGAAAAGGATAATATCGAAGAACAGTCTTACTTTTCAACCCGTCTACACTAGAGAGAGGCGCTGTGGGAACTAGAGGAGCAAACCAGTCAGGCAAGGCTTTCCTTGAGAGTTTAAAAAAAATAAGAAAAAGAAAAAAATAAAAGCCTACCCGCTTCCCCTCTCCCATTTCCACCTTCCCCACCAAAGGAATGTTTTCCCTAGGTTGGTCTCTTCTACCTTCTTGTTTATTTTGACAATTTGTCATCTCGACCCCTCCACTTCTTCTCTCCCCTTAAACACACACACACACACACACACACACAAACACTGTACATTCAGGGCTTCCTAGTGCTCGCGCCCGATCCCATGCTAAGCGCGTTCCCCTTCTTGGAGTTCATTTTGGTGACGTGGAAAGCCGGATCCAGGGTTACAGCATATATTAAAAAAGAAAAAGAAAAAAAAAGCCAGCGCAGAGAAGTCCGCGATTCTGCACTGTGATTGAGCCTGCTTTCCCCCTGCCTTCCTCCCGCCCTTCCTCTCAGTGCCCAATGATGTGCTGTCAGTACCCAGAGAGAGCAGCCGCGGCGGCGGCGGCGGCGGCGGCGGCGGGGAACCTGGAAGCCTGCAGCAGCCCTTTCTCCTCCCTCCTCTACTGAGTGTGCCAAGCGGCAGTTCTGCATCCTAAAGAAGCCCATTGAAAGGCCTATTGCATTCCCAGCACGTCTCAAGCTTGCTGCCTTTTATTTTTTTCTCTTAGCCCCCCCACCCATCCCCCTTCGCTTCAGCTTCAGTAAAAGGGAGGGAGAGAGGGGGAAAGAGAGAATCCTTCAACTCAAGCTTTTTTTTTTTTTCTCTCAATGTTCTATGCTTAAAAAAAAAAAAATCTCCTGCCAAATAGGTAAGTCAAAGATATCTGGAGCCTTTCTTGCCTAAATCTCAGGGACCTCAAAAACAAGAAAAACATTTTTAAAAAAGCATGGTGAAAAAGAAAGAACTTAAGTAGATTTTAATATTTTATAAGGGAGACAGGGAAGACTGATACTGCAATGTAGCCTCATCTGCCTTCTCTCTTTTTTTCATTTAATTGTTTCTAAAAATTGAGTATTGCATGCCTGAGGCAGATTTCTCATTGCTTTCTCATGGGTTCTCCTTTCCTTACAGCTATGTACATTATATGCAAGTTGAATGTGAAGATTCATTCTTTTCACTCTCCCTTTGAATTATATCATTGTGTTTTAAGTTAGAGGGTTGACGAAGTATTTCCTTAATGTATGTACCTACGTGTAGAGGAAAAATATATGCCAAAGACTCTGGTTTATTTTTATTGATTAAAAACAACCATTCAATTTTGATCGATATTTCAGTGACTCAGAAAGGGCAATCTAATAAAACTGCATTATTATAATTTATTTATGTACGCATTTTCATATACTGATGATATAAGGCAAGGAAAGAGCCAGAGAGGAAGGCTCTGTATTATTAGAATAGGGCACTATATTTGTTCTTCTCACTGGAAAAGAATGATGTCTTTCTTGAAATGTGTTCATGTGACAGATCATTTATCGGCAGGTAAGAATCAAGGTTTCCACCTTTTCTTGCCTTGAACTACCCACCTTTCCTCTAACCAGCCACCTGCCATTCCAGCTTTTTACAGGGCTCCTCAGTTGATCTTGAAGGCATAGATACACATTCCAAACTAAGCTCTGCAAGTGTCTAATACAGACACTCCCAGGCTCAGCAGCCTTTAGCTGTCACTATCTTTAGCTCTGACAATCTCATGGGCTTGTTCTTTAGAAAGGCTAATCACTCCTAAAGGGTTTAAACAGCCAAATGGTACAAATATGTAGAAATTATCTAATTAAAGGAGATGTTAATAATCTGAGCTTGGGCAAAAGGAGGTGGGGGGCATAGTGTGTTACTGAGCATACACTATAATTAAGCATGTTGTTATCATTTCTTAAGAGAAGTCTTAAGTTTTTCCGAGATACCAATCACCTTATACATCTCAACATCTGATGTTGGGCCATGGGCTCATACTTTATTATACTCTTTAATCTAACAACTTTGGGGTATGCCATGTCTTTTTATTAGCAGAAACCTATAGTTTAAAGAACATTTTTTTTCTATCAGATTTCCAATCAGATCTATAATGGGTACCTCTGATACCAATATGAGTTTTAACAGACAAACAGGTGTAATCGCCAAATTATTGCCATTATTACTTAATCTGCTTGTATGTAAAAGGCATCACCGTAAACCAGGTCCCTGCTTGCTCTAAGAGGCAATGAAGAGTGCCTCGTGTTGTATGCCCTTTACCAAGTATGGCTTGGTTCAGGAAAATGTCATCATCACATGGTACAATATTTCAGAGTCTCCTAAGTTTAAAATACAGGACATAGTAAGCATGTTGGTAGGTCGTTTTGAGTGTCAGTTCAATACTACTAAAGTTTCTATATTACTCTTAAAAAGCCCCACGTATAGGAGTCAATTATAATAGTGCATGACTAAAAGCTAAAAATCTGCATCTTTATTTCTGTTGCAGTTTTGTAATCAACCACGAATGATGAAACCTTCCATAGCTGAGATGCTTCACAGAGGGAGGATGTTGTGGATAATTCTTCTAAGCACAATTGCTCTAGGATGGACTACCCCGATTCCCCTGATAGAAGACTCAGAGGAAATAGACGAGCCCTGTTTTGATCCATGCTACTGTGAAGTTAAAGAAAGCCTCTTTCATATACATTGTGACAGTAAAGGATTTACAAATATTAGTCAGATTACTGAGTTCTGGTCAAGACCTTTTAAACTGTATCTGCAGAGGAATTCAATGAGGAAATTGTACACCAACAGTTTTCTTCATTTGAATAACGCGGTGTCCATTAACCTTGGGAACAATGCATTGCAGGACATTCAAACAGGAGCTTTCAATGGTCTTAAGATTTTAAAAAGGCTGTATCTACATGAGAACAAACTAGACGTCTTCAGAAATGACACCTTCCTTGGCTTGGAAAGTCTGGAATATCTGCAGGCAGATTACAATGTTATTAAACGTATTGAGAGTGGGGCATTTCGGAACCTAAGTAAATTGCGGGTTCTGATTTTAAATGATAATCTCATCCCCATGCTTCCAACCAATTTATTTAAGGCTGTCTCCTTAACTCATTTGGACCTACGTGGGAACAGGTTAAAGGTTCTTTTTTACCGAGGAATGCTAGACCACATTGGCAGAAGCCTGATGGAGCTCCAGCTGGAAGAAAATCCTTGGAACTGTACATGTGAGATTGTGCAACTGAAGAGTTGGCTGGAACGCATTCCTTACACTGCCCTGGTGGGAGATATCACTTGTGAGACCCCTTTCCATTTCCATGGAAAGGACCTTCGAGAAATCAGGAAGACAGAACTCTGTCCTTTGTTGTCTGACTCTGAGGTGGAGGCTAGTTTGGGGATCCCCCACTTGTCATCAAGCAAGGAGAATGCATGGCCAACTAAGCCTTCCTCAATGCTGTCCTCTGTCCATTTTACTGCTTCCTCTGTTGAATACAGGTCCTCCAATAAACAGCCCAAGCCCACCAAACAGCCCCGAACACCAAGGCCACCCTCCACATCCCAAGCCCTATATCCCGGTCCAAATCAACCTCCCATTGCTCCTTACCAGACTAGACCCCCCATTCCCATTATATGCCCTACTGGGTGTACCTGTAATTTGCACATCAATGACCTTGGCTTGACTGTCAACTGCAAAGAGCGAGGATTTAATAACATTTCTGAACTCCTTCCAAGGCCACTGAATGCCAAGAAACTGTACCTGAGTAGCAATCTGATTCAGAAAATATACCGTTCTGATTTCTGGAATTTCTCTTCCTTGGATCTCTTGCATCTGGGGAACAATCGTATTTCTTATGTCCAGGATGGGGCCTTCATTAACTTGCCCAACCTAAAGAGCCTCTTCCTCAATGGCAATGATATCGAGAAGCTGACACCAGGCATGTTCCGAGGCCTACAGAGTTTGCACTACTTGTACTTTGAGTTTAACGTCATCCGGGAAATCCAGCCTGCAGCCTTCAGCCTCATGCCCAACTTGAAGCTGCTATTCCTCAACAATAACTTGCTGAGGACCCTGCCAACAGATGCCTTTGCAGGCACATCCCTGGCTCGGCTCAACTTGAGAAAGAACTACTTCCTCTACCTTCCTGTGGCTGGTGTCCTAGAACACTTGAATGCCATTGTCCAGATAGACCTCAATGAGAATCCTTGGGACTGTACCTGTGACCTGGTCCCCTTCAAACAGTGGATAGAAACCATCAGCTCAGTCAGTGTGGTGGGCGATGTGCTCTGCGGGAGCCCTGAGAACCTCACCCACCGTGATGTGCGCACTATTGAGCTGGAAGTTCTCTGCCCAGAGATGCTGCACATCCCACCAGCTGGAGCATCCCCAGCCCAGCCTGGAGATTCTCACCTTGCTGGGAGTCCAACAAGTGCATCACCTTATGAGTTCTCTCCCCCTGGGGGCCCTGTGCCACTTTCCGTCTTGATTCTCAGCCTGCTGGTTCTGTTTTTTTCAGCAGTCTTTGTTGCTGCAGGCCTCTTTGCTTATGTGCTCCGACGACGCCGGAAGAAGCTCCCCTTTAGAAGCAAGCGTCAGGAAGGTGTGGACCTTACTGGCATCCAGATGCAGTGCCACCGGCTTTTTGAGGATGGTGGAGGTGGTGGAGGTGGAAGTGGAGGTGGAGGCCGACCAACTCTTTCCTCCCCAGAGAAGGCCCCTCCTGTGGGTCATGTATATGAGTACATCCCCCATCCAGTTACTCAGATGTGCAACAACCCCATCTACAAGCCTCGTGAGGAGGAGGAGGTGGCTGTTTCATCAGTCCAGGAGGCAGGGAGTGCAGAACGTGGGGGGCCTGGGACACAAGCACCAGGAATGGGTGAGGTTCTCCTAGGAAGTGAGCAGTTTGCTGAGACACCCAAGGACAACCACAGCAACTACCGGACCTTGCTGGAAAAAGAAAAGGAGTGGGCCCTGGCAGTGTCCAGCTCCCAGCTCAACACCATAGTGACGGTGAATCATCATCATCCTCACCCTCACCACCCAGCAGTTGGTGGGGTGTCAGGGGTAGTTGCGGCAACTGGGGGAGACTTGGCTGGGTTCCGCCACCACGAGAAGAATGGTGGGGTGGTGCTGTTTCCTCCTGGGGGAGGCTGCGGTGGTGGCAGTATGCTACTAGACCGAGAGAGGCCACAGCCAGCCCCCTGCACAGTGGGATTCATGGACTGTCTCTATGGCACAGTGCCCAAATTAAAGGAACTGCACGTCCACCCTCCTGGCATGCAATACCCAGACTTACAGCAGGACGCCAGGCTCAAAGAAACCCTTCTCTTCTCGGCTGGAAAGGGCTTCACAGACCACCAAACCCCAAAAAGTGATTACCTCGAGTTAAGGGCCAAACTTCAAACCAAGCCAGATTACCTCGAAGTCCTGGAGAAGACAACATATAGGTTCTAACAGAAAAAGAAAAATAAATTAGTGGTTTTCCCTCAAAAGAAAAAGAAAATAAAAGAAACATATCCCTGCTCCTTTACACCCGTCCCAGTAAGTCCATTCTCACAAACTTTCCTGCCCTGAACAGAACTGAAACCGCATGATAACTAGAAAATACAGATGTATGCTCTCCCCTCTCAGATGTGATTTGGAGGAAGGGCCATACTCAGATCATTAATCAATGAAGTGCCTTCGCAGACTTTTGCCAGCAAATGTTATCATTATTTTTTTATACTGAAACTCGAGACTTTGACTGTGCCATGTATAAGGTATATTGGGGATCATTGTACTGATCCTAATTAAGTAAAATTCAATGTGTCTTTTTATTTTCAGTAACTTTTTATTTTAGTTGTAGTTTTGTTTGACAGGGAGTGGGGAAAACAAATTGACATTTGTGGCTTTCTTTCCTCTTCCCATCATGGCACAGATTCTGTACATGTATTAACAATGCAGTTTGCTGCATGCCTGGAAACTGCAAGATGGGGAGGGAGGGGGCGGGTCTTGCTCGAATGTTCTCACCCACTCTTTTTTCTCTCATACACATATCCACACGCAAATCACAAATCCCTGCTCAAAGTTAGGTCTCTACACCTGCAGCCTCTTCTTTCTGGCACAGGCGCGCACACACACACACACCACTCCCATTCAACCTAATCTCATTAGTTTGGGTTTGATCCATTCCTCTCCTCTCCATAGCGCCACCTTCCCCTTACCTCTAGTGTATAGCTCATGACATCTCTCCCACCACCCTGGGAAAAGTCACACTCAAGGCTGGATCCTACTGATGTGGAGGCCTGGCAGTTGAACAGCCGGAGGCGCACCCCTAGGGATGAGCACTCTCTTTGTGACACTTCATCCTAATGCCAAGATTTTTTGGAGAACATCTGCACTTTCTTATATATATATAATATTAAAAAAACATAAAAAAGCAACTGGGTATATATCACTAACAGCTTTGTAGGAAGCACTTTTAATGTTTTCTCTCTCACACACAAAGATTCAAAAGAAATGTGCATATATTTATTCTGTAATTTCAGTGATTATAAATTGTAAAGGTAATGTTTAATCATTGTATAGTGATTATGCGTCTGGTATAGCTTTCCTAATAAAAAGTTTTTGAAAAACATAATACATTATATATAGAGGATACAAAGCTTGAACCTTAAATCCCAGCTATGCCATGCTTTTCCTGCTCCCACTTTTTAAAAAAATTCTTTTATTTGTTATACAGAAAGCTAGTTTATTAACAAGTTTGATGCACTGTGATGTTGATAAATCTTATATCCCACGACCTACATTCTATACCAGGATATAATTGGGAGTTAAAAAAATCTGATTTATATAGTTCACTTCTTTTGGATGATGAATTTCAAACTTAGTACCCCAATGATGCACCATTTTTCCTAGGCAGTATGCAATTGAGAGAAAATAAAGTAACTAGATTGCTAAGAAGTTCAGGATTAATTAGGAGGGGGTAATCAAGGATCCATGCGTCTGAAGATAGTAAACGACATAAAGGAAAAGGAAAGTAACTTGCTCTTCTTTTAAAAAATGTGCACTAAAATTACACACACACACACACACACACACACACACACTAACCAATCAAAATCTAAGGCCTTGGAGCCAATTTGACTATCAGGATTCTGTTAATTGTGACAGTTGTCACTGTTATATTTAGCTACTGATTTTTCCAACCACTTACTGCAACTGGCCCCAGTCATGCTTGAACTAAGATAGAGGATGCTAAGTGAGTTTTTCTTTCTGTATGACATTAAAATGATGTTGCAAAAGTAATCTGACAATAATTCAAGTTATGATCCATTTACATGTGAGTGAAACCAAAGAAAATCGGATTTTTAAGGTGCCAGTATCTTGTTTGTGGAGGAAACTAAACCAATACAAAGAAACCGGAGAGCTTTGAGGCAGGCACTTCTCTCATTAGGCCAGTAGAGGGCAGCAGAGCCCCAGAGATTCACAGACCCTGTAGCTGCGGAACTGTGCAGTGAGGCCTGCGTTCTCTGTTATGGTTCCTCAAGCTGCCCTCAGTAGAAAATTATCATTATGTGTTGAATGTAATTCACCACAAGTCACTGATGCCTTACATCACATTTTCTTTCCATAAAAAAAGAAGACTAGCAGCTTCTAAAGCTATGAGACTGATATAAAACTAAGGCATTGTACTTAAAAAAAAAAGTCCCATGAATGTCTAGAACATATTTACATATCTCTTGATTAACTATATATGGGTATCAACACAGGTATGCATAAAGTCAAAAAGACAAGTATTCAATATAAAAATGCAACTCTTCAGGGCTATATTTTGGAATTACTTCAGTGAAGAAAAGCCCGTGGACATGATTCACTTTTTCTCTACATACAGTATTGAAATGCAGCTCTTCTTTATGTAAGAGGATCACACCCACTATTAAACAGGTGTCCTCCTTTTTTTGTTTATTCTCCTTTTCTTTGTTCTTTCCCATAAGTCACCCTTTTCATAGTTATCTCACTTTCCTTACTCTTTCTAATCATCTCTCCCTCCTTCAGTTGAAGTCTTTTTCTAAGGCACAGAAAGTCAGTACTAACCTTTAAGTGTTTTAAAACCTGATCTATGGGAGTCCCTCTAAACTAGTGATTTATCATGTCCCCTTTCCTCCTAATCAAATATTTTAGTGAATAGTAGAAAGCATGTGCATAATAAAAACTCAAAAGTGCAAAGCCAGATACTTCTGACAGTAATCATCATTTCCTTAATAACCATGTACACATTCATAACATGGCATATTATACAAATCAGGTTAAAATACAATCCCTAATAATCCTGGTGCTTTTGACATTTGAAAAATGAGTGTCCATATACCATATCAAATTACAACATAACTTGACAATTAAAATGTTTATATTTTATTTATTAAATACAGAAAGTAAGACTGTCTTGTCTTAAATATAGGTCATAATTTTACTCTTAAACCAGGAATAACTGTATTTAGTGAAAATAAATTTATATGAGAATGGAATTTTGTATTAAAGGAGAGAATTTTTTGCTTCCATGGAGTTTTCTACCCCTGTGGCTAGGCCCCTTATTTTAGCTGTGCATTAGAATTACTTAAGTTAGCTTTAATTTACAATACCAGATATTTTTTCTTAAAGTACCATGAGTATTAATATAGGTACTATGATTAGGATTTGATCTATGTTTTTGCTGTAGTGAAATGATTATTTTTGAGAAAAAGATTACTAATTCACTTCATAGTGATGATTAATTCAACTGAAGCAGACTCAGATCTGACAGATATTTGCTATTATTCATTGCTATTTTATTACATATTACAGTAATAATATTTGAAAATAATAAAATGTATTGTAATGTCCCTTTAACTACAAGATAGTGAGTGGAAAATAATTGAAAGTGAAATATTAGTTTGATTCAGTAATAGTTTTAACATATTATTTATCACATACAGTATTACTTATGTGGATGCTTTTATATTTTTATTTAAAAATCTATATTATTTCATCTAATTGCAAAATGCTAAAAAAATAAAAATATGATCACCATATTTTAAATACAAGTTCAGAGACAGAGATCACAAAGAAAGTTTAATGACTGAGCTTCAAAAGTTGGTTTTTTTTTCTTACCTAGGAATGTTAGTTTTAAACTCTTGATGTCTGAAAAGAATATCTGTGTTTAGCATTATGAAAATTGATAATGCAATTGCAGAACATAGGGACTTTAACCATTGCGACACATTATTTTGATACGTTTCATGTAAAGTCATTGTTCATACAGTCCTATCCTTTTGCAATTATGTCATCTAAGCCAATAAATGTTGCATTTTTGTAAAATGGCTATGACAAAGGAAATATTAACAAAATGCTTTACAAAATGTGAGATATATTACTATAACGGTTCAAGACAATATGAGAGGAAATGGTAATAAAAGGACACTCCATCTTAAATGATTTGAGCTAGTTTAATTTGAGCTTAGACATTTATAACTTATACTTAGCTCAAAATCCTCAACTGTGAAAATTCAGGTGAACAGAACATAAACTATCAGTAATTTCACCATATAAGTGTTTTTTTAAATATACTATAGGCCTTTTAAAAGTAACAGGAGCAATAACACGTGTAATTGGGCAATCGTGTGTGTGTGTGTGTGTGTATAGTACTATTATATATGTATATACTATGTATATACATGTATATAGTTTATATATGCTGGATTATACTTACATGTAAATTATACATTTTTTTTCACATGTATAACAATTTTAGTTTTATGCATTTATGTTTCTTGCTTCTGTCTAGCTACCATCCAAATGAAGCTGGATGAAATTATGAGTCTTCACTTTGGGAATATTCACATGTAAAAAGTAACAATGTAATTACTATTTATGAATTTAAAAGTTCTTTTATCTTCCAATTTGTTTCATTTTATTATTTAAGTCATAGGGGACAAATCTCAGTCAAATTGTGATTTAAGTTAAATCCTCACGGTAAAGAAACCAGTCTTATAAATACACAACATAAGTGAAATGAAAAAATAAGTGCTCCTTTTTTCATTTTTCTATTTATAGAATAAATTTTACAGGTGAAAACAACTTCAGTAGCTTTCTTAATTTGACAAGACTTTTGTAACTTATCTAGGTATGTAGAAAAAGTGAAATCTTGAAGGTAGATGTAAAAGAAGTAAAGGACCTGCCTAAGACATTCATCATCCTATTTTACTTCTTCTAATATCATCCCTCATTTAAAATGTATAATAGTAGTCGTAACAATAATCAACACAGATGACCATTTTTAGTATGCTTTTACAAAATCTGAGTCGAAGGGGAAGACTTCTCACGTCAAGGAAGCAGGTGCACACCAGGGGTTGTCACTATGAAGAGGTAATGGTCTAGCTAGCTTCTCTAATTCTGATAATATTTGCTCCTGAAAATAATATACATAAATTTGAGAACATTTATTGTTTCCTCTCTATTGTATTGACATAAATGATTTTTCACATGATTCTAAAATTCTAACAGAAAATAATGCTTGTGGTGAACTTGAAAGATATATAGTCAAGGAGGGATTATCTATGGCTGACCCAACTCCTACAATATCTTTAAACATTAAAACACATATGAACATTAGTAAAAGGAAGGCTTTCCTTATTACTACCCATGACAAAAAAGCCCAGCATACCTAATCAAATGTTTCTTTAGTATATTTAGTCCATTCACTTGTTTATAAAATGAGTAGCACAGCGAATTGATAGAGTTCGCAGTGTATTAAACTGTATCAAAATCAAACAAGTTTGATCAAAAAGAATTTGCTAATGACCAAACAAACCTGAATATTTTAATTCAACTGTAATAATTAGCAGGTTGTTCTCTTGATGATTATAGGTACCACATTTCCAATACTGTATTATATGTGAAGACAGGGCTTTTGTGCTTTTGACTACGAACATTTGCACATTTTACTACAAACTTTAGGTTTAGAGTTTATTTGGCTGATAGAATACTACATAATGATTTTTGGTAGCATTTAAAACAAGAGCATAACTTTCCGAATGTGGGGGTGGCAAAGTTAGCTCTGAAAAAAGATGCTGAAACAAAGATGTCATCCAATTGTGTGGAGGGATGGAAAAAAGTTCTCTTCTCCCTCCTGGCCCTATTCCTTTCATTATTCTTGACAGCCCGGCTTCTACTTCTGTTTCTGACTCAGTACCAAGATATTCTTGTGACTAAGGGCACATTCATTGAGCTCAAATTAGGTGCCAAAGCAAGATCAGGGATTGATGAGAGTCCCCGTACCCAATGACAAAATGTCCAATTCACTTATCTTTGTACCCAGGCTGAGAAAATAATTCAGCATATCTCCCTTCATTGTGAAACCATTTACAAGTCTGGTGAAAAAAGTCAGAACCTATAATAATGAAACTAGAACCACTTCTGGAAATCAAGAGAAAATCACCAAACGCTTTAAAAATATGTAACCTATCTTTAAAATTTCAAAGCCTTGCTTTTCCTTCTCTGAAATGCCCTTTGTCTTCACCATGGCATCCAAAATATTGGTTTAATTAAAATTAAAATACAAACGTAAAATATTTGTATTAAGACCTCTTCCTCTTACTGGAATCCACACATTTTCAGTAGTTCTTCCTTATTTACAGTGTAAACTCTCTGATTATTCTGCTGTTATACTGTTGCTTGGAATTAGTTTTTTTCCAGAGGATTCTGGTAAAACAATTTATCTTAAAATGTCTTCTTTTTTTTTTGTTTTTTGGTCTGTGGTAACTAACTTTATAATATAAACAATTCTGTCAATATGTATACTATTAACTATATACTGTAATTGGAAAAAAGAAAAGAAACCCTTAAAGTCTATCTAAATTGGACATTTTATATGTATTAAATTGAGCTGGGATTTTTTTTTTTTTCCTACTTGTGCTCTTCTTCATCAGATTTGGATTCAAAAGTGAAATCTGTTCCTCTAGTTCTAATTAACAGTTCATTAGATGCTTTACTTTTCTAGCTGGTAATAAAAGGGAGATGGGTATAGAAAATGTTAACACATATAAATACTCTGTGGAATTATGAGGCCCAGGAATCTCTCACTCTTCCTTCAGGAAACCTTCCTCAACAAGAAGGACAATGGAAAGAGAAGGGGAAAAAATGCAAATGCTCTCCCCTTTCTGAAGACCATCTGATAAAGGCTTTATGGAGAAAGTTTGAACTAGACTTTCACATTAACCTTTTGGTGTTCTATCTTTGGAAGAGTTTAAATTCCATAGTACTAGGCCAGCCCGGTGGCGTAGTGGTTAAGTGCGCGCGCTCCACTGCGGTGGCCTGGGGTTCGGATCTGGGGTGCACACCGACGCATCTCTTGTCAAGCTATGCTGTGGCAGCATCCCCTATCAAGTAGAGGAAGATGGGCACAGATGTTAGCTCTGGGCCAGTGTTCCTCAGCAAAAAGAGGAGGATTGGCAGATGTTAGCTCAGGGCTGATCTTCCTCACAAAAAAAAATAAAATAAAAAAAGATAAATTCCATAGTAAGTTCACTATACTCTTCAACATGATTCTAAGCCATTTCAGTTAACCATCTGTTAACATAGTCATTGGACAGGAAATCAAACCTTAACAGTAACTAAATAAATTATAATTAAAAGTAAATTTGAATGCAGAAGAAATCCCAAGGATAAACTATAGTAACATGCATATTAAAAATTTAGCTTAATTTATGGTATAGATGTGTAAAATGAATTATGAAGTTTCCTTTTTCTTTCTTTTTTTAATTAGTAGTTTTTCCTGTACAAATAAGGACTCTTCGTTACTCTCTAGTTAATTTTTGGGCCACGTTAATAACATAACCTTCTCCTGAGCCTCATACCAGAATTCATTTAAGGAACACAATCCAGTTATTAATATTTATTTAAGAAAATTTAATTATTAAATAATTGACTGTAATTTACCATGTAATACATCCCAGAGCTATGACTATTCCAGAACCAAACATATGTAGTTTAAAACATTTTTTATTAGTTGCAATATTATTCTCCTCTATTTGTGTTTATGATTTGAATTTTAGTAGTATAAATGATATTGAAATTGCTCCTTAATTTGGATCATATACTCTTCTCTCTTTATAAATGTGGATAACTGATAGCTAAACATTGCTCAGATGAATATATACATGGATTTTATTTACTAACACCTTTATCAAATAAGTGACAGTTTGCATAATGCATTACTGCACAGATGAAATTTAAAAAAGGTTTAATTTAAGGTTCAAAATGGGGTAAGATATAGTGTGGAATGCTGAACAATATATAAAACCTAGCTTCTAATGTTTTATTTGTTAAATGACCCAGGCTTGAGTTTGACAGTAAATCATCTCTCATCTCATGTTAATTCACACACAGCTCCCCAGTTCTGAGGAGACAGCGCATTCACTGTGCCCACTCCACTTCAAAGAAAGAAGTCAGTATTACTATAAATCACTGTTTTAAAGAAGGGAGGGCGGAGACAATGATACTGGGGAACTTTTCTGCAAACTACGCTCTGCCTATCCTAACTGCAACATGCACAGCTCCACTCTTATTTCCACTGCAAGGTGCATCACAGAATAACAAAAAGAAATATTGCAAATAGAAAATGAAGAGAGAGAGAAGGCAACGTGCAGTCAGTTAGAAAAGGCACCTGAGGTAATTCTGATATGCTCACTCATCAACCCACACTTTGAGAACTACTGTTCTCAGCAAGCATCTTTAGTTGCAACCAAGCAAATACATTACCCTTTACTATATGCAGTTTGCTAATTCCCATTTTGTAAAAATCACTGTGCTGCTTCTTTTATTTTCTGAAAATACATATCTTTCATGGGCATCAAAATTTAGTTTCAAATTTCCCTCATCCAATAGGCCTTTATTGATACAGTAAGCTAATTTTGAATATTCTCCCATATACTTATGCACACAATCTACTCTATGCTGATTTGAGTATGTAGGAATATATTACCCTAAGTGTCCTTCAGTCACTCTGCCTGTCTGTGCCAAGAATTCTGGCTTTTAAATTATATTGTAAGCACTTGAGAACACAGATTGTCTTCAAGGTCTTTTGTAGCCCAGTGTCTAGGACCATATTTTGCCCAGGCATGGGAAATATATCCTGATCAAACTTCTGAGTTTCATGGATCCTATCTTGTTTCTAGAATAGCCACATTACTACCTTTATTATTCCCATTATTTCTAAGACACAGCCTTAATAACAATAGACACTAGGTAAATATTTGTTAATTAAATGAATGAACAGAGTTTTAAAATATGTATAGCCTATAAGTTCTTGCAAAAGTTGTTAGTCCTTTGGTATGTAACCCAGAGAAAAGATGAAAAAGGATGGAGGAGTTTGGAGTGTGAGAGAGGTGGCAAGAAGTGTCACAGTATGGGAAATGTAATAATTTATTTTACTTTTCTTGGATTTCTTTATTAGTAATATACACATTGACCTCAAGGAAAATAGACTGTGGAAACTGAGCGCTATGAGTATGTCTCTGGGGAGAAACTAATGGAAAAAAAAAAAGAAACAAGAAAGAAAAGGACAAAGAAAACTAAAACTTAGTTTTATCCATTAGCAGCCAAAGCAGAGAAGGAGCACGCCCAGTAGTATGCAGATGTGGTATTAGCGAAGCTTGTGCTCAGCTGCTTAAATGTTTACAAATAAGAGCAATAATTTAGTAGGCTTTGTTGATGTTGTCTCTGTTATAATTGCTTAACTGAAGGTTCTACCACTTTACTGAAAATTCTACTGAAATGTTAATCCAGCCAAGAGTATTAAATAAAACAGGACATACATACAAGTATTATATGTACCTCTTTCCTTTACAGAGATGAGCAATTTAAAATATACTTTTATCTCTTCTATACCAGCCAAATGTACAAGATTTCACAGATAGGGTGACAGGAAAATACTAGCTCTATTCCTATATTTTAGTCTTTGATCCTGTTTTGGACAAGGATGAGGTAAAATCAGATGACGAATGCAGAATTGCATGGATGAACATATGAATGAATATATAAAATATACTTCTACCTTGCAAGATCCAAATTTTAATGCATAGCTAACCAAATTTCACTTAGGTAATGTGAAACTTTTAAAAGAGAAAAAAAATCATCTGTGTACTTATTAAAGTTTGAATCTTGAAATACTACTATGATCATATTCTCCTC
The DNA here is from genome assembly GCF_057802395.1 of Ceratotherium simum simum. NCBI lineage: Eukaryota > Metazoa > Chordata > Mammalia > Perissodactyla > Rhinocerotidae > Ceratotherium > Ceratotherium simum. The sequence continues at coordinate 55,361,368 of NC_141914.1, forward strand.
TATCTTACCAAAGGATATAATTATGAGAGTTTAACTGATGGTAAATTTAGCCCAAAAAGAAACATTTAAGGCAAATACAAACAAACACATACATTTTTTATAAACTTCAGACATTTATTTATTTTCATTAAAGCTATGGATATCCACATAAAATTCAGAGTTCTTTTCCAGTATCTGGAAGCTTGCCACTGTGTTGCTACGCCTTAGCTGTCTTAGATGTTTGACCTTGTGTTAAAACTGTATATTCTAATTAGAATTTTAGGTTGTCCTTGAAATATACTTGTGATTGAACTCTAATTCTATTAGAGAAAAAATGATCATAAACTGTACATTTACATCTTTTAATGCATTTAGAGTATAATTCAAGTATTTTAGAAGTAGTCGTGCAAAAGGATTGCAGAATTTCAAACTGCTGTCAAAGCAAATAAATGGTGTGTGATCCACTATGTCTTAGAAGATGTAACATAAGAACATCTTGCTAGTCAATAGAATCAGGAATGTAGAGACAATAAATTCTTCAAACATAAGGTAGGCTTATATAAAATTAAAATCTAAAAATATGATATTTTAGGACTATTTAATGTATTGGGAATCTAAAGTAAAAATTCATAAATATAGATATGTGTACCAACATCCCACATACTTTTATAACTATTTCCATTAATAAAAATGCTATGACAATATAATCATATATTAGTACATAAGTTAGTATACAACTTAAAAAAGCTATGCACATGAGAATGAATTAAGTTTCATATCTTGACTCACTGTAAAAGTTAGTAAACATTTCAACTTGAATTTTTCTGAATAATCAGCTGTGTAAAAACATGATGTTGTAATGAGGGCAGATATGGTAACAATAACTCCCAGGAAAAGCTTTCCCATGCCTTAAAAATGCTCACAAACTGTTTTATTTAAGCTTTATAGAGTGCTGATATCTAAGACATAAAAAGCCTTTTACATTGCCTATTAAAATGTACTTTCTGTTTAATTATATTTCTGAAATTGCAATATGATCAGATTTGTTTTAAATAGTTGAGGATCTCCTATCACTGTAATATGTAGATTCTGCTCTGAGTCAATATTATTTCATTACGGATTATGCTCTTAACTGAAAAGATTAAAGTGTCAAAAACAAACGAAGAACATAAAAAACAAAACCTAACAATAGGAATCTTTGTTAAATGAGTACTATAAGGATTTAGATTTCCTCTCCCTCCTGCTATTATCAGGTGAAGTGAGGACTGGATAAGAAAAGACTACTGTAGCTTGTAATCTCATCCTTTTGTCCAAGTTTCTCCAGTAAAGCTACTACGGTTTAATGGAAAGCTAAGTCTAAAGAGGATCCCACAGATAACCAGAGATAATAGGTCTCACTGCTAAATGCCTTTCTCCCTGTGAAAACAACGTTCTTCTTAGGATATTGGAGCTCCTTTTTGTCCTAATACTAAGATGAGTAGGATATGATAATACAGCTTGAAAATCCCTGAAGGTTTTTTAAATAGTTTCAGTTCTTCATTATACTCTAGAACGTGAGATGAGGCTAAACTTTAGAAGGATGCCTTCATGATCTAACTATTAAGGGGAGAATGACACTCCATTCTCCGTGGAACATGAAACCTCTGCTAGCGACCATTCTGCTGGTATATTCTTTTGAATGTCTGTCCCTGTAAGCCATCATGCGGAAGGCAATTGTGACTACTGCAATAACCTCACAGGAAGACCTTTTGTCATACCTTGAGAAAATTTCAGACCCTGAATTATCTCAAACCTTTTAAATTGGATTGTAGCTGAAAAGCATATAGGACTCTTTCTCATTCTCCTGGCCTGTTCGTTTAGTTGGTATTGATGAGGATTTCTTAGGATTTTGAATCAGAATGAATTTAAACTACGAATGGGATATGTGCAAAACTGGGGGACATTGTGTTCTTCCTGGTAAGTGCTGAATTCATCACATAGAGAACCCACTAGTATAATGCTTAAAAGAGATCCTGTCAGATCTGCATGAGAATCCCTGTTCAGCCATTAACACCTATATAATCTTGGACAGGTTGTTTTAATCTTTCTGAGCTGCTTAAACTAAGTCACATGGTCAGATTTATATTATTAAAAGATCTCTCTAGTAGCTGTGAGGAATGGACTGAAGGGGACTAAAGAACAGTTAGGGTTTTGTTTTTTTTTTTAAGTTTTGTTTGCAATAATTTTAGATGAACAGAAAAGTTGCAAAAATAGTCGCGTTTCCTGTATATCCTTCAATCAGGCTCCCCTAATGTTAACATCTGACATAACAATGGTACCTTTGTCAAAACTAAGAAATTAATACATTGGTGCAATACTATTAGCTAAACTACAAGCTTTATTTAGATTTCAGCAGTTTTTTCATTAATGTCCTTTTTCTGTTCCAGGACCCAACCCAGGATATCACTTTGCATTTAACAGTGTTCCTTTTATTTTTTATTTCATTTTTTCCACATTCCAGCCTAAAGACACTGGTGGCCTGGACTAGGTAGTAGCAATGAAGAGAGAAGGAAGTAGATGTGAAACATGCTGAAGCCAGGGACAGTGGGCTAGGTTACTGAACGGATATGAGTCATGAAGCAAAGGAAAGAATCAAGAATGATTTGCAAAAATTTGTGGTTTGAAGAACTGAGTAGATGGTGGTGACTTTTACTGAGACAGGATGACTGGAGGGTGGGATGAGAGCAAGTTTAGAAAGAAAATCATGAGTTTCATTTTAGGCTTGTTAAGATGTGAGTATTAGCAATAATGTATGTAAAACATTTAGATCAATGCCACATAGTAAGTGTTCAATAAATGAGGGCCACTATGTGATGTTCATCATCATCATCATTATTATTATTATTATCATCATCATCACTATCATTATCATCAGGAAGGAATTTCAATACTGCTTCAGGTTGAAAAGAAACTTTCTATGAAGGTGCCAGTGACAGAAGCATTGCTGATGGTTCCACACTTTTCTCTGTGGAGTGTTTTCAGAAATCTATCCAATGGGAGTGTAAACTGGAAATGCCAGGCCTTGTTTGAGGCTACAGAAGGATGCATGGATAACATTCCTATTCTCTATCCTGAATTGGAGTCCTTAACGGACCCTACAGTACAAGGGGCTCCTCTGTAAGACGCCAAGTTGCGAGGGTACTATACAACTTGGGCAAAGCACAGGGGTATAAAAGGGCATAAAATGTTACAAAAATGAAAGCGTTTTGGCGAATTGGAGGGAATGGTTAAAGACGAGATGAGTAAGGCAAATTGGGGCCATAGTGAGAAGGGCTTAAATGCATACGACAGAGTTTAGAATTTAACCCAGTAGAGAGGAGATTGTATAATTTTTTAATTTCAAGATCCTTATCAGTGGGAAAACTACGTCAATGTATAACAGAATTCTAATGTCAAAAATCCTTATAAGCAACATGATTTCCTACGTGCATTCCATTCTTAACCACAGCGCTCTTCCGAGTAGCAAGAATGGGTATCTTGAGGATGAGAATGGTGAATTTAGCAAAAGGAGTCACTTTTTTTGAAAGAAATATTTAGTAGATTCCTCTGCTGGAAAAGGCCCGGGAATGCTGTAAAGGTTCAATTATGATGTGTCTTACCTCTATCCATCGTAAACCATTCCCTTCATGTCACAGAGAGTGAGAAGACTAACGTGCCAAAAATGAGGGATTGCCCTTAATTTCCTATGCAGGACGGTAAAATATTTTAGATCCTGCCGTAAGTCTTATCCAGAGCAAAATAACAGGAGTTAATTCTAGCTGAGCCGAAAAAGTGAGGCATCCGCAGGTTAAGAAAGAACAGTATCTATTCATGATGCTATGAGGACACTTACTTTGTCAAATAACCCAGACTTTGCCAATTACCTGATTTTACAAGTTTCAGCATAGATCTAGCCTCTATGCCAATGATAAGCTATTCTGATCTGAATTGTATAGCTTTTGTATATTGTATAATTTCTAGTGGGTTTATTCTGCATGTACCTTGAACATCAAGGAAGGACACAAGGGCAGCTTCAATGTGCTGCTGGATGTAAAAACAGAAAATGAGTTGTATACATACTAAAATATTAAAAATTAAGAGTTATTCTACCATTCATTAGATGGAAGGTGGGCACATGTAAGTTAGTAGAAGGAAATCAAACAAATGAGCAAAGATTCTTTCATAACTACGAATAATCTTTCATACTCCATTCGTATTTTCCCATTGTTTGCATTCTTGGGCATTATAGCCATTAAGGATTATTTCATCGTGTTGACACAGGTCCTGAGATTCAAATTCTCCAACATAAATGGTAAGGAAAGTACTGGAGCTACTTCACTTACCCTTCTATTAATGGTCTTATATTTACTGTCTTCTATAGGGCCTTACATATATTTTTTATTTATTAGATCTGCTTATATTTTCTTCTCTGAGCACATGTGCATGCGAAGCAGTAGAGAATAATAAATAAGGTTTAAAGCATTCACAAACAAGGGAACGTTATTAAGAAAATGAATGTTTTCATTCAGAATTAGCATGGTAGAATCCAGGCCATGAATCCCATTAGGAGATTTTTGTCCTTTAACTGCAGCCCCTAGGGATAGACGAAATGCCAATAAAGATCGACTTCACACAGGTATATGAAGGATGAGAGTGTGGATGTTTAAAAACATTCCCACTTCTTTCTCATTCACAGGGTTATTTAACCTTGCTGGTGTTATCTGAAATAACGGTCTCAACTCTGGTCTGCTTTTCCTATGCAGACACAGCCACCACAGTGCTGAGTGGAGAATCTCTTGTTTTCACAATTTAAAGATTGTTAGAACAGAAATAGGAGAAGAACCTTCAATAATGTATATGCCATTTAAAATATCTTTGAAAGTTCTCTGGATAAGTTTCTATAGGCCTCTTACTTAAAGTAAGAGATGTAATTTTTAAAGGCTTAATTTTGAATGCCTTTAATATTGCTGTCTGTGTTTCCTGCCTCATACTCTTGCCTGATTTTTCTCAGTTACACTTGTTCTGTTTCTGCACCCAGTAATTTTTCCCCAATTTTTATCTTTTCTTGTTTTAAGTGAAGAATTTGGGGCCGGCCCTGTGGCTTAGCGGTTAAGTGCACGCACTCCGCTACTGGTGGCCCAGGTTCAGATCCTGGGCGCACACTGACACACCGCTTCTCCGGCACGGTGAGGCGGTGTCCCACATACAGCAACTAGCAGGACGTGCAACTATGACATACAACTATCTGCTGGGGCTTTTGAGAGAAAAACGGAAAAAAAAAAAAAAAAGGAGGAGGATTGGCAATAGATGTTAGCTCAGGGCCCGTCTTCCTCAGCAAAGAGGAGGATTGGCATGGATGTTAGCTCAGGGCTGATCTTCCTCACACACAAAAAAAAAAATGTAAGTGAAGAATTTAATTCTATGATTTTAAATTTTAAAGTACTATAAAACAGGCAACAAAGGGGCAGGCATTTTGTGAATAAAATGAGATAACACGATGCTTCTTAAATGATGCTTAAAACATGACTTTCAGGTGTGTTCTAGAAATGATGCAAAGTTACTTACCAAGAAGTTGGTGAGGTATTGACAATAATATATAGAACCATATTTTGCACATAGTTATTGAACATCTACTGCTTCAAGGCAAGCCACTGTGAATACAGAACTATATGATCTTAAGGAAATGACAGACTAGTTTTGGGAGATGTGACTTACACATGCAAAATTATTTTAAGGTATTAAAAACTATTGGTATAGACAGAACACACAATGGGAATTAAGAAGGAATTAAATTACTGTTTGACAGAAAGTCATGTGGTATCTAATGTGACAACCACAACACCCAGGTTGGCCCCGAGCAAGGACCTTCTGAAATGCTGAAGAACACAGCCTTCACAGCTCCCTGGTCACAGCTCATTTCTGTTTCTCTATTAGCTCACATCAACTATTAAGCGTGTAGAATAGCAAAGTCTGGAAATTATTTGAAGGAAAAGAGTAACCACGATTCTACACTTAAAAGTCCTTAGCTGCAGAATCACTTAATGACACAGTTATAATTATTCAAACTACTGTAATTTTTAAAAAAGAGTTCTAGATTTGGAAAAATGCTGACTTGTTCAAACTGCATCTGAAATCATTAAGCACTCCTTTTGCAAGAAAAAAAGAATCTCATATCATCACGGTTTAAACTATTCATTTAAGCATATTTTATGGAATAAACTTCAGCTCCTTGAATGTGATTGTACTGCCATCTTTATCTCTGGGCTGATTCATAATCACTGTTTCCATGCAACCTTTGATGAGCGGTAGGAAAGGACCCATTTACACTGCGATGAGAGAATGGGTGAGGTTAGGGTGGTTGTACACTGTTGGGGATCAGGTTTTTCCAGAATCTTCCAGGTTGAAATCACTGCTCTCACCACTCTGCACATATTCTACTAATATAAATAAATAATTATTGATTTCTGCAGTAAATATATAGGAGTCAGCAATATTCTGCTCCTTTGAACTTAGAAAGAGGCTTTTAAAATAAAAATGGTAAGCATGATACAATCAGTTCATAATGAAAAATATTAGCCATCTGCAGAATAACCCATGCAGTTATTTCTGTTGAAGAGTTTTCTTATATAATCACATTTGGTCAGAATGAGTTATGTACAGTCTCAGGAATCCATGACAGGAACAAGATAGCCTACTGATTTTATATCCCAAATATTTTTGGAACGATTTCTCTCCATATCTCAGAGTAAGTTATCCATTAAGATTATACAGCTACTAGTTTTGCTTTGATTCTATGCTCACCAAACAACACTCTCTTTTAAATTTCTTATTTGCTTGTTATTTTTTCAGAAAGAAAAGTCACTGTGAAATAGATGTAACTATCCTGATCTCTGTGACATAATTCTCACTGTAAATAAAGATATTGATATTCTGGTTTATATATCAATCCCTTGTTATTTTAGTTAATATGAGTCAGCTCACGAATCTAAATACCTCTCCCCTGGTGGACACAATGGGGAACAGCTCAGAAGACAGGATTTTGAAGACTGCAACCCACTCAAGGCTGCAGTGGACCTGAAATCAAAGGCACTAGCACAATCTGATATAAGTAAGAATCTAGGTTCTAGTAGGATCAAAAAAAATAATGTCTAGAAGAAACTTCAAGTATATAGGACAGAAATTGATGTCAAATGCAAGATATGAAGCTAGAATTTAACAGCCAAAGCAATGAAAATGAGAGGAGGTTGAGTAGAACCAGAGAGTGGTCTGGGAAAACTGTCTGCCACAAGCACTGTTGTTTACAGTGGTGGGTACCAGAAGCAGTACGTTGTAGCTGCTGGGTCAGCTGCATTTAAAGCATAACATGCATCAGAGATACTGACAGTCCAGTCCAGTTCAGAGGACTGGACATAAATGCAGCATCACAGTAAATCTAAAAGTAATGCCAGTTAGAAACTGTTCAACTTCTCTAAGAGGCCGGAGAATGTGGAGTGATAGTGCGTTGATTAAGAGATGGGCTCTGGAGTGCGAATGCCTGGTACTGAATCCCAGCACTCCATCTAATAGCTGTGTGACCCTAGGCAAGTGACTTCACATTTTTAAGCATCAGTTTCCTTTTCCATAAAATGGGAATAATAATAATAGTATCCACTTGTGAAAATTAGATGAGAATTTATGTATACATTGCTGTTTATCACAGTTCATGGCACAAAATAATGCTTTGTAACTGTAATAACAATGCCCTAAATATAATAACCTACTATGTTCAAAGCACTGTAATAAGCATTCACGGGAGGAGGTAAGGCAGGGGTGAAGGAAGAGAAATTTGGAGATAAATGACAATGAATTCCTATCATATAGGCCTTTATAATTTAATAAGGGAGACTTTCTGATTAAAAAAATCAAGAGCCTATCCTGTCACTGTTTGCCCAGGACAAACTGTTTTGGCAGATGGGCTTAGTTATATACGAAGGAAGAAAGATGAAGTACAGAGATTAACTTGTTAGAACACGAGTAATTTATTTAACCTTTTAAAAATTTATTTTGGTAAAATAGAATTAATAAAACTTACTGGAAGACAATTAGCAAAGTGATTTAGGGACATGAAAAGTAAAATTCCTGTTTAAACAAAGATATTATTTCATATTAAAATGAAGTCTTGATGCAAAAGCTCACATCAAATAAAAGTGACGTAGTTTTGGACTTACTAATGTGTGTGATTGTACAATAACAACTGAATGACGTTCACCTCTTTTGAAAGATTCTGAGCAATATTTGTGGAATATTTATGTAATGGAGAAGTTTAAGATTTCAAAAATAGAAACTGCATCAGAGGAAAGAGAAGGAACACTGTGAAGAGAATAAGAGGATGGTTCAGTTCACATATACTATTTATACATATATTCGAGGCAGATAGGTGGCCATTTGGGACAAACTATAATAGTAGCTATATTGAAACAGTAAATTATAAGAGCAAGGATACCAAGTCAATATTTTACTAGTAAAGCACAGTTTAAAGCATATTGGAATAGCAAGTGTCATCAGTAATGCACAGGAGCAAACCAAATGTCAGCACAGTAAGAAGTTTTTACATAACTAAGCCAAACCTTGGTTTTGAGTTTTTGATTGAAACTATAGTGATGAATCAATTAGAATGGGACTGAAAAGAAGGAATGAGTGAGCTTTAAAAGAGTGTGCCTGGAGATTTGGCAGGGGTGTGTGTGTGTGTGTGTGTGTGTTTGTGTGTGTGTATAAAATAAATAAATATATTTGACAGAAATCAAAGGCTGAAGATTCACCTGATAAGAATAAACCAATAACAGCAAAAACAAAAAATGATGTACAGAACAGCAGTTGACCACATAAAGTGACCTTGCAACTATGATAAAAGTTTCTCACTTCCTGAAACTGCTGCAAATAATAGACAAGATTTACCAAGATCCAAGACTCAGAGAATAAGATGAATTTCACTTCAGCAAAACAAAACAGACCTAGAGGCAAATTTACTGATTAAAGAAATGCCAAACCAATATCAACATGTCTAAATGTTGCCAGTTGTAAGTCAAAGCACAATCCTTGAACCCATATGTAGAGGCCTTGAGAAAGAAAATTCTTAGTAACAGTCTATTCTCACCACAACTGAAGCTGGGACTGGCTCCTACTTCACTGAAACCACAAGGACTTCTTTAAATTCTTAACAGTAGTAAATGGCAACAATGAATTCTGTTTGACTGACAGGTGTTCGTGTGTGTGCAAGAGAAGAAAGGTACCAAATTGAAAACTATAAAATTTGAATTCCACATAAATATTCTGTCCCAAGTTTTTTTAAGGGTTTGCACAAGTTATTTGTCTTTTTTGTCAAAAGTATTTATTTTGCTTAATAATTTTATATTTGTCTATCATTATGCTACATTTTATCATCTGAGGTTACACCTTTCAAGCTTCCTGTAGACATTTGTGTTATAAAAGCTTTTCTATACTGAATCATCGTATTTTTAAATTTAAATTTATTACTTTGATATCCAGGTTGCACCGAAGCCTCTGCAAAGTTTCATTTTGTTTGTTTTTAATGTAGCTTGTCTTTAAACATCTATTTCAAATGAATAATGGAAGGCAATTCCGTTGACTGCAAACGAAAACTAAGCAGCAAGGAATTCTCTCTTCATAGAAAAATCTAAGGCAAAATTAGGCACTGGAGAAGAGACAGATACTGCATGTACCTATAAAAGCAAAAATCAAAACATACTGAGGCCCTTTTCCCATTTCAGTAAGACCGCAACAAGCAGTCATCTTGCCTTCCTCAAAAAAAACAAATTTTAATACCATGTTCAGAAAGTCATATTCAGTATTTAGGTTCAGAGAATTCTGTTCCTAATATTTAAAATGGGGTTTCAGAGGTTCATGGGAGAACAAAATCTGCCTCTTGCTGACCAAGGTCCCATGGGAGGAAAAAAATACAGAATGTAGTTCTGACAAAATCTATTTATACAATTAATCTTTTACATGATATAAAATATCCCAAACTTTCAAATATAATTTTTTTTAAGTCAAGGTTTTTTTTAAGGAACCTACATTAATTATTCAGCCTTAGTAGAGCAGAGCTTCAACACTATGGCGTCTTAAAGCTGTGGGTTTTACCCTCCTAACAAACTAGACATTTATGAAATATTACGTTATGGGTTAGGAAGGGTGGGATGAAATCATGAATTCTTTTTAAATGTATTTCATTTGTTTTAAGACTGAAATACTCAACTATATGACAGTTCTTCTAAGGGGGAGAAATGCTAGTGGGAAAGTAATCTCAATTGTACTTTGTCTTTCATACTTTGTCATTAAACATGTCAGTATGTTATTCTTGCATTTAAAGGGGAAACTTCTATTTTTACACAAGAGTCTAATATTTATTCAGAAAATTTGCTAACAATGCATTGTTTGGGTATAAAAAGAAACTTAAAGTCAGTACATTTTTATTTCTAAGAAAAGTCTAAATGAAAACTATATGAACCACTACTATCTAGCATAACTAAAGAGTGCAAAAATTTATAAAACTGATTCACTCTGGATTTGTACTCTAAAAGTGAGCAGTACACCGTGGAAGGCTGGGTTTAAGGGTTCATCTTGATGGGGTTGCTATGTTAAGCCTGAGAATACATCAACTAGGTAGGCTAGCCTTGTTTTTATGAATGTGCTATAATAGATTGAATGTTCGTGTCCCCCCGAAATTTTTATGTTAAATCCTAACGCCTAATGTGATGGTATTAGGAGGGGGGCCTTTGGGAGGTGATTAGGTCATGAGGGTAGAGGCCTCATGAATGGGACTAGTGCCCTCAAAAAGAGACTCCAAAGAGCTCCCTTGCCCCTTCCACCACGTGAGGACACAGTGAGAAGACTGCGGTCTATGAACAAGGAAGTGGGATCTCACCAGACACCAAATCTGCTGATGCCTGGATCTTTGACTTTCCAGCCTCCAGAACTGTAAGAAATAAATTTCTGTTGGTTATAAGCCACGGAGTCTACGGTATTTTGTTATGGCAATCCAAATGGACTAAGACAGAATGGCTAGGGGTTGGCATGGAATATGCACATTTCATATCATTCCATTAAACAACGGCTTAATGATTTCTGCTTGAGCCAGGCCTTAGGAATGATAATAAAGTCCAGGAGAGGACATAAAAAAAGGATATTAGACTATATAGGACTGTATGTGCCAGTCTTAACAGACTAAGGGTTTTCCTAAAAAAATTTTTAAAAAGTCTGTTTCTTTTCTTGCTTTTTTGTCAATGTATGCATGTAACTTTCAGAGCTTACATAGAAATAATGCAAAAGGTTACAGACTTGAATGATATTCCTGGGAAATTTACATTTTGGTGGGATAATTTACCTCCATTGGCTATAAAATGTATGTTACTTTTACCGCCACAAAGAATATGAGAGTGTATGATTGTAAAATCAGTTGGATTTTCTTTCTTCACATGAAAGGTAGAAGACATGAATTTTATGATAAATTCTGTTTCCTTGGGAGCGTATACGTTGAGGATGCAGACTTAAGAAAAACTACAAAGAAGTTCTGAAGAAATGTTAGTGTTGTAATGATTCCTAACTAAAAGTAATACAACATACACAGGACCAATCCTGTGATCGTATATAAACAGCTGGTGTTAGTGTCTTTCATGAGTGTAACAGGTGTCTAGAGACACTTGTGAGAAGTTAATGCTTGAAGGGATAGTTTAAAGTCTTTAATAAATTTCGTCAGTTTACTCAGGCCATTCCCAGCCCTTGACAGATAAACAGGAGTTCTATAGCAGAAACTTGAGGGCCTTTACCTATTGGAAGTGAAATTGGAACAAGTGGCCCTTGTTCCAACAGCTGCCTATCTCTCAATTTTAGGAGCCATCTACCTGCCAAGTGAGTACCTCTGGGAAGAGTCTGAATAACTGGAAAAGACTTAAGAAATGGTGCTTGGCAAAGAGGGAGGGCCAAGTCCAAGGAGTTGGTTAGCAGCAAATTTTCCTAAATTAACTGGGGACACTGATATGGTTTCTTTCAGTTTGTTACAGATTTGGATAGACTGGACTAAAGTTTGGAAGGTGCTGGGATAGGACAATAAGCTTTGCTAGACTAGGGACAGGAAGAGCTCTCCCCAGACTGTACAAGAGAGATTATACTAGCGAGATGAGACTAAAATAAAAATTAGAATCGGGAGGGTGTTTAAAACTTGGTCTGAATGGAATGACATAACCAATAGTCTCAAAGGAGACATATTGAGTTGAGACAGGGCTTTGGAATTGGGTAGCTATTTTCTTTTAGTAAATTATATTCATAAATTGATGCTTAAATCTTAGTGATTAGGGTGAATAAGAGAAAGATTAGAGCTGACCTATATCATGCTTTCTGTTTCAAGTTGCAAATTTTTTTATCTGTATTCATGGTATATTAATATTCTGTAAACCTGTATTGTTCCATTAATCTGTGTTGGAATGCAACAGGCTAAATACCTTAACTTAAAAATATGTCATCTGAATTTAATGCACTTATTTCTGTTTCAGGGAGTAGAAACTCACATATTCTTAATTATTGAGTAGTTATAAAGTGTCAATTCATTTAAAAATTTTAGCATTAAAACAAATTAAAAGCCATTTAAGCTCACTAATAGGACTGTAGTGGCTCTCTGGCTTTTCAGTAGCATCTATTGAGATTAAAAATAACAGGAAAGTTAACTTTGATCGCATTATAGATGTTTGTGTTATCTGCCATCTAAAAACAGGAATGCAAGTATGTTAGGTAAGAAGGAGATATGGTTAATATAAAAATCATAGGCACCCAGCCACAAGGAAATAAGTTCTTTTAGTTAGTGCCTCAGGTCAGTAAAAGTACAAGGCACACCCTCACTAACTGTGCTGTGGATAATTTTGGAAGCCATAAAACGGAGAGGAAGACACATTTCAAAGGTTTTCTTTGAAAACTGGACTGAGAATTGTAAAACAAGGTTGAGCATAAAATTGGAATTACTGATATGACTGCTCCACCCCTAGATCTTACTTCCTAGTAGGGAAGCAGAAGAAAAATAGTCCTTGTGATTCAGAAGTCCTAGATAGGGCCTGGATTCCATCTCCTTTGACTTGAGATTAAAAAAAAAATTCTCCTACTAAAATATTAGCTTTTCGTACTTGACTGTAGCATCTTTGTGGTCAGAGGGTATGCACATCTTATCAGAGGGTATGCACATCTTAACATCTGGCAGACTTTCTGGTGTATAAGACAGTCAAAAAATACAGTCTATTCTTATTCCAGTAGTTATGTTCTATAAAGGTTGGGGGAACCCTGAGTTAGCAAATATTGCTCCTAGTTGAAATACATATACATGTATATATATGCACACTATATACATACATATCTCATATAGATTATAATCGTAAATCCTAAAAACAACTAATCCTGGTAGATTCTATTTTATTTTACAAAAGAGAAAACAAGGTTCAGCAATGTTGTGACTTTCCTGAGGCTGCCCCATTAATAGGGAACAGTGCTGGCATCCAAATCCTGTCCAACTGGCCCCAGAGCTGGAGCTTCTTGCATTACACTGCACCGCCCCCTACTGTCTCCATCCTCTGGTCATCTCTGAACGAGAATTGAACCTAGGCAGTGTGTGGCCATATTTGACCTCCGCTGGGAATATGTACATTTTTAGCTGCTCTGCACATGTCTAGCAATTACCCAAGAAAGTGCCTCAATTATTAACTAGGGGGTTACAAATAAATTTTAGTAAGTGAATTTACAAATACTAGATCTGTAAATAACAAGGATCCATTGTGTATGAATGAATTGAATTCCATATTCAAAAGAATTATAATGTAGTTAGTTCTTCTCTGCCATGGAGGTGGCAGAAATTCACTGAAAGAGCACTTTGACGTCCATCTTTGGATTTAGAGAGTGAAGGAACTGTAGAGTTTCGAAGACCACTGAAACATTTTTGTTCCTGCTGGTGAGTACTCAATAATTCTGTTTTCTACTAACCAGCCAAAGTTTCATTAAGATGATCATTCAGGGACACTCTATCTTTTGCCCCAGAGTGCATGTAAATATGAATATATATATTATAAATATAATTATTATATATTATACATACGTCCATAAGTGTATAATTATCATTATTTTTTTCCTGACATGTTGTAACATCAAGTAGTCTGAGAAGCAGCACTGTATAGCTGTTAAGCACACAGACTCTGAGATCAGACGGCCTGGGTTCAAAAGCCAGCTCTAAAAAACTTCTATGAGACATTGGGCAGGGGATCATTAATAGGATCATAATAAAGTCTACCTCATACGAATTCTGTGAATATTAAATGAACCGACTTATTATAATACAAAATACAAGTAAAATGCTTAGAACAGTACCTGGAGCACAGTAACCATTCTTTCTTCGTCAGCTCCAGCTGCAATAATAAAATACCACAGACTGAATGACTTAAACAACAGACATTTATTTCTCACAGTTCTGAAGTCTAGGAAGTCCAAGATCAAGGTGCCAGCAGATTCTCTTCCTAGTGAGGGCCCTCTTCCTGGCTTGCAGATGGCTGCCTTCTCACTATGTCCTCAAATGTAGAGAGAGAGAGAGCTCTGATCTCTCTTCCTCTGCTTAGAAGGACACTAATTCCATCATGAGAGCCTCCCTCTCATGACCTCATCTAAACATAATTACCTACCAACCCTTCACCTCTAAATACCATCAGATTAGGGTTAGGACTTCAACATATGAACTCAGAGAGGAGGTACATTCAGCCCATAATACATTCTAAGTCTTATTTACACTTCAACTGTTGTTATTAATACTTTTATTAATTAGAGTAGTAGAATTTGCTTACACTTGAAAGGTGAGATGTAATTTTTTAATGGGTTTTTGGGGAGAAGATCACAGAGATCAAGTGACATGTTCATCTCATCACATCAAGGGCACATACAGTCAACATGATTTATGACTACTGATGTTGATCTTGATCACCTGGCTGAAGTACTGTCAGGTTTCTCCACTGTAAAGTGACTCTTTATTTCCTCCTTTCCATATTGTATGCTTTGTGCAGCCCATACTTAAGAAGTGGGGAGTTATGTTCCCACTCCTTTAGGGTCAAGTTTCTACGTAATTTGTTTGGAATTCTTCTGCACAGGAAATTTGTCTTTTTTCCCTCTATCAATTAATTTATTCACTCATTTATTTACATCAGTGTGGAAGCAGATATTTATTTTATACTTTTGGTTACAATTCACTACTACTTTATTTTGTTGCTCAAACTTTTCACTTGGCTCCTAAACCCCTTTGATATGCCCCATTAATGTGCTTTTTTTTTTAGCACTTTCTTAACTTTTAGCACTATAAGATGCTCCTGCTTGAGGCTTATCTTGTATATTTCCTACACAGTCCTAGTCCAAGAAATAGTTATTTCTACAAAGAGATCCAGTTCCTTTCAGTGGTAAACGGTATTAGAAACCAAGATCTGGGTTCTAGTAACACTTGTCGCTACTGGGATGTCTTTTCTTTTAGGCTCTCTCAACTGCTAGCGCAAATAAATATATCTTTGTATACTAACCCCTGTATATACACATATCTATGAATATTTCTATGTGTAATCATCAGTTAATTCAGTTAAACGTGAGTTCTTACTGATGACTCCAACTCTAATCCATCACCCCATGAACAATCCTAGCGTCTTTCCCCTTGCTAATTTGTAAATTCCCATTCCAACAGTAATAAACCTGGCTCCCACCATCCATCATTCATTTACTTATTGAATTCCAGTATACATACACAGCAGTATCAGATTCCTAATCTGTACCTCTGTGGGAAAAACTTTATCAATCAGATTACAGTGTTTATGTGCAGTTCCTTTTGCCTTTAGTCTTACAGATTCCATTCATTTCCAACGTTCCACAGATCAGTACCTTTTGCCCCACCCCCCTCAGTGAAGTTACTTCATACACTTGTAATAAAGTTAGATTCTCTTGTCGCAGTCCTTATTCTTTCCTAGGACCTCCTGATTTCCTAAATGATTTTTTAAAATTGTATATTTAAATTTCACTCTCCGTGCTATAAGATTCGATGGGTTTTGACAAATGCATAACATCATGTCCCTTGTTTCGAGTTCAATTTTGTCCCACCCCTAAAATATATGAGTCTAACCCCCCTGTACCTCAAAATGTGACCTTATTTGAGATAAGAGTCTTTAGAGAGATAATAAGTAAAATGAGGTCATTAGGGTGGGCCCTAATCTAATATGGCTAGTGACTTCATAAAAAGAGGAAATTTGGATACGGAGACACCATGTGAAGGTGAGGTAGAGATCATGGTGATCTATATACAAGCCAAAAAATGCAAAGACTGCCAGCAAACCACCAGAAGCTAGGAGAGAGCCATGGAACAGATTCTCCCTCATAGTCCTCAAAAGGAACTAACCCTGCCAACACCTTGATCTCAAAGTTCTAGCCTCAAGAAATGTGAGACAATAAATTTCCATTCTTCTAAGCCACTCAGTTTTCGGTAATTTGTTATGGCAGCTCCAGGAAACTAACATATCCAGCATTACAGTATTATACAGAATAGTTTCACTGCCTAAAAGTGCCCTGTGCTTCATCTATTCATCCCTCACTCCCTCCCCTTGAGTCCTTGGCAACCACTGATATTTTTAACATCTCTATTGTTTTGCTTGTGAAATGTAATTTTTAAGTAGTTCTTTGGATAACTGTGGGCAACTGTAGAAGGAAAGAGGGAAGAAAAGCACTTCGCTTTCAACTGTGACATCCAGGTATTTGTTGAAAGTTTTAGAAATAATTAAATGTGGGAACTAGTAGTATAAAAAGAACTGTCAGACCAAAGAATTCTTCCATTTTTTGAGGCTGCATATGGAATAAGGTAAAATAATAGTTGTTGCTGGCAAATAGTAAAAATTTAAGCATAAACTATTATGTCAATTACAAAATAGTAACTACTGAGGTCAAATAAAGCAGATTAATCATCCTATCAAAGCAATGATAAATTAATTGGATAATGGAATTCATAATAACTGAAAATATCTGTTATTGCTTTTTGCAGCATTAGCAGGGGACATAAAGTTTATTAACAAAGTAAATAACGTGGAAAACCTAAACGATATAATGTTCACATATAAATGTGAATTTGTGCTCAGCAAAAGATGTCAAAATTTATCAATAACTTCTCTTAAAACATGCATAGAAACGAAAAGAGGACAAAGATTACACTCTTTTAATGGGCAGAGATAACTTTACAATGATTTATTAACTAAGTGTTCAATCCTTTACTCCCTCTTTTTTATCGACCATTCATTGCTGCACAGAGAAGCACACATCAAAGTTTAGGCTTCAACTGGTCACTTTCTAGAGGTGAATACTGCTCCTAGTTGCTTCTAGCAAAAATTGACTTGGAAGAAAAAGAGTGAAATATGCTTTGGGTTTAGAAATTTCCATACAACTCATTTGCTTTTCACACACAACTGATTATTTTGTTAAGGAGTGAACATACTATTTTGCTATCACATAGAGAGTTTTGCTGTACTATGGTATGGATCTACTATATTACACCACAACCGCTTGTGTGTGTGTGTGTGTGTGTGTGTGTGTGTGTGTGATTTGTCTCCTCTGTTAGACAGTGGGATTTGAAGAAGGCAGGGACTATGTTTTATTTATCTTTAATTCCCAAATACTTAACATTTGGAACATGTTTACATGAACACATGCTTTTAAAATTATTTTTCTTCTTAATCCAGGATGATTAAAATGGTAGAAATATAGAAAAATATAAAGTGAAATATTTAAATAACTAGTAAGATTACAACCCAAAATTAAATATTTGTATTTTCATATATTTTCTTCTGGCTTTTTAAAAATGCACACATA
Organism: Ceratotherium simum simum; assembly: GCF_057802395.1. Taxonomy (NCBI): domain Eukaryota; kingdom Metazoa; phylum Chordata; class Mammalia; order Perissodactyla; family Rhinocerotidae; genus Ceratotherium; species Ceratotherium simum. Next base: position 55,379,266 of record NC_141914.1, read on the forward strand.
CCCATATATCCATATAGATGTATATTATATAATTTGGATCAGATAATAAATTCTGTTTAGAGCCTCCTTATTTTGCTTAACAGTATACATACTAATTTTGCAATATCAGTAAAATCACTTAAATATACCTTTAATGGCTATACAATATACACTATGATTTATTTAATGGTTCTCACCTGGGCTAATTAATATTTTAAACTAAATTTATACTGTATAAAATTTCATGATGAAGCAATGGTCTTAGAGTCTATGAGTAAATACCATTATTATGCCTTAGCAAGAGTTTCTAATTTCTATGCCACGTCAATCTTTTTTTAAGGTTTTTAGGGCATATTATTAAATTTGACAAATGGTAGGGCCAGGACCAGGGTGAGGCAAGCCAAGAGCCTAAGGCACACAATTTAAGGAGGCACTCATTCTCTACCACAAATGCTGACCCTGCACTTGCATGAACCTGAGAGAGAGTGCTTCCTTAAATTTTGCACCATGTCTCTTGTTTGCCTCACCCTAGTCCTGGCTCTGATAAAATGCTAATCCTAACTTTTGCAACATCCTAAGAACATACTGTGTGAGATATATTAGCACATTCAGGATATTCTGTTCCTAAAATCTAACCTCTATTTCACATTTAGAAAGCTTTCTTTGTAAATGATTATTTTTTGGAGTTCAACATTACTTTTGGAGTGCATCACTACTTTTAAGTCAGGATTTTTAAATCTTTCTGTTTTGTTATGGATAAAGTACATTACCTTTAATGCAAAGCTGTTTATAATGGACCCCAAAAGAAACTTAGAGTTATTTTCCATTTCACCACTTAGGAAACTTCAGGCAAGTTTATGATCTAATAAATAATAAAGGTCATCACACAGGATTTTTGTAAAAATTATTAAATGGCAGAATATATGTAAAGCACCTAAGATAGGGCTTGGCACAAAACAAGCACTAAAACAGAAGCTATTAGTTATTATTATTTGTTAATTATTATTGATATAAATATCTGCCTCCTTTTTGCCTGTTAGTAGGTGGTTTCTCCCACTGTTTGGCACTGATTCTACCATGCGTGCTCTTAATTCCACTGCTCCTGCTCCCTCAACCCCATGATTATTAGCCAATGGCCTTACATATTATAGTCAACACTCATTGCCTTTACTTCTTAATCTGCCGTTCATTTCTAAACGTGACTAATAGCCTAGTCCTCAAAACCAGCGTAAAATGTACTGTCTCTACATCTCCTTAAACCTCACTCTTCTTGCCTGGC